>NW_028141978.1:17650169-18375169 GCF_025532165.1 Camponotus vicinus | reverse complement strand
TTTTTCTTCAAATCAACTATGTGTTTTCTTTACACCAGTTGATTCCTCTCATTATTTTGTACATAAAAGTATTAAGGTAAGATAATCGAAAAATGAATATTTTACAAGATATTTTACGGTTTATGTAAAATTAAGAAATTATTTCAAGCCTCATAACTCAAAAAGTACTTAACGAAAAGGTACTTTATTATAGTGTTTTGGAAAGCTCTCGAGAAAGCTACAGGAATGTGCAAAAATATATAGGGTGTTCCATTTAAAAAAATTGAAGTGACCTTCACGTGACCTTCAAATGACTCTTCAAGGTCAAACCAATGGTACCATCTTATGGCCCCCTCGAAACCATACAACTTTTGTCTGAAACATTTTTGTTTACTGGGCTTAGTTTTTGAGATATTTTACTGTCCAAGTTAAAATGGGACACCCTGTATATAATGATATACAGAGTCTTCAAAAAGTCCCGAAACGCTAAAATATCTCGAAAACGATCAACTATAATGATAGGTGTAGGTGTAGGTGCGTGTGTGGGTGTATGTGTCGGTGGGTGTGTGTCACAGCAAAGATAAGGACCCCTCGGTTCGTCACTCTCGTAGTATTTTTTGACTCCAAATCCTCACTGCTGTGTGTGTGTGTGTGTAGGTGTGTGTAGATGACACACACACACACACACACAAGAGGTGTAAATCCGACCGAGCAACCTTCACGCGGTACACCTTGGGTGAAGCTAATGCCGGCGGTACTGTAACTTTCAAGTCTCATAATTCGAGATGTACCTAACGAAAGAATACTTACTTATAGTGTTTTGGAAAGCTCTTGAAATAAGCTATAAGAATATGCAATAAAAAATGGGGAGTTCCATTTAAAAAAATCAATTTGATCCTTCATATGACCTTGAGTACTTCATCCAAGGTCAAATTCTTATCATCATTAGGTACATTTTATTTAGTCCTACAACTTTGTTCCTTACATATTTTTCATTATAGTTGATCGTTTTCGAGATATTTTAGCGTTCCGGGACTTTTTGAAGACCCTGTATATATATGATGAATAGTATAATATGATTTATACAGCATGGTCCATTTTAGTAAGGCCATTTAAATATCTCTTCGAATTGTGGTGATGCAAAAAATATTTTTTATATAATGTGAATGGTCAAAAAATCAATATTCGACAAAAGTTTTTTTTTGTAAGGTCATTTTTTTCGGAGTTTTCAAGGTCATTGATGTTTTTTTGCATACAACTATATATTTTTTTATTGCATTGTGTAGATAATTAAAAAATATGTTCAGACATGTATAATAACATGACCTTGAAAAATGACCTCGATTTCCGAAAATTAAAATTTTACATAAAATTTATGTCGAGATCGTAGGCTTTGAGAGATCTAAACTTATAAGTGTGAAAAAATATTTTATTGCACTAATAATATCTATCTAGAAGATTTAATCATGAAATGTATATGGCAGCATTCACTTTTTTTTTAAGTTATTATCTTCGTAGATGTTCAAAGTGATATCCCTCTACGATGATATATTGTCTGAAACGAGCAATAACCGATTATAATAATCTTTTGATTATTTCAGAATTAATATCAGCACGAGCTCTAACTTTGTACATTCGAATTGTTTCCCTTAAACATTAATCACTTTTATCACAAATGAATATCATATTAATCTTTTCTTGCGTTGAGTTATGCACAGTTCGTACACGTAGATATTCTGACAAATTAAAAATGAAAAAAATATTTAAACCGTCATGGATCACCAGTATTGTAATAGTAAATATGTTTATTTTACATTTATAGGCTCTCGATTGTCACGTCTTGGCCGAAGCCTGCGATCTTGATAGACATAAGTTGTACGTAAAACTTTAATTTTTGGAAATCGAGGTCATTTCTCAAGATCATGTTATTATACATGTCTGAACATATTTATTGATCAGCTACACGATGTAATAAAAAAATATAGTTGTAAAAAAACATCAATGACCTTGAAAACTCCAAAAAACATGACTTTGGAAAATATTCTTACCGGATATCAGTCCTTCGATACCATTCACATTATATAAAAAGTATTTTTTGCATCACAATTCGAAAAGATATTACGTAGCCTTACTTAAATGGACCATCCTGTATAATATTATATTGTGCTATTTAAATTTAAATTAGAACCTTTTTCTCTCTCTTTCTCTTGCGTACAGCAGAGAAGTTTGTAGTAACATTGCTTGTTACAACATTGCACATTGCAGTATTGTAGAAATATTGCAAAGACATTATTTTATAATAGACATTATTTACAATAGACATTATTTATAATAGACATTGTTTTATTTTAGCACTGTTGCAACAACATTTTAAAATAGCGAAAATATGTAATAATATGTGGTATGTGTTCCTTCGCTATGCGGCGAAACCAAATTTAACTAACCCTTCTTCAATTTTTCATCATGAAATGGATATAAAGCTTATAAAGGCTGGTACTAACATAAGATCCAAAGTGTATTTCTTTTCTGTTACCAGTTTAATTTCTGATTTAAAATAATTAAGTTAATTTAAAATATTTTGGATTGGGATTCAGAATATTAAACAGATTATTTGAAATTAGGGGGAGAGGGAGGGAGAGAAAGAGAAAGATGGATAAATAGTCTATTTATATATTGCGTGTATTAAAGTATTCCTATTTCCGAGTGAATGTAAGATGATCGTGTATAGATTATTGAGATAAACATTTAATATATAAAAACACTAATAAACATTTTTTAAATGTTTTATAAATGGTTAAGCCCTTAAATAAACACATCTTAGAGATCTAATTTGAAGAACATAGAAACATCAATCAATTATATTTTATAAGTTTTTATAAGCTTTCGAGATATCTATCATAAACAAAAATATTCCATATGCAAATATTACTAGATGGTTGCAATAACGTTGTATTCTTTTCAACACATTGCAATGTAACCATGATGTTTCGTTGCACATTACATTGCAATGTAACCATGATGTTTTGTTGCATATTACATTGCAATGTTACTATATGATTTCGTTGCAATATTAAAAAAGCGAATATCTTAATGTTGCCGCAATTTTACAGTAATAATATAGCAAAATTTGCAATATTGCAATGTTTCAAAAATGAAAATATTCTGCAATGTCTTGCAACTTTTCTGTGCTGTATGAGCTCTGATCATCTTACGTACTTCCGAACACTTCTGTATCATCTATCTCCGGCTTTTTTCCACTTTCAAAGTTTTTTAAGTATCGACCATTAGTGCATTCGTGATAAAGTTTCCTTTCTGCAATAATCTACATAAATACATAATTAAATTTTTTTTATGATTTTTATTAAATAACACATTAATATAATATAATAATAATATAACAATAAATTTTGATATCTATATGATATAATCCCATAAACTTACTGCATGAAGATTATGAAATTTATTGTAATTTCATAAAAAGGAGAGAGTACTTGATATAACTTACTTTTTCCGTAAATCTATGTAATATTTCAAGGACCTTTTTTTGTCTCCTTCCTTGTGGTGATAACGCGAATAACAGATTATTATGAAGCCAATATCTCGGTAATCTAAATCGTAATTAGATAAGATTATATATATAATTTCAATAATGATGTAATTTTGTAAAAATATTTAAAACCATTATTTAAGGCCATGTAAAATTATAAAGAAAATTTTAAGTAAATATATGAAGAAAATATATAGTAAGATTAGAATTTTATATATGCATATATATATATATATATATATATATATATATATGCATATATAAAATTCTAATCTTACTATATATTTTCTTCATATATTTACTTAAAATTTTCTTTATATATGCAGGGTATCTCATAAAGATTGTATCACTGCTCGTAACAACATTTTTTCGAAAAATTTTTTTACCGAACTGCAGAGTGTCAAAAATACGTAATTTTAAGGAACAAAACAATGTTCTTTTTAAAACACAGAACAGGAAAGATAAACAAATTTTAAAAATTAACGATAGCGCGTTAAAGTTAAAATTTCAAGCTTCAAAATACTTTTTTTATTTTTTATCTACGATGATTTTTCGTCGAGTATCATATCTCAAGACATCATATCTCAAAAGTACTGGTTTATCTTCATAATCGTATTAATCAGTCAAAGAAAATCGTAGGAAAATTAAAAAAAAAAGTTTTGTAGGCAAAATGTTGTAGTTTATGGAATTTTAGTTGAATTTCTCGAGAAAAATTTTTTTATCAAGTTGCGACGTGTTAAAAATACATAATTTTAAGGAACTAAACAGTGTGTTTCTTTTTCAAAGCGCAGAATAAGGAAGATAAAAAAAATTTTAAAAACCACCAACTGCGCGTTAAAGTTGAAATTTTAAGTTTCAAAATGCTTTTTTAATTTTTTGTCTACGATGATTTTTCGACGAGTTTCAGCGATTTAAACATAGCAAAATTTTTAGGATACAAAAAGTGTTCCCTATTTTTTTTTGAGTAGTGTATGTTAGTATCAAGTGTCACATGGTAATGAAAAGTCAGTGCCGTTTGGCCGTACGAATCCCGAACTCTCGTCTTTTCGTAGCCGTACTTTTTGTTGATACGCCTAGGATGTAATATATCCTGTAATCTAGCTGCGTGAAACGCGTCATTAGCAAATTCTTTTTGATTAATATTTCAATGGTAGAAGACTTGTTTGTTCAGTTTACTGCGCTCGCTGATACAATCGTTATAAAATAATCTTTATATATACAGGGTGTTTCCGACCACCCGTCCACCGCTTTTCTTTCAAAAACTAAGCATTTTTGAGAAAAACGTTTTAGACAAAAATTGTATGGTGTTGAGGGAAACATAAGATGGTGTCATTGGTTACACCCTCAATAGTCGTTTGAAGGTCACGTAAAGGTCAATTTCAATTTCTTAAATGGGAATCCCTACTTTTCATTGCATATTCTTGTAGCTCATCTCAAGAGCTTTCCAAAACACTATAATTAAATATTTTTTCATTAAGTACTTTTCGAGCTATGAGGCTTGAAATAATTTCTTAATTTTACATAAACTATAAAATATCTAATAAAATATTCATTTGTCGATTATCTTACCTTCACACTTTTATGTACAAAATAATGTGAGGAATCAATTGGTGTAAAGAAAAAACATAATTGTCTCGAAGAAAAAATATGTAATTTGCAATTAACAATTACATATTTTTTCTTCGAGACAATTATGTTTTTTCTTTACACCAATTGATTCCTCACATTATTTTGTACATAAAAGTGTCAAGGTAAGATAATCGAAAAATGAATATTTTATTAGATATTTTATAGTTTATGTAAAGTTTAAGAAATGTTAAGTTTATGTATAGTTTAAGAAATTATTTCAAGCCTCATAGCTCGAAAAGTACTTAATGAAAAAATATTTAATTATAATGTTTTGGAAAGCTCTTGAGATAAGCTACAAGAATATGCAATGAAAAGTAGGGAGACCCATTTAAGAAATTGAAAGTGACCTTTACGTGACCTTCAAACGACTATTGAGGTTGTAACCAATGACACCATCTTATGTTTCCCTCAAAACCATACAATTTTTGTATAAAACGTTTTTCTCAAAAATGCTTAGTTTTTGAAAGAAAAGCGGTGGACGGGTGGTCTGAAACACCATATATACAGGGTGGACCATTTTAACTTTTAATGGAGAATAACTCGAAAACCAAGCCCGGGAGAGAAAAATGTTTCAGACAAAAGTTGTTTGGTTTCGAGGGGGACATAAGATGGTATCATTGGTTTGACCTTGAAGAGTTATTTGAAGGTCACATGAAGGTCACCTTCAATTTCTTAAACGGAACCTACTATTTGTCATTGCATATTCTTGTAGCTTATCTCGAGAGTTTTCCAAAACACTATAATTAAGTACCTTTTCGTTAAGTATTTTTTGAGTTATGAGGCTTGAAATAATTTCTTAATTTTACATAAACCGTAAAATATCTTGTAAAATATTCATTTTTCGATTATCTTACCTTAATACTTCTACGTACAAAATAATGAGAGGAATCAATTGGTGTACCGAAAACACATAGTTGTTTTTAAGAAAAAATATGGAATTGTTAATTGCAAATTACATATATTTTCTTCAAATCAACTATGTGTTTTCTTTACACCAGTTGATTCCTCTCATTATTTTGTACATAAAAGTATTAAGGTAAGATATTCGAAAAATGAATATTTTACAAGATATTTTACGGTTTATGTAAAATTAAGAAATTATTTCAAGCCTCATAACTCAAAAAGTACTTAACGAAAAGGTACTTAATTATAGTGTTTTGGAAAACTCTCGAGATAAGCTACAAGAATATGCAATGATAAATAGTAGGTTCCATTTAAGAAATTGAAGATGACCTTCAAGTGACCTTCAAATAACTCTTCAAGGTCAAACCAATGATATCATCTTATGGCCCCCTCGAAACCAAACAACTTTTGTCTGAAACATTTTTCTCTCCCGGGTTTGGTTTTCGAGTTATTCTCCATTAAAGGTTAAAATGGTCCACCCTGTATATACAGGGTGTTAGAAAAGTCTGGAAACGGTCAAATATCTCGAAAACAAAATGTTTCTGAGAAAAATGTTTCGAACCAAAGTTGTAGGGTGTAAAAAGGTCTATTCACTGGCGCCATGTGTTTGACCTTAGATGGCGTCGCCAAGGTCACCTTCAATTTCTTAAATGGAACACTATATTTTTTATTGCATATTCTTGTAGCTTATTTCGAGGGCTTTCCAAAACACTACAATAAAATATTTTTCCCTCAAGTACTTTTTGAGTTAGAAGGCTTGAAATCATTTCTTAATTTTACATAAACTGTAAAATATCTTGTAAAATATTCATTTTTCGATTATTTTAAGAAAACACAGTTGTTTTGAAGAAAAAATATGCAATTTACAATTAACAATTCCATATTTTTTCTTAAGAACAACTATGTGTTTTCTTTACACCAATTGATTCCTCTCATTATTTTGTACATAAAAGTATTAAGATAAGATAATCGAAAAATGAATATTTTACAAGATATTTTACGGTTTATGTAAAATTAAGAAATTATTTCAAGCCTCATAACTCAAAAAATACTTAACGAAAAGGTACTTAATTATAGTGTTTTGGAAAACTCTCGAGATAAGCTACAAGAATATGCAATGACAAATAGTAGGTTCCGTTTAAGAAATTGAAGATGACCTTCATGTGACCTTCAAATAACTCTTCAAGGTCAAACCAATGATACCATCTTATGTCCCCCTAAAAACCATACAACTTTTGTCTGAAACATTTTTGTTTGCTGGTCTTAGTTTTTGAGATATTTTACTGTCCAAGTTAAAATGGGACACCCTGTATATATATATATATATATATATATATATATATATATATATATATATAGGGTGTCCCATTTTAAAAAACGCACCTCGATCATTCTTCAACGAAGCATTTTCAGCAAAAATGTTTCAGGCAAAAGTTGTATGATTTCAAGGGGGACATAAGATGATGTCATTAATTTGACCTTGAATAGTTACGTGAAGGTCACCTTCAATTTTTTAAATGGAACTGCCTACTTTTTATTGCATATTCTTGCAGCTCATCTCGAGAGCTTTCCAAAAATAAAATATTTCTTCATTGAGTACTTTTCGAGTTATGAGGCTTGAAATACTTTCTTAATTTTACAGAATCCATAAAATATCTAGTACAGTATTCATTTTTCGATTATCTTACCTTAATATTTTTATGTACAAAATAATGAGTGTTAGTTTTCGTTAAGTTAAAAAACAGTAGACAATTATCGACATATATATATATATATATATATATATATATATATATATATACAGGGTGACCCATTTTAACTTAGGCAGCCAAATAACTCAAAAAATAAGCAAGATAGAGAAAAATGTTTTAGACAAAAGTTGTATGGTTTCGAGGGGGCCATAAGATGGTATCATTGGTTTGACCTTGAAGAGTCATTTGAAGGTCACGTGAAGGTCACTTCAATTTTTCTAAATGGAATACCCTATATATTTTTGTACATTCTTGTAGCTTATTTCGAGAGCTTTCCAAAACACTATAATTAAGTACCTTTCCGTTAAGTACTTTTTGAATTATGATGCTTGAAATAATTTCTTAATTTTACATAAACCGTAAAATATCTTGTAAAATATTCATTTTTCGATTATCTTACCTTAATACTTTTATATACAAAATAATGAGAGGAATCAATTGGTGTAAAGAAAACACATAGTTGTTTTTAAGAAAAAATATGGAATTGTTAATTGCAAATTACATATTTTTTCTTCGAAACAACTATGTGTTTTCTTTACACCAATTGATTCCTCTCATTATTTTGTACATAAAACTATTAAGGTAAGGTAATCGAAAAATGAATATTTTACAAGATATTTTACGGTTTATGTAAAATTAAGAAATTATTTCAAGCCTCATAACTCAAAAAGTACTTAACGAAAATGTACTTAATTATAGTGTTTTGGAAAGCTCTCGAGATGAGCTACAAGAATGTACAAAAATATATAGGATGTTCCATTTAAAAAAATTGAAGTGACCTTCACGTGACCTTCAAATGACTCTTCAAGGTCAAACCAATGATACCATCTTATGGCCCCCTCGAAACCATACAACTTTTGTCTAAAACATTTTTCTCTATCTTGCTTATTTTTCGAGTTATTTGGCTGCCTAAGTTAAAATGGGTCACCCTGTATATATACAGGGTGAGCCATTTTAATTAACGCACGCAATTATTTCGGAAACAAAGCATTTTAGAGAAAAATGTTTCAGACAAAAGTTTTATGGTTTCAAGGGGGCCATAAGATGGTATCATTGGTTTGACACTGAAGAGTCATTTGAAGGTCACGTGAAGGTCACTTCAATTTTTTTAAATGGAACACCCTATATATTTTTGCATACTCTTGTAGCTTATCTCGAGAGCTTTCCAAAACACTATAATTAAGTACCTTTTCGTTAAGTACTTTTTGAGTTATGAGGCTTGAAATAATTTCTTAATTTTACATAAACCGTAAAATATCTTGTAAAATATTCATTTTTCGATTATCTTACCTTAATACTTTTACGTACAAAATAATGAGAGGAATCAATTGGTCTAAAGAAAACACATAGTTGTTTTTAAGAAAAAATATGGAATTGTTAATTGCAAATTACATATTTTTTCTTCAAAACAACTATGTGTTTTCTTTAGACCAATTGATTCCTCTCATTATTTTGTACGTAAAAGTATTAAGGTAAGATAATCGAAAAATGAATATTTTACAAGATATTTTACGGTTTATGTAAAATTAAGAAATTATTTCAAGCCTCATAACTCAAAAAGTACTTAACGAAAAGGTACTTAATTATAGTGTTTTGGAAAGCTCTCGAGATAAGCTACAAGAGTGTGCAAAAATATATAGGGTGTTCCATTTAAAAAAATTGAAGTGACCTTCACGTGACCTTCAAATGACTCTTCAGTGTCAAACCAATGATACCATCTTATGGCCCCCTCGAAACCATAAAACTTTTGTCTGAAACATTTTTCTCTAAAATGCTTTGTTTCCGAAATAATTGCGTGCGTTAATTAAAATGGCTCACCCTGTATATTATAGTATTTATTATAATTCTTTATCAAGAGCACAAACTCGTAACAGTAGAACACGGACTTATTAACGAACGTAACTTATATAAAAAAAAAAACTAAACTAAACTCTAGGAACAAAAACATTCGCTCCAAATCAGTGCTGCCACATAAAAAGAAATATACCATTGTATTCTAACACCCCCCTTCAATGGCAAATTTCTTTAACAATATGTTATATTATTTTTAAGCTTATTCTATACCTAAAATAGTATGAAACTTCTGGAAACTTTACTTTCCCAGCGGTTTGGTAGACATATCAGCAACCTGTTTATCAGTGTTTAGATATTCTATTTGAATAACATTTTCTCTTAATTTATTTTGAACAAAATGAACTTTAATATCAACATGTTTTAATTTTTGATGAAATCCAGGATTATTACATACTTTAATAGCTGACTGATTATCCCCATAAAATTTTACGGGTATATAATTGTTATCAATTTTTAAATCTTTAAATAAGTATCTTAGCCAACATGCTTCACTAGTAGCTAAACTAAGTGCTACATATTCTGCTTCAGTCGAAGATAAAGCAACTGCTGACTGTTTACGAGAAGCCCAAGAAACAGTACATCCAAATAGTTTAAAAACATACCCTGCAGTCGACTTACGATCGACTTTGTCGCCCAATCCGAGTCAACATATCCATACATGAGATTTTCATTTTTATCTGATTTCTTAAAAATTAAACTCATATCTACAGTGTCTTTTACATATCTTAACAACCTTTTTAACGCATACCACAACTCCTGGCTAGCACATGACTGATATCTGCTTAATATACTTATTGAAATACACAAATCTGGCCTAGAACATACCATAGCATACATAAGAGATCCTATCAATTTTCTACACTTATGCTCGATTTTAGGATTTTCTGATTTATCTCTTTTTAATAGATCATGTCTAAAATTTATATCCATAGGTGTAGACGCTGGTTTACAATTTTGCATATCAAACTTATCCAGTACATTCTTTAAATACATTGACTGAGTAATGACAATTTTCTTTTCTTTCAAATTCTGAGAAATATTCATACCGAGAAACTGTTTGATATAGAATAAATCTTTCATTTTAAAATGTTTCTTAAGTACCGCTTTTACTTTTTCGACTTCTTCAATACTAGTACCAGCTAATAATAAATCATCTACGTAAAGTAAAATATAAACCTTGTATTCTGTAGTTGTTTTCACCTATAGACAATATTCATACTCTGAATTAACAAACTCTAAAGATAACATTAGGCTATTAAACTTTTTATTCCAATTTTTTGGTGAGTTTTTAAGTTCATATAACGATTTTCTAAGTCTGTAAACTGACCCATTTGACTTGTTAAAACCTTCCGGTAATGTGATATAAACATTCTCTTGTATCTCTCCATATTAAAAGGCGCTACAAATCTCTAATTGAAAAATTGGAATATTATATTTATTGCACAGAGCTAGAAATATTCTTACAGACGGTAACTTCGCCACGGGGCTATATACATTTAAAAATTCTATATCGGTCTGCTGAAAACCCCTAGCCACCAATCTGGCTTTATATGATACTACCTTACCATGTTCGTTTCTTTTACGTTTAAAAACCCATCGGCATTCGATCACCTTATTGTCTTTAGGTTTCTTTACACACACCCAAATCTTATTATCTTCTAGAGTTTTAACCTCTGCTTCTATTGCTTTCCTCCATTCACTGGACTCGTTACTTGATATTGCTTCACCGTAGGTTTTTGGCTCTCCCTGTTCCATTATAGATAGGAAACTCATGTGATAATCTTCAAACTTTGCCGGCCTTTTTATATTATTTTTATCTCTTAGATTGTATTTAGGGCGTGTATTTTCTTCATTACTCAATACATCATCTTCATTGCATGAGGCATTATCTTCATTACAGGAGACATCATCTTCATTGTATGAAACATAGTCATTCTCGCCTTTACTTTCTTCGTCTTGATCTGTCGAAATGTCTTTTTCAGTATTTTCAATATCAATTTTAGTACTTCTATCTTCATATTCATCCTCTCCTAAATATATCGTTTTCTTAACTTCTTCAATATTATTCCTTTTATTTGGTAGAAATATAACATCTCTGTGATACTCAACTTTATTATTATTTGAAAAATATATTCGAAATCCTTTAACGTCTTCGCCATAGCCGACGAATATTCCTTCTCTGCTCTTTGGATCCCATTTTAGGCGTTTCTCTTTTGGTATATGCTACAGCTTTGGTATATGCTACAGCTTTGGTACAGCTACTCTTGAACCAAAAATTTTAAACTTGTTGAGATTTATTGACTTGTCAAAATATGCTTCATACGGGGTTTTTCCTTCTACTGGGCTTGTACCTGTCTTATTCAATACATAGGCTGCGGTGTTTACAGCCTCTGCCCAAAATTTCTTTTCCATTCCATGTATCATTGTACGAGCTGCTTCAACTAATGTTCGAATTTCCCGTTCTGCTCTTCCATTTTGTTGAGGGGTGTACACTACGGACCTTTGATGTCGTATTCCTAGGCGATCTAGCATCTTGCTAACTTCAGAATTAAGAAATTCTAAGCCGTTATCCGTCCTCAATACTTTTATCCTGTTATTTGTTTCTCGTTCTGATAACATTATAAATCTTTCAATATTTACCTTTACTTCTGATTTGCATTTCATAAAATATACATAACGATATGATGAATAGTCATCCTTTATCACCAAAAAATATCTTGTTCCTCCCAATGAAGTTGTTTCCATAGGGCCGCACACGTCGGCATGAACCAGTTCTAGTGCCCTTTTCGCTCTTGAGTCGCTCGTGTGAAATAGATTCCTGTGTTGCTTTCCAACCATACACTCTTCATAAACTTTATTTACTTTGTCTTCTACGTACTTTATATTATTTCTAGTTAAGATTTTCTTGACTTGATCGAAATTCTGATGTGCAAACCGACAATGCCATGCCCTCAAACTATCTACTTTGTCGACTAAATGACACTCAAAGACATCTTCCTGCTTGTACGAACTATTTGTATTATTTAATTCTGGCTACGATGTATTGTCTTCTTTTCTAAATTTCATCTTGTATAATTTATTACATCATTCTGCTATTGCTCGAACCTTTCCATTTTTGTCCAAAAACTTGCACCTTTTATCATCAGAGATTAAACGATATCCTTTATCCAAAGTATGGCTGACTGAGAATAAATTAACTTTTAATTTCGGTACATACATCACATCTGATAAGTATGTTTATATAAACTCTGATCCACACATTCCATGCGTATAATTTAACAGTTCCTGTTCCTTCGACGTCTAATAGAGTTCCATCACCGATTTTTATTTTACCAGCTGCTTGTTCTTCTTTCAGCGTTTCAAATTCTTGTCGTTGCACATATGTTCGCTTGCTCCTGAGTCCAAACACCAATCATTTGAATTTAAGTTTGTACTTGCTCCTATAAATACATTTATTTCTGATTTCTTGTCTGCTTTCGTATATTTATCCTTTTCACTTTCTTTATTCTTTCGAAACCAGCAATTTTCGCTTGTATGTCCGGCTTTCTCGTATACCTGGCATTTCTTCACATTTGTCTTGGAATCTTCATTCTTGAAGCAATGTTTAGCTATATGCCTTGGTTTCTGACACACGAAGCATTTTATTTTCTTCGAAGCTTTCTCATCTCTTTTATGCTTAAAATCTCTTCTGTTACTCGTTCTTGCTAATGCACTTGCTCCTTCCAATGACTTCATTCTTTTTTCTTCAATCAAAAGCCTCGCTGTCAACTCTTCCAAGGTTTGATTTTCAATAGTTACAGATTCCCACGCCAATCTAAAATGCTTATATTGTTCAGGTAGCGACATTATTATCTTTGTCATAATCATTTATTCAGACAATTCCTCACCTGCTTGTTTTAACTTGTTTCTTATTTCTTCTAACTGTGATATGTATGTTGACACCGACTCTCTGAATTCCAATGTAAAGAATTTTTGTTGAAGCAGATGAATACTTACTACGGACTCTTGTCATATACTGATTTCAACTTAAATCACATTTCTCTCGACGTGCTACATGACAATAAATGAGTGAGCGGTCCTTGGTCTATTCTTGTTACCAATAACTCTTGAGCTTTAGCATCATTTTTGTCCCATTCCTGAGCTGCGCCTGCCTCTAACGGTCTCAACTGTTCGCCTGCCACTATATCAAATAACCCACATCCTTTTAAAATAACTGAGGTCTGAAACCAACTTCCAAACCACCCAATTTTCTCCATTTAACTTGATGGATGGTGTAGCTATCTGAACTTGATCCATTTTCAAGAGAATTTTCTCAGATTATTTACTCCTTGATCTACAGATAACCTCAAAAAAAAATTTTTAGTCACACGTCGACTTCTCAACTTAACTGCTCACTACGACCTGGGCCCATAACCTGTTAGTTTTCGTTAAGTTAAAAGACAGTAGACAATTATCGACATATATATATATATATATTATAGTATTTATTACAATTCTTTATCAAGAGCACAAACTCAGAACTTATTAACAGTAGAACACAGACTTATTAACGAACGTAACTTATATAAAAAAAAACTAAACTAAATTCTAACGAAAACATTCGCTCCAAATCAGTGCTGCCACATAAAAAGAAATATACCATTGTATTCTAACAGAGAGTAATCAATTGCTGTAAAGAAAACACACAGTTGTTTTTAAGAAAAAATATGTAATTGTTAATTGCAAATTACATATTTTTTCTTCGAAACAATTATGTGTTTTCTTTACATCAATTGATTATTCTCATTATTTTGTACATAAAAATATTAAGGTAAGATAATCGAAAAATGAATATTTTACTAGATATTTTATGATTTATGTAAAATTAAGATATTATTTTAAGTCTCATAACTCGAAAAGTACTCAATAAAAAAATACTTTATTATAGTGTTTTGGAAAACTCTCGAGATGAGCTGCAAGAATACGCAATAAGAAGTAGGCGGTTCCATTTAAAAAATTGAAGATGACCTTCACGTGACCTTCAAGTAACTATTCAAGGTCAAATTAATGACACTATCTTATGTTCCCCTTGAAACCATACAACTATTGTCTGAAAACATTTTTGCTGAAAATGCTTCGTTGAAGAATTATCGAGATGCGTTTTTTAAAATGGGACATCCTGTATATATACAGGGTAGACCATTTTAATCAATCCATGCGAATATCTCGAAAAGGAGAAGTTTTTCAAAAAGTGTTTCAGACAAAAGTTTTATAGTTTCAAGGGGGCATAAGATAGTAGCAATTATTTGACCTTGGACAGTCGTTTGAAGGTTACATGAAGGTTACCTTTAATTTTTTAAACGAAACCTATTTTTTATTGCTTATTCTTATAGTTTATCTCGAGAGCTTTCCAAAACACTATAATAAAGTATTTTTTCATTGATTGATTTTTTGATTATCTTACTTAATTACTTGATTACCTTAATGCTTTTTTTATGTACATAATAATGTGAGGAATCAATTGGTGCAAAGAAGAAACATAGTTGTTTTCAAGAAAAAATATGTAATTGTTAATTACAAATTACATATTTTTTCTTCGAAACAGGTATGTGTTTTTCTTACAATTGATTTCTCTCATTATTTTGTACATAAAAGTATTAAGATAAAATAATCAAAAAATGAATATTTTACTAGATATTTGATAGTTTATGTAAAATTAAGAAATTATTTCAAGTTTTATAACTCGAAAAGTATTCAATGAAAAAATACTTTATTATAGAGTTTTGAAAAGCTCTCAAGATAAGCTACAAGAATATGTAATAAAAAATAGAGGGTTCCGCTTAAGAAATTAAAGGTGACCTTCATGTGACTTTCAAACAATTATCCAAGGTCAAACCAATGGCGTCATCTTATGTCCCCCTTTTAGTCAAACAACTTTTGTCTGAAACGTTATAATATGAAAAAGTTATTCCGGGTGATCGATTAAAATGGGACACCCTGTGTATACAGGGTGATTCTGAACAAACGTTTGTCTTTAAAATATCAAATTCTTGAATGAATTCTAAGACGATTTTTCCTCTTGCAAAATTTTGCCCGGAACTTAGTTTTTAAACTATAAAGGAAAATAGTTAACTACTTACGGAACGAGTACAAGAGGTAGGCAGGGACGGCGCGATATAGGCGATTACGTGGGACGCTCGCCGCGATCAGCTGATTGCTATACGCGATGACTAACAATCAGTGTGTGTGTGCGTACACATTCTCACAATTCTCACAATTCTCACAATTCTCATTTAAAAACTAAGCTCCGAGAAAAATTTTGCAAGAGGAAAAATCGTTTTAGAATTCATTCAAGAATTTGATATTTTAAAGACAAACGTTTGTTCAGAATCACCCTGTATATATATATATGTGTGTGTGTGTGTGTGTGTGTATACATATGCTAAGAAGATATGCAGAAAATTTTTTGAACATTCCCATACAGCACACAAAGATTGCATACACATTGCAGCAATCTCGCCGCAATATTGCAACGTTGCAAATTCACTGCAAAATGTTGCTGCACATTGTTGTGGGATTGCAGCAACGTTAAAATATCCGCTTTTAGGAATATTGCAATGTAAGATTGTAGCAATGTTACGGTGCAACGTATTTGTAATATTAAAACGTGTTTTGCTACAAATGCAGACACCGTTTTAAATTTAATAAATAAACTTTGAAAATATAAAAAAATGTTTAAGAAAGATAGGAAAAAATGCCTTTAAAAAACATATATTAGTGTTTTTTATTAGATTTTTCTTAAATATTTATCTCAATAATATACGTACAATTATTTTACATTCGACACCAGAATATTTTAATACGTGCAAATGAACTATTTTCTATTTACCCATTCAATTGAGAAAAATCTGTTTAATATTCTGAAATCCAATGAGGGATCCAGATTATTAAACAAATTATTTGTTTAATAATCTAGATCCCTCGTTAGGATTCAGAATATTAAATAAACTAAGTCAGTTTATCAGAAATTAAACTGACACGAGACAAGAAATATAATTACTACATTAGTCCTTTGTAGACCTTATATCCACTTTAGATGAATTCGAATACGAGTTAGTTAAATTTGGTGTCACCGCGTAGCGGCAAGTAAAGAAACACATGTTATACATTTTCGCTATGTTAAAACGTTGCTGCAACATTGCCAAAGTAATATTACAAAATAATGTCTCTGCATTATTTTTGCAACATTACACTGCAGTGAGCAATGTTGTAACATTGCAGCAATGTTGATGCAAGTTTCTGTGCTGTGTGGGTTATATTTTTTTACAACTATACATTCTTTGATCAAAAATAATTAGACTTTATTGCGCAATTCAACTGCAAACTTTTTTATTTCGAAATAATATATATGTGTAGACAAGTGCAATACGTTTTGATTGCTAATTTAAACATCGGTGTCTTACTTGTTTATATGATTCATCTTGATTATCATTAAATATCTTTCTCTTGAAAGATATAGATATCACAATCATAATTTAAAGAATTGTACATCTATAACAATTATTTATTATATCCATATAATATCTGTATGTCTGTAAATTACCTATAAATAAACAGTTCGATTATTTGGTGAACCGCCTCTCGATATTGTTGTTGGAACATCCCGAGATCGTGCAGAGAGATACCCATGGCAGTTTCTATAAATGCATTTGTTATGTAAGGCCGAAAACTTAATCATAAAATATTAAAGTTGAATATTTCATTGATAATTTTAACATTAGGTACAGTGATGCCAGTTTCGAGACGCTGCCCCCACCACTACATGTAGAGGAGGTAGCGCACACAAAGAAAGAGCCGTGTCCGTACACGACTCCCAGCGCTCGGCTAGCTTCGGATAGTAGAAGAGCGCAGATATATCAGCTGTCTCTTTCTTTCCCGAGCTAGAGCTGACGTCACCAAGCAGAAGAAAATCGAGATCCCGAGAGAATTATATATGTTAAAATTATATATATTTTCAATTAGATCTCGCGTGTCCCTTCTCTTCTAGATTAATTATGCATAATAAATATTTAAATATATAAGAAATTAATACATTAATATTTAAATTAATATATAAATAAATATTTAAATAAAAAATTAAAACATTAATATTTAAATCAATATTTAAATAATTTCTATAAATAAATAAATTCTATAAATTCTAATTATATTTATTATAAATAATAAAAGATATAAATCAATTAAAGAAATAAAGAATGGAAGAAACGTAAGTGATAGAAATCCACTCTTGGCCAATATGTACTTAATATATATTTATCGTGTAAAGTGATCTTGAAGCTAATATTCGACATATTACTTTACTTTTTCTATGTTCTGTCTTTTATATTCTTCTATATATTTTATATCTATCATTTTATATTATCTATTTTATGTCTGTCCTTTTTATTTATTCTTTGTTCTATCTCTGTCGTATCTATCATTTTTCGGAAATGTAAAATATTATGTTTTCCTTAATATTATATTAAAATCATTATATATAAAATA
Source organism: Camponotus vicinus (assembly GCF_025532165.1). Taxonomy (NCBI): domain Eukaryota; kingdom Metazoa; phylum Arthropoda; class Insecta; order Hymenoptera; family Formicidae; genus Camponotus; species Camponotus vicinus. Next base: position 18,356,983 of record NW_028141978.1, on the reverse strand, counting down.
TTTTATATTATTATATATAATTATTATATCTAATATAATATTAAAGAAAACATTTTTTTACATTTCCTCTTGACGGAAGAGACCACCACCTTCTCGCGGTTTCCGTTGAGCAACAATATGTACGTTGCTTATTTACAAAAAAGAATAATATATATTATTAATGTATAATTAAATTTATAATATTAAATATATTTAATAATTATTAATTTTTATAAATAAATATATATTAAGTTCATATTGGCCAAGAGTGGATTTCTATCACTTACATTTCTTCCATTCTTTATTTCTTTAATTGAGTTTATATCTTTTATTATTTATAATAAATATAACTAGAATTTATAGAATTTATTTATTTATAGAAATTATTTAAATATTGATTTAAATATTAATATTTTAATTTTTTATTTAAATATTTATTTATATATTAATTTAAATATTAATGTATTAATTTCTTATATATTTAAATATTTATTACGCATAATTAATCTAGAAGAGAAGGGACACACGAGATCTAATTGAAAATATATATAATTTTAACATATATAATTCTCTCGAGATCTCGATTTTCTTCTGCTTGGTGACGTCACTCTAGCTCGGGAAAGAAAGAGACAGCTGATATATCTGCGCTCTTCTACTATCCGAAGCTAGCCGAGCGCTGGGCGTCGTGTACGGACACGGCTCTTTCTTTGTGTGCGCTACCTCCTCTACATGTAGTGGTGGGGGCAGCGTCTCGAAACTGGCATCACTGATTAGGTATGAAAAACGAATATTATCAATCGTAGTTAATTTATTGTATCAGAATGTTTTATACAAGAACAAATTTTGTTCTTCTCTTAAGCTACGATTATTTAGAATAAAAGACCTCGAACATAACTATAAACAAAATACAATAGGAATCTTAAAAATCTTACCGCATATCGCATTCAGCGTATGTTCACTAATAAATGGTACTAAATCCTTTATAATTGTGCCTTTTACATTTTTCAAAGACATTGTCATGCGATCACTCTCTTTCACTAAGATATCAATAAATTGATTCAATATATTGAAATGAAATGCAGGTGTTAGTATCTTTCGTCGCGTTTGCCACTTGGTACCTAAAATAAAATTAAATAATTTAAATTTTGCATGATAAAATATAATACTATATACGATTAAGTAAGATTATTTTTCTTATAATTGATTAATTCCACAGGCCTGCGAAATTTTAGGTTTGGTTAGTTACAAAGAGCAGAGCAGAATCTGATAAATTTTTTGCTGAAAACGAATCTGGCCGCAGAATTTCTCCAACACGTCAGGTTTTTGAGTAATTTGTGATTAAATAATCCAAAAATGTCTATTTTGGCAAATTTCATGAATTTTCATAAGAGGGAACTCTGATTTTTTGGAACCTAATTTTTTGAAATATTTCTGCCAATGGCATCGTATAGTACTAGTCTTTCAAAAAATTAGGTTTTCCATTATAAATTCATGAAATTTGCTGAAACTGCCATTTTTGGACTATTTAACTATAAATTACTAGAAAATCTAACGTTCTGAGGAAATTCTGCGGTCAGATTCGTTCTTAATATCAAAAAATATATCAGATTCACCTACTCTGCCTTTTGTAACTGACCTTCGCAGGCCTGTGTTCTTAAATAATTTTAATTATTTATATATTTGAAATTTTTATTTCTGCTTTATATTGCTTTTTCATAATTTTTTATATCTTCTTCTTATGATATTTATATAGTAATTGCAAACATTCAAGTAAATTTTATATGATTATGTAATTAAAATTTTATTCAATTGGCAGGTACAAATAAATTAAAATTTATTAAAGAAAAAATCTGTGATATAACGATATTTGATTTAATTCAATTTTTTTATTAAAAATGTATTATTTCTATGTAATTGAATATATATATATATACAGGGTAACTGATAACTTTTCGCAGTCCCGAAGTATGAAGTTAGATTGACTCAAATTAAGAAGGAAGATCCTCTACTGTTTTGCGATATTTGCAATAATTAACAAAAAATTAATTAAAGAAGATCAGCCAATGCGCGTGGCTAGAATCGCGCGGCGGTAAAGGCAGTCTAATTGTAACATAATGGGGTGTATATATATACAGGGTTTAGCAAAAGTGTGGAAACCCCTTAATATTTCGAAAAATACGCATTTTAAAAAAAAATGTTTCATACAAAAGTTATAGGGTTTTATGTGGCGCATTACACAGCAACATTATTATGACCTCGAATAGCGTTGTCAAGGTTATGTGAAGGTCACCTCCAACTTTTTAAATGGGACACCCTATATGCTTTTGCATATTCTTGTAGCTTATCTCGAGAGCTTTCCAAAACACTATAATTAAGTTAGTTTTCATTAAGTACTTTCCGAGTTATGAGACTTGAAATCATTTCTTAATTTTACATAAACCATAAAATATCTTGTAAAATATTCATTTTTCGATTATCTTACCTTAATACTTTTATGTACAAAATAATGAGAGGAATCAATTGGTGTAAAGAAAAAACATAGTTGTTTTTAAGAAAAAATATGTAATTTGCAATTAACAACCTTGACAACGCTATTCGAGGTCATAATAATGTTACTGTGTAATGCGCCACATAAAACCCTATAACTTTTGTATGAAACATTTTTTTTTTAAATGTGTATTTTTCGAAATATTAAGGGGTTTCCACACTTTTGCTAAACCCTGTATATATATATATACAGGGTGGTTTAAAAGTCTGGAAACGGTCAATTATCTCCGAAAATAGTGGTCCTGTGGGAAAATGTTTCAGACAAAAGTTGTAGGGTTTTAAGTAACGCATTACATATTAATATTACTATGACCTTAAAGAGTGTTGTTAAGGTCACATCAAGATCACCTTCAATTTCTTAAATAGAACCCCCTATTTTTATTACATATTCTTGTAGCTTATCTCGAGAGCTTTCCAAAACACTATAATTAAGTTAGTTTCTATTAAGTACTTTCCAAGTTATGAGGCTTGAAATAATTTCTTAATTTTACATAAACCATAAAATATCTAGTAAAATATTCATTTTACGGTTATTTTACCTTAATGCTTTTATGCACAAAATAATGAGAGGATTCAATTGGCGTAAAGAAAACACAAAATTGTTTCGAAGAAAAAATATGTAAATTGCAATTAACAATTACATTTTTTTTCTTAGAAACAACTATGTTTTTTCTTTACACCAATTGATTCCTCTCATTATTTTGTGCATAAAAGTATTAATGTAAGATAATCGAAAAATGAATATTTTACGAGATATTTTATGGTTTATGTAAAATTGAGAAATTATTTCAAGCCTCATAACGCGGAAAGTACTTAATGAAAACTAATTTAATTATAGTGTTTTGGAAAGCTCTCGAGATAAGCTATAAGAATATGTAATAAAAAATAGGAGGTTCTGTTTAAGAAATTGAAGGTGATCTTGACGTGACCTTAACGACACTCTTCAGGTCATAGTAATATTACTGTGTAATGCGTCTTTTAAAACCCTACAACTTTTGTTTGAAACATTTTCCCACAGGACTACTATTTTCGAAAATAATTGACCGTTTTCAGACTTTTAAACCATCCTATATACAGGGTGTCATGAAATTGATTATAATTTTAAAAATTAAGGTAGATTGGCTCAAAGTTAGAAGAAAAGTCTTGTACAGTTATGCAATATTCTCATTGCAACATAATGGCGGCGCGCGGCGAAGCGGTGATTGGGGAGGGGAGGAGCCTTCGCCGCGCGCCGCCATTATGTTACAATGAGACCGCCTTCGCCGCCGCGCACTTCTAGCCACGCTCATTGGTTGATTTTCTTTAATTTATTTCTCGTTAATTATTGCGAATATTGCATAACTGTACAAGACTTTTCTTCTAACTTTGAGCCAATCTACCTTAATTTTTTAAAATTATGATCACTTTCATGACACCCTGTATATATGTAACGATAAAATTATTCCTCAATATAATTGCGTTTGCATTTAAGCGTAAATCTCTTTTCTAAATTAATTAGCTTACAAGTTATATAAATTTATCACTTAAGATAATATTAGAATTTAATCGGAAAATTTTATTTCATTAAATTTTATTTCTATAATGGAGACAAGCTAACAAATTATAATATTAAAGTATATCCGAAAAGTTATTAACATTACCTGTGCTGGTGAGAAGACCTGTGCCGAGCCAAGGATGTAATAAGTCATATGTTTTACTTTTTTCGATGTGTTTAGTGCTGCTTAGTATGATCTGAAATTACAGAAGATTGAGAGCAATAACAGATGTTAAGCATGAAATATTAGTTTATTGTATAGCATTCATTCCGAGATATTCAAATAATTTAGTTAAAATCTCTCATATTTTTTATTTTTATCTTTAATGATTTCCTCTTTTTATTTTTTGAAAAAAACATTTTTTTACAGACAAAAATTTTCTCAAATGCAAGATTTTCAAATTTAGCTATATCATAATTCATTTTCTAAAGTTGAATTTCTTTTATATTTCATTACTTCTAAATCATCTGGATGACGAATAGATACAATAGGCCTAAAGAAAGCCCAAAGTTTTGTAATGGGATAATATTTGTCAAATGTGGTATGCAACCATTTCCATTGTTCTTCTGAAAATATAAAAAAATATTATAAATATTGACACAAGATTTTGGATTAATTTTATTATTATTGCAAATAATCACTATATCAGCAGTCAAATACATCGAAAACGGTAATTGTGCATAAAAGGGGCCTCCTCTCCGATTTGCTTTATTTTTAAATATGTTATAGGGAAGATCTTCCCGAGTAATTTCGTATATATATATATATATATATATATATATATATATATATATATATAAATAAGGATCGGACTCAAATAGTTTTGGAGATATAGGCTGAAAAAAGATAAAAATAATAAATTCAAAAATAATTTTAATAGAATATATGTATTTGTAAACTTTGCTTTGTCTTGCAAAGTACATGCGGGGACACCGCTACCCCCCCCCCCTACGGGAGAGTATGGTCCCCCACAGTGTGGGGGACCATAGAGAAAGATAGGGATGTATGTGGGAAGAGGTCGGACATGTCTTTACGCCCATTTGATCAACGAGTGACAGAATCCATCCGTGGCAACGGCATTGACGCATATCCTGTGGAGAGAGCATTCACACATTTTTCAGCCTAACGAATAATTGCTAGAAAACAATATTCGCAGACTTATTATTTATTTTAACTTTCCATGCGAAGCGAGATCCACCCCACCCCATCTCTGAGACAGCGCGAAACGAGGTCTATTATTGTATGGTTCCACATGGGTTTGCAACTTTCCATGCGAAACGATCATTCCTAAAGTTTAGTGCATCATTTCAGATACACCCTGTATAATTCAAACTCGCTCTATCGATTAATCCTAATAAAAATTCGATCCGTTCAGCCGTTATTGAAATCCGGTAATCTGAGTTATTTTCAACTGTCCGACTCGCGTATAGATACACGGAATGTTTCGCATAAACTTGGCGCGAGACACTACCGTGTCTCTTGATATGATGCCATTGGCAGAAACATTTTAAAAAATTAGGTTCTTCCATAATAAATTCATGAAATTTGCCGAAATTGCCATTTTTGAACTATTTAATTATAAATTACTCGAAAACTTGACGTGCTGGAAAAATTCTGCGGCCAGATTCTTTTTCAGCATCAAAAAACCTATCAGATTTTTACTCTGCTTTTTGTAACTGACCTTCGCAGGCCTGTGTATTCAATACTCAATAATATTGATAAGTATATGTATATGTTTCAGAATACATTTAACTTTCGCTTCTTTATAAATGATGGATACGCTGATTAATGTGAATACTTGAAATTTTTACTTAACTGAAATATTAGAAATTTTTACTTGCCTGCCGAAACAAGGAATTCCAGTGAATTACCAGAAATCGGATAGCCTAGTGGTCCAGGGATAAGATTAATAAGTTGCCCATTTCTTCCATGATGCACATAATAATTATATACTAATAAACTAAGAATGGATAATAAAAATATAATAATAATCATCATCTTTTGATTCGATGTCGTCTAATAAAGTTCAATCTTCTTGAATTCCTCTGATCTTTGAATCATATATCATGACATAGATAATATATTCGCTTTATCAGAATAATAATTACTTTGATATCTTAAATATATATATCAAGATAAGATTAAGATAATCATAAATAAAATAAAATGTACTAATTATATATTTTTTATAGTTAATATATTATTTACATTTAATATAATTAATACATTTACAATTAATATAGTTAATACACTTACATTTACATTCAAAAAAATTACTAGAAAAGTGACAATATAATCAAAATTCACACTTCAATTCAGAAGATTCAATCTCTCTCCCGATATAAGTCATTGCGCGATTTAATTATTTCGCAGCAGTAAATTATTTTTACGATAAGGTCTATTTATATCTGTGACATATCTGTGACATGTCAGTGCCGTATCCATTCAGTTCCGTGATTTTCCATCAGAATCAGTGATGATAAATATTGTCCCTTTGTTTTTAGATGGACGTGTTCAGTATCCTCATAGTGATATTATGTTTATTGTAAACGATATTTTTGCTTTTTCACGGATACATTATGACTGTCAATAAATTTATTTATAGAGTATTTGGTGCCAAGCATCACTTGGATCAAATCGTGGATTTAGATGAAAATAAAATATTATATTGTGTAATTTTACGATAAAATTTTACAGCAAAATTATGCTTAATATAATATTTTATTTGCATCTAAATCCACATCTTGACTTAAAAAAAGTGATTTGCTTCACATGGAAAAATCTTTATAAGCTTATACCTATATTCATATAGATATTTTTAGACTTGTAAAAATGAATGACGAACAACTCATTGAATTAGTGCGTCAATATCCTGTGCTATACGATTTATCACATCCTAAATATGGACACTTCTTTCAAACTCGGTATTTGGAAGAAGATTGGAACAGATATGAAAGAAGATGGTAAATACCTTATATTACATTAATATTTTTTATTTCAGACATATTACTTATCAGAATAAATACAACATATTACAGTATTATAAATATTTCAAAACATATTTTACTCTTAAACTGTATATTGCCTAATCATTGCCAATTTATCGTCTGTAAACTGAGCCATCTTGAAAATTACTAAATAAGTTTAAACTGATCAAACTATACGGATATATATGAATAATCATTACTGATATTACGGATGTTATTGACACGATATTGATACGGCACTGATACGTCACGAATATGTGTAAATAGACTTAAAAGTCTACAAATGGTATCTCTTTTCTATCTTAATTAAATAAATACAATTATTATTTTCAGTCAGTTTATTTCGAAAGAGATGAGATACTCAGAACAAATATAAAGGTGATTTCCTTCGAAATTTTGAAGTTTGAACACGTTATAATCTAAGAAATCTAAATCAAAATAAGAAATACTATAGAGTATTTTTTATTTTATTACATCCCACACAGCACATGATATCACTCGAATATTCTATACTCATACTGTAAATATACATTACAGATGTAATACACTGAGAATATTCCCATAACATCTCTTGTTGTATATTATTTTTCATATATTCTCAGAATATACTTTGAATATCTCGTATTAGTATATTCTTTCTCGTATATTTTCAGGATATTCTATAATATTGCATGTATTTCTTCATTTTGCCGCTACGCGCGCCACCAAACTCGTACTTAATTTTTGATGAAATGGACATAAAGGACTGGTACTAACATGAGTTCCAAAGTTTCTTCTTTTATCTTTTTAGTCAGTTTAATTTATAATAAACTGACTTAATTTAAAATTTTTCATTTGTTTAGTAATCTGGATTCCTTGTTGGGACTCAGAATATTAAACAGATTATTTGAAATTAAAATGAGAAATAGTGTGTGTGCGTTTGCTGTATTTATTAAAAGTATTTCTATTACATATATGAATATATGATATATGACTATATGAATATATATACATAGAATACATACAAGAGATATACCGTTAATATTCTATAGATATCTCTAGTATATATCACAAGATATTCTCAGTATTTGCTATTAACCAAAATAGGCGGACATTAGAGCATTCTTTGTATATACTTACCCGAGTAGAAATTCAATCATTTTTTAGCTAGTAACTGGCCAGGAATCCTAGTCACTAGCTAGTTTTTGGCCAATTTAACTAACCAGAAACTAACAGGTTTGGGTGACGCATGCTTCGTCAATAACTGGACAGTAAAATTAGTCAGTTCCTGACCAGTTTCTGAGTACAAGATTTTGGCCAGTATCTAACTAGTTTCTGATAATTTTTTAATCAGTTTTTTAATCAGTATCTATCCAGTTTCTCTCAATCTTTGACCATTTTGTAAGTAGTTTTTAAGCAGCTTATGATCAGTTTCTAAGCAGTTTTCTGAGCAGTTTCTGAACAATTTTTAATCAATTTATAACCAATTTTTTTACCGCTTTCTAACCAGTTTTTGCTTAGTTCTAATTAATTTTCTAAGTTCTAATTAATTTTCAATAATTTATATTAAAATTACAATCTTTAACCTTTTTATTTTATTTTATTTTTATTTTTATTTTGCTTTTTAGTATATAATATTTAAACATAATAAAATTAATATTTTGCTGTCTACCGACATTATATGATCGCGTTTTTTGACGTGTAACAAAAATATTAAATAAGAAATTAATTAATTAATATTTCTTATCCCTTTGAATTAAATATTAAATATTAAATATTAAATTCAAAGAGTTAAGAAAATATTAGATACATAGACATTTTGGTTATTGGTGTGATATCTTTTACAGACAACATTTTGTTTGTAATATGCCTGTATTTTACCTGTTTTTGCAGGTGTTTTTTTCTTTTCTAAATAATACGAATGTATTTATCTGTTTGAATTTTATAATTAATATTCTTCGGCATGTGTAATAATGCTGAAGCATAAAATTCTATGCTTTCTTTGTCACCTTCTTTATGAAGTAGTGGAATTATAACAATTTTGTCATAAATGTCATTCAAATTGCAAGAAATTATAGTAGAAGATACATTTGTTGCTACCCATACAGCACACAAAGATTGCATACACATTGCAGCAATCTTTCACCGTAATATTGCAACGTTGCAAATTCACTGCAAAATGTTGCTGCACCATTGTTGTGGGATTGCAGCAACGTTAAAATGTCCGCTTTCAGGAATATTGCAATGTAAGATTGTAGCAATGTTACGGTACAACGTATTTGTAATATTAAAACGCGTTTTGCTACAAATGCAGACACCGTTTTAAATTTAATAAATAAACTTTGAAAATATAAAAAAATGTTTAAGAAAGATAGGAAAAAAATGCCTTTAAAAAAACATCTATTAGTGTCTTTTATTAGATGTTTCTTAAATATTTATCTCAATAATATACATACAATTATTTTACATACATTCGACACCAGAATATTTTAATACGTGCAAATGAATTATTTTCTATTTACCCATTCAATTGAGAAAAATCTGTTTAATATTCTGAAACCCAAAAACAAATTATTTGTTTAATAATCTAGATCCCTCATTAGGATTCAGAATATTAAATAAACTAAGCCAGTTTATCAGAAATTAAACTGACATAAGACAAGAAATATAATTACTACATTAGTCCTTTGTAGACCTTATATCCATTCTAGATGAATTCGAATACGAGTTAGTTAAATTTGGTGTCGCCGCGTAGCGGCAAGTAAAGAAACACATATTATACATTTTCGCTATGTTAAAACGTTGCTGCAACATTGCCAAAGTAATATTACAAAATAATGTCTCTGCATTATTTTTGCAACATTGCACGGCAGTGAGCAATGTTGTAACATTGCAGCAATGTTGATGCAAGTTTCTGTGCTGTATGGGTAATTTCCATTCTTGTAAATTATTTGATAACAATGGATATGTGTACATACATTTCACTTTTTTCCAAACGTATCCTTTAATTGTGTAAAAATCATTTTATAACGAATCACACAGAATGTCAATTATTTGTACTATAAAATCATTTTTTAATAATACAATATTATTAGGTTTCCTGGTACTTAATGTAAATCCTTTATAATATATTTTAAGTATAATAGGTTTATCATTACAATCATTTTTCTGTTTTAAAATTGAGGTTTGTGTGAAAGTTGGACATGGTTTTTGAATTTTATTACTTTCATAAAGACGTCGGCACACTTGTGGTAAAGGCTGATTACCTGTTCGGATCAGTTTTCTTATTTTACTTAACATATTTTCATAAGAAAAGGCTGATATATTATCTAGTGTGCAATTAAAATATTCAACATCATCAACAATATGAATTAAATTATGTACATTAATGCTGAGAGACGTATTATCATAAATAAGTGGCATTATGTCAAAAAAGCTATCTAAATATTTTCGAGCTTCATTAATAAATAAATGAAGAAAATGTGAGCTGCACAGTATTCTGAAAGCAGCATGTAATAAACAATAATGTTTATATATCTGATTATTGAAAATTTTCTTGAATAAGACGGGGCCAATATATAACAAAATAAATCTTAATTCGGATGCTTTTAATTGTGCAATTGGTTTACGAGGCTTGCGTTGGAATTCACATGGTGTCCATTGTTTTATACAATTCTTTCATCTATTACACGACGATAAGATGGTTTGAATTTTGTATCTGTGTGACCAAAGTACCAAGTATGCAAATATAATTTTTTCATGATTCCTAAGCAAGCTAAATGCAAGCGGAAAGAATTTTATCATGTCTATTGGTAGATCAATGTTTAGTAATGGTGACTGTCATGTATGATGACATGATTGACGTTGGTTACGAAATGATACATCTGTTCTTTTCTTACGATATTTATCGCGTGGATATATCACCTTTTTAGAATTCTTTTTTTTTCCAGAAACAGTAATATACCATATATTTCGCATCGTTCACAAGCACTGTATCCATTATGGCCTATAATAGTGTTCGCGAGCGGGTCCGACAGTGCGATGATAGGAACGGAAGGTCTTTAAGCGAAAAAAGTGCGCCTCGTTCACACAAAGGACTGACGTTTATTGGAGTCAAGAATAAAAAACAATAGTGTTTAGTGCAGTGATTTCGATTAGCGAAACAGCGGTGTAACAAAGTGAGCGCGGTTTTCGCGAGCGGTATCGCGAGCGGTGTAGCGAAACAAGAGCGAGATAAATGCGTTTTCCAAAGTTGTAAGCGGTCGTATAATGCGGTTAATCAGCGGTTTAATACAGAGATTGCGAAAGTCCAAGAGAATAAGCGGTCGTTATAAGCGGTTTTACTATGCGGAGCGGTTTTAACAAAGCGGTTTGACGAAAAGTGCGAGACTTCGACTTGCTCGCGTGCGGTGCCCGTTATAAGGCGAGCGGAATTTTGGGCCCGTTGCGACGTGGCCCAATAATTTTAATTGATGAGGTCTGACGTTGGCTTTTTCGCGGTTGCCATGCGCGCAGTCTTTTTGGAACAGCTGATTGGCAATCAGCTGATCGTGACGTATGGGCGCGCATGCCCGTACGTCACGCTGATTTTGGTCGACGGTTGAGATTATTATTGTCAATGTTTATGACACGCGTTTCTTATGTCCCAAAAAAATTGAAGATAACTCGAACGATCGAGTTTTTCTGGCGATTAGAGGTCTCGAGAAATTTCTCGACGCCCGTTGATTTTGAACTCTCGAGTCGTAAAACATTATTCGAAATATATATAATATATTTAAGAAATTTAATTCGGAATGAATTTTATGATTTTCGAACAAATAGATTTCACAAACTTTCATGCTGGTGTATCACAGATAAAACTGAATTTTTAATTTAAATTTTTTTTCACTAATTATTAATTCTTCTGATATTAATACATTAATTTCTTGTATGAATTCTTTAAAAAAATCGTGACTACTTGCAGGCTTGCTATTGCCACTATAAATTGCTACGCAGAATGGACTGTACATATTGGATTTACAAATTACTTTACACAGAATAGGCCAAAATTGTTCAGAACTAGAATTATACAATGTCATTCCATCAACATTAAATTGTACGAAAATATCTGATGAAGAATGAAAGTCAGAAAGAAAATATTCACGAAGCCATTTTTCTAATCCGAAATAAACAAATTCACCGACTGTATCATTTATTCCATTCATTGTTCGTATGTTGTAAGACGCTTCATTAGTAAATAAAAACGTCTTTGCACATTTGAACAAATTAGGATAACTATTACGACGTAAAATATTTAAAAGTTCTTCTAAATTATTTTGATTTATGTTACATTTTACAGCCTACTTACGTATGTTGTTAATATTTTTTACCTTATAGTCTTCATTATTTTTTACTTTTTCCACTTTATGATATTCATTTTCGTCTTTTTGTTGTACATGCAGATAATTTATGTCAATGTTCGAATCAGAAATATCTATTTTGTCAAGTTCTTCATTTAAATTAATACTGTTGTCTGGAACATAATTGCGTTTCATAAATTTCTTGAGGCTGAGAGATAATATTGCAATCCTCATTGTGTATTAATAATTGATGACTGTCCTGTTCTCTATTTCCTAATATCCTCCTTTTTCTATATTCTTTATACCGTATTGGTTTCCATTACATTTTGAATGTTTGCTTTGTAGTAGAAAAGGAAGAAATATCATAATGAATTATAATGTGCAGAAATATTTTAATTATAGTTTAGTATGGTAACTCATATATAAAAAATTATTAATTGTTAATGCGACTGTTTTGTTTATTAAACGTTTTTTAATTTTTAATTTTATTCAAAGTAATTTTCAATATAAATATTACAAACAAACACTTACTATACCGTAGAATTATTTAACCTTACTTAATCGTAGAATTTCTGTTTTATTTTATTTCATTTTTTTTATCTCTGATTGATCTTTTCATATAAATGTTACAAATTAAAAATTAAATGTTAAAATATGCTTATATATACTGTATAAGATATGCATATCTTTTTTGACAGTTGCTTTTATACGTTTGTACTTTCTTTTTCATTCTCATGTTGCTACTACACGCTCCATGTTTTTCAATTTTTTTAAATATTTATATAATAACGCTGTAAATATATTTACTGCAAGAAACTGATGTGCGTCTGACTGATTTTCGAGTAATTCGCATTCATTTTCTAGTTCTGACATCACTATTCTTTTTTACTAAGCGTTACTTAGTTACTTGGTTACTTATTTAATCAAGTAATACGTAACCTCACGCGTCAATGTAATTGACATTTTCATTTGTTTAAATGAAAAATTATACAATAATTGAGTTTATTAGTGATTCGAGTGATAAAAGTGATAAAAGTGATAAAAAAGAAAAATCTGTTGATTGTGTTCCAAGTAATTGGATATATTATGATACAGAAGAAAAGGCATTAAAAACTCCTTTCTTACCACCATACACGACCAAAAAATGTCAACAATTTCATGAAATTGTAAAAGCAAAAAAAGATCCAGACAGTAAATGGTTCACATGTACCATTACAATTAAAAGACAAGCAAGTAAGAATGTTTTTATTATTTTATTATTTTAATAATATTATATGCATATTATATGCAATAATATTATATACATACATACATACATACATACATACATACATACATACATGTGCGTGTGCGTGCATGCGTGCGTGCGTGCGTGCGTGCGTGCGTGCGTGCGTGCGTGCGTGCGTGCGTGTGTGTGTGTGTGTGTTTATGTATATACATATATATATATATATACATATATATGTATATGTATATATATGTATATATATGTGTATATATATATTATATATATATATATATATATAAAAATTTATAAATGAACAATGGTCCGTATGATAAAATCAAATCGAAAAATAGTAAAAGGCTTTATGGACCAAGCAATAGGTGTAAAGTATGTGAAAATATAAATTATTTAAAAATCATATAATGGAACAAGTGTAATCATTTATTTAACAAACGCTGCGTTTCGATCCACATCGGATCCTTTTCAATGTTTGATAACGAAGTAATAACGATCGACATGAAATACAAGTCAAAAAATAAAAACACAATAATAATATATACATAAGTTTCGGAAACGCAAAAACACGAGGATTGCGCTGTTTACAAAGTCACGAGAGTCGAAAGCAGATACGCAACATAACGGACAATTCAAAATTTTAATTAAATAAAAGCGCAACATAATAATCATGATAAAGTAACATAAAGAAAAGCCGAAAAGAAAAATCATTAATTATAAATTATTAAATCCGTAATGTAGCCAAAGAAATGCGCTGCTCACCTCAAAAGCAGAAAAACGGAGAAATATTCGGGAACGCATGTGTCCAATGTTCCTATCTCAAGTAAAAACATAATCCAATACTCCGTTAGTAAATGAAAGTTAATAATCCTGGTGGTCCAATCCTTGAAAATGATGGAGAATTGTAAAATAAAGCTTTAAGAGGTGATGGCCTGTAAAAGAAACCGAACAGAGCAACACATTCCAAGGATACACCACGGAAACAGAAATAAAAGAAATAAATGGTTAAAGAAGAATATCTCCTAAAATCGGAATCAAGTGTAAGAAGTGCAAGAAAAATACATACGAGTCAATGAAAATGAAAGCAGTCTAAAAATCATTATGCAATCTCACAAACAGTGCGGAAATGCTAAGCACATCCTTGCGATATGTCGAAATACGCAGGACTGAGGCGTGCGACCGTGTATTACCGAAAGCGTGAAGAGACAGAAGAGGGGGTAGAGTAGACGTCACAAACAGAAAGAGATAGAAACAAAAGAACCGGGATCTATGAGTTAACTAAGAGAATCTATGTATAATTGGCTGATATAATTTATCCAAAAAATCCGTATCACTCTGAATGTTAATACTGTGAATTTGTTTAGAAATGTGTAACATTTCGGTAATTAATCTCTTTCTATAACTGGGCTCCTCGTCTAAGATGGAAACATTGTTCCAGTCAAATTCATGGCCTTCTAATCTATGAAGGGACACCACAGAAAGCGGGACAGTAATTTTATTAATGTCCGCCCGATGTTCTTTAATCCTAGTGAGAATACACAATAGAATCATACAGAATCATAGTGAAAATACACAAAAAAGATTGTCCATTACGTATCATTATCTCGTCTATCAATAGTCCTCTTTATTCTCTTGCGGCATTCCTCCATGACATTTTATTTAAAAATTTACCTTATTCTAGTAGTCATATTGAAAACAGTTTTGCTTTAATCAAAAAACTCAACAATATGTTTTTGGATTATTATTATGATTTAATCTCGTTAGACGTGGTGAGCCTTTTCACTAACGTCCCATTAGATTTAGTTATTGGAGGGATAGCTAAACGTTGGCATTTAATCAAAAATAAGACCAGTATTCCTTATAATGAATTTTTGATTTCTTTAAAATTAATTATGGACTCCACTTACTTCCAATTTGATAATATTATTTATAGACAGATTTTTGGCACTCCGATGGGATCTCCGCTCTCCCCGATTTTAGCGAATATTATAATGTCCGATCTCGAGGATAGAGCAATTTCTTCTCTCCCTGTTTCCCTTCCCTTTTATGTCCGTTATGTAGATGATATTGTTCTTGCTGCTCCTAGGCAACACATCCCGCTCATTTTGAATGTCTTTAACTCGTTCCATAGTAGATTACGCTTCACTATTGAATATTCTAATAACAACAGTATAAACTTTTTTGATACTACCATCATAATTAATAATAATTACATTGAATTTAATTGGTATAGGAAGCCGACTTTTTCAGGTAGATTCTTATCGTTTTTCTCACACCATCCTCTGTCACATAAAAAGGGAGTCATCATCGGTCTTACTGATAGAGTGTTTAAACTTTCACACCCTCGGTTCCATAATGAGAATCTTTCTTTTATTGTTTCAACTCTATTAAAGAATGGTTATCCTATTAAATTCATTTTTCATACCATTTCTCAAAGATTAAAGTTTCTGGTTTCTAATACTAATAATAATTCTTGTGTTCTCCCCCCTCCCCCTTTCCTACTCCTTTCTTTACCATTCCTTTTTCTATGAGTCTCCCTAAAGAATTTGTTTATAACATTAAAAATTGCAATATATTGATAGAAGATTGGCTTTCACAGTTAGTAATAAATTGAACTCTCTTATTAGATTATATAAAGATCCGTTGCCTAAAACTCATCATTCAAATGTTATTTATAAAATCAGCTGTTTCAATTGCGAGGCCTCGTACGTGGGACAAACTAAAAGAAAACTGCTCACTAGGATTAAAGAACATCGGGCGGACATTAATAAAATTACTGTCCCGCTTTCTGTGGTGTCCCTTCATAGATTAGAAGGCCATGAATTTGACTGGAACAATGTTTCCATCTTAGACGAGGAGCCCAGTTATAGAAAGAGATTAATTACCGAAATGTTACACATTTCTAAACAAATTCACAGTATTAACATTCAGAGTGATACGGATTTTTTGGATAAATTATATCAGCCAATTATACATAGATTCTCTTAGTTAACTCATAGATCCCGGTTCTTTTGTTTCTATCTCTTTCTGTTTGTGACGTCTACTCTACCCCCTCTTCTGTCTCTTCACGCTTTCGGTAATACACGGTCGCACGCCTCAGTCCTGCGTATTTCGACATATCGCAAGGATGTGCTTAGCATTTCCGCACTGTTTGTGAGATTGCATAATGATTTTTAGACTGCTTTCATTTTCATTGACTCGTATGTATTTTTCTTGCACTTCTTACACTTGATTCCGATTTTAGGAGATATTCTTCTTTAACCATTTATTTCTTTTATTTCTGTTTCCGTGGTGTATCCTTGGAATGTGTTGCTCTGTTCGGTTTCTTTTACAGGCCATCACCTCTTAAAGCTTTATTTTACAATTCTCCATCATTTTCAAGGATTGGACCACCAGGATTATTAACTTTCATTTACTAACGGAGTATTGGATTATGTTTTTACTTGAGATAGGAACATTGGACACATGCGTTCCCGAATATTTCTCCGTTTTTCTGCTTTTGAGGTGAGCAGCGCATTTCTTTGGCTACATTACGGATTTAATAATTTATAATTAATGATTTTTCTTTTCGGCTTTTCTTTATGTTACTTTATCATGATTATTATGTTGCGCTTTTATTTAATTAAAATTTTGAATTGTCCGTTATGTTGCGTATCTGCTTTCGACTCTCGTGACTTTGTAAACAGCGCAATCCTCGTGTTTTTGCGTTTCCGAAACTTATGTATATATTATTATTGTGTTTTTATTTTTTGACTTGTATTTCATGTCGATCGTTATTACTTTGTTATCAGACATTGAAAAGGATCCGATGTGGATCGAAACGCAGCGTTTGTCACATTAAATAAATGATTACACTTGTGCCATCATATGATTTTTAAATAATTTATATTTTCGCATACTTTACACCTATTGCTTGGTCCATAAAGCCTTTTACTATTTTTCGATTTGATATATATATATATATATATATATATATATAATATATTATTATATATATTATATATTATATACATATATAATAATCAGAGTTGGGAAGTAACGCGTTACTTGTAACGTTGTTACCGTTACTTTTTTTCGGTAACGATCGTTACTTTTTTCTGTCTGTAACGATAACGGTAACGTCGTTACATTTTTACAGTAACGGTAACGAATTTAACCTTTACTTTTATCGTTACTTTAATTCTGTAATCGTGGCGTAATAGTATCCCCTTAGTAATTGAAAAATCTATTCCTATTACAAAACAGTTTGCAAATATTTTGGAAAATTATATACATGCATGATGTTTTTCTCTGTATTCATAAATCTAAAATTTCTAAATTACAATAAATGAAAAATTGAATATGAAGAACATCAATGATGAAATAATTTATAATTATCGAATATATAAAAGTAATAATTATATTTTAAAATCAATTGTAATAAATACTATAAAATAATAATTATATTTTAAAATAAATTAATTTAATTTTTGTATTATAAAAAGTAATGAAAAAGTAACAAATCGTTACTTTCTTAGTAACGGTAACAGTAACGAGTTACTTTTCAAAATTAGTAACGAGTAACGGTAATGAGTTACTTTTCACGAAAAGTAACGGTAACGGTAACGCGTTACTTTTTTGAAGTAACGTTCCCAACTCTGATAATAATATATCAATATAAATATTTTGTTATATATTTATCTTCAGGTAAAATCAATCAATATCTTAATCAACAATAATTTAGGCATATCGAGGAATGTCGTAATTATATTACGAAAATATTTCACAAAAGATGTAATAATGCAATTTATGGCTGTGAAAAAGGCCAAAGACAAACATATTTTTATTGAAACATATATCTGCAAAGAATTATTTGGTAAATAATCAACATTAATGATTTTATAGATTAATATTTAATTCCTAAATATATATATTGCATTTTCAATTTTATTCAATTCTATTTTTAGATATACTTATTAACCGCGCAGACATTAATATAACAGAAAACTCTTTTCACAAAGCTCTCGCAAATGTTATTAGCAATGCTAAAGATTGGAATTTAGGAAGAAAAGCAAAATTAAAAGTACCTGATATGGTACATGAAGAAAACGATAAAGAAAGTAATGAAGAAAATGATAATACGGATCACATAGAAGAAGTAATGGAAAGTGAAGAAACTTAATCAAAATTATCAAGAAATAAAAAAAAATACTCAAGAAATATATTTTTGTTGTTATGTAATGTTTAAAAAATAAAAATTAATAATCTAAAATCATTATCAAGTACATTTTTATTTAGAGTATTGGTATTGTTGTTAATATTGCATTGAATTTGTTATTTCCTTATTATATTTCTATAATGCAATATTCTAAGTTGTATAATTTTTTTTTTAAATTAATGTGTTATATCTATAATTAAAAAACATTATTAATTTTATATTTAATGTTTCTATTTTACATTTCCTCTATAGAACTTCAACTTTTATGTTCCAAGTTTTTCTGACAAAGAATGAGTTAAGAAACCATAGTCAGTATTTTCAGAATTTTCGCTGAACAGAAACTGCCCAGTATTTACTTACCATTTTTTTTACTAGTTTTTAATCAAGAATGAATTAAGAAACCATAGCCAGTATTTTCAGAGTTTTCGATGAACAAAAACTGCCCAATTTACTTTTTATTTTTTCTGACTAGTTTCTGACCAAGAATGAATCAAGAAACCATGGCCAGTATTTTCAAAGTTTTCGCTGAACAAAAACTGTTCAGCATTTACTTGCAATTTTTTCTTGCCCAGTTACAGACCAAGAATGAGTCAAGAAACCATAGCCAGTATTTTCAGAGTTTTCGATAAACAGAAACTGCCCAATATTTACTTATCATTTTTTCTGACTAGTTTCTGAACAAGAATGAGTCAAAAAATTATAGCCAGTATTTTCAGAGATTTCGCTGAACAGAAACTATCCAGTATTTACTTAATATTACATTGTTTCTTGCCTAGTTTTAGGACAGTAACTGGCTATGAAACAATAGATATTTCTGGCTAGTTTTTGAACAGATACTATCTAATTAATCTTAGCCAGTAAAAACTGGTCAATTTCTGGATAATGACAAGTTTTTCCCAGAAATTTTTCTACTCGGGTAGTATATCATAGTATGTATGTCGAATGTTCTGAAAATATATACATATATACTTTTGCGATATTCTTCGAACATTCTCAGTATCTACATGTGCTGTTAGGATATCTAGATTAAAAAATATATATAATTAAATTAAAATTTTTTTTTAATAAGAAAATCCTATATAATATTAGACAGATGATATAACTTTTTTACTTCCTAATAAATTTTTAATCACTTTATTCATCGAGTTTGCTGGAAATACATAAAATAGTGACCGTCAAAGATTAAAAAATTTTTAATTGATTAATTTTTACTCAAATTTTTTCAAAATTTTCTTCTAACTTTAAATTCTCGTCTATTTTTCTCAATAGATGAGAAATTGTATGTATGATTGTTCACAATAAATTCCTTTTATATGATTAATTGGATATGATTTCTAGATTTAACTTTCAGAGATATCTGGATACAAAAATGCGGATAAAAATGATGATAATAGTACACAACGTCTTAACAGTGAGATTCGCACATAACTACTAACTGCTCGATGAATAATAACAGTGGAACAAATGTTATTTCTCCTATTTCGGCATAGTGGAGGAGTTATTTTTTGTCCATTGATTATCAATATCAGAATATCAGTCGGTTGAAGCGTGCTATACAGATCCTCTGTTTTGCTGATAAAAGAATACATATATGTGTGTATATATATATATATATATATATATATATATATATATATACGAATTGTACGTGAAAAAATAAGAAACTTTTGTATTAAACGTTTTTTCTGAAAGTACCTCTGTCAATCTTAAAATTGAAGTTCATTATTTCATCACAGTTACTTTCAAGGTCAATTTTAAGATTGACAGAGACACTTTTAGAAAAAATGTTTGATACAAAAGTTTCTTATTTTTTCACGTAAAATTTGAATCTGTAATAAAAAGTGCCATGTTTCCCTAAAAAAATTCAACTTCCGATCCGGATGGCGTATTTCCCGTCGGAATCAAAAGTTGAAAATATCACCATTCGATAGAGTGTACCCGATTTACTTAAAAATTGTTCGCGATTTTTGATAAAAGCCAATTATTTTCATTTTAAAAGGGATGTATGGATGGTATCGTAATATCGAGATATTTGACTGACAAAAATAAAAAAATTACACCCTGTATATATATATATATATATATATATATATATATATATATATATACAGGGTGTCCCTGAGCATGTGCTCACGCACTTGTGAGGAGGTAGAGCGCAGTAAATTAAATAAAGAAATGGTGATATTTTCAACTTTTGATTCCGACCGGAAATACGCCATCTGGATCGGAAGTTGAATTTTTTAAGGGGAATATGATACTTTTTAGTACAGATTCGAATTGTACGTGAAAAAATAAGAAACTTTTGTATCAAACGTTTTTTCTGAAAGTGCCTCTGTCAATCTTAAAATTGACCTTGAAAGTAATTATGATGAACTTTCAATAATTAATATTTCTATTATTATTATAAAAATCGTAACATGGAATAGGATTTCTTTATTTAATTTACTGCGCTCTACCTCCTCACAAGTGCGTGAGCACATGCTCAGGGACACCCTGTATATTATGACGTTGCCGTCCCGACACGCGTCCATCCGCCCCGAATATTTTGACGGGGCGCGAGCCGAGCGGCCGCGCCAGAAAAAGATAGCCGTAGCGAGATCTCCGGAGAGACGAGCAATTATTGATATTTCGCGTTAATAATAATTATTTTTTTGTATTATTTTGTACATCGGGCAATCCGCCGGAGAACAACGGGAAGAAAAAGAAGAGGAATCTTTTTGCGACAACCGACACGGCGCTTCCAGCCTCGTGAATTGTGAGCCACGTACGTGATTCGAGAGCGGAGATAGCGCCAGAGGACAGCGCAGAGTCGCGGGTGGAATTCGCCCAAGCGAAAAGAGGATGAACATCTGAAAAAGAGAACAGCTGTCTTGGACCGGGATTGCAGGGCCCGATCGGCGCTACCCTCCGAGGACAGAGGACGAACGATCGGCGTAGGAAGCAGGGTCGCCGAAATTAAGATTTTTGAATTATCGGGGCCGTTACGGCCCCCGATACGGCGTTGTCGCGAGGCGCAGTAATATCTCGCGTGTCGCGGTGCTATTGGCCGCGAATCCGCGCACTCCTGCGCGCAGGATTGACGCCGTTATCGACCCTGGATCAGTGATGCCAGAAATGAGCTGCGCACGGTCTCGCACACAAAGAAAGAGCTGTGTACGTGAGGCGCTCGGCTATCTTCGGGCAGTGGAAGAGCGCCGACGTATAATCTACTGTCTCCTTCTTTCTCGAGCGCTGTAGCTATAGCTAATGCCTCGAGAATCGTATGTTAGCGGTTCGATCTATTTATTAGGTCTCGCGTAAAAACATGTAAAATTTATGCATAAAATTAAATAAATCTTTAATCCTTTAAAAAATTTAATTAATTAATTAAATAAATCTCCTAATTACAATTTATTTTGCATATAAAAGATATAACTAATTTGAAAAATAAAGGATAGAAAGAGAATAAATGATAAAAATCCACTCTTGGCCAACATGCACGTTTTTTCTTTCAAGAAATCACACAATAATAAATTTAATAATATTTTCTAATAAATAATATAATATTCTAATAACATTTATAATGTTTTATCAATTTGTAAATAAACAACGTACATGTTGTTGCTCAACGGAAACCGCGAGAAGGTGGTGGTCTCTTCCGTCAAGAGGAAATGTAAAAAAAATGTTTTCTTAAAATATATATTAAATATTACTATTAAATTAAATACTATATTAAATATATTAAATATTATATATTATAAATATTATATACTAAATATTATATATTAAATGTTATATATTAAATAAAAATTATATATAATGAACTAATATTATATACATATATACATATATATAAATAGAAAATTATTTAAATATAATATAAAAAAAAAGAATTTTTTGTACATTTCCAAAGAATATGATGGATAGAACAGAGGATAGTTATAGAAAGGATAGTTATAGAAAGATAAACATAAAATAAATATAAGAAGATAGATATAAAATATAAAAGAATATAAAGAATAGAACATAGAGAAAGAACAAAATCGAAAAAAGCGCACATGTTTTACTTAATATAATATCGAGAAAATTGTGTGCGTGCGTGCGTGCGTGCGTGCGTGCGTGCGTGCGCGCGCGCGCGCGCGTACATATACATATATATATATTTTTTTTTCCCGATAAAAATATTTCTGAAAATATGTAGTTGAACTATCACGGTATACTATTATACAGTTGATTACTGAATTTATAGCAGAGCACATATATTTCATAAAACTATAAATAAACAGAGTAGAGATTAATATATTATTATAATTTCATATATCACGGATTACATGATAAAAATATGTAATCACATGATAAAAATAATATGTCTTTCACACACATATTTTACATACAATGAGCATTTAAAACAATAAGGAAATACTTTCCGATTTTCGAAAAATATCTTTCTTCGTATTTAAAAGGAATGTCTTATTTAAAATAACAATTTTATAATTTCAAATTACAATTTTAATTACAATTGTATTAATACATATTTTTAAAGTTATATTTTGTATTTTTGTAATAAAACAATTTTAAAGTTAACTCTTTTGTTACTTTATATTTTTATTTTTTATTATTCTTGTTTGTTTTTATTATTTTTTATTCTTAATGAAATATTATTTTTTATTTTATTTTTAATAAGAAATGAGTACCGCCGATCTAATATACACCAGGGGAAAGTCGATCGAATTTTGCAAGTCATGTATATATATATATATTGCGACGCTTTTTATTTTTAATTTTTCAATCCTCCTCGGGTGTTGGAGGGGAGGATGTGAGAGGGGGAACGAAAACGCCGTCAAAAAAAAAACACAAGGCGGATAGAGATACTCGCGCTCGGAGGAACTAAGATGGAGGGCGTTCTCGCGCAAGCCGCGGCGAAGCGAAGGCCGTCTCGAAATCTCGAAGATGGGCGCCAGATACGGTCTTTCACGTATCAATTCGCAAAATCGTCAGAATAACGCGAAGAACATTAGCCTGTTTCGCCACGGGCCGACTAGCTCACCTAACGGTAGAGGGGCAGGGTCCGTTGAAAAGGATATTGAATTATTTTATGCGAGGCGGTCGGTGATTACGAAAATTGACGAACACAACGGGATTTAACGCTCACGACAAACGAACACTCAAATAAGTTACGCGAATTTAATAGAAGAGAGAATGTAACAAATTTATTTAAATAAAAGAAATATAATAGAAAAGAATATAAAGGGAAAGAAATAACAAGTTCTAGAAAGAAATAGTAATAATGACATAAATTAGCGAGACTGAATTAACGAAATATAACTGAGTTTAACATAAATGCGAAAATTTGAAATAACGTACAACAGATCGACAGCGGTGATAACAATAGCAATACGAAATCGAGATCATAAGACAGCGGAGATATTTATCGTCCTCCCGGCCCGTTTTTATGGCCGGACTTTGCGAAACCGAACGGCGTTTCGAGAGCGTAACGGAAATTTCGACAATCTCCTCGAGGACGCATTTAACAGATCTATTCCCTTTGTTACTCGCTCTTTTAATCGACAGCACTATGCTTGAAATGAGGCTTAATAATTGAGCGATAGTAATCAAGCGATTTGCGAAGACGAAAAATCTCGCTTGCTACGAGCAAGATCGATTCGCTCGGAATTCGATAGCCGTCGGACGCCGCTTCGCCTCGTTTCGGCGTAACGCTTTCTATCTACGCGAAACCCTCGAATTTCGACACTTTCTTAATCTATTATGCACCGCGACATACTCCAACGTACGACAAATACCGCGCAATAAACGCAATTCGTACAAGAGCGACAAGGACAGCACGACATTTGCCACGTCGTCACACGCACACGGTTACACGCTCACATACACGCTAATTGCAGACGAAAATTGCCCGGAGATCGATTGCGGGGAGGTCTTACGCGGTTTCGACAGCTCTTTTCGACAGCACAGATAGCGAACGCATTCCCCGCGATTTACCGCGCACGTGGTCGATATACGAGAGCCGGTCACTACGCGTTTTACGACACCCCGAATCCCGGAGAGAGACGAACGGTTCCTTATCAGCTACGACCGACGTTACGATCGTCCTTGATGCCTCGGTCGCTTGTCTCCGGTCGCCCGAAATACACGAAAATCGCGAGCTCGGTACAATGCCCGAGCGACAACGAGACACGAAAATGGCGACGGCGACAAAACGGTCGGTCCGCGGACGGAATCGCGTACGTGGCGTACAAAATAGCGATGGGCAACCTCACCGATACTCGCTCCCGTTGACAGGGGATGATCCTCGGTCTCGTCCTCTCGACAACCTCGGCTGCGACACACAAAACGACAACGACAATATACGTTTCGCAAAACGACTACAAGCTGAGAGCGCCCGCACTAGAGTGATTCCCTGGATCTCGCGATCCAGGGTCGATAGCGGCGTCAATTCTGCGCGCAGGGGTGCGCGGATTAGCGGCCAATAGCGCCGCGACACGCGAGGTATTACTGCGCCCCGCGACAACACCGTATCGGGGGTCGTAACGGCCCCGATAATTTAATGCTGACTTTCGGCGATCCTGTTATCCATGATCGTCCGTAGGTAGATTTTCCGTCCTCCCTCCTCTGAGAGTGGCGCCGATCCGGCCCGGTTATTTCGGCCCACAAGACAGCTGATTTCCTTCCTTTATTTGAAGGGGGCGATCTCCACCCGAGACTCTGTTCCTCCGGCGTTGTCGTATCGGCTGTCGTAATGATTCCTCTTGGGCCTCTTCTGGTTTCCCTCCGGCGGGTTGCCCGACGTACAAAAATGATACAAAAAAATAATTAATACTAGCGCGAAAAAGGATAATGGCTCGTCTCTCCGGAGATTTCGACACGGCTCTCGCAATCTTTTTCTGGCGCGGCCGCTCGGCTCGCGCCCCGTGAAGATTTCCGGGGCGGATGGACGCGCGTCGGGACGGCAACGTCACAATATATATATATATATATACATATATATTGTATGTATATATGCCTGCGTATGAATATTTTAATTTCATTTTTATTCAGTTGAATAAAAAAGTCTTGAATTTGATTTAATGCATCTTGTCCAATGATGATTAAACGTCGATTTTCCAAAATAATAATGCAGACCGGTTTCTTTCCCAAATACGATTTCTTGAAATACATAAGAAGTACTGATGAAGATAAAATCTGCTTGTCTCCTTCTTCTTTTTCTTTTCTTTTAATTCTTTATAAGAGCACATAGAAACATGATAATCTTCTATAGCATCTGTAGCATCAACTTCGATCATTTATGTCTTCTTAATAAAATCGTCGCTAATAATTTTATTTTCAGTGTGCAGGTAATTAGTTTCCTTTCCAGTCCACAGCTCTCGAGTTAGTCACAAAAATTGTGTTTTGAGATGGCTTATTCCGGTTTTATTATGGAGCCTTCTCTCTTAGACAAGTTGTTTTATTAAACTTGTAAGATTTATTTTCCCATCCTTTTTTTTAATTCTGGAAGTGAGATGCCTCTTCCGAAAGCGCTAAGACTGATATTAAAAATCTATTCCACCTTCGTCGCTGTTGTGGATCTCATTTCCGGAATAGCTAGGAGAATGGATAATCGGATAACAGAATTATTTTTTACAGCATTGGATCCTCGTGGAACTTATTCAAAAAGTTATTTATTAAATCGAATCTCACGTCGTAGACGTGGCAGGATGGACACAGAAAATGATTGTTGCTTCCGCCAGCTAGGTTACAGAGTGTGTATAAATCCAGAGTTAAAATCAGAAGAATACGAAGATCAGAAGATGAGAAATTTTACAATTTTTGCAAATCCGTTCATCCATGTTATTCTTCTTTCTTCGTACAGATGAGAAACTTTTACAATTTTTGCAAACCGTCCAATCCATATTATTCTTCTTTCTTCGTAATGCACGAAATTAATATATCGATGACTGCTCTATTTTTTTCATTATTCCCCAAATATTAGATGATAATTTTTTATGGACAAATTGCTGATAGTGCAAAATTAGCAAATCGGAGAGTTACTTTTGCAAAAATGCAGGCTAATATTATAATTCAAAATTTATACATACAAATATATATATATATATATATATATATATATATACAGTGTGTCCGATTCGTGAGGGACCAAACGAAAAGTGATGATAGATTGGGTCAAACTAAGAAGAAAAGTCCTCTACCATTTTGCAAAATTCGCAATAATTATTAAGTAATAAACAAAAATGTCACATGAAGGTTTAATTTTTTAAATGGAACCCTATTTTTTATTATGTATTTTTATAGCTTATCTCGAGAGCTTTCCAAAACACTATAATAAAGTATTTCTTCATTGAGTACTTTTCGAGTTATGAGGCTTGAAATAATTTCTTAATTTTATATAAACCATAAAATATCTAGTAAAATATTCATTTTTCGATTATCTTACCTTAATACTTTTATATGCAAAATAATGAGAGGAATCAATTGGTGTAAAAAAAAACAGTTGTTTTTAAGAAAAAATATGTAATTGTTAATTGCAAATTTTCAAACTTTTTTTAAATTTTGTTTCTATAATATTAAATATTCAAATCTTAAAATATTATTAGAATTTCCGCGAGAGATGGAGGAGGAGCGCGAGAGAGTGGAGATTAATGAAGAAGAGACAGAGGAGACCGGGGAAGCAGAAGAAGTGCAGGAAGAGGAAGAAGTGATAGTGGTAGAAGAAGAAGAAGAAGAAGAAGAGACAGAGAGAGAGGAAGAAGAGGGGTATGAAGAAGAAGAGGAAAATGTATACGCTCCCTCCAGAGAAGGTAACTTTATTAATTTATTTCTCGGTATATTTTTATGCTCGAATTTAATCTAACAAATTCTTAATTTTTCTTTAGAAACTCGTCGCAGGGGGATTAGCTATTCCCCGGAATATTAGTAACGGAATAAAAAACAACGAATATTGCTAAAAAGGTGAGTTATTTCGTTGTATTAACATTCATAGTACGGATTATATTCGAGTATAAAAATATTAAAATAGTAAAAATAATAAAAATAGTATTTTATAATTTATACGGTTTTTTATTTTTAACAGTGCAATACGGAGGTGGTGTTGACGGCGAACAAAATTCAGCGCTCTCCCGCAGCAATGAGGAAGAAGAAGAAGAAGCGGTGGAGGAGGAGACTGAGGGCGAGGTAGCCGAGTTACCCCGCTCGGAAAATATTTCATCCGAGACTGAGGAGGGTGAAGAGGACGCGGAGGAGGAGGAGCATGAGTACCAGCAGCAACAACAACATCAACAACAGCAACAACAGCAGCAACAACAGCAGCAACAACTTCACCATCAGGTCGGAAATAATAATTTTAATTTTGTATATTTAATATCGGAAAATGCGCGCCAATTTAGAAGATTCCGGATAATCGGCAGAGAAGCGAGTTTTACGATACGACCGTTGACTGAAGGCGTCGATATATATCACTCGTTAGAAAACGCGTTTCGCGAAATTCACGCGTATGCGTTAAATTCATGCGAATCGGGCGATTACGTAGGATTATCGTTTGATTCGCCGAATTTATCGCGTGGTCCTGCGGGGATATCTTTTCGTCCGGCTCGCGATTTGAGTTATGAGGATATTTGGAGACTCGTGAGTTCGTTAGCACAGAGCGCCGGTGGTCTCGATATCGCCGACCAATTTAACATTCGGGTTTATAATGTCTCGATGACTTCAGGTCGCGGTCGCGTCGCGTTAACACGTGGGGATGTCGCGAAACGTTCGATAGTCGAAATTAATAATTCGGATAACCTGTGCTTCCCTCGAGCCCTCGTAGTAGCTCAAACTTATAGCGAGCGCGGTAATATCCGTACAGGCGAGCTGCATGAGAAATGGAACGCGATAAGATATCCGCATTCTTCGTTACAACGCAAATGTGCATTGCAATTAACAAAAAATGCCGGTGTCGTAATACCGGAAGAGGGTTGTGGAATTCGCGAAATCGAACATTTCCAACGTTATTTCGTCGCAGACAATATCGCGATTGTTGTGTATAATTTTAATACTTTCGGTCGTGGCGAAAAACCGTTGTATGACGGAACTGAAATACTCACTTCTCTCGGACGCGAGTCCTCACGGCGATTAAATATCGCATATTGCGAGGATTCGCAACATTATAATCCTATTTTAAATTTAAAAGCCGCCGGTGGTACTCGCGATTATTGTGTAGCGTGTAATGTAGGCTTTCGAAATGATAGGCCTAATAGTCACCGGTGTTTAAATAAATGCCCGCGATGTTTATCCGTACCGCCGTGCGATTCCACTTACACCGAAATAAAATGCGACGCGTGCAATCGGTTATTTTACGGTGTAGGGTGTTTTGAGCGTCATCGTAGCGACAAATCGTACGACGGTAGAACATGCGTTAATGTTTGTAGCATCGTGCGATTTTGCGACAGTTGCGGTCGTATCGTTAAATCGAATTTAAAACACGAATGCGGCGTTTCTTATTGCAAATTATGCCGTTCACAACAACCGCGCAATCATATGTGTTATATGCAACCTCTTCGACAACGTGTCGATATTTCCTCTGCCGGGCCATCTTCATCAGCGATGGTACCGGATGAGGTAGATATATCTAGCACGAGAGAAGAAGAGTAGTTAGCACTAGGAGAGTTCTAACGCAGGGATCTCAGGGGGGTGAGGGGCGAGGGGATCTCAGCGGCGCGGGGGAATGACGTCACGCAGGATGGAAGGGGGATGACGTCACGCGGGTTCTAACTCAGGTCCTATCAGGGATGACGTCACGCGGGTTCTAACTCAGGTCCTATCAGGGATGACGTCACGCGGGATTTCGGTGGCGCGGGGGATGACGACACGCGGGATTTCGGCGGCGCGGGGGCTGCGGGGCGGGGGACGCTTGGGGACGTGTTGGATGTTTTATGACAAGTATAAACAATAAAAAAATATAAACAGCGATATTCCTTTGAAGGATTGGATCTTGGAACCTTCTTTTTCTTTTTTCTTTCTTCTTTATTTATTTATTTTTTATTTCTGATGTTCGGCTGCTTTGTACCCTTGCCGCGCGTGTAAGAGAGAACGATAAGAGTGCGAAAAGAACGCGTACGAGAGAGAACGATAGCGAGACTTATAATTAGTGCGAGAGAGAGCGCAAGATAAAGGCGTATAAATAATTGCAATTTTTTGTTACAATTAAAAATATATATAATTTATTTAAATGTGTGAGTTTAATAAAAGTATACAATATAAAAGAAAAATAATAATATATAAAATAGACCGCCGGGCTATGTTGGGGAAGCCGTTTCTGAAAACAGAAGAAAACATATGCATTTCATTAGTTTAAATTATTTAATAATTTATTTTAAAATACTTTTGATTATAAATTGTAAGTTACTTACAATGTTATCCATGATCCATTTATTTAATTTGTGCAAATAGGGCACATGTTGCAGGCCAATATTTGATTCAAAGATTTGTTACATTCTTTGCAAGACATATTAGATAAATGTTCATAATATGTGCATCTATGTTCCCGAACAAAACCAGCTTCTAAGAATAGGAATGATAATCTATAGAAGCACTCGGTACAATATTTTGATCCATTTTCCATGTAGTAATAGGAAATGCAACATATCTTCGTGTGATCCAATGCCATTATTTCAATCAAGTTTAAATTTCGATGTTTAGTGTGTATTAGTTCATCACTACTATCACTCTCATAATCACTGTCTGCTATAGGTTCTATTTCTATTTCCTCGTCTGATGATTCATGGAGATTATCATCTTCCATCTCTCTCCTCTCTCTCTCTCCTCTCTCTCTATCTCCATCCTCTCCGCCACAACTGGATCCATCCAATAATCGTAATCATCATCCGTATCGTCGTCGATGATAATTACGTTTTCTTCAGCCATTGCACAAGACAACCGAAACACAGAAGAGCAACGAAAGAAATGATGCTCTAGTGCAGCAGACTACCGAAACACAGAAGAGCAACGAAAGAAATGATACTCTAGTGCAGCAGAGAGTCCTCTTCATTTGAGATATTTCGGGGTCCGACCTTTTCGAGCAATCTGTGAATCATAGCGAGATAACAACACATTTTTGAGATATTTCAGGGTCCGACCTTTTCGAGCAATCTGTGAATCATAGCGAGATAACACATTTTCAACCCTAGGTTCAGTTACAAAAAAATTTTTTCTTTTGTGCTCCCAACAATCTCTGAATATCCCTCTCTCTTTATCCCTTTTATCTCTCTCTCTGTCATCTCTGTATTATCGCAAGTATACAATATTACCAGTTAATAAACAATATAAATAGAAGTATTCTTTGAAGGATTGGGTGGATGGAAATGCGTGCGAAGAAATTACGTCATGATTTAGAGACTTAAAACTCTTTATTTATGTTTTATATATTTTTCTTACGTACTATGGACTAAAAACTAAAGCTGCCAGTTCGCAATCGACGAGTTGATGCTTGTTGAAAGAGTCACTCGCGCGTATTACATTTGATATTTCTTTCGGATTTATTACAGTGGACGCGATATTGGAGAATTGCGTAAATTTGACATCAACTGTTTGGATAATTTTATCCAATCGATCAAAAGTTACATCTATGCAGTGATCGAGATCGAACATGCGATGTAACGTCGATTCGACCATCATCAAGTATACGTTTGAAGATTCGAGACTTATGAGTTTGACGTCGTTAATCGTACGAACTCTCACTGTTAGCGGTCCAACGCTTATGAAATTGTAGTCATCTTTAGAGTCGTTCCGAAGGAAATTTTGAATATTGCGACGTTGCTCGTAGAGTCCCTTCCACGTTTCGAGAGATAATATCAGTTCCTTTCCTCGATGATCTCCTATGACAATCTCCACGTAACTCGGTGGACTCACGTTGATACCAATTTCGAGGAATTTGAATTCCGTAGCTGTCAATGCATATCGTCTACCTAGTATACGAACCGCACGACGCTCCAACGAAATGCTACAGAAAAATTAAAATTAAATAATAGTAATAATACAATTTGTAAAAATCGAAAAATAGAAAAATATAAAAAAGTTAAACGAAACTTACTCGTCACATTTGTTCTCAAACGATGAAGTTTTATTACGACTCGGCACGTAATTATTCACGCGTCTTCCGATGCCGCTGCTGCTGTTTCTTTCGACGTAGTACATTTCTCTGGGAGTTATGAAAAGTGAACCACGAGAGCGGTGTTAACGCGACACTGATCGTATAAGAAATAATCGAGTATACATGACGCTCATCTTCCAAAAGTATAATGTGGTGGGGGGATCAATGCTTCTAACGCTCTGAAATTTAGGAGAAGGGGAGACGGCGCTCAGATAAAAATTCTTAGAAACGCAAGGAAAAAATTAGGGAGGGGAAAGAATTAGGGAGGGGAAATAAGAGATAAAACATATTAATGTTTACATTTTTTTATTTTTCTTGCAATTCTTTCTGGCGTTGCGACCACCAGTTAAATATTTTGAATACATTTTGTAATGCACAATTCTTAACATGTTTTCCACATCGCATACTATTGGTAATATCTAATTTATTTAGAGCATCGATATCTTCATAGTCAGCATCCAAAGTTTCAATAATATAGCCGTTTCCCACATCGCCTAGTATATCGGTCAGCCATTTTCGCTTTTCAAGTCCTTTAACGTACACGACAGATGATTCTTTTTCATGTATCGTACCAACAACTGCTGTTGTAATTACACGCTGAGCCAAGCCATATGGAACGTTTCCGTCTTCCCATTGTAATCCGTGGTGATTTCTAATCACCCATAAAACTTGACGTTGCTCAGATTTTGTTAGCACGCTCCACGGTACAGGACTTGCGAAAAAATAATGCGAGAGAACATATCCCTTCCTCAGGGCTGCCGCTTCTTTCACGAAGAATAGTTTGTCGATGATAAATCCTTGCAGATCCACAAACGTTGGTATAGACATGACGAGATCTCTCTCTCTCTCTCCCCGATGCATCAGTCGAGAGGAATGGCAAACTCTAAAATCATCTCGCAGCACTATGATTTATATCCTCCTCCCCTCTCTCTTGTGTCGATGTTATCGCTTAGGTGATTTTGCGTACAACGTTGGTCAACGGATTGTACTGGATCACACGATCGTGTATGATGAGACAGTACGCAGTGGTATTCGTCGGCATGTTCTCCTTACATTCGAATTCCAATCTCACATCCACGGTTGCGCTCTTGACTGATTCGTTTTGTCGAGAACAATCGATAATCACGAACGGACCCTGACGTTGAAACTCATAGTCGGAGAGACTCGGCTCGAGATACTCATATCCGTAATAGTTCTTGCAGAAGCGCGCGTACGTGTCGTACAGAATGGCACATCTGCCTTTATTGAAATCCAGATTCATATCGTCGTACGGATAACATTCCGAATTCAGATAGAGTTTCACATTGATTAATTTGCAGTGGTCGAATTGAGTCGCATTCTTAGTCAAGGAATTCTTCCGGTCTATTTGCATAGCGAAGATAACATATCGTGGTTTCTCCAGTTGAGTCGCGGTCTTAATGGCCCACGAATGCTTGGTTGTAAGCTGCAATAGCGGATACTCGTACAGATCCCACGAGCGAAAACCCATGCTGAGATATCGTCCGCTTTCCAGAGCACGCAGCATCGACAGTTTTTCGATCTCGCTCAACAGCACGTGAGGCATTCGCCATTGTATCTTGAATATGTCTATTACAGGCTCCAGCGTTTTAGAATTCATAAACAGACAATTATTATCGTTGCGCGATCGTATTAAGATCAATTCGTGACGAGCGTTAATCACCACTCGTTTATAATCCTCGCAAAATCCCAATAACATGTGGAGCGGTATGCAAAAATTGAAATGTCCATTCTCATAGGTCAACCGATCCCAGCCGGCGTTTTTCATAATCACGTTTCTAGCGGATGATGCCGTTACAAAGTTTTTGAGCGTAGTAGTTATTCCTACGTTTCTATTGCGATCAATCTCAACACCATCGAGTTTGTATCGAATCTCATCGAACATGAATGCGACGCAATTATTTGCCAGTACCGCATCACTTTCTCCTTCAACTGTTGCTCTGTTTTTCGTTAATTGTCCCTCGATGTATAGGAAACTCTCGTACGGCAGGGTATACAGATCCTGTTGTTGTATGGGTATTCTTATCTCGTCACTGTGTCCGAACGTTGTATTGGCGAACGGGTTGTACGTGTGAGTCTCGATCTTGATGATACGATTGTCAAAGATCGGTTCATCACCGATGTTGAGAATGTCGGTCATCGTTCAGCTGTTTCGCACCGCATATCCCAAAGATTGTAAAAACGCAACGTTCGATGCGCTGAGTTTCTTTTTTTTGGATGATTTGATATTAGCGAACGTCGATGTTGTTGTAGTTGTTGTTGTTGGTGGTGTTGCTGGTCTCGTAAAGATTGCGTTATCTCTCACGTCTTTCGATCCGTTCAATACGAGCATCTCATACGTCGCATACGTACGTGCAATCTTACGGTGATCTCTTCTCCTCGAAAATCGAGCAATCGTCCGTTCTGGTCGACAACGCGTAACGTTAAATCCGTAATGTTCCGCGCGATGATCGGCAGGTAAATGATCTGTGCAGGCGTTTCCGATATCTTATATCCCGGTGATACCCTCGAAAATTCATGTATCGTATGAACGAGTATGCCGTTGTTGTACGTACCCGCGGTTACGTTACACTCTATACGGATAATATTCACGTGGAGAATGTTAATCGGCATGTTTGATTCGTACCATTTTCGCGGCTCGAGAATACGATTCGAGAATCCTAGCAGCGATCCAATGTTGTCAGATTTGGTAAAGTTTATTCTGTAGGCACATTTGATCTCGCTCCTCATTGTATTGTAATCAGCGCGGAGCACTATCGGATATTCGCCATCTTCATAGTCACCGCCGTCAATGTGTTTCTCATCGCGATGTTTCCGTGAAATTGCATGTTTCAAAAATTCATGTATATTTTGCAACTCATACGATCCCTCGGGAATCGTAATTTCCTCGTCGTCTTCGCCAAAGTAAAATTTATTATTCGAGGAATTCACATTCGGTATCGTGTGATAAGTCTCAAAATCCGTTAGACCGAGATCGTATTCGCCGTCGCTCAAATCTACGATGGGAAAGAAGTTTGTTTAACGAATACTGAGTTAAATAGCGCAATATATGTCTTTAAATTCACATGCATCGACCGTTCGAAGAAACTGCAAGCACAATTGTTCGCAGATACTCTGATCGTAAGCTTGAACAGGTGTGTAATTGTACTGTATCTTCGTTACGTTTCGTCCGAGATATCGCACCAATTCATTCGGTGGTCGAAGATTGCTGAAATTGTCGAAATATATAGCGCGATTCCCCCTCTTTGCATACGCTGCCCAATGAGTACCTGGTCCTTCGACGCTATACAAATTTACGATGCCGCTCTCGTTTTGATATATACCACCGATCGGTAACGAGTTGCGCATGAAAACACCTCTAAAATATGGAATGTGCATACGTTTTGCCAGTTGTAGCAATTGTATGTTGGTAGTTGCGCCCTGCGGCATTTTTAGCGTCTCTTTGACGTTTTTTTTTCTTTCTCGTTGAGGCTCCTCGTCCGTATTTGTAAGGAGCGAGATATAATCCGTGACCTTCCATGGCGC
The DNA here is from genome assembly GCF_025532165.1 of Camponotus vicinus. Taxonomy (NCBI): domain Eukaryota; kingdom Metazoa; phylum Arthropoda; class Insecta; order Hymenoptera; family Formicidae; genus Camponotus; species Camponotus vicinus. The sequence continues at coordinate 18,321,517 of NW_028141978.1, read as the reverse complement.
GATTGTGACGTAGCATCTCTTGCAACTGACGTTGCGCGGCTTTTCCGTCGTTCACCACTTTCGCTACACCAGCCGCTCCACCGATCAGGGATCCGAGCGCACCCAACATTGGTAGAATCGGCAATAGACCGCCGCATTTCGCTACCGGAAGTATCCGTTTCTTCACCGTTTCTTTCTTCGTCTTCGTCTTCAGACCCATACCGAGCTTCGTCTTGGCTTTCATCGCTGCCCAGACAGTTGTGGCGGCGGCTCTCTCACCGAGAGTCGAATCTTTCGCAACGATGCGATTCCGCGCTTTCTCAGCGAGTATCCTATTCGCCGCGTGTCTCTCGGTGAGATCGTTGCTCCGAGAGTATGCTATATCGTGTTCGCGACACGCCGCGTCCAATGGATTTATACCTCGATCGCCTCTGACTAATCGCTTTTGCAACCGCGTGCCTGGTCCGCAAAACTGATAGCCGGGAATATGGAATTCGATCGGAAGTGCGTTTATCGCGTGATTTAATAGGCCTCTACCTATTTTCGTTGACATTCGCCGCAATTCTTTATCAGCGGCGCCGGACCGTCGATGTGCGTTTCCTGCCACGGCTGATTGTAATGTTCGTAACAGCGACGATACGTCTGAACCTCCGGATCCGCTTTTATGTGTTCCGGAAGTTTGTCCCACACGTAGTGGACGTAATCACCGCACGTTCTCAATAGAACTGCTTTCGGCACAAATTGTAGCTGTTCGATGCTTAAATCGCGAATATCGGAAGGATTTGTTAGCAGGGTGAACATTTTTTCTCTACTGAGCGACTCGTGATTTCGCGCACCTATAAATAGGCAGGCGTTCGATCCAATCAGCAGTGTTGAAAAAATGAGATTCGTACGACAACCTTTGACGATATGCGTGACAAATTGCGACGACAGATTACGATCAATGGAGGACAACGCGGAGATACGCAGGCACGGTACGATGCTACCAACTACTATACGCGCGATCGTTTGCGGCCCTTCGAATTGTGGTAAAACCAACGTTCTGATAAATCTACTGGAAAGCCCGCACGGTGTACGTTTCGAGAACGTGTACATGTACTCGAAGTCGCTGCAACAGCCGAAATATCGATATCTGGAGAATTTGTTGACGCCGATAGATGAAATCGGCTATTTTACGTTCTCCAATAACAATGATGTCATTCCACCGAGCGAGGCACGTCCAAATTCGATTTTCGTCTTCGATGACGTGGCGTGCGACAAGCAAAATACGATAAGAGAGTACTTCTCAATGGGTCGTCACTCGAATGTCGACTGCTTCTATCTCTGTCAGACGTACGCGAGAATACCAAAACATCTTATACGCCACAACGCGAACCTGCTGATCTTGTTTAAACAGGACGGTACCAACTTGAAACACGTGTACAACGATCACGTGAATACCGACATGTCGTACGGGGATTTCAATGAATTATGTCGTACTTGTTGGCAACAAAAGTATGGATTCCTAGTGATAGATAAGGACAGCTCATTTACGAACGGGCGATACAGAAGAGGATTTAACGTGTTCGCGATACCGCAAAACGATTAGTCGCTGCCGACACACTCTGTCGACATGGCTGAAAGCGATAATATTCGCGAGCGTGAAAAGATTGCGAGGGAGATTGAGAAAACGAGCGAATCGATCCGCAAGAAACATCGCGCTTTGAAGACCGGTAAGATCGACGACGATATCGCGGTCAAGACCCATTTTAGGCCTATTATCGAGCCACTACAAAAAATCGTCGACAACTCTAGCTTAATCGCGGTGAAAAACGAGCCGGAGAGTAACGCTGACGCTATAATTAAAACGTTACCCATCAAGCGGTACAAGGAGGAAGAGGAAGAGGAAGAGGAGGAGGAGGAGGAGGATACGACACCGAAAAAGAGACAACGATTGAAGGCGAATCGTTTATCGACACCGCATACATCGGATGAACCGCTGACAACCTCCACACCGTCCGCGACAACGAGAATCGTACAACCCACGATACCCGAATCACTCGCAATCGAAAATGTTTTCGAAACCACGGGCAACCCGCTCGAATCACCATCTGTTCGAAACATGTTACAAACGTTGGAAGGTCAAAAAATGTTACGAGAGCACTTCGGGCCACTGGCACAAAAGTACATGGGCGCTCTCCTTAGTGGTGACAAAAAAAACCAGATCGATCACGTGTACGGTGTCTATTTCGACGAGAATGAAATGTGGCTCGGTAACAAACGATTCGACATCGGCGCAGATGACTCTATAATCATAGACAAAGTGAGGTACATTGGTACACCTGGATTATACGAGTTGATCTACAAGAGAATTCCCGATGATGACATATACACTGAGGACGATATGCAAAAATATAAGAGCATATTAATGGCGACGAGTGCGCATAAACGCCAATATGATGCGCAAGGTCAATTAAAGAGCAACAGGGGATACAAGTATAAACACATAATTGCACCGTTGATGTCGATCGAATCGAAAAAGAAAAAATGCGGTACGGGAGTATTCATGCCTCGCGCGATGACGCTAACCGACAATAAGATCGATTACGTGCACTGGGACGATCCCAACGAGCTAGTGGATCGTCTACGATTGCTCGACGCTTCGCGCCGAGCTGGCCACAACGCTCATGACAACGAGATCCTGTCGATCATCGATGAACTTCGCGAAGTTGGTCTTGTTATAAATTAAACGGTGTCTCGACAAAACTGATCACTCGCATCGAGAAAAAAAAAATGCCCATCAACAAATTTGGATTATTCGAACGGAGAAATGAAGCAATTAGAACAAGCGATCATTGGGATAAATCGGACAAGTTACTTGCGTCAAAACACTCTGTGTCGCGTCGCTACGTACTATGACGCGAGGTCGCGCAAGATTCGCCGTGTAGCTCATCCTGAGGCTGATACCGATGCAGTCAACAAACTGTACGTGGAACAATGCGTTAAAACGTTGAAGAATCAGCAGAAAGAATCAGACGAGAAGCTGACTGCGTTCGAGAGGGACGTGCGAGCTTTGCAGACTGCGATAAACGAGCTTCGGCGTGCGATTAACACTAATTCAGAAACGGCTATCAACCTGTAATGAGCAGCTGTAGTGAACGGTTTAGGAGCGGCTATTGTACAATTATTAAACATCTGCAAAGGTTTATCAAACGGGTTGGGAACGGCTATCGAACAGCTATAAACGGCTATCGATCGGCTATCGAACGGTTATCGAACAGCTATGAACAGCTACGAACGGCTATCGAACGGCTATCGAACGGCTATCGAACACCTATGAACGGATATCGAACGGCTATCGAACAGCTATGAACGGCTATCGAACGGGCCAGAAACGTCTAGCAACGAATGATAAAACGCACGGTGATACTCGAGGCACACATCGTTTGATCGACGAATCGAAACAACGATGGATCGGCGATCGGGAATAACCGAGGAAGCGAAGAAACAGCATAGTTTAGAGAAACGGCAGTTGGTGAACGAATTGCACGCTCTGGCGAGAAAAAATTTTCCCCGAAGACACGTCATAGTGCGGGGATACGATGACCTGTGGCAAGCTGACATTGTCGAGATGCGTCCGTACTCTCGTTTCAACAGAGGTTACCACTACATACTCACAGTCATAGATGCGTTGAGCAAGCACGCGTGGGCCATACCACTCAAGAGTAAAGGTGGAAGCGAGACAGCTGACGCTATTGCCGAGATAATTCGAGATAGCAAAAGATGTCCGAAAAACTTACAGACTGATATGGGGAAGGAATTTTATAACGCTGACGTGCAACGGCTCATGCGGAAACATGACATCAATCACTATTCTACATATTCGGTATTGAAGGCATCGATCGTTGAGCGATTCAATCGCACGCTAAAAAACGACATGTGGAAGATGTTTACCCTGAACGGATCTTACAAGTGGATCAGCGCGTTGCCGCGACTCGTATCGGATTACAACGCGCGCAAGCATCGAACGATCGGTATGCGACCCGTCGACGTTACTCCCGCGATCGCTGAAAGACTCTTGGCTACTGTGTACAACCATGTAAATATCGCGGGTCCGGCGAAATTCAAAGTAGGTGACTCGGTACGCGTTAGCAAGTACAAGACAGTTTTCGAGAAAGGTTACACGCCAAATTGGACAACCGAAGTGTTTAAAATTGCAAAAGTATAACATACTAATCCCGTAAGCTATCTACTAGGGGATTATCGCAAAAAATCTATCGCTGGAGCGTTCTACGAGTACGAGTTGCATCGCGCGAATTATCCGGACGTGTATCTCGTGGAGAAAATACTGCGTAGGAGGGGTAACGAGGTTTACATAAAATGGTTGGGATTTGACAATTCGCACAATTCTTGGGTACATAAGGACAATATGATTTAATTCATACAAATTGTATTTATTTTTAAATTTAAGAAAAAATATGTACAACATATAAAAAATATACATGAAATATATAAAAATACAAAAATCTTTATTAATACATCCTTTCCAATAATCGTATATAATACAATATATGAAATACATATACATATGAGATACATATACAAAAATAATATTTCTTTATAGTATAATATCTTACATTATATCACATACTATATTACATTACATTATATATATTATATTATATTATAAGGGTATCCTATAATGTCCCCACATGGTAACGTGTCGGTCGAATCAGGTACGATATACCGCTTGTCATCGTACGGACTCAGAGCAATTTTCGTCTCGCGGACGGTATACACTTCGTGCAATTTCGATCTTATGCAAGATTGCTGTCGTGTCATTTCTATTTCGTCATTCAGACACCGCGTGTAATCGTCGAATGTTATCGTTCTCGCAACAACGTTACTTTTGACACCTTTAATCTTCTTCGTATCCTTTTTCCCGCCCACTCTCACCGCATACATTTTTGCTCTAAGCCCGACGAATTCAGTCATTATCGCGCCGTTATTTTCATCTTTCATTAAACCCGGTACTCTTTTATTCACGTGCGGTATACCGTACGCGTTATCAATTGGATAATCGCTCGTATCGAAACTAGCGATATAACGTTTCATATTTTCATAGACATCTTCGCACTCAATGTGGTATATAAGACTGTCTGTGTCGATGTACATTACCCGGCATTTATCACGATATAGCGGTGACATGTACTCATGATGAAATTCGTACAAGCACGTTTTAGAAATGTCGAGTATGCACATGCCGACATAGATTGGTTTATAAAATTTCACTTCAAGTTTGCGTAATTCAACCAAATTTTCCGAAAAGACGCTTCTACTATGAAAATTTGGTTTCGCTATCATTGCTTCTGCTCCGTATCGTCCGTCCCACTTTGTTAATAATTTTACATCGACACGATTACGCACATTTTCCATCGTCTTGCCAAATACCGCGTTATTCATCAGTTTATATAAATTTTTTTCAAAATCATTTTTCGCGAGTGTTCTAAACTGTGTATTTAATTCGATATAACTGCGAAGCCACGGAGATTGTGTAAATTGTAATACGCGATGTATTTTTGTAACGCGAAGGTCGTGTCGCGTACATCGCTGTAGGTTACGGTAGTGTATCACGTAACGCTTCTTATCGTATAGCGTTGCGAGGAGTTTGTCTTGCCGCTTGCCGGGCGGCTTGTCGCGTGTCGGGCAAAACGGTAGGTCAGTGTGCGTATCGTGAAGATGTTGCGGGTACTCGAGATCGACTTCGAGGATATAACCCGTAGGCGAATCTAACGCGATCGATGCTACGTCAAAATTCGACACGTCGTCGACCCATCAAAAATCGGCATAGGGCAACGGTTGACACATTGCCCATCCGTACAAATTATTTACATCGAAATACATCAAGTACGACGATGGTTTCGATGGATCGTACCATTGTTGCATGTACTTGTTATTAGCGCGCGCGTATCTGTTGGAACACTGACTCAGACCACCGCGTATACCGCGTTCGATAAACATGACCATGTCGGTAAGCAATTCGAACGTAATCTTTGTATGCTTTAACATAGCATCCCACGTGTATCCGGGAAGAGTATAACAATACGCGGGGTCGAGTCCGTAACTTTTGATGCAACTATCGCGAAAGTTTTCAAAAATATCGGCTAATAACAAGACGTCGATTTTCAGGTACAAATCGCTATACTCGCCTAGCGTTCGAATGGAGAATCGCGTCCAGATGTTCTCGGCGTGCGCGTAATCACTCTCGGATATAGTTTCACCGGTCAAAGAACTGTAAAACGATTCGCGCGGTGGTAAACACGTATCTTGCAACCTATCTACAGAGTCGACGTATTCGTACGGAAAGATGCCTTTCCGTGTTAATAAACTGAAATTTTCTGCAGATAAATTTTGAAATTCTGATTTTAAAATTTTGAATTTGTCTTTGTCTAGATAAGATGCCAATTTGTCGAGACTTGCCGTAAGAAATTTCTACGAATCGATAAAACTTAATTTTATATAATTTTTCCAATTGTCTTGTGCAACTTTAACAGTTTTTGTAAACGATATATACTTTTCCTTGGTTATCGGAAGTAATTCGATTTCCCCTTCGAACGCTGTGGCTATATCCTCGATAATGAAATGCGCGTCGTAACCTGATAAATTGTGAAAGACTATCGGAATATATAATGATTCTTTGTAATTTAGATTGCAATTTGAGTGCGCGGGACCCCTATATCGCCCGGTCAAATGACAATGATCGCGTACGCGTGTATCGTCTTCTTGCGTAAACGGTTTTTCGCATATATGGCAATGCGTTGCGCTGTGAAATTTTTCCCACTCGTCCGATGTTAAATTTACCATGGAGACATTTGTAGTCATTAAAATAGTCTTTACACGTAACGCTAAATTTTTAAGTTCTTCGGCGAACCACGCTATACAATCAATACTGCGGCGAGAATGGTACGCGGATAACGAGTCGTCGAACGAACAATGCATATAATACGCTATACTAAATACCTTATGATGCTGATAATTTTTTTCTTCGTCAGTCTTTGTCAACGCACATTCCAAATCGGCATAGATCACAAATGGAAGCCGCTCTTTCCTCGTGTAGTTGTTGAACTCGAGCCACTTGTCCTTATCGCTCGGCAATCGGATAGCGCAGTCGTTTATTTTTCCGCAGTCTACCGTATGTGACTGCAACTTGTCCTCCGATCCGAAATAGTGCAAGCATCTGTAAAAGAATATTTAAATTAAAGATTTATTCAATGCATATTTTATAATTACATAAATTATTCAAATTATACATACCGATCACAGATATATCTTTGACCGTTGTGTTTGCTCAGTTGCGAGCTCACGAGTCGGGATAAGTTCTTGATCCATGCGAAATGTCCGACGCTGTTGCCGTCTTCCACATACAACAGGTTGACGTGTTTATCCCGTTTCTGCTCCGAAAGACGTATCGGGACAATGCTGTTTTCTTTCTCGATGCTGTACACGTTCATGGAGATATTGTTTATATGTTCAAACTTTTTTAGTTGGTTCAACGTCATCGGAAACTCAATATTTTGTACATTTAACACCGTCGTATAGTGGGGATATGAAGATTCCCGATTCGTGTCTCTTTCAGCGGGGTATAGAGCGGCCACCACTGCCCACGCGAAACACGCATTGTCTCTAGATTGTACATTAATTGCAGCTCTCTTCATCATAATTTCTCGCGGCAATTTAATATAACATCCCGCGCGCATAGGATTATACTTATTTATATTTACAGTTAAATTCTGTATTCGCGACAATGCCCAGCCACTATCGCGTTCCTGAAATTTTTCTAGCAATGCTAGGGTGGGCTCGATAACGCTGCGCTCGTACCACTCGTGTAAATCAGACGTGCGAAAGAGTTCACAGTTTCTCGTATTGATACTTTTATTCGCACGCTTATCACCCGACACAAATTCACCGTTGAATATAGTGTTCAATTTTACACTGTTGTATCTTCTTATAACGTCTTGCACTTGCTCGAGCACGATGTCTTTGGCGTCTTCGAGAAATTGACGAGGTTCGATATGGTTTGCGTTAATCACAGCACCGGTTAGAACACGGTTATCGAACGCGGTATCAATCTCGCGCCACACAAGTTCATTTTGATGCGCGCTACATCCGGCACCCGCGTTATTGTCGCCACTGTAATTACCATCACTGGGCATGAACTGTCTCTGCAATCGAGTCTTTGCACCTTCGAGTCGCGCGATTCGAGCAATCAGCGATTGTCGATTCCCGATAATCGCGGTCGTTTGATCCGACTTTGTTCTTCCAGCGACTCGATGTACTCGTTGCATCGTTGTAGCCATGCAAAATATTCGCCCAAGGTGGCAATTTGGTTGGATTGCTCCACCAGGTCACGTTCAGTCTGTTCGATGTTTTCCATTTTATATATAATCACACAATATATATATATATATATATATATATATATATATATATATTATCACACTTTCTGACAGAACACTATAATTTTTGACTATACTTTTGCTATACCGTCGTGTCGATGCGCTTTCAAATCACGTACTATGATCTGATGCGCTTTGATCCTTCTTATATTCAACCAACTTTCAGAGATTGTTGGAGGCACAAAAGAAAAAATTTTTGTAACTGAACCTAGGGTTGAAAATGTGTTGTTATCTCGCTATGATTCACAGATTGCTCGAAAACGTCGGACCCCGAAATATCTCAAAATATAAGTTTATGACATAAAGTTATAAAGAATATATAAGGGTATAAAAAACCTTTTATAACCTTATATATATTTTTATAACTTTATGTCATCCTTCTTATATTCAGCCAACAAACTTTCAGAGATTGTTGGGGGGGGGGGGCACAAAGAAAAAATTTTTTTGTAACTGAACCTAGGGTTGAAAATGTGTTGTTATTTCGCTATGATTCACAGATTGCTCGAAAAGGTCGGACCCCGAAATATCTCAAAAATATGTTGTTATCTACGTATTTCCATCCGCCCAATCCTTCAAAGAATACTTCTATTTATATTGTGTATGTTAAAAAAATATAATGAAGAGGACTCTGCTGCACCAGAGTATCATTTCTTTCGTTGCTCTTCTGTGTTTCGGTAGTCTTGTGCAATGGCTGAAGAAAACGTAATTATCATCGACGATGATACGATGGCTGAAGAAAACGTAATTATCATCGACGACGATACGGATGATGATTACGATTATTGGATGGATCCAGTTGTGGCGGAGAGGATGGAGATAGAGAGAGAGGAGAGAGATGGAAGATGATGGATCTGATATAGAACCCTTGGCGAAGGACAGTGATTACGATAGTGACAATAGTGTCGATATTCTTGATGAACGGTTACAAAAGAAACAGCGAGATTTAAGCATACCTGAAATAATAACATACAACGAAGCAACAAAGATATGTTGCATTTCCTATTACTACATGGAAAATGGATCAAAATATTGTACCGAATGCTTTCTAGAAGATCCGCATCAGTTTGAAGAAACTAGTTCTGTTCGAGAACATAGAACCATAGCTTATGTTCATTTGGAAAATATGTCATGCAACGGATGCAGAAAATGTTTGAATCAAATATTGCCCTGCGACATGTGCCCTATTTGCACAAATTAAAATAGATGAGTCATGGATAACATTGTAAGTATCATTTAATTTATTATATATCAAAAGTATTTTAAAATAAATTATTAAATAATTTAAACTAATGAAATGCATATGTTTTCTTCTGTTTTCAGAAACGGCTTCCCCAATATAGCCCAGCGGTCTATTTTATATATTGTGGCATCCTGCCATACGCCACAATAATATACAGGCGCACCACACTGGGGCGCCTACCACACGACAGCCCGCGCGTACGATACGCGCACCGTAGCGCGAACATCTAGGGGATTCCCCCCGAGCTAAATCGCAGGCCGGCCTACAGATGGCCATGAGGGCAAACCGTTTCGCGTAAGTGAAGCCCGGCAGCCTCTGTATATAAGGCCGAGCGCATCGACGGAACGGCGAGTCTCAGCTCACTAGCTCTTGGAGTGCGATTAGCTGCAGAAACTCTTTTGATATCGTAGTTTTCGACTACGTGTAATCTTTTGGGCAACGAGGCTTACGCCTCCACGTCATTCATCGCCGGCGGAGTCGGATACCACGACCAGCGTCAACGCCCCGATCACCCGGGCCAGTACGACAGCCGTGGAGCGGAGGCGCAGAACCAGAGAGACGAGTCTCCTTCGAACTTCTGCCGTGGATCTTACAACCGATCACCTTGGAGCCTCCACGTCTCACCAGGCCTCCTCGTCAGCTCCTAGAAATCTGGGACATACGCATCCGGCGGTATACCTCGCCGACTAGACCTTGGACGGTCCCCGAACAGCTGTCACCACTGCCTCCTTCACCTCAGACAAGGACGACGCAAGGGACGCAAACCATTCCCTTAAGCCGCATCCACAGGGGAACACAGGCAGGCAGCTTAACCGCCGAGCAAGGCACCCAATCAGATTCGGACTGGGAAGCGAGCACCTATACGGCGGCTACACAGACCGAGCTGACCGGAACCCTAACGGACGAGAACAACAACTCCTGGGGGCCGTTAAAACTTACCAAAACGACCCCGCGAATCTCCTACCGAGAACGGTCCTTATTAGGACCTTTGTAAATAGACCTGAATAAACTGTATATAGATCATACACACTCTCTCTTCACTCCAGCGGATCCTTCACCCAGCGAGCGTGCGAAACCATACGCGGCTCTAGGGAATCTCTGGTTTCCCTCGGCAGCGAAATTACGAACACACGGCGATAGAGCGATTACCGCCATATGACGCCATAATTGGTGACCCCGACGAAGAAACGCTACTGAAGGAAGATGCCAAAGAAGGATGCAACGATCATGCTAGACGAGGAAGAAGCTAGTATCAGCCGAATAGCCGTGCGAATCCCTGCCTTCTGGCCCGAAGATCCAGAACTCTGGTTCGCGCAGATTGAGGGACAATTCTCTCTCGGAGGAATCAGTGATGACGACACCAAGTACAGTTACGTACTTTCCAAACTAGAACCTAAACAAGCGAGGGAAATTAAAGACGTCATCACACGCCCCCCTTCCACGAACAAGTACGCCGCTATAAAGAGCGTGCTCATTCAGCGTCTAACAGACACTCAGGAGCAGCGAATAAGACAACTGCTCGAGAGAGAAGAGCTAGGAGACCGCAAGCCTTCGCAGTTTCTACGCCACCTATCTACCCTGGCGGGAACAACAGTATCAAACGAATTGCTAAAGACACTATGGTTGGGACGACTACCATCAACCATGCAAGCAATCTTAGCCACCAGGAAGGACGATGAGCTGCAGGACATAGCAGAGCAAGCCGATAGGATCCACGAAGTAAACAGCCGAGCTTTAGTATTGGCTACAGAAACAGGAAGTCCACAGAGTCCTTGGGCAATACAAATGGAGGCGCTCACCAAACAAGTGGCCACCTTAACAGAACAAATGACGTCTATGGCCAAGGAATTCCGACGAGGACGAGGCCGAGCACAAAGCCGATCTAGGAACAGAGCGAGAAGCAAGACACCTAGGAAAGACGGCATCTGCTATTATCACAGACGATTCGGCGCAGAAGCCAAAAAGTGCACCAAACCTTGCACGTTCCAGGAAAACGAGAAGGGCGATCATTGATGGCGACCAATGACAGCAGCCCTGGACCGTGTCGCCTCTATATGACAGACCGTTGTACGCAAACCAAATACCTAATAGATACCGGATCAGACGTCAGCGTCTATCCATATATGACACGGACCAGACAACGCCCCAAGGATTACGAGCTCTACGCTGCAAATGGTTCAAGGATAACCACGTACGGATTCATAACGATGCAACCAGACCTAGGCTTAAGACGAGCCTTTCTGTGGCGATTTATCATCGCCAACGTTGGACAGCCTATCATTGGGTCTGATTTCCTGGCACATTATGATCTTCTGCCCGACATGAGGAGAGCCAAACTAAGGGATGGAAAGACAGGACTCACAGCAGCAGGTTCCAGATGCTATTCCCAGGTCACATCAATAAAAACGGTGTTAGGGGAGACAAACTTCCACCAAATATTAGCGGAATACCCCGACATCACCAGACCGGGTAAGGCCAATAGCAGCATCAACCACGCCACACAACACCACATACACGTGACACCAGGTCAATCGGAAGCCAGTAAGCCGCGTAGGCTAGCCCCGGACAAATTACGAGCAGCCAAAGCAGAGTTCAATCTCCTGCTACAGGAAGAAATCATACGACCATCGAAAAGTCCGTGGTTCTCTCCATTACACATGGTACCTAAGAAGGACAACACATGGCGACCCTGCGGAGATTATAGAAGGCTCAACGCAAGAACGATACCTGATAGGTATCCAATCCCACACATAGAAGACTTCGCACAGGCACTATACCAGAGGAAGATATTCAGTACAATTGACCTGGTGCGAGCTTACAACCAGATTCCGGTGCGGGAAGAAGATATACCAAAAAACGGCAATAACAACACCATTTGGACTTTTTGAGTACCTATACATGCCGTTCGGTCTTCGCAACGCAGCACAAACGTTCCAACGATTCGTGAACGAAGTCTTACTTGGCCTAGACTTCTGCTACGCGTATATCGACGATATACTCGTAGCATCAACATCCGAGGAGGAACATAAAAATCACCTGCACCAATTGTTCGCGCAACTCAGCAAATACGGCATCAAAGTAAATGCAGCCAAATGCATCCTAGGAGCAACTAATGTACAATTCCTGGGATACCTAGTTTCAGAAAAGGGTACTCAACCCCTACCAGAGAAAATTGAGGCTATCAAAAACTTTCCGAGGCCTACCAACACGAAGCAGTTACGTCAATTCCTGGAAACCATCAACTTCTACAGGAGATTTATCCCAGGAGCAGCAAAATATCAAGCTAAACTCAACGACGCATTGAGAGGCCCACATGCAAAAGGGAAGAAACCCATCGAATGGACCCAGGAGATGGACCAGGCATTCGAGCAATGTAAAGAAAGCCTATCGAAAGCAACACTATTATCACACCCTGATCCTACAGCCGAACTTGCAGTCACCACTGATGCATCATCAACGGCTATAGGAGCAGTGATACAGCAACAGACATAGGAAGGATGGCAACCACTGGCTTTTCTGAGTAAAAAACTCAGTAGCGCCCAAATAAAATACAGCCCATACGATCGCGAGTTACTAGCCATCTACACTGCCATTAAATACTATAGACACTTGCTGGAAGGAAGAACCTTTACTGTATACACAGACCATAAGCCAATCATACACGCCTTCAAACAAGATCCACTTCATAGCTCACCGCGCCAAGCACGACACCTCGAGTACATAGCGCAATTCACAACGGACATACGACACGTCGAGGGCAAAAATAATACCGTGGCTGACGCATTATCAAGGGTGGAAACAATACAACAGGCACTACAATTAGAAACATTGGCACAAGAACAGAAGAAAGACAAGGAATTATTAGATATCCTGAACGACGCAGACAAGATAAAACTAACACAAATACCGATACCCGGATCAACAGATACGGTGGCATGCGACACAAGTACTCCAATCATAAGGCCGTATGTTCCCAAGAGTCTAAGGAGACAAGCATTTCTATCTCTGCACGGATTGGCACACCCGGGGATCAGAGCATCCACCAAGCTGGTAAAACAACGTTACATCTGGCCAGGAATCCAGCAAGATTGTATACAATGGGCTCGAACATGTATTCAGTGTCAAAAAGCTAAAATAACTAGACACAACCACACACCAATCGGAAAAATCGACCACCCGACGCAGCGATTTCAGCATGTACATGCAGATATCGTTGGCCCATTACCAGTATCGGAAGGATTCCGCTATTGCCTCACAATGGTAGATCGATTTACACGATGGGCCGAAGCAATACCTGTGCAAGATATTACAGCAGAAACCATTGCCAGACACATATTCACAGACTGGATAGCACGATTCGGCACTCCAGCACGAATTACGACGGACCAGGGCCGCCAATTCGAAGCAGAGTTATTCCGACGCCTGACGCAGCTCACAGGAATGCAGCATATAAGGACAACAGCCTATCATCCGCAAGCCAACGGAATGGTGGAACGCTTTCACCGCCAGCTAAAGGCATCTATCAAATGCCACGAGACGGAAGCATGGACCAAGGTCCTGCCAGTAATACTGTTAGGCATCAGGGCTGCTTGGAAGGAGGACATAGGAGCAACTTCAGCCGAAATGGTTTACGGCGAACCTATCCGCTTGCCAGGCCAGTTCCTCCAAAAACAGAAACAAAAAGAGAACACGGATGAATACGACATCATCACCAAACTACGAAGGTCCATGGACCAACTGCGACCACAAGGCAAACGTCATGGACAACGAGCTACATTCGTATTTAAGGACATGACCACTACACCACAAGTCTTCGTCCGCCATGATACACCAACAGGAACGTTGCAACCACCCTACGACGGACCATACGAAGTCATAAGCAGGGGAGAAAAAACGTTCGAACTACGAATAAGAGGAAGGCCAATACGCATATCCGTAGACAGACTCAAACCGGCATACATCCTCGAAGACGATACCAGCAATAATAATCACCCAGACGACAATCACAAGAAGGAAACCGAGAAAGTAACTAAGTCAGGGCGACCAACCCGACCACCAGTCCGCTTTGCAGCAGCCTAGACGGACCTTCATACAACCAGGGGGGTCCTGTGGCATCCTGCCATACGCCACAATAATATACAGGCGCACCACACTGGGGCGACTACCACACGACAGCCCGCGCGTACGATACGCGCACCGTAGCGCGAACATCTAGGGGATTCCCCCCGAGCTAAATCGCAGGCCGGCCTACAGATGGCCATGAGGGCAAACCGTTTCGCGTAAGTGAAGCCCGGCAGCCTCTGTATATAAGGCCGAGCGCATCGACGGAACGGCGAGTCTCAGCTCACTAGCTCTTGGAGTGCGATTAGCTGCAGAAACTCTTTTGATATCGTAGTTTTCGACTACGTGTAATCTTTTGGGCAACGAGGCTTACGCCTCCACGTCATTCATCGCCGGCGGAGTCGGATACCACGGCCAGCGTCAACGCCCCGATCACCCGAGCCAGTACGACAGCCGTGGAGCGGAGGCGCAGAACCAGAGAGACGAGTCTCCTTCGAACTTCTGCCGTGGATCTTACAACCGATCACCTTGGAGCCTCCACGTCTCACCAGGCCTCCTCGTCAGCTCCTAGAAATCTGGGACATACGCATCCGGCGGTATACCTCGCCGACTGGACCTTGGACGGTCCCCGAACAGCTGTCACCACTGCCTCCTTCACCTCAGACAAGGACGACGCAAGGGACGCAAACCATTCCCTTAAGCCGCATCCACAGGGGAACACAGGCAGGCAGCTTAACCGCCGAGCAGGGCACCCAATCAGATTCGGACTGGGAAGCGAGCACCTATACGGCGGCTACACAGACCGAGCTGACCGGAACCCTAACGGACGAGAACAACAACTCCTGGGGGCCGTTAAAACTTACCAAAACGACCCCGCGAATCTCCTACCGAGAACGGTCCTTATTAGGACCATTGTAAATAGACCTGAATAAACTGTATATAGATCATACACACTCTCTCTTCACTCCAGCGGATCCTTCACCCAGCGAGCGTGCAAAACCATACGCGGCTCTAGGGAATCTCTGGTTTCCCTCGGCAGCGAAATTACGAACACACAGCGATAGAGCGATTACCGCCATACGACGCCATATATATTATTATTTTTCTTTTATATTGTATACTTTTATTAAACTCACATTTAAATAAATTATATATATTTTTAATTGTAACAAAAAATTGCAATTATTTATACGCCTTTCTCTTGCGCTCTCTCTCGCACTAATTATAAGTCTCGCTATCGTTCTCTCTCGTACGCGTTCTTTTCGCACTCTTATCGTTCTCTCACACGCGCGGCAAGGGTACAAAGCAGCCGAACATCAGCAATAAAAAATAAATAAATAAAGAAGAAAGAAAAAAGAAAAAGAAGGTTCCAAGATCCAATCCTTCAAAGGAATATCGCTGTTTATATTGTTTTATTGTTTATACTTGTCATAAAACATCCAACACGTCCCCAAGCGTCCCCCGCCCCGCAGCCCCCGCGCCGCCGAAATCCCGCGTGACGTCATCCCCCGCGCCACCGAAATCCCGCGTGACGTCATCCCTGATAGGACCTGAGTTAGAACCCGCGTGACGTCATCCCCCCTCCATCCTGCGTGACGTCATTCCCCCGCGCCGCTGAGATCTCCTCGCCCCTCACCCCCCTGAGATCCCTGCGTTAGAACTCTCCTAGTGCTAACTACTAAGAAGAAGCACGGAACATACGTAATAACGCGGAAAAGAACGAACGTGCATATGAACGTGGAAAGGGACGTGTGGCTTTCGTATTTTACGATTTCGAAACGCGGCAGGACGAGTTGGTCGAAGGAACGGGAAATATAAAAAAACATATTCCGACGCTATGCATCGCGCAACAGATTTGTGAAGCATGCGTGGGGGAAAATAACATGTCCGTGTGGTATCGTTGGTGCGGAGTGCGAGAGTTCGTATTTCAACGCGATCCGGTTAAACAGTTTGTAGATTTCGTTACGCGTCCGGTAAAATATTTTAAACACAAATTTGTATAGCGCATAATGCGAAAGCGTTCGACGCGCAATTTATTTTGAAATATATCGTGGAAAATTATAGGGATATTGAACCGAAAATAATTTTAAACGGCACAAAAATTATTCTTTTAACCGCGGGACATACAAAATTCATCGATAGCGTTAATTATATGCCGATGCGCTTATCCGAATTACCTAAGGCTTTCGGGCTAAAGGGTACTGAGGATAAGGGCATTTTTCCGCATTTATTTAGTACTATCGAAAATCATTCGTACGTCGGACCATTACCCGATGTACAATATTATTCTCCGGATAACATGAAATCGCAAGAGCGCGAACGCTTTCTCACATGGCGTACCGAAATGAGGGAAACAAATACCGTGTTCGACTTCCAACGCGAGATAGTGCGCTATTATCGTAACGATGTTGATATTCTTCGACGAGCGTGCGTAGCGTTTAGAAAAATTTTCCTAGATCGCGGAAATGTATGCCCGTTCGAGGAATGTACAACTATTGCTTCGACCTGCATGACGGTTTTCCGGAAAAACTTTTTGCAAGCCGATACGATAGGCATTATTCCTACGAGGGGATACAGATGCGCGAGCAATCATTCGCGTAAAGCCTTACAATGGCTGATATGGATGGAGCGCGAACTCGACTGTATAAATCACGCGGGGCGTGCGCGGGAATATCGCACGATCGAGGGTACGCTCGTCGATGGTTATTTCGAAACGTCTGTTGCGGGAAGGACGCAGCGTCACGTGTTGCAATTTCACGGTTGCTTTTGGCACGGATGCCCAATGTAAATCGCGATAAAGCGCTTTCGTCGGGGGAGGATCGCGGAGATACATTAAATTCGCGATATGAACGAACTCTCGCAGTTTCATGGCGCCTTCGTCAGCGGGGATACATAGTGTCGGAAAAGTGGGAGTGCGCCTTCGACCAAGAAATGCGCGACAATCGCGTAATGTATGATTTTCTCGCGAACCATCCGATGGTAGAAACACCACCGCTCGATCCTCGCGACGCGTTTTTCGGTGGGCGTACGGGAAATATCGCAACTCAATACGAAGTCACAGGTACGGAGAAAATACGCTACGTCGATGTATGCTCTTTATACCCGTTTGTATTGAAGACGGGCGCTTTTCCGATCGGTCATCCGGAAATTTACGTCGGCGATGAATGTAGCGCGTTAGTCGGAAGGTCACCGAATTATAATTTCGACTCGCTCGAAGGCCTCATACGCTGTAGAGTACTCCCTCCTCGTGATTTATTTCACCCCGTACTTCCGCATCGCGTACGAGGAAAATTACTCTTCGCGTTATGTCGTAGTTGCTGCGAAACATTTTCTCAGACACCGTGCACTCATAATGATAGCGAGCGTGAATTCGAGAGTACCTGGGTAACCTGCGAATTACGCAAGGCCGTCGAGAAAGGTTATCTCGTAACGTCGGTAAGCGAAATTTGGCAATATAGAGTTAGCCAATACGATCGTGCGTCGCGGCAAGGTGGATTGTTCGCCGAATATATTAATACGTTTTTACAGCTTAAACAGGAAGCCAGTGGTTGGCCGAGCGAATGCGGGGAAAACGACGATGAGGCAAAAGAGCGATATTTGAGGGAATATGAAAAAACTGAGGGTATCGTTCTTGATAAGCGAAACATCGCGCGGAATCCCGGTTTACGCTCGGTTGCGAAACTGTGCTTAAATTCATTCTGGGGAAAACTCGGCCAACGATCCAATTTGCCGACTACCGAAATCGTAAAAACACAACAACGTTTCGCGACATTACTAACGAGCGCCGAATACGAGATAACCGACATATTACCCGTGAATGACGAGGTAATGTATGTTTCGTGGCGACTGCGACAAGAGGCTCTCGTTCCCTCGCCGATAACAAACGTCGTGATAGCAGCGTATACGACTGCACTAGCGCGTTTAAAATTGTACGAGTACCTAGAACGTTTAGATCGTCGTGTATTATATTACGATACGGATTCGTGTATTTTTATAAGCACCGGTGATTCGAACGAATACATGCCGCCTACGGGAAATTTTCTAGGCGACATGACGGATGAACTCGAAAGCTACGGCCGCGGTAGCTATATCGAGGCGTTCGTGTCCGGGCCCGAAATTTTACGCCTACATCGTGCGAACACCGGAGGGTAATACTCACGAAACTTGTAAAGTTAAGGGTATTACTCTCAATTACGAGAACTCGCGACGAATTAATTTTAATGCTATAAAAAAGCTACTATTAGCGAGAGAAAAAGACACAGGAAAACGAAGAAGAAGAAAATAACGGAACTTCGATAAATCTACGCTTTAATGCGATTCGACGTACGGCGTTTCATGAAATTGTTACGCGAAGTGAAACAAAAATATGTGCGCCAGTATTAGTAAAACGTAGATTTATCAATAGCAGATATTCGCTACCATACGGATATGTGGCGGTATAACAATATTCTTATTTCTTGAGTGACTTTTTCTTTTTTAAATAAAAGTCGCGCCTTTTCCGATTTTATTTTAAAAAATAGAATTATAAATATTGTAAGTAGCATAAGAAAAAATGTAAAATTTATAACAATATAAATATAATTCTTCTTTGTATATATTTCTGTATATTAATAATAAGCAAAAATTTTATTAAAAAATGGCTGGTTTTGAAAAATATTAATAAATGTGAAAATTTTTTATCTTAATTCATGTTTAATACTTTTAGCTTTTCCCTTCTTCCTTTATAACACCCCACCTCGCGTTCAATCATCTGCATGTTCATCATCTTTTTACCTCTGTAGTGCAATGTAGTCTAATTATAATTATTGTCTCGCGCCGAGACTTTGTCTTTTCCGATAAAGCGCGTCATGAACCGTTCGAGCGGAGGGGCTTTGTTTCGATATTCCATAGCGGGCCCCGAGACGGAGTGGGGAGGTAAGGATTGTTTCCTCGAGACATATACCGCCGGATACCCTCCGAAAGTCGGTAGGTGGGGGAATTCGTTCTGCCAAGACGTAGCGAGAGCGACTAAGGGCTAGGTAACGGGAATTTGACTCGGAACCCTATACAGGTGGACCAGAGCTGGAATGGGAGGAGGATTGCTTCTTCGAGTCTAGTACCGCGTAGGTAGGGAAATAAAAATTTGATAAATCGGCGACACAGCCGGCGTCGACCAATCGCAGCTCTGGGCCACTATGGTGCAAGCCAATCAAACTCTGGGCCACTATGGTGCAAGCCAATCAAAATCGAGACTTCGGGAGGCGGGGTATTGTTTCCACCAATCAGAACGCCTCCCTCCACTTCAGCCGGTCACGCCCACGGCGCCAGGGGCCGAGTGGTGGGGGTTTGTTTTGACGCACCATAGTGGCCCATATCTACTGCAGTATATCCCAAAGATTGTTTTACTGCAAAATTTTGGTGATTACGTGGAACGATTGTGGGACAAGCTTCCAGAATATATAAAGGCTGATTCGGAGGTTCGACAATATCGTTCGTGCATGCGACATTACAATCAGCCGTGGCAGCGAACACACATCGACGGTCTGCCACCGTTAATAAAAGATTGCTATGAATGTCAGCGAGAAACGTAAGAGGTAGCGGTCTCTTAAATCGTGCGATAAACGCGCTTCCCATTGAATTACATTCTCGGTTATCAGTTTTGCGGCCCGGGAACTCGATTAGAGAAACGATTGGCTAGAGGCGATTTAGGCATCAATCCATTGGACGCCGCTTGTCGCGAGCACGACATTGCTTATTCGCGAAGCAACGACCTCGGTCAACGACACGTCGCGGATCGCATACTAACTGCAAGAGCGCGAGAACGCATTACCGCGAGGGATTCGACTCTTGGCGAAAGAGCAGCCGCTACGACTGTTTGGGCGGCAATGAAGGCAAAGACAAAACTCGACATGGGGGTGAAAAAGCCGTCGATGACAAAGAGGAGGAAAAAACGAATACTTCCAGTAGCGAAATGCGGTGGTATTTTACCACTTTTACCGTTGTTGGGAGTTGTCGGTTCTTCGGCCGGCTGTGCGGCAGGAATCGCAAAGGCGGTAAACGATAGCAAGGCGGCGCAACGTCAGCTGGAAGAGTTGCAGCGTCACAATCGCGCTATGGAAGGTCGCGGACTTTATCTCGCTCCGTACAAGCGTGGACAGGGATTCTCAACAAAGTCTAAGAGAAAAAAAGAACGTCGAAAAAACATTAAAAATGCCTACGGGTGCGACAACTAACGTGCAATTGGAATAAATGGCGAAACGTATGCACATATCTTTCTTTAGAGGTGTTTTCATGCGCAATAATTTACGATAAACGGTGTGCGACGAAACGAGAGCGGTATCGTCAATTTGGATGACGTTGATGGTCCCGGTACTCATTGGGTAGCGTACGCAAAGAGGGGAGATCGTGTCGTATATTTCGACAGTTTTGGAAATCTTCGACCACCCAAGGAACTTGTGCGATATTTCGGACGAGTGAAAATTGAATACAATTACGCATCTTATCAAAGTTACAATCAGAGCATCTGTGGACAGTTGTGTTTAAAATTTCTTCAAACAGTCGACGATCAATTTAAAGCCTAACAATCCATCGTCACGACTCAATATTCGTTCGACATGTCACTGACACTTACGTTGACTGGCAAAAGCAGCGTTCTCGCTGTAAGCTATTTTCCCGCTATAGATTTGACCGATGCCGATTACGAACTCGGATTAACGGATTTTGAAACTTATCATACGATTCCGAACGTAAATTTTTCGAATAATAAATTTTACTTTGGCAATGACGACAAAGAAATTACAATTCCTGAAGGATCGTACGAATTGCACGCTATAAATGACTATCTCAAACGCGCAATTTTGCAAGATGAACACCTTTCCAGAGATGTTGAAAACGATTATGATGAGGAATATTCAATAGCGCTCCGCGCCAATCATAGCACGCTAAAGAGCGAAATCAAATGCGCCTACAGAATAAACTTTACCAAACCCGACAATGTAGGATCCTTGCTTGGATTCTCGTCGAATCGTATATTGCAGCCTCGCAAGTGGTACGAATCGGACGAACCGGTTAATATTATAAACGTAAATATTATTCGTATAGAATGTAACGTGACTACTGGTGCGTACAGCAATGGCATGCGCGTACACACGATACATGAATTTTTACCGAGCGTACCGCCAGGATATAAGATATCGGAAACGCCGGTGCAGATCATTTATCTGCCGATCATCGTACGGAGCATTACGGATTTAACGATACGCATTGTGGATCAAAGAGGTCGATTGCTCGATTTTCGAGGAGAGGAAATTACCGTAAGATTGCATATACGACGGCGACAAACATAGTATGCTCGAACGAAACGCAGCACGCGAGAGACAATACTTTTACGAGGGACAATACTATTACGGTATTGGGTGACAATAAGATAGCCGTTAAGAAGAGGCTGAGCACGTTGAATCGTGAATTTTTAAAATCATTGGGATTCATCGTATGAAAAGAATGATTGATATTTTGAATATCGGAGGTGAGCCAGTCTTTGACGATCGCATCGTCAAGATTGAGACTCATACGTACAATCCATACGCAAATACGACGCTTGGATACAGCGACGAGATACGAATACCTATAGAACATCAGGATTTGTACACGTTACCGTGCGAAAGCTTTCTTTACATCGAGGGAAGGTTTAATGTGCGTAAAGCGAATGACGAACTGAAGGTTGTATTGGGAAACAATTGCGCCGCATTCATGTTTGATGAGCTTCGATACGAACTCGACGGAGTAGAGATTGATCGCATCAGAAATGTTGGAATAACTTCGACGCTCAAAAATTATGTCTCTCTAACGCACCAGAAAAGTATAAACTTGAAGAACGCTGCGTGGGATTTGACGTACAACGGTGACAAAAATTATTTCAACTATTGCGTACCGCTCAACTTGTTGCTGGGATTTTGCGAAGATTATAAACGCGTTGTAATTAACGCTCGTCACGAATTGATTTTGATACGTTCGCGCAACGATAATAATTGTCTATTCAGACATCCATCGTCGGAAGCTGAGATTGAATTACTCAAGATACAGTGGCGTATGCCTCATGTAATATTGAATGAGATTAATAAATTGTCGATGTTGCGAATGTTGGAAAGCGGACGATACTTGAACATGAGTTTCCGATCTTGGGATCTATACGAATTTCCTCTGCTACATAGCACGACTAAGCATTCGTGGACCGTGAAAGCCGCCTCCCAGCTAGAGAAACCACGATACGTGATCTTTGCACTGCAAACTGGTAAAAAGAATTCAGTGTCACAAGATGTTACATTGTTCGACGACTGCAAATTGACCAACGTTAAACTCTATTTAAACTCGGAATTTTATCCCTACGATGGTTTAAATTTAGATTTTGAAAAAAATAGATTCGCCGTCCTATTCGACATGTACTCTCGTTTTCGCAAATCTTACGGATGCGATGATGACGCAACGCTATTAACCATTCCAAAGTTTCTACATTGCGGTCCTCTCGCGGTCATTGATTGCTCGCGATAAAACGAGTCTGTCAAAACTGCTACCGTGGACGTGAGAATAGAGTTTGAATGCAGGGAAAATATACCGGCGAATACTACCGCCTATTGTCTCATCTTGCACGATCGGGTTGTCGAATATAATCCATTGACCAATGTAGTCCGCAAAATTACATAAGTCAACAAATATCCCCTCCATTGCATATGAAAAAATATAAAAGATTGAGATGTTTGACGATCGACATCAGTCTGCGATCAGATCTTGTCATCATGGCTGTGCCAACGTTTGTGGATCTACAAGGATTTATCGTTGGGAAAAATTTTGTCATGAAGGAAGCTGCGGTTCTGAGAAAAAGATCCGTATTTTCTCATTACATTTTTACATGTCCCGAACCATGGCACATGCTCACAAAATCTGAGAGATGCCAGGTTTTATGGCTGATGAAAAATCACCATGGATTATCGTGGAATGA
Source organism: Camponotus vicinus (assembly GCF_025532165.1). NCBI lineage: Eukaryota > Metazoa > Arthropoda > Insecta > Hymenoptera > Formicidae > Camponotus > Camponotus vicinus. The sequence goes on along the minus strand of NW_028141978.1, from coordinate 18,297,828 downwards.
TGGACACGTTTCATATTGGAAATCGAAACGTTTAATTACGACGGCGGTGATGGGTGCAACGGAGGAGGATGATGCGTCACCTCTCGTGTACGTTAAAGGACACGAAAAACGGTAATGGTTAGCCGATATACTAGACAATGATGCGAGAAACGATGTGATTATCGAAACTTTGGATGCAGACTATGAGGATGTAGCTTCTTTAAATAAGTTAGATGTTAAGAATACTATGCGTTGTGAAAATCATGTGAAAAATTGCGCTTTATAAAATGTATTTAAGATTTATAATTGGTGGTTGAAACACCATGATCATGATTCTTCGAATCCATATTTATAATAAATTGATGATGCAATATACTTTTATCGTCTTTCTTATTCTCTCCATTCTTTCCTCATCTCTATCTATGTACGTGCGCAGTATCGTGTTTCCGTACATAACACATCTGCCACAGATATTGTATTTCAATACATGGTGATACATTTTAATACATTTAAATATTTAATAATTGAATATAGTTTTGCGTTTGATAGCTGTTGATTTCCATTCAACAGTTGTTCATTTCTGTTCGACGAACAGTTGTTCATTTCTGTTCGACGAGCGTTCGTTTCCGTTCGACGGTCGTTCATTTCCGTTCGACAATCGTTCGATAGCCGTTCGACAGTCGTTCATTTCCGTTCGACGGGCGTTCGATGACCGTTCATTTCCGTTTAACGGGCGTTCGTTTCCGTTCGACAGCCGTTCAATTGCCGTTCGATGACTGTTCAACAGGCGTTCGTTTCCGTTCGACGAGCGTTTAATAGCCGTTTGTTTCCGTTCGACGATCGTTCGTTTCCGTTCGACGGGCGTTCAATTACCGTTCGATAGCCGTTCGACAGTCGTTCGTTTCCGTTCGATGACCGTTCGACGGTCGTTCATTTCCGTTCGATGGGCGTTCAATTACCGTTCGATGACCGTTTGACGGGCGTTCATTTCCGTTCGACGGTCGTTCATTTTCCGTTCGATGGGCGTTCAACAGCCGTTCGACGGTCGTTCGTTTCCGTTCGACGGTCGTTCGTTTCCGTTCGACGGTCGTTCATTTCCGTTCGATGAGCGTTTGATGACCGTTCAATAACCGTTCGATCAGGGTTGACGCATTATATTATAATGTTATATTATATCATGCTAATTTGCATGGGAACATGCATACTTTTGTCTTACGACGCGTTTTTGATATGGTGATAATGCTACATCTCTACTATAAAATCTCGTGTCGAGACCTCGTTGCCTCGTCACAAAGAGTTTAGCAGTGCGAGAAGAGATTAAAAGTGTGTTAAGAAGTTTAAAAGTAATGGATCGCATAAACATCTATCCAGATTGGAAAAAAAAATGTTCGACTTATTATGCATCGTATTTATGAAGCTGACGTTCCTATGGAATGTAAGTATCGTTTTTGTGAATATTTTGTAAAAAATTGTGTATTTATATTAATTATATTTTTTAAATAAATTTTTGTGTAGTTCCAGGACCAGGTGGAAATTCCCGGGTTCGTGAACATTGAGCGTCGACGCTGGGTGCGGGCGGTGCGTCGGGCTGAGAGGGAGAATTTATCTGATATGTGGGGCGACACCCCGGAGAGTCGCCAGGTTGAAGACATTTTGGACCTGCAGCGGCTCTTCGGGGAAGAGCCCTACGATAACATAGAAGAACAGTGGGTACAAGAAAATTGGAACATTGAAGAAGAGGAAGAGGAAAGAGAAGAGGAGGAAGAGGAGGAAGAGGAGGATGGGGAAAGAGAAGAGGAGGAGAATGAGGAGCAGGATGAAGAAAGAGAAGAGGAATGGATTGACAGATGTAAGTGTTTTTTTTTTTCTTTTTATAAATCTTATCGTAATATATTTCTATTAACGCAGCATCTTTTTTCTGTTCCAGGAGCGGCCTCCCCCTTAGCCCGGCGCATCACCCCCCCCATATATATATTTTTTATTTTTTCATATTTTATTATTATTATATATTTTATTATATATATTATATTAAGTACATACACACACACACACACATTTTAAAAAATTATATATTTTATATTTTAAAAATTGCAGTTATTTACGCGCCTTTCCCTTGCGCTCCTATCCCTTGCGTTATCTCTCTTGCGCTAGTTGTAAGTCTCGCGATATCTTCGTTGCGTTCGTCATTGCTCTTTCGCGCTATCTCTTGCTCTCGCGCTTAGATAGAATAAGTAATCTCTCTCGTACGCGCTATGACACAAAAATGTACACACTAATAAATTTTATATTTAGTATTGAAAAAAAAAGAATGTATTTATTTACACCTTTCCCTTGCGCTCCCATCCCTCGCGCTATCTCTCTCTCGCGCTAGTTGTAAGTCTCACGATATTATCATTGTCTCTCTCGTACGCGTTGTTCTCGCGATATTATCGTTCTCTCTCGCGATATTATCATTGTTTCTCTCAATCGCGTTGTTCTTGCAATATCGTTCTCTCTCGCACGCGTTGTCTTGCGCTATTATCGTTCTAAGTCTCGCGATATTATCGTTGTCTCTCTCGCACGCGTTATCTTAGCTATTATCGTTCTCTCTCGCACGCGTTGTCTCGCGATATTATCGTTGTCTCTTTCGCACGCGTTGTTCGCGATATTATCGTTCTCTCTCTTTCATATGCTCGTCGCTATCACTCACTCACTTACCTTTGCGTCGTCCTTCTCCCACCTATGCGCCATCTTACAATGCGTCGTCCTTGTCCCACGTTGACGTCATCCTTGTCGTACGTTGACGCTATCCTTGTCGCACGTTGATGCCATCCTTGTCGCACTGTCCTCTTCACACACTTAGCGCTATCCTTTTCCCACACGTAGCGCTATCCTTCTCACACCACCGTGTTCTTTTCGCGGATACCCCTTCTCCTCGTGGACCCCCTCGTCCATCGCTCGCGCCGCGGATCTCCCCTACCCGCGCGGACCCCCTCGTCCATTGCTCGCGCTGCGGATCCCCCTTCCCCGCGCGTGACGTCACTCACCGAGCGCTGCAGTTCCTCCTTCCCCGCGCGTGACGTCACTCTCCCCGCGCCGTGGTTCCCCTCGCGCCTCACCCCCCCTGAGAGGACCTGAGTTAGAAACCTCCTTGTATACCTACTAAAGTATTAAGGTAAGATAATCGAAAAATGAATATTTTACTAGATATTTTATGGTTTATGTAAAATTAAGAAATTATTTCAAGCCTCATAACTCGAAAAGTACTCAATGAAGAAATACTTTATTATAGTGTTTTGGAAAGCTCTCGAGATAAGCTATAAGAATACATAATAAAAAATAGGGGGTTCCATTTAAGAATTAAACCTTCATGTGACATTTTTGCTTATTACTTAGTAATTATTGCGAATTTTGCAAAATGGTAGAGGACTTTTCTTCTTAGTTTGACCCAATCTATCATCACTTTTCGTTTGGTCCCTCGCGAATCGGACACCCTGTATATACAGGGTGTCCTAGACCACCCGTACACCCTTTTTCTTTCAAAAACTAAGCATTTTAGAGAAAAACATTTTCGACAAAAATGGTATGGTTTTGAGGGGAACATAAGATGGTGTCATTGGTTTCACCTTGAATGGCATCGTTAAGGTGAGGTCAAGGACACCTTCAATTTCTTAAATGTAACCACCTATTTTTTATTGCATATTCTTATAGCTTATGTCGAGAGCTTTCCAAAACACTATAATAAAGTATTTTTTCATCAAGTACTTTTCGAGTTATAAGGCTTGAAATAATTTCTTAATTTTACATAAACCATAAAATATCTAGTAAAATATTTATTTTTCGATTATCTTACCTTAATACTTTTATGTACAAAATAATGAGAGGAATCGATTGGTGTAAAGAAAACACATAATTGTTTCGAAAAAAAAAAATGTAATTGTTAAATGCAAATTATATATTTTTTCTTTGAGACAACTATGTGTTTTCTTTACACTAATTGATTCCTCTTATTATTTTGTACATAAAAGTATTAAGGTAAGATAATCGAAAAATGAATATTTTACAAGATATTTTACGGTTTATGTAAAATTAAGAAATGATTTCAAGCCTTATAACTCAAAAAGTACTTGAGGGAGAAATATTTTATTACAGTGTTTTGGAAAGCCCTCGATATAAGGTACAAGAATATACAATAAAAAGTAGGGAGTTCCATTTAAGAAATTGACAGTGACCTTTACGTGACCTTCAAATGACTCTCCAAGGTCAAATCATTGCCACAATCTAATGGCTCCCTTCAAGCCATACAACTTTCGTTTGAAACATTTTTTTGTTGGATTATTGTAAGTGCCTTAAAAATCGTGGCCACCGTTACGAGGACCACCCTGTATATACAGGGTGGCCCATTTTAATCCATCCAGTCGAATATCTCGAAAACCAAGCCCGGGAGAGAAAAATGTTTCAGACAAAAGTTGTTTGGTTTCGAGGGGGCCATAAGATGGTACCATTGGTTTGATCTTGAAGAGTTATTTGAAGGTCACATGAAGGTCACCTTCAATTTCTTAAATGGAACCTACTATTTGTCATTGCATATTCTTGTAGCTTATCTCGAGAGCTTTCCAAAACACTATAATTAAGTACCTTTTCGTTAAGTACTTTTTGAGTTATGAGGCTTGAAATAATTTCTTAATTTTACATAAACCGTAAAATATCTTGTAAAATATTCATTTTTCGATTATCTTACCTTAATACTTTTACGTACAGAATAATGAGAGGAATCAACTGGTGTAAAGAAAACACATAGTTGTTTTGAAGAAAAAATATATAATTTGCAATTAACAATTCCATATTTTTTCTTAAAAACAACTATGTGTTTTCTTTACACCAATTGATTCCTCTCATTATTTTGTACGTAAAAGTATTAAGATAAGATAATCGAAAAATGAATATTTTACAAGATATTTTACGGTTTATGTAAAATTAAGAAATTATTTCAAGCCTCATAACTCAAAAAGTACTTAACGAAAAGGTACTTAATTATAGTGTTTTGGAAAGCTCTCGAGATAAGCTACAAGAATGTGCAATGACAAATAGTAGGTTCCATTTAAGAAATTGAAGGTGACCTTCATGTGACCTTCAAATAACTCTTCAAGGTCAAACCAATGGTACCATCTTATGTCCCCCTCGAAACCATACAACTTTTGTCTGAAACATTTTTCTCTAAAATGCTTTGTTTTCGAAATAATTGCGTGCGTTAATTAAAATGGCTCACCCTGTATATATATTGTGACGTTGCCGTCCCGACGCGCGTCCATCCGCCCCGGAAATCTTGACGGGGCGCGAGCCGACCGGCCACGCCAGAAAAAGATTATGAGAGCCGTATCGAAATCTCCGGAGAGACGAGCCATTGTTATATTTCGCGTCATTATTAATTTATCTTTTTTGTAATATTTTGTACGTCGGGCAACCTGCCGGAGAACATCGTGAAGGAGAAGAAGACGAAAAATCATTTTGCGACAACCGACACGCTCCCAGCCTTCGAGTCGAGAGCGGAGATAGCGCCCGAGGATCAGGACAGCACAGAGTCGCGGGTGGAATTCGCCCCGACAGCAAGAGGAGGAAAACCTTAGTAGTTAGTACTAGGATAGTTCTAACTCTGGTCCTCTCAGGAGGGGTGAGGGGCGAGGGAATCTCAGCGGCGCGGGGGAATGACGTCACGCAGGATGGAGGGGGATGACGTCACGCGGGTTCTAACTCAGGTCCTATCAGGGATGACGTCACGCGGGATTTCGGTGGCGCGGGGGATGACGTCACGCGGGATTTCGGAGGCGCGGGGGCTGCGGGGCGGGGGACGCACGTATAAACAAAAATGGCGGTATTCCTTTGAAGAAGATTTTAGGTCTCTCTCTATCCCTCCCTCTCTCTCGCTCTCTCTCGCTCTCTCTCTCTTTCTCTCTTTATCCCTTTTATCTCTCTCTGTCATCTCTGTATTATCGCAAGTGTACAATATATTACCAGTTAATAAACAATATAAATAGAAGTATTCTTTGAAGGATTGGGCGGATGGAAATACGTAGATAACAACACATTTTTGAAATATTTCGTGGTCCGACCTTTTCGAGCAATCTATGAATCATAGCGAGATAACAACACATTTTCAACCCTAGGTTCAGTTACAAAAAATTTTTTCTTTTGTGCTCCCAACAATCTCTGAATATCCCTCTCTCTTTCTCTCTTTATCCCTTTTATCTCTCTTTCATCTCTGTATTATCGCAAGTATACAATATATTACCAGTTAATAAACAATATAAATAGAAGTATTCTTTGAAGGATTGGGTGGATGGAAATGCGTGCGAAGAAATTACGTCATGATTTAGACTTAAAACTCTTTATTTATGTTTTATATATATTTTTCTTACGTACTATGGACTAAAAACTAAAGCTGCCAGTTCGCAATCGACGATTTTGTTACAATTAAAAAAATATATATAATTTATTTAAATGTGTGTATGTGTGAGTTTAATAAAAAGTATACAATATAAAAGAAAAGTAATAATATATGAAATAGGCCGTCGGGCTATGTTGGGGAAGCCGTTTCTGAAAACAGAAGAAAACATATGCATTTCATTAGTTTAAATTATTTAATAATTTATTTTAAGATACTTTTGATATATAATAAATTAAAAGATACTTACAATGTTATCCATGACTCATCTATTTTAATTTGTACAAATAGGGCACATGTTGCAGGCTGTTTGCGAGCGGATCCGACAGTGCGATGATAGGAACGGAAGGTCTTTAAGCGAAAAAAGTGCGCCTCGTTCACACAAAAGACTGACGTTTATTGGAGTCAAAATTAAAAGACAAGTGTTTAGTGCAGTAATTTCGATTAGCGAAACAGCGGTGTAACAAAGTGAGCGCGGTTTTCGCGAGCGGTATCGCGAGCGGTGTAGCGAAACAAGAGCGAGATAAATGCGTTTTCCGAAGTCGTAAGCGGTCGTATAATGCGGTTAGTCAGCGGTTTAATACAGAGATTACGAAAGTCCAAGAGAATAAGCGGTCGTTGTAAGCGGTTTTACTATGCGGAGCGGTTTTACTAAAGCGGTTTGACGAAAAGTGCGAGACTTCGACTTGCTCGCGTGCGGTGCCCGTTATAAGGCGAGCGGAATTTTGGGCCCGTTGCGACGTGGCCCAATAATTTTTGTACGTTAGCGGTGACCTCATGGCGCCGCGTACAATTGGCCGCCGATGAGGCCTGACGTTGACAATTCTTTAACTGTCATGCGCGCAACCTTTTTCCATCAGCTGATTGGCAATCAGCTGATCGTGACGTATGGGCGCGCATGCCCATACGCTACGCTGATTTTGTCGACGGTTGACAATGTTATTGAGAATGTTTACTACCAACGTTTCTCGATCGAAGAAAAAACGCGAGATAACAGGAACGGTCGCGTTTTTCTGACGGATCGAAAGCTCGAGAAGATTCTTGACGCCCGTTATATTCGAATTCTCGAATTATGCTAAAGCTGATTTTTGCATGCGAATTTCCGAACCGGAATACTTGTTATGGTTTTCGAACACAGGCCAATATTTGATTCAAACATTTTCTGCACCCTGTGCATGACATATTTTCCACATGGACATAAGCTATGGTTCTATGTTCTCGAACAGAACTAGTTTCTTCAAACTGATACGGTACTCTTAGAAAGCATTCGATACAATATTTTGATCCATTTTCCATATAGTAATAGGAAATGCAACATATCTTTGTTGCTTCGTTGAATGTTATTATTTCAGGTATGCTTAAATCTCGCTGTTTCTTTTGTAACAGTTCATCAAGAATATCGTCACTATTGTCACTATCGTAATCACTGTCCTTCGCCAAGGGTTCTATATCAGATCCATCTTCCATCTCTCTCCTCTCTCTCCTCTCTCTCTATCTCCATCCTCTCCGCCACAACTGGATCCATCCAATAATCGTAATCATCATCCGTATCGTCGTCGATGATAATTACGTTTTCTTCAGCCACCGTATCATCGTCGATGATAATTACGTTTTCTTCAGCCATTGCACAAGACTACCGAAACACAGAAGAGCAACGAAAGAAATGATACTCTAGTGCAGCAGACCACCGAAACACAGAAGAGCAACGAAAGAAATGATACTCTAGTGCAGCAGAGTCCTCTTCATTATATTTTTTTAACATACACAATATAAATAGAAGTATTCTTTGAAGGATTGGGCGGATGGAAATACGTAGATAACAACACATTTTTGAGATATTTCGGGGTCCGACCTTTTCGAGCAATCTGTGAATCATAGCGAGATAACAACACATTTTCAACTCTAGGTTCAGTTACAAAAAAATTTTTTCTTTGTGCCCCCCCCCCCCCCAACAATCTCTGAAAGTTTGTTGGCTGAATATAAGAAGGATGACATAAAGTTATAAAAATATATATAAGGTTATAAAAGGTTTTTTATACCCTTATATATTTTTTTATAACTTTATGTCATAAACTTATATTTTGAGATATTTCGGGGTCCGACGTTTTCGAGCAATCTGTGAATCATAGCGAGATAACAACACATTTTTGAGATATTTCGGGGTCCGACGTTTTCAAGCAATCTGTGAATCATAGCGAGATAACAATACATTTTCAACCCTAGGTTCAGTTACAAAAAATTTTTTCTTTTGTGCCTCCAACAATCTCTGAAAGTTTGTTGGTTGAATATAAGAAGGATCGAAGCGCATCAGATCATAGCACGTGATTTGAAAGCGCATCGACACGTCGGTATAGCAAAAGTATAGTCAAAAAGTATAGTGTTCTGTCAGAAAGTATAGTGTTCTATCAGAAAGTGTGATAATATATATATATATATATATATATATATATATATATATTGTGTGATTATATATAAAATGGAAAACATCGAACAGACTGAACGCGACCTGGTGGAGCAATCCAATCAAATTGCCACCTTGGGCGAATATTTTGCATGGCTACAACGATGCAACGAGTACATCGAGTCGCTGGAAGAGCAAAGTCGGATCAAACGACCACGATTATCGATCGGGAATCGACAATCGCTGATTGCTCGGATCGCGCGACTCTAAGGTGCAAAGACTCGATTGCAGAGACAGTTTATGCCCAGTGGTGGTAATTACAGTGGTGACAATAACGCGGGTGCCGGATGTAGCGCGCATCAAAATGAACTTGTGTGGCGCGAGATTGATACCGCATTCGATAACCGTATTCTGACCGGTGCTGTGATTAACGCAAACCATATCGAACCTCGTCAATTTCTCGAGGATGCCAAAGACATCGTGCTCGAGCAAATGCAAGACGTTATAAGAAGACACAACAGTGTAAAAGTGAACACTATATTCAACGGTGAATTTGTGTCGGGTGATAAGCGTAATAAAAGTATCAATACGAGAAACTGTGAACTCTTTCGCATGTCTGATTTACGCGAGTGGTACGAGCGCCGCGTTATCGAACCCACCCTAGCATCGCTGGAAGAATTTCAGGAACGCGATAGTGGCTGGGCATTGTCGCGAATATTGAATTTGACTGTACATATAAATAAGTATAATCCTATGCGCGCGGGATGTCATATAAAATTGCCGCGGGAGATTGTGATGAAGAGAGCAGTAATAAACATAAAATCAAAAGACAATGCGTGTTTCGCGTGGGCAGTGGTCGCCGCTCTATATCCCGCAGAAAGAAATGCGGAACGGGAATCATTGTACCCGCATTACGCGACAGTGCTGAATCTCCGGGACATTGAGTTTCCAGTGACTGTCAATCAGATTAAAAAATTTGAACTTGTTAACGATATTTCGATCAACGTGTACAGCATCGAAAGCGAGAACATTGTCCCGATACGTCTTTCGGAGCAGAAGCGAGATAAGCACGTCAACCTGTTGTATGTGGAAGACGGCAACAGCATCGGGCATTTCGCTTGGATCAAAAATTTATCCCGGCTCGTGAGCTCGCAACTGAGCAAACACAACGGTCAAAGATATATCTGTGATCGGTATGTATAATTTGAATAATTTATGTAATTATAAAATATAATGCATTGCATAAATCTTTAATTTAAATATTCTTTTACAGATGCTTGCACTATTTCGGATCGGAGGACAAGTTGCAGTTACATACGGTAGACTGCGGAAAGATGAACGACTGCGCTATCCGATTGCCGAGCGATAAGGACAAGTGGTTATCGTTCAACAATTACAACAGGAAAGAGCAGCTTCCATTCATCGTGTACGCCGACTTGGAATGCGTTTTGACCAAGATGGAGGAGGAGGAAGAAAAGAACGCGTACCAGCACCATCGGGTATTTAGTATAGCGTATTATGCATTGTTCGTACGACGACTCGTTATCCGCGTACCATTCTCGCCGCAGTATTGATTGTATCGCGTGGTTCGCCGAAGAACTTAAAAATTTAGCGTTACGTGTAAAGACTATTTTAATGACTACAAATGTCCCCATGGTAAATTTAACATCGGACTAATGGGAAAAATTTCACAGCGTAACGCATTGTCATATATGCGAAAAACCGTTTACGCAAGAAGACGATACACGCGTACGCGATCATTGTCATTTGACCGGGCGATATAGGGGTCCCGCGCACTCAAATTGCAATCTAAATTACAAAGAATCATTATATATTCCGATAGTCTTTCATAATTTATCAGGTTACGACACGCATTTCATTGTCGAGGATATAGCCACAGCGTTCGAAGGGGAAATCGAATTACTTCCGATAACTAAGGAAAAATATATATCGTTTACAAAAACTGTTAAAGTTGCACAAGACAATTGGAAAAATTATATAAAATTAAGTTTTATCGATTCGTACAAATTTCTTACGGCAAGTCTCGACAAATTGGCATCTTATCTAGACAAAGACAAACTCAAAATTTTAAAATCGGAATTTCAAAATTTATCTGCAGAAAATTTCAGTTTATTAACACGGAAAGGCGTCTTTCCGTACGAATACGTCGACTCTGTAGATAGGTTGCAAGATACGTGTTTACCACCGCGCGAATCGTTTTACAGTTCTTTGACCGGTGAAACTATATCCGAGAGCGATTACGCGCACGCCGAGAACATCTGGACGCGATTCTCCATTCGAACGCTAGGCGAGTATAGCGATTTGTACCTGAAAATCGACGTCTTGTTATTAGCAGATATTTTTGAAAACTTTCGCGATTGTTGCATCAAAAGTTACGGACTCGACCCCGCGTATTATTATACTCTTCCCGGATACACGTGGGATGCCATGTTAAAGCATACAAAGATTACGTTTGAATTGCTTACCGACATCGACATGGTCATGTTTATCGAACGCGGTATACGCGGTGGTCTGAGTCAGTGTTCCAACAGATACGCGCGCGCTAATAACAAGTACATGCAACAATCGTACGATCCATCGAAACCATCGTCGTACTTGATGTATTTCGATGTAAATAATTTGTACGGATGGGCAATGTGTCAACCGTTGCCCTATGCCGATTTTCGATGGGTCGACGACATGTCGAATTTTGACATAACATCGATCGCGTTAGATTCGCCTACGGGTTATATCCTCGAAGTCGATCTCGAGTACCCGCAACATCTTCACGATACGCACACTGACCTTCCGTTTTGTCCGACACGCGACAAGCCGCCCGGCAAGCGGCAAGACAAACTCCTCGCAACATTATACGATAAGAAGCGTTACGTGATACACTACCGTAATCTACAGCAATGTACGCGACACGGCCTTCGCGTTACAAAAATACATCGCGTATTACAATTTACACAATCTCCGTGGCTTCGCAGTTATATCGAATTAAATACACAGTTTAGAACACTCGCGAAAAATGATTTTGAAAAAAATTTATATAAACTGATGAATAACGCGGTATTTGGCAAGACGATGGAAAATGTGCGTAATCGTGTCGACGTAAAATTATTAACAAAGTGGGACGGACGATACGGCGCAGAAGCAATGATAGCGAAACCAAATTTCCATAGTCGAAGTATTTTTTCGGAGAATCTGGTTGCCATAGAGTTACGAAAACTAGAAGTAAAATTTTATAAACCAATCTATATGTTAGCATGTGCATACTAGACATTTCTAAAACGTGCTTGTACGAATTTCACCACGAGTATATGTTTCCTCTGTATCGCGACAAATGCCGGGTACACCGACACAGATAGTCTAATATATCACATCGAATGCGTCGATGTGTATGAAAACATGAAGCGCGATATCAACCGATTTGATACGAGCGATTATCCAATTGATAACGCGTACGGTATACCGCTCGTGAATAAAAATGTACCGGGTTTAATGAAGGATGAAAATAACGGTGCGATAATGACCGAATTCGTCGGGCTTAGAGCAAAGATGTACGCGGTGAGAGTGGACGGGAAAAAGGATACGAAGAAGGTTAAAGGCGTCAAAAGTAATGTCGTAGCGCGTAATATAACCTTTGACGATTACACGCGGTGTTTGCACGATGAGATCGAAATGACGCGACAGCAGTCATGTATAAGATCGAAATTGCACAAAGTGTATACCGTCCGCGAGACGAAAATTGCTCTGAGTCCGTACGATGACAAGCGGTATATCGTACCTGATTCGACTGACACGTTACCATGGGGACATTATAGGATACCTTTGTAAATAAATGTATATTTTGTTTATTATTAATTGTATATATTTTGTACATAACCGTGTATATATTTTTATATTTTTATATTTCATATAGTTTTATGTAATACATATCTTACACATTTATATTTCATATGTTTTTTATGTATATTTTCATTTTTCAAATATTAAATGTAAAATGTAAAATGTGTGTGTGTGATACAATATACTACTAAAGGAAATATTAATAAAGATTTTTTGGTATTTTTTATATTTCATATATTTTTATGTAATGCATATCTCATACATCTTATATTAAAAATACATGTACTATCGCAAGGAATATTGATAAGTATTTTTATGTATATTTTCATTTTTCAAATATATGTTATACACATATATTTTTCCAGAAAATTAAAAATAAACACTGTATGAATTAAATCACATTGTCTTTATGTATCCAAGAATTGTGCGAATTGTCAAATCCCAACCATTTCACGTAAACCTCGTAACCCCTCCTACGCAGTACTTTCTCCACGAGATACACGTCCGGATAATTTGCGCGATGCAACTCGTACTCGTAGAACGCTTCAGCGATAGATTTTTTGCGATAATCCTCAAGTAGATAGCTTACGGGATTAGTATGCTGTACTTTTGCAATTTTAAACACTTCGGTTGTCCAATTTGGCGTGTAACCTTTCTCGAAAACTGTCTTGTACTTGCTAACGCGTACCGAGTCACCTACTTTGAATTTCGCCGGACCCGCGTTATTTACATGGTTGTACACAGCCAAGAGTCTTTCAGCGATCGCGGGAGTAACATCGACGGGTCGCATACCGATCGTTCGATGCTTGCGCGCGTTGTAATTCGATACGAGTCGCGGCAACGCGCTGATCCACTTGTAAGATCCGTTCAGCGTAAACATCTTCCACATGTCGTTTTTCAGCGTGCGATTGAATCGCTCAACGATCGATGCCTTCAATACCGAATATGTAGAATAGTGATTGATGTCATGTTTCCGCATGAGCCGTTGCACGTCAGCGTTATAAAATTCCTTCCCCATATTAGTATGTAAGTTTTTCGGACATCTTTTGCTATCTCGAATTATCTCGGCGATAGCGTCAGCTGTCTCGCTTCCACCTTTACTCTTGAGTGGTATGGCCCACGCGTGCTTGCTCAACGCATCAATGACTGTGAGTATGTAGTGGTAACCTCTGTTGAAACGAGAGTACGGACGCATCTCGACAATGTCAGCTTGCCACAGGTCATCGTATCCCCGCACTATGACGTGTCTTCGGGGAAAATTTTTTCTCGCCGGCGCGTGCAATTCGTTCACCAACTGCCGTTTCTCTAAACTATGTTGTTTCTTCGCTTCCTCGGTTATTCCCGATCGCCGACCCATCGGTGTTTCGATTCGTCGATCAAACGATGTGTGCCTCGAGTATCACCGTGCGTTTTATCATTCGTTGCTAGACATTCCTGGCCCGTTCGATAGCCGTTCATAGCTGTTCGATAGCCGTTCGATAGCCGTTCGATAGCCGTTTATAGCTGTTCGATAGCCATTCCCAACTCGTTCGATAAACCTTTGCAGATGTTTAATAATTGTACAATAGCCGCTCCTAAACCGTTCACTACAGCCGCTCATTACAGGTTGATAGCCGTTTCTGAATTAGTGTTAATCGCACTCATTCTTCGCAATCATCGCAATTCATCGCAATCATTTTTTTCTCGATGTGAGTGACGTCGATCGACTGATCAGTTTTGTCGAGACACCGTTTAATTTATAATAAGACCAACTTCGCGAAGTTCATCGATGATCGACAGGATCTCGTTGTCGTGAGCGTTGTGGCCAGCTCGGCGCGAAGCATCGAGCAATCGTAGACGATCCACTAGCTCGTTGGGATCATCCCAGTGCACGTAATCGATCTTATTGTCAGTTAGCATCATCGCGCGAGGCATGAATACTCCCGTACCGCATTTTTTCTTTTTCGATTCGATCGACATCAACGGTGCAATTATGTGTTTATACTTGTATCCCCTGTTGCTCTTTAATTGACCTTGCGCATCATATTGACGTTTATGCGCACTCATCGCCATTAATATGCTCTTATATTTTTGCATATCGTCCTCAGTGTATATGTCATCATCGGGAATTCTCTTGAAGATCAACTCGTATAATCCAGGTGTACCAATGTACCTCACTTTGTCTATGATTATAGAGTCATCTGCGCCGATGTCGAATCGTTTGTTACCGAGCCACATTTCATTCTTGTCGAAATAGATACCGTACACGTAATCGATCTGGTTTTTTTTGTCGCCACTAAGGTGAGCGCCCATGTACTTTTGTGCCAGTGGCCCGAAGTGCTCTCGTAACATTTTTTGACCTTCCAACGTTTGTAACATGTTTCGAACAGATGGTGATTCGAGCGGGTTGCCCATGGTTTCGAAAACATTTTCGATTGCGAGTGATTCGGGTATCGTGGGTTGTACGATTCTCGTTGTCGCGGACGGTGTGGAGGTTATCAGCGGTTCATCCGATGTATGCGGTGTCGATAAACGATTCGCCTTCAATCGTTGTCTCTTTTTCGGTGTCGTATCCTCCTCCTCCTCCTCCTCTTCCTCTTCCTCCTTGTACCGCTTGATGGGTAACGTTTTAATTATAGCGTCAGCGTTACTCTCCGGCTCGTTTTTCACCGCGATTAAGCTAGAGTTGTCGACGATTTTTTGTAATGGCTCGATAATAGGCCTAAAATGGGTCTTGACCGCGATATCGTCGTCGATCTTACCGGTCTTCAAAGCGCGATGTTTCTTGCGGATCGATTCGCTCGTTTTCTCAATCTCCCTCGCAATCTTTTCACGCTCGCGAATATTATCGCTTTCAGCCATGTCGACAGAGTGTGTCGGCAGCGACTAATCGTTTTGCGGTATCGGGAACACGTTAAATCCTTTTCTGTATCGCCCGTTCGTAAATGAGCTGTCCTTATCTATCACTAAGAATCCATACTTTTGTTGCCAACAAGTACGACATAATTCACTGAAATCCCCGTACGACATGTCAGTATTCACGTGATCGTTGTACACGTGTTTCAAGTTGGTACCGTCCTGTTTAAACAAGATCAGCAGGTTCGCGTTGTCGCGTAAAAGATGTTTTGGTATTCTCGCGTACGTCTGACAGAGATAGAAGCAGTCGACGTTCGAGTGACGACCCATTGAGAAGTACTCTCTTATCGTATTTTGCTTGTCGCACGCCACGTCATCGAAGACGAAAATCGAGTTTGGACGTGCCTCGCTCGGTGGAATGACGTCACTGTTATTGGAGAACGTAAAATAGCCGATTTCGTCAATCGGCGTCAACAAATTCTCCAGATATCGATATTTCGGCTGTTGCAGCGACTTCGAGTACACGTACACGTTCTCGAAACGTACACCGTGCGGGCTTTCCAATAGACTTATCAGAACGTTGGTTTTACCACAATTCGAGGGGCCGCAAACGATCGCGCGTATAGTAGTCGGTAGCATCGTACCGTGCCTGCGCATCTCCGCGTTGTCCTCCATTGATCGTAATCTGTCGTCGCAATTTGTCACGCATATCGTCAAAGGTTGTCGTACGAATCTCATTTTTTCAACACTGCTGATTGGATCGAACGCCTGCCTATTTATAGGTGCGCGAAATCACGAGTCGCTCAGTAGAGAAAAAATGTTCACCCTGCTAACAAATCCTTCCGATATTCGCAATTTGAGCGTCGAACAGCTACAATTTGTGCCGAAAGCAGTTCTATTGAGAACGTGCGGTAATTACGTCCACTACGTGTGGGACAAACTTCCGGAACACATAAAAGCGGATCCGGAGGTTCAGACGTATCGTTGCTGTTACGAACATTACAATCAGCCGTGGCAGGAAACGTACATCGACGGTCCGGCGCCGTTGATAAAGAATTGCGGCGAATGTCAACGAAAATAGGTAGAGGCCTATTAAATCACGCGATAAACGCACTTCCGATCGAATTCCATATTCCCGGCTATCAGTTTTGCGGACCAGGCACGCGGTTGCAAAAGCGATTAGTCAGAGGCGATCGAGGTATAAATCCATTGGACGCGGCGTGTCGCGAACACGATATACCATACTCTCGGAGCAACGATCTCACCGAGAGACACGCGGCGGATAGGATACTCGCTGAGAAAGCGCGGAATCGCATCGTTGCGAAAGATTCGACTCTCGGTGAGAGAGCCGCCGCCACAACTGTCTGGGCAACGATGAAAGCCAAGACGAAGCTCGGTATGGGTCTGAAGACGAAGACGAAGAAAAAAACGGTGAAGAAACGGATACTTCCGGTAGCGAAATGCGGCGGTGTATTGCCGATTCTACCAATGTTGGGTGCGCTCGGATCCCTGATCGGTGGAGCGGCTGGTGTAGCGAAAGTGGTGAACGACGGAAAAGCCGCGCAACGTCAGTTGCAAGAGATGCTACGTCACAATCGCGCCATGGAAGGTCACGGATTATATCTCGCTCCTTACAAATACGGACGAGGAGCTTCAACGAGAAAAAAAAAAAAACGTCAAAGAGACGCTAAAAATGCCGCAGGGCGCAACTACCAACATACAATTGCTACAACTGGCAAAACGTATGCACATTCCATATCTTAGAGGTGTTTTCATGCGCAACTCGTTACCGATCGGTGATATAGATATATCAAAACGAGAGCGGCATCGTAAATTTGGATAGCGTCGAAGGACCAGGTACTCATTGGGCAGCGTATGCAAAGAGGGGGAATCGCGCTATATATTTCGACAATTTCAGCAATCTTCGACCACCGAATGAATTGGTGCGATATCTCGGACGAAACGTAATGAAGATACAGTACAATTACACACCTGTTCAAGCTTACGATCAGAGTATCTGCGAACAATTGTGCTTGCAGTTTCTTCGAACGGTCGATGCATGTGAATTTAAAGACAGATATTGCGCTATTTAACTCAGTATTCGTTAAACAGTTTCGTCGACATGTCTATGACGTTCACATTGACTGGGAGGAGTA
Organism: Camponotus vicinus; assembly: GCF_025532165.1. Lineage (NCBI taxonomy): Eukaryota > Metazoa > Arthropoda > Insecta > Hymenoptera > Formicidae > Camponotus > Camponotus vicinus. The sequence goes on along the minus strand of NW_028141978.1, from coordinate 18,280,184 downwards.
GCGTTCTCACGGCAAACTTCTTTCCCACCGTAGATTTGAGCGACGGCGAATACGAGCTCGGTCTAACGGATTTTGAGACTTATCACACGATACCGAATGTGAATTCCTCGAATAATAAATTTTACTTTGGCAAAACGTATGAGTTGCAAAATATACATGAATTTTTGAAACATGCAAAATATACATGAATTTTTGAAACATGCAATTTCACGGAAACATCGCGATAAGAAACACATTGACGGCGGTGACTATGAAGATGGTGAATATCCGATAGTGCTCCGCGCTAATTACAATACAATGAGGAGCGAGATCAAATGTGGCCACAGAATAAACTTTACCAAACCCGACAACATTGGATCGCTGCTAGGATTCTCGAATCGTATTCTCGAGCCGCGAAAATGGTACGAATCATACATGCCGATTAACATTCTCAACGCCCATCGCATACTTGTAAGCCACGTACGCGATTCCGTCCGCGGACTGGCCGCTCTGTCGCCGTCGCCATTTTCGTCTCGTTGTCGCTCGGTCTTTGTACCGAGCTTTCAATTTTCGTGTATTTCGGGCGACCGGAGACAAGCGACCGTGGCATCAAGGACGATCGTAACGTCGGCCGTAGTCGATAAGGAACTGTTCGTCTTTCTCCGGGATTCGGGATGTTGTAAAACGCGTAGCGACCGGCTCTCGTATATCGACCACGTGCGCGGTAAATCGCGGGGGATTGCGTTCGCTTTCCGTGCGGTCGAAAAGAATTGTTGAAGCCGCGTAAGACATCCCCGCAATCGATCTTCGTGCGACTTTCGTTATTAATTAGCGTGTATGTGAGTGTGTGACCGTGTGCATATCGTGACGTTGCGAATGTCGTGCTGTCTTTGTCGCGCTCGTTACGTGTATGATTTGCGCTTATTTCGAGATATTTGTCGTGCGTGTGAATGTGTCGCGGTGTGCGATAAATTACGATAAATTAAGAATTGCCGGAATTCGGGGGCTTCGCGTAAGTAAACAGCGTCACGCCGAAAGGCAAGTAAGCGACGTCCGATGGCTGTCGATTATCGATTGCATCGAACGCGCCCGTCGCAAGCGAAATCGTCCGTCTTCACAAATTGTTTAATTGCTCTCGCTCAATTATTAAGCCTCTTTTCGAACAGGTGGCCGTCGATTAACAGAGCGAGGGAAAGAATAAAAGGAAAAAAATCTGTAAAATGAATCGGCAATGAGAGTGTTAAAATTTCCGCTTCGTTTTCGAAACGCCATTCGGCTTCGCAAAGTCTCGCCATAAAAACGGGTTAGAAGAACTACCAAAATCAGCGCTTTCTTATAGTCTCGATTTCGTATTGTTATTATTATCACCGCTATTGAAGACTACTCGGTCCTATATTCCGTTATTTCAAAATTTCAAAGTTATGCTAACATCTGATATATTTCGTCATTTCAAATTTGCTAAGTTATGTTGTCATTATTTCTTTCTTGAATTCGTTATTTCTGTTACTTTATATTTTTTTTATATTTCTTTTTTTGAATAAATTTGTTATATTTTCTTTTATATTAAGCTCGCGTAATTTATTTGAGTGTTCGCGTTTCATGATTGTTAAAGTCCGTTGTGCCTGTCAATTTTCGTAATTCCCGAAAGCCTCGCATAAAATAATTTAATATCCTTTTCAACAGACCCTGCCCCTTTACCGTTAGGTGAGCTAGTCGGCCCGTGGCGAATCAGGCAAGCTTTTTCTTGCGTTATTCTGGCGTTTAGTGAACTGATACGTGAAAGACCGTATCTGGCGCCCAACTTCGAGATCTCGAGACGGCCTTCGCTTCGCCGCGGCTCGCGCGAGAACACCCTCCAGCTTAGTTCCTCCAAGCAGTGTTGCCAGGAGTGGGGATTTTTTAACTCAGTGAGGAAATTACTGGGGATTTCATAAAAGTGGGGAAAAATTGGTGAAAACGTAACAATAAGGTTTCGACAATCGCGTTGCTCGATTGTTACTGTTATGGGCTGCGGTCAAGGAGACGCTGAGGATGCTTTGAAGCGTTTGATTGACCAATCAGGACAAAAGGAGTAATAATTCTTTAACCTGATTGGTCAATCAAACGCTTGAAAGCATTCTCAGCGTCTCCTTGACCGCAGCCATGGTTACATGGTTATGGACGGCCGAATCTCTTTCGCAATCATATTTTATTTCTGCACTCGTTGTTTTTAGTTTTTGTTGTTCATGACAGTTTTTTGAAGATAAATAGTTATAAAGTTATAAGAATTATTGTTATGAAATTAAGATATATTGGTTTATATTGATTAATATTGACTTCTTCTAGAGAACATTTCATAATGTTAGAATCTGAATCTGAGTCTTACAATACTGACGAAGAAAAGTTATGCACTTCTTCTAAACTAACATCAATTCCAAACAAAAAGAAGAAAAAAAGTTTATTCACAAGTATATCAGCTGAGAGAAACATAAAGAATTTAAATCGTGGATCGCCCCAAGTAGGAAAGGCAATTTATATTTCAATTGCAAAGTATGTAATGAAGATTATTTGGGTGGAATTTCAGCTATAAAAAGACATAATTTATCAAAAAAACATACTAATAGACTTAATGCTATTAAAAATAAAACGCTTATGTCCAATATATCTTCGATATCCAAGAATATGAATATTTCCAAGAACATCAAGACTGCAGAAATAAAGGTAGCAATGTTTATTGCTGAACACAATATTTCATTTCAAACAGCAGATCACTTAGTCAGTTTAATTAAGGATATATCCAAAAATATCGAAGTTTCTCAGAATATGTCATGTAATAGAATGAAATGCAATGCAATAGTAAAAAATGTTTTGGGCCTTGGAATACTTGAAAATCTTCTTGCTCGTATGAAAAATAATAAATTTTCTATTATTGTGGATGAATCTACAGATTGTTCAAGCGTAAAACACTTAGCTGTACTTGTAAGAATGGTAATTAATTTTACTATTAAAGATGAATTTTTATGTTTATTACCAATAAGTAACGCAACAGCTCAAAATTTATATAATGTAACTAATTTTTTTGTTGAAAATTCTATTGATTACAAAAAACAATTGATAGGTTTAGGGGCAGATGGAGCCAATGTAATGATGGGTGCTAACAATTCTTTTCAATCATTACTTAGAAATGACATTCCAAACATATTTGTCTTAAAATGTACCTGTCATTCGTTGGCTTTATGTGCTTCTTATGCATCTGAGAAGTTACCAAATTATATAGAGGAATTAGTTCGCGATATTTATACTTATTTACATCGAAGCTATAAAAGGCAAAGTACATTTAAAGAATTTCAAAAATTTTTGGAATTGAAACCTCATAAAATATTACAAATGTCTCAAACTAGATGACTATCTTTACATACATGTGTCACACGTTTATTGGAACAATATGAAGCTTTAGTTCTTTATTTTCAGGGCGAATATTTAATTGATAAACGAGCTGAATCAATTTTTACTAAATTAAAAGATCCTGTTGTAAAATTATATTTGCATTTCTTAGATTATGTTTTACCTATGTTGACAAAATTAAATATTGAATTTCAGTCTGAAATACCTAAAATACACACTCTATATCCCAAAATTGCAACAGTTTACAAGACATTGTTAGAATGTTATATTGATAAGCAATATTTAAAAAGTAATGACTTCTCAGTTATTCAATACAGATATCCATCATTTCTTTTAGCTCTAGAAAATATATATTTTGGTGGAGAATGTATGGCTATATTAGAAAATGATCGAAACATTTCGTCTAACAAAAAACATAATTTTAGAATTAATTGTTTGAATTTTTATATTGAATGTGTACATCAGATTTATAAGCGTTTTCCTTTCAAATCCGAATTTATGTCACAATTAAAAAATTTACAATTTATTGACCCAAGAAATATAGATAAAATAATTTCCATAGCGCCAGTTGTAATACAATTTAAAAGTTTATTAGATTTAAATATTCAAGAACTTGACAATGAATGGCGTTTATTAAGGAATTACGAAAATTTATCAAGAGAAGATAATTTCTTGACTTTTTGGCAAAATGTTAATAAAATAGAAAACGGTGATGGTACTAAAGCTTTCTCAAAAATTTGCTCGCTGGTATCTATGATTTTGAGTCTTCCACATAGTAGTGCAGCAGTAGAGAGAATTTTTAGTGTTATTAATCTAAACAAAACAAAGATTAGAAATCATTTGTCAACAAACACCCTTTGTAGCATTCTCTATTGCAAAGACTATCTTAATTTAGAAAACAAGTCATGCTTTAATTTTAATGTTTCACAAAATATGTTACAAAAACAATGATAATATGTATAAAAACTAAACTTTGACTAGAGACTTAAGATAAATAAGCCAATTATTTACGTTTTGCATTTTGAATGAATTAAAATAATTTTATATGAAGTAAAAGGATATAAGGAAATAAGAAGTTGTAAAACATGTATAAAACTAATAGCATTTTTAACTTATAATTCAGATCACGAAAGTAAAGTATCAATTATATTTAATAGATTCATGATTTAGATCAAATTACAAATCAAAAATGTCATAAGTTATGTTCTGTTTGTGATGTCTTTATCTGTGATATGAGATATAGAACTGTTTTTATTTTTAGTTAATTCAGTTAAGTTAATTACATTGTATTGAAAAGATTGTAATGTGATAGTTGTCTACATTAATCTCTTTCAATTCCAATTTGGGTACTTTTTAATCAAATTGAAAATTTTATTTTTAACAATTAGAGAGAGTAGAGTTAAAAATGTTCCTAACATAAAAAGACTAAACATAAAGTGAAAAGTTAATAACAAAAAATTTAACCTGGAACTGGAGTATAAAATTTATTTTATTACTCCCGACTGCTGCCAACCTACGGTTGGCAAAAAGATGGAGGGAGTATGCATTTCACCGAACTCGGATCGGTTCTTACGCCTTTTTCTCGATAACAATAACATAATTCGGTGTCATCTTTTGCACATCAGTTTTTTATTAACTAAGGATGGTTTAGAACATATAATTATTATTCTTTATTCTATTAATAAAAAGCGGAAAAACAATATTATTTCGCCGATACGTTCTCTCATTGGCTGCGAGCAAAACTAAGAAGCAAAAATGATTCACCAATAAGATTCGTTCTAAGCATCCGTATAGGGAAATATAGGCTGCGTTCAGCAGAAAAAGCTGCTTTGCAACTGTTGTAAAATTCGTGAACCTGATTGGTGTATGCTCTTAATTTTGACTGAATCTAAGAGCATACACCAATCAGATTCACGAATTTTACAACAGTTGCAAAGCAGCTTTTCCTGCTGAACGCAGCCATAGTTGGAGACATCTCGAAGTAGTGGCGGCAATAATAATTGACATAATCCTACATGTCAAATTATTATTGTTGATTAATGATAAAAATTGTAAAGTTATTAAAAAATCAGCATGGATAATATGGATATATCTGAAGCAAGTGTTCCTAAACAGGTAAGCTTTTCTCTCTTTCTATTATTAATAATAATAATTACTTTTATTTATAGCAAAGTCATAATAATAAATAATATAATATAACATAATGAGAGAAAATAATCTTCTGCATAGCCATATAATTATGATTATATGATATTTCTACAATCATTCTTGGCTACGCAGCAAATATACTTGTATATAAACTTCTATGATTGCAGAAATACTATATAATCATAATTATGTGGCTACGCAGAAGATTCTCTCTCACATTATGTTATATTATTGTTGTATTATTTATTATTATGACTATGCTACAAATATATAAACTTTTACATAAATAATATAACATAATGCAAGAGTAAATAATCTTCTGCGTAGCCATATAATTATGATTATATATTTCTACAATGTGATTCTTGGCTACACAACAAATATATAAACTTCTATGATTGCAGAAATACTATATAATCATAATTATGTGGCTATGCAAAAGATTCTTTCTCATGTTATGTTATTGTTGTATTATTTATTATTATGACTATGCTGCAAATAAACATAATTATTATTAATAAATAATACAACAATAAAATATAACATAATATGAGAAAAAATCTTCTGCGTAGCCACATAATTATGATTATATAATATTTCTACAATCATAGAAGTTTATATATTTGTTGCATAGCCAAGAATGATTGTAAAAATATCATACAATCATAATTATATGGCTACGCAGAAGATTATTTTCTCTCATTATGTTATATTATATTATTTATTATTATGACTATGTGCTGCAAATAAAATAATTATTATTATGACTATGCTGCAAATAAAATAATTATTATTAATAAATAATACAACAATAATATAACATAATGTGAGAGAAACCTTTTGTGAAGCCATAAATGATGATATGATTATGATGGTATGATATTTCTACAATCATTCTTGGCTATGCAACAAATATATAAACAAATATATAAACTTCTATGATTGTAGAAATACTATATAATCATAATTATGTGACTATGTAGAAAATTCTGTCTCGCATTATGTTACATTATTAGATACAAATTATTACATGCATATTATTTAATAACAAATACAAAATGTAAAAAATATAATTGTGAAATAATAAAAAAGTAATAATAATATATATAAATAATAAATAAAAAAAGTATAAAATAGAAAAAACAAAAATAATAATAATGATAAATAAAATAATAAATAAAAAAAAAGTATAAAATAAGAAACGAATAATTTAAAATAATAAAAAAAATTAATTAAAAAAATAATAAAATAAAAACAAGTAAAGAAGTAAATAAACTACTTTTAAAAGAATGAAATAAAGTTTTTTAGAAAAAAAGTACTCCCGACTGCTGCCAACAAAAAGTATAAGATAATAAAAACAAAAAATCTAAAATTAAAAATTAAATAAATTAAAAGAAAAATTATATAAAAAAATAAAGACAGAACGAAAAAGTAAATAAAAAGGAATAAAATAAAAACAAAAACAAAAAAGTAAATAATAAAAAACAAGAATTTAACAAATATTTAATAATAAAAAATGTAAGATTAAAAAAGTTTGAAATAACATTTATATCTATTTGTAAGTACTAATAATTAATAATTAACCAAATTAATATTAAATATTAAATTTAAAAAATTATACATGAGGGAAGTAATAATTATTATTATTTCAATTTATTCATATTTGAATTTACTCTCCACATATAATTTATTATTATTAATTCCACATTTTACAAGAGCAGTCGAGAGACGCCGCGTTAAAGCTCTAAAACATATTTAAAGTTTGTCAAAATTGGTGGTCGCACTACCTGATACTCCTCTTGTAAGTGTGTTCCGTATGTGTACATGAGTGTACTTGATTTTTCTATTGTTTCATAAGAATATTAATGACGTTTTGGATTTTCTGAGAACTTTTAATCTTTTTTTTGTGTAGCTTCTGGTTTCTAAAGAGAATATTGTAACGATTCAAAAATTCAAAAATTTAATCAAGTATATTTACACGCGGATAAAAACTAAATTGAAAATATATTCACAACATATTAAATATATTGGAATAATACTTGATGAAACTTTATCATCAAAGGATTTTTAAAGCCGATTATTTAGAAAAGTTATTAATGTGATATATCGATAAACGTTTTTATCCATATCCCCTTTTAATTAAAAAATAGATTGTCTTTCTGCGGATAATGATTTCCAAGATTAAAATTTATTATGCCGAATTTTTTTATATATGTATATATATTTTAGCGCGCGCGCAATTTATTTTATTAATTTATAATCATATACATATACAAAGTTAGTTGTTTATAAAAGCACAAATTAACTATCTAGTCTGAGACTGGCTTTGATAATCTATTTTTTTCAAGAAAATGGAATTTACGCGATTTACGAAAAAAACAATTTTTTGCAGTGCTTTTATAATGGAAAAAATCATATATAATAACTTTTGTTCGCGCGAGCAAAGAGCCGCGTAAACAAAGCTGTGGCGTAGTCCAACTTTTTGACAGAGTTCCCAAATATTTTACGAAAATTTTTCCGAGGCGAAACATGTACTATTAAATATTGTCGACACTTTTCGCTTTCTTTTGAACGTTAGTACAGCTTTCGTTAATTAATGTCAGTCAACGAGATATGCATGATAAATAATATGCCAGCGAAACACGGGACGTCGCTAATGAATCATAATGAATATTTTCGTATAAAGGAAAAAATAGTTTGCCATATAATGTGGCGACTCCTAATTAATATTTCATTCGAAACAATACATCATCCGCGAGTCCCTTGGTACTAAAAAAAAAGGAAAGAAATGTGAAAACATCTCAACAATTTTAATTGAAGTATTGAAAATTTAAGGCATAAGTGATATATTTAAAATGTTACGTCCAGATCCTGGAAAGGATGGGACGTATGGAAGAACGTAACTTACTTATCCCGTGACACACTTTATTCGGACGTGTGTGTGTGGATCGTGCCGAACGAATGTGAAGGGCCTGACACAGGTCAGCGACCGAAGGTCTCTTTAACGCTGAGTTCTTAAGCCTATTCGTTCGGTGGTCCCTTTTCGGTAAAGGAATTTAATCCTTGTTACGCGGGATGGGACCTAGTGCGATCTTAGGATTTATAGAAGTGAATGGGTTAAACAATTAAATTACACATCACGTGAAAAATACATATATTATGCAAAAATAAAGAAAGAAAAATACATCTTAACAGTTATAGCTATGCTGGTGGGTATTTGTGTGTGAATGTATATGTTCTCGCGGGTATTACAATCGTTCGGAGGTCATCAGTCAGAATATACAGGGAAGAATTTACGTTAAGAGTTAAATTCTGACTGGTTAATACAATATACATATAATTAATATAATATAAGGTTTAAAACAAAATAAAAGTGAATGTGTAATAAAAATGTGAATAACGTTTACTCATTAAAGGAAGTATAGAGTTCGTCGCTTGCGGATGTGTGTGTAGGTTACAGGAAGTGGAGCATTATGTACAAATTTATTGGGTGAGGGGGAAACGCGTAGGGTCAGAGTTCATCAATTCTAGCGGTGGAAAGGGGAAACCTCCTCCAGAGGGCTTGGATAGGGACAGCTAAAGGGAGTTGATAACCCAGGAGGTACCAGGGGATGACGGAATTGGAAGGGGCGGTGGTTATGAGATTAAATAGGTCTTGGTGGCGAACTGGGCCTGGGCCCACGCAGAATGTTCCTTCAGGTATGGGGAGATCGAAGAGGGGGAACTGAGATAAGAAATAATTTAGAGAATCAGGATGGGGAGGTTCAGGTGTTTCGTTATGGTGAGGATGTTCCGACGGGGAATCGGCAGGGAAGTCGGAGTCGTGGGAATCTTCTTCAAGGTCGGGAAGATCTCTCGCGAAATCTTCCAGAGGGTCGCTGAATTCTGAAGACTCTGAGGGGGTGGAAGGGGAAGGAGGGTCTGAATCAATGATGATAACAGGTATGGGGGAAGGAGAGGGAGATTCTAAGGAGGTTGCGGGAGAAGACAAAGGAGAGAGTTCAAAAGCGAGGGTAGAAGGAGTAGCTGGTGAAGGAGAAAGTTCTGGTGGAGTCGGGGTAGGAGATCTGGGGCCTGACGCAATTGACGGCGCGGGGCCCGGTACAGGTGTGCCGGGGGAAGTCGAGGAATGTCCCGGGGAGGAGAATAATTCGGGATAAGGGGTGAGGAAGAGGGGTTAGGAGGGTGTGTACTAGTGTCGAGTTTATTACTGCCTATACTAGTGGTTGAATGATTTATTGGATCGCCGATAATTGATATAGATAATGGACTCTGATAGAGCCAGCCCTTCTCTTAACCGTTTGCTCCGGCGATTCCGCCTATTGTTTGACCGCGAATTGTGAGGCGACACTAATAAAATTGAAGATACGCGATTTAGATACGGTAATTATTGATGAAGATAGATGATCGATCAGGTATATTAGGTCTCTATCAAGAAACGATCCTTAAGGTTTATTTATCGTCTAATCCCTTCATTTGAAATATATCCGGTCACAATTTGAAGAAATAATTATATATGCATATATATATATATATATATATATATTTTTTTTTTATATTGGGAAGAAGATTAAAGGAAGCTAATGGGATAGATTGCTGTAAAGAATCTTTGGAGAGTAGAGAAGTATTCGTGAATTCCAATTCTGAAATCCGCAACGAATAGATAGGAGGAATATTCGTGAATTCCAATTCTGAAATCCGCAACGAATCGATAAGAGGAATATTCATGAATTCCAATTCTGAAATCCGCAACGAATAGATAGAAGGAATATTCGTGAATTCCAATTCTGAAATCCGCAACGAATAGATAGGAGGAATATTCGTGAATTCCAATTCTGAAATCCGCAACGAATAGATAGGGGCAATATTCGTGAATTCCAATTCTGAAATCCGCAACGAATAGATAGGAGGAATATTCGTGAATTCCAATTCTGAAATCTGCAACGAATAGATAAGAGTTATGTGGAGAGGGGAATCAAATTGTTAACGATAAATTACTGTTGATGGTTGCTATGGAATTCTAACTGATCGAGAGTATTATTGATTAAATTTTTATTACTTTAAGGATCTATAGCTCAAATTCTTTAATTACCTAAAGATCGTTTTTGATATCGCCAATCGAATGGGAAAGAGAAATAAGGAGTGAGAGAAAATTTAAACTTACTACTTATTGAGAGCGTTGATACACATATAAAAAAAACGATTTAGCCAAGACGGGTCTCTAGTCGGGGTCGGAGAGTTGGGTGGCCCCAATGCTGGAGATCGGGTGACTCAGTTGATGTTGGATTCCGTTCACTTCGTGTACTTCGCGGTTTTTTTTTGATCGGTTAATTTAACTCGCGAAAGCTAAGAATCAGACGCACAAACTGCGGAGGAAGTACTGGCAGTTGCCGGAAAATTTTGAGTACGGAAAGACTGTGTCTCGCGTCTTGCGCTCGAGTTTTTAAAGTCATTGCTCCTCCTCTTTTCTGGATAGTGAGAATCTCTTTTGAGCGAATGAGATAATTTCGATTGCCCCCCTTCTTAAGAACAAGGAGGCTGATTTTGGAGGGAAAGGCGGTTCTAAGATTGTAATAGGCTGGCCCTTTGGTTCCAAAATTTGGCTCTATCCAGCAGAGAGTGGGAGCTTAGCGGACAGATTTTATGACTTGCGAGAGTCTTTTCGCGTTTCGACTAGCGCTTAAGGGTGGCCAGGCGAATTGTTTTAGTTTCCCCCTTTTTTTTTGATTGCCCGCTTAAGATTCTACAGCCCTGAAGGGTTTCTGTTTTCATAGCTTCACGTGTGGAGCGCTATAAAATTTTTATTGCGGCTCTGGTTCCGATTTTGTTTAAAATTTCTAAGTTCCAACGACTGACCATCCTTAGCTCTAGCTTTTTTTTGTTTATCTCTTTTTTTGCTTCGAGTCTCTCGGTGTCAGATATCCGCTGCAAGGGTTAGATATACATATGTTTATAGTTGGTGCGATTCTTAAGAAGGATCGCTTTGTTACTAGAGTTCCAATGGTTCTAACGGACGTCCCAACTGTAAACATATGCGAGTTCGATTTTATTACAGTTCTTTATTTTAGTGGAATTTTTCTATTTATAATGACATGCTATCCGCGTAGTCTAGGCTCATTTATTATTTTTCGTTTCCTTGATTTGGATATCGTCGAGAGTTACCCGCGCACATGGTTATCGTATAGTTTTTGTATAGCTTCAAAGAAAGAAAAGAATCACGACGTCCATCGGACGTAACAAAAACAAGAATAAAATAAAGTTAAATAAAAAATATAAATTTAAATAAATGTTTTATATTAATTTGTTTAATTGTAACTCCTTATATAGTAATGTATTTATTACGTATTTCATTTTGTTTTCCGTTCCAATTATGTCGAGTTTTCCGAAATTTTCATTTGTCGTCTTGTTGAGACTGTCACGTCGCAGATTTTACTTTATTGCTTCATTTATCCGCGGATTCATTGCAGACTCTGGTTTTTGCATTTTTGCGCGGAATCCTTATAAGACATGCAAAGGACATTTCGATGAAAAAGTTGAGAAACGGGTGCAGGTGGCAAGATATACGAGGAAACGAAAAATATTAAGACGTAGGTTCAGCTGATCGTATTTCTACATCGCCTTCGACATATTTACTTCATTGTCCCAGAAACGGATAATGTTTTAATACCGTTCTGACACGATCCTTCGATCAATAAATCAACGGTAGAAAGAAATATGTAGACGTATAGAGATTAATAAAGGATTAGTAAAGAATTAATTATGAGAAAAATAAAATGATTCGCTTTTATTGTTAAAGAAATATATATTGATCATAATTTAAATAACTGGAAAATTATATTAAATATTTTTTATATAAGTTTGCAAATTAAAAAACGATTAATACAAATTAGAAAAAATTTTATTATTTTCATAGAGATTGGATTATACTTCGAATTATGAAAATCAATGCATATAGATCATTAATATGATTTAAAACTGCAATTATTTAAATATTCTTCTATTATATTTAAAGCACACACACACACACACACACATGTATATAATTTTGAGTTTAATTTTATAATATGTTCTTTATTTTCTATTTTGTTTACTTTCAGATATATGATATCAGAGTAAAAATGGTGCGTATTTTATGCGATATGGAACACATTTTTTTACCATATTCCGAGCTTCATACGTTAAATGGGATTATTTGTGAATCTTTTTGTTATTCGCGATAATAGCGTAGAAATAAAAATTTTATACTGTATATTGTGGAACCGGATATCGTAAATCGGATAAATAAATAGATAAGAAATTTATTGTCGGTATAGAGAGCTGTGATATTATAGCCTCTCCAATTGGATTATTGCGAATTTCGTCGTTCTCAGTAACGAGCGGGCTTACTGTGCAACGGTTCTTTCTTTGCCTTCGAGATTAATGAGTGCAACGACGCCACAACTGCTGTTTCTTGCGCGTCTTTTCTATTCTTCCGCAGATCAGGCAAGATCGAGCACGACCGTAATAAAAAAAGAAAACGAAGATCGCGCGTTGGCCGCCGATCGTGTCGAGCAAACGAGAGCCGTGCCGAAACTTAAACTTAGTAATGGCAGAAAAATTGCCGCGATTAAGGACAAAAACACATCCAGCGACCGCCATTTTCTCACAACACGTGCGAATTACGCGTAATTGCTGCCCTCCTCCCTTCTTCTTTTCCTTCCCTCCACTTCGCATCTATCTGTTCATGGGAACATCGAAGCAGTTTACTGTCTAAGGATAAGAAGCGAAGGAAAGGTTGATGGTGGCATAGTTATCGACATTTTAGCTGGTAAACCAGCTTTTATGAATTTTTTATAGAGCAAATATAATAAGCGAAAATTTATTAGTAAATATTTACTTTTTGGGAAAATTTGATAAATTTATTTATCTCATTTATTTTGTCATCATATTTATTATTATTAGCTTAAAATTGGTTTTATTATAGTTTCTTTTTAGTTTTTCTTTTTTTCTTTTAGATTAGAAATTCCATGATTAAGTTCCATGAATATGAATACTTTTTTTAGTGAGAATTAATTGGTTAAAATGTTGTTTTATATTATATGAACATATGTATCACTTTAGAAGTAATTAAAGTAATATTTCATCTGTGATATAAATATGTAAAAACTAAGTTTTTATTTTGATTTATATGGGAATATTGTATTTTTATTTACATTTTACTATGTATTTTGTAATAAAAAGTTTATTATTTGTACAAGATTTGTTATATTTAATTTAATAACATCGGCAGCAAACATTGATATTATGCAACTGTAGCTGTCAACTAATTAATTATTAATTCATCTAATTGACGTTTTAAATGTTTTTCCTTTTTCTTTTCTTCCAAATAAAAAATAGATAAGCAACATTTTAAAGCATTTAAGAGTGATCTGATCGTGAGACCTCATTTTCAAAAATTATTGTATACGATATTTCATGAATGTTACTAGAATATTAAGTATAACATCATGATAGCATTCATAAAATATCGTATGCGATATTTTTCAAAAGAAGGCCCCTTGAATCGTATTCTATGTTAATATTTGAATCAATTTTAAGTTGGGGATTTTTAGATAACAGTTGGCACGATTTTAATAAGATGGTTGGGGATATAAATATTTTTCACCTGGCAACACTGCCTCCAAGCGCGAGTATCTCTATCCTTGTGTTTTTGACGACGTTTTCGCTCCCCTTTAACATCCTCCTCTCTAACACCTCGAGGAGAAATATTGTGTATAAAATTACAAATTATCAATTGAGAAACATCACAATATATATATTGTATATATGTATATATATATATATATGTGTGTGTGTGTGTGTGTGTGTATTTTTTATCATCAAAGAAAAGGATCTGTATAAGACGCTCCAACGCAAATTATTTTTAATTATCATTTAAAGATATATATATATATATATATATATATATATATATATATATATATATATATGGGGCATTCCATACCAAATCGGCCACTTTTTTAGGTTACCCCTTTTGATTTTTTTCAAAATTTTATATGTTTTTGAGACCGATGAAAAACGCGTTTATGAATTTTTTCAAATTTTTTTGACCATCCGTTTTTGAAATATGATTTTTTTTTCACAATTTGAGGTTTTTTTTTCAAATGCTCATAACTTTGCGAAAAATGCACCAATCGGATCGTTCTTTTTTTGAAAATTTTCGTTTTTGAATGCTCTTTCAAGAAAAAAATATTATTCTAATCTAAATTATTGTCTTCATCGTTTATTTTTAGTTTAATGCAAAAAAAGTTTTTTTTCGAGATGTATGCCCCCTTCGATTTTTTTGAAAAAATTCTCAAAAAAACTTAGATGGATATAAGTATTTTTAAAATTAGTCCGATCGTGGCTAAACGTTTAGTTCTATTTTTTTTCTTAATTCGAAAATTTTTATTTTTTTAAATTGTATGTTCTGACTCAATTTTTCTTAAGCGTATACTTGGATAATTATTCTTTTCCATAAGAAAAATTGTTAAATCAATATTCTCATTAATTTATTATGTACTTATTAATTTATTATTTTATAATTTAATCGAGTTGGAATTTATTCATTTTTTTTTCAATAATCGCGCCATTTCTGTTTTATCATAAACATCTAAACAGCCATCTTTTGATCACATGATGAACTAAATTTAATTTTCATTCAGCCATATTATTTGGTTATATGTTTTTATGTTGGTATCGTCATCGCCATCTTCGTAGTACTATTTTGATAACCAGTAAATGTTATGCCATTTTAACTACCTGTTGTTTACATTGTAAAATTCTTTTTTAAGCGTTTTTAAATTGAAGTTTTAGTGATTATAGACTTTTTTATACAAAATTGTCACAGAAAGTTAATTTATTTATTCTATGGTTAAAATTTATAACCTTTTTTTTTTTTAATTGACTGTTGATAATTCAAAGTGTCAAGTAACTTCGAGGTTACTCATTTTATAATGTGTAGGCTCTTACCTTAGTATTAATAATTTATCATCCGTCTTGTGTATCTTTCATCTTACCAAGATGGAAAAGACTGTACATTTCGATCGTTGCTGTAACCCGTTCAATTTAGATAGACATAAAATTAAAAAAAGTCTACGATTAGCCTCTGAAGATATTCAGACCAAATTCGGGTTGAGTCGTTTTCATTACCTGTGCATTAATTGTCGGTAATTTTAAAAGAGATCAAAGAGTCAAGCGAAAATAGTTCTCAAAATCGTAGTGGTACTGATAATAACAATGATTCTAGTGATGATAGTGATAATAATAATGATAATATTAGTATTGATAATGGTAATCATAATAATGATTCTAACGATAGTGAGCATGACAACAGTAAAGATTCAAATAATACTATAGCTGATAATAATGATCGTTACGAACTTGAAAAATCGTTAGGTAAAAATACAGTTTTTATTTTTTCTCAGTTACAGAATAAAATTCGTTCCTTTTAATTATTAATTAATTTTTTTATTTCGTTTAGGAAGTTTATCATTTCATAGTGAACCAACACCGTCACAATCAACTGCTTCTGCTTCAGAGGTTAGCGCTGAAATCCAGCTACCTCTGATTAACAAAGCATTACAATTACTTAATGAATCTCCAATAGCTCCCCGAAAATTAAATAATGAACGTTATTTATATTATAAAGTTAATCAAATCTGTCAAAATCTTAAAAATACATTTCACCTCGAGAGTAATGCACTGACAAATTTAGAGGACTGTGAAAGAGATTTTTTGAACTTACTAGAGCGATTGAAAAGTAAATTTGACCACGATGACACAACAAGATCAGAGAAAATACAAATTTTGACATTGTTTCCTACAGAATGGAGTGTGAGGAAAGTCTCTGAATTTATGAATGCGTCAAGGCATATGGTAAATGTAGCAAAAAATCTGGTTGAAACCAAAGGTTTGCTTTCGAAACCTGAATCTAGATTAGGTAGTTTTTTCAGATTATTTCAGGTTTCTTGTATAATTTTCTTTTTATTTATCTAAAATTTTTTTTTCAACAGGCCGTCTACTCTCAGATGAATTAAAGTCGAAAATTTTTAACTTCTATATTGATGACGATGTCAGCGTTAATATGCCCGGTATAAAAGATTATATTTCAGTTCGCAATGATGATGGTAAACAGGAACATTTACAAAAGCGTTTGATTCTTTCGAATTTGAAGGAATTATATCAAAAGTATCGCGAAAATTATCCTGAAGATAAAATTGGATTTTCTAAATTCGCTTCGTTACGTCCAAAAAATTGTGTTTTAGCAGGAAGCAATGGGACGCACACAGTTTGTGTTTGCATAATGCACCAAAATATGAAACTATTAATGCTTGGTAATTATAAATTGATTTTATTCACATTTTAATTGTTATATGTCAAATGATGAATTGTTTTTTCGTCCTAAAGGTTCAAATTTAAGTTCGTTAACTTCTCATCTCAAAAGGCCGTTAAATCACTACACTGATTGTTTTAATTCAGTTATGTGTGATAATCAATCATCAGAATGTTATCTTGGAACATGCAAGGCTTGTCCGGGAGTAAATGCACTAACTGATATTCTGCGTGACATTTTTGATCAAAATGAAATCGACACCATAATTTACAAATATTGGATATCAAAACCACGTACAAGTCTTGAAACAATGAGCAGTTCCTCTGATGATTTCATTGAAAAATTTAGTGAAGATTTGTTGACACTTCTACCGCATGCATTTATTGCTAAAGAACAAGCGAGTTTTATGAAGTCCTTAAAGATGTCATTAAAAGACAGAGAATTTCTCGTTGTCTGTGATTTCGCGGAGAATTATGCATTTGTCGTGCAAAATGCTGCTTCAGGCTTTCATTGGAATAACAATACATCTACTATTTATCCAGTGGTAATATACTTCAAAGAGAACAACGAATTAGTCCATAGAAGTCTAGTCATAATATCAGATTGTAATAATCACGATTCCGTTGCCGTGTATGTTTTTTCCAAAATTATAACTGATTTTATAAAAAGTATTAATGACAATCCCGATAATATTTATTGCTTTTCTGACGGTGCACCACAGCAGTTCAAAAACTTTAAAAATTTCGTCAATTTTTATTACCATAAAGATGATTTTGGAATTAGAGCAGAATGGCATTTCTTTGCTACCGCACATGGCAAAGGACCTTGCGATGGCATTGGTGGAACAGTGAAAAGGATGGCTGCAAGGGCTAGTTTACAGTTACCAGTGGATCAACAAATAACCACATCATATGAATTATATCAATGGGCATCACAACCAAATACTCTTCCAAATATTACAGCGAAATTTTCATCGTTAAAAGATTATAATGATGCTACTGAAGCATTGAATGATCGATTTAATAGAACGACAACTATAAAAGGAACTCAGAAACTTCATTGTATAATACCTAATGATAACGGTAGTTTAATTTTAAAACATTATTCAAATTCAATCGACTTTAAAATCCATAAATTGTTCAAGCGTCAAAGAAAATAAATATTTTCCATTACTTTATTGTTTGAATACGTAAAAACTTTAATTATTATCCTTCTTTTAGTTTTACAGTTAAGTTATAGGTAGTTCTTACTTTTTTTTTAAAATTCAATTACTATATTGAAAAAAGATTCGCGTGAGGACACACGAACAGTAAAGTAGTGATGCGAAACATTTTATATATTGTTGAATTATCTTCTTTTCAACACACGATCACGACTAGTATCGAAATATATTCGCGATTATTACAATTAATAATTAATTAACTTTTGAAAAACGACATTGTGATAATAAATCTTTATCGAAGCGCGATTATTTACTTTGTTGTAAGTAAAAATCAAAGCACGCGTGCGCGAGCAAGAGGGATAAAAATTATAAATTATCGTTTTTTTTACGATTTTTCGACTATCGATTTTCACGGATAATAATTATTTTTCTAATAATTTTTATAATTAAATATATTTTGTCTGATCTTTTAAATTTTCATAAAATGTAAATATATAAATTAATCATTAATTAAACAATTATTATATCACAATTTTTCATTACTCTAATCTTTGACTTCACGATTCATTATTGTTGATATATCAATAATAGAGATAACTTTGTTGTAGCGAGTGACGCATGGTTTTAGCTTTGTATATTGAATAATGTAATCGTATTTTTTGTGTTGCTCTTTTATAATATAATAAAGTACGTATTTCGTGTGATTATTCCGCGGTCGGAAGTGCCGTGCAAAGTCGTGATGTATACGAGATTAATCACATAATTAATCGCGTTTCTGTGAGTGAGTATAAGTGCCATGAGGAAATGGAAAATCAGGCGGAGAATAATATGCGACAATGGCTGATATTTGGATAAAGTGTTGAAATTTGACGAAATTTGTAGAAATTCGGCACAGCGTGAAAATCACGTGGAAGATATGATTATCACATATGACGGAATAGTTCATATGTTTGCTGGAAAGCTATTTGCGCGAACTCTCGAGACTAACGTTCGTGGCGCAGATTTTGTGACGTTTCCTGTCGCCGACGCAATAAGAGCCGCCTTTGGATGGGGACGGGTGGTTGCATTTTCTTACGGCGTATGCCACACCGGAGCCGCAGGTACGAGAACACTTGCTCCAGGAGGACCAGGCACCCCAACCGCCGTCTCTTACTTCAGGCCGTTCTCCCACCATCAGACATTTCATTCGATGGAAGAGCTCGGGAGTATCGGCGGAAAAGGAAAAGCAAAAGACGGACAGCAGGATGGAGGGCGGAGAGCTGGTGGAAGAGGTCAGGGAACTGAAGAAGGTGATGGTGGAGTTGGTTCTGGTGCTGAGGAGATTGGTAAGGGGAATAGAGAAGAAAGGGGAGGTCGATAGGGAAAGTGAAGGAGCCGAGGTTAGGACGGAGAGGGAAGGCGCAGGAGAGGAGGGCAAAGAAGAGGATGAAAGGAGAGAAAAGGAGGATGGGGGTGGAAGAAAAGAAGGTTGGAAGGTGGAGGAGTTAAAGTCAAGGAAGGGAAATGCAATAGTGGGGAGGAAGGAAACGAGAGAGAGGAAGGCGGAAGGAGAAAGGGCGGAGGGCGGAGAGAGGAAGAGCAAGTGGAGTAAGGGGGAGGAAGGCAGAAGAGGAGTAGATGAGGAGGAAGAAAAGGAGAAGGCAGGGGATGGAGAAGGGAAAGAAAGGAAGCGGGGGGAGAAGCAGTGGATGAAGGAGATAGGTGAAAAAATGAAGGGACGGGGGGAGGATAGGAAAGCGGAGGAGTTAAGGGTAGGAAAGGGAAATACAACAGAAGGGAGGAAGGGGACAAGAGAGAAGAAGGAGGAAGGAAGGGGGGAAGTAGATGGAGAGAGAAGGGGCAGGTGGAGTGGGAGAGAGGACGACAGAGGAGTAGAGGTGGTGGAGGAAAAGAAGAAGGTGAAGGAGGAAGAGGGGAAAGAAAGGAAGCGGGGGGAGGGAAAGCGGGGGGAAGAGATAGGTAGGGAAAAGGAGGGACGGAGGGTAGAAAGGGAAAGGGAGAGTGGAAGAGAAGAGAGTATAGAAGATGAGGAAAGGGAAGAAGAGTGGTGGAGGATGATGGAAGAGGAACAGGAGGAAAGAAGAAAGAAGAAGAAGGATGGGGGGAGAAAGAGAGAGGAAAGGAGACGATTTAAGAGAGGAGGGCAGGGGGACAACAGGAGGGGAAGTGTGGAGAAAGTTTGAGGAGAGGAGGGAGAGAGTGAGAAAGGAGAGAGAGAGAAGGGAGTTGGAGAAGAGGGAAAGAATGAGAGAAGGGGAGGAGGAGAAGAGGAGAGAAAGAAAGAGGAATGTGGTGTGGAGAGGTGTAGAGGGGGGCAGCGCGGAGGAAAGGAAGAGGGTGATAGAGGGGATCATGAAGGAGGAATTGGGGAGAAGGGAGGAAGGGTGGAAATTGGGGAGGTTAGTGAGAGGAGGGGGAGCGTAGGAATGGTATTAATTGTGAGGGTGAGGAAGATGGAAGAGAAGAAGGAATTGCTGGAGAGAGGATGGGAGATAAGGAGGAATTGGGGGGTGGGGGTAGACGAGGACTTGACGTTGGAGGAGAGGAGGATAAGGTGGAAGCTAGTGGAGAGGGCAAGGACAGAGAGGACGAGGGGGAGGGTTGTGATGGTTACAAATAGAAGGATCTGGATAGATGGGAAGGCTTGGGGATGGGATTTGGAGAAAGATAGGTGGCATGAGGAGATAGAGGAAACAGAGGAGGAAAGTGATGAATAGAAGGAAGGGGTGAGACGGGAAAGAGTGTGAGGAAGGTAAGAAGTGGAGAAAGGGAAGGGTAGGAGGAGGAAGGGGGGATGAGTAGGGATAAGGGGAAGAGATCAGGGGTAAAAGAAGAAGGGTAGAGAGGGATAGGAGAGAAGGCTGAAGGGAAAGGGTGGAAGGGGAGGTTGTAGAGAGGAGGAGTCGATAACCGCTGTTTTTCGGACTAATTTTGTTCTGTCTAGTTTGTACAGGCATGTCCGGTGCAGGAAGGAAAAGGAAAGGAGAGGAGAATGAAAAGGAAGGATTAGAGCAGAAGGAAACGGAGACAGGAAAGGAAGAAAGACAGGATAGGGAAAGCAAAACGCAGGAGAAAAGGAGAGGAGGAAGAGGAAGATGGAAAGCGGTGCTGGCATGAGAGGAAGCATAGATTGGGAGGAGGAGGGTCAGAAGAGTGGAAAGGGGGATGAGGGATGGAGAGAAAGGAAGGAGAGAGTACGCAGGGAGGGTGTGGGAAATTAGAATGTAGTGGTCGCACAAAGGCCAGGTCGGGGGGATGTAAATTTTTTGGATTGTGAAAGGTTCGGGAACGCTCCTTGTAAAAGCGCCTTGTAATCCCTGAGGGGCAGCAATAAACCATCTATCTATCTACTATATTGAAAAAAATTGTAGAAAAATAGAATAACCCAAATGGCAGTGTTCAAAAATTTTCAAGATTATTAAATAGATAAATTTAAGAATAATTGATGGTTAAATTAAGTCAGAACATACAATTTAAAAAAATAAAAATTTTCGAATTAAGAAAAAAAATAGAACTAAACGTTTAGCCACGATCGGACTAATTTTAAAAATACTTATATCCATCTAAGTTTTTTTGAGAATTTTTTCAAAAAAATCGAAGGGGGCATACATCTCGAAAAGAAACTTTTTTTGCATTAAACTAAAAATAAACGATGAAGGCAATAATTTAGATTAGAATAATATTTTTTTCTTGAAAGAGCATTCAAAAACGAAAATTTTCAAAAAAAGAACGATCCGATTGGTGCATTTTTCGCAAAGTTATGAGCATTTGAAAAAAAAAAACCTCAAATTGTGAAAAAAAATCATATTTCAAAAACGGATGGTCAAAAAAATTTGAAAAAATTCATAAACGCGTTTTTCATCGGGCTTAAAAACATATAAAATTTTGAAAAAAATCGAAAGGGGTAACCTAAAAAAGTGGCCGATTTGGTATGGAATGCCCCATATATATGTATATATACAGGGTGTCCCATTGTATTTTTGTTAGTCAAATATCTCGATATTACTTAGAAAAAAATTTTTCAGAAGTGGTGTGACTTGAAGGGAGCCATAAGATGGTGTCATTGGTTTGACCTTGAAAAGTCGTTTGAAGGTCACCTTCAATTTTTTAAGCAGAACCTCCTATTTTTTATTACTTATTCTTGTAGCTTCTCTCGAGAGATTTCCAAAACACTATAATTAAGTTAGTTTTCATTAAGTACTTTTCGAGTTATGAGGCTTGAAATACTTTCTTAATTTTACATAACCATAAAATATCTAGTAAAATATTCATTTTTCGATTATCTTACCTTAATACTTTTATGTACAAGACTTAATACTTATCTTACCTTAATACTTTTATGTACAAGACTTAATACTTTTATGTATCCAGAGAAAGATAGGGATGTATGTGGGAGGAGGTCGGACGTGTTTTTACGCCCATTTGATCAACGAGCGACAGAATCCATCCGTGGCAACGGCATTGACGCATATCCTGTGAAGAGAGCATTCACACATTTTTCAGCCTAACGAATAATTGCTAGAAAACAATATTCGCAGACTAGAAAAATATGTGAGGCGCAAGTAGCTGGATCGGGAATCGAACCCGAGTCTTTCGCTTTCCGGGCAACTGCTCTAGACCACTGAGCTATCCAGAGCTCACACCTAATGCTGCTTTTTAACACAGTGATATGCGACTCCAGAGCGATGTTGGAATCTCACTCGATGGATGCAATGCCGATTGCCATGGAGGATCCCTGAAAGGTCGCTCGCTGACCAAATAAGTGCCGGTGGAGGTATTCGCGTGCATGCTGGCTTCCGACTGGCCTTCCGTATGAAACGGCACCGACGAGCACAACGCCGTAGAGTGACCACATCCCCCAAGTATATACTAAACTCCCTCTAGTATATACTAAAATCCCCACTGTACCAAATAGCAGTGGCGGTTGGACCCTAAGATAGGGCCGGGGCCAGTGTTGTGTAGTACCTAGGTACTGTAACTAGGTAGAAATTTACGTACCTAGTTATTGTACCGAGGTACTTCTTTTCTTCGGTACCTATACCTATACCTAGATACAATTTCTTGTGTACCGGTACCTAAAACGTAGTATTATTTTAGTTACTTTTTGGATGATATATTTTTATGGAATTAATTGGTTACTGCGTCGCCGTGCGGCGCGGCAAGCATTTCCGCATCCCGCGCCGGCTGCGTCCCACGTCCAGTGTGTACGTGCACGAGTGCTGTAGTCAAGAATCCTAAAACTTGCATCATTCCAAGTTGATTATTTCTTGACGATAAAATATAAAGTATGAGTGTGACGTGCAACATGTGTGATGATACAGTCGATGCAGATGATCCACCTGTACCAAATAAAATACTTTCGACAAATAATGACAATAATAATGTTGACGCAGATTCAACTGTGAACGTTATTGGTCGTTTACCAACTTACTTGTCTAATTATTTTAAAATTAAAGAAGTCAAAGGGACTTCGTTAATCGTGGAATGCACACAATGCATTTGTTCAAAAACACTTTCTACGCCCTTAAACAGTGCTGGAAATTTATACAAACATTTAAGGGTGAGAATTTTTGCATGTTATTTAAATTTGAGGTTATTAAAGATTTTTTCTCTTCATCTCTTGTTACACAATTATTCTTTAACTATTCTTTGATCATCAATTATTATTCAAACTACTTCTGATAATTATTATTTATTTATTGTATATATTTACAGCGACTACATCCAGCTATCCAAAAATCAATAAAACAAGTAAAAGACAAATCCCTGAGCGAAAATAATTCTCAATTAGAGAACAACAACAAACTTCAAAACAAAAAATCTCTATGGACTGCAAATATAAAAAATGAAGAAAAAAATAAAAAAAAAGAAAAGGTTTGCCTAAACATTCTAATATTTATATACTTATTTATAATTTATAAAGACATGTATATATATTTATGTGGCGGCTACGATCCACCACACATACAGCGCCTATTGAACCGCACGCCGTACACGCGCTACGCGTACGGTTGTGCGAGCCCAAAGGCGTTTCGGTACGCGGCAAGCGACAGATGGCCGCAGGGACAAACCGTTTCGCGTAAGTGAAATCCGGCAGCCTCGCTATATAAGACCGCGCGAGACGACGAAACATCGAGTCACGGCATAGCTACTCTAGATAGAGCACTCGCTACTGAGAAGTCGCCAAAGCTCTCCAAAATTTTGTCGGAGCATCACTGCTCTATAAAGCAGACTTTTAGCCTGCAGTTTTTTGGGTGGAGTTTTATAACTCCGGTCATCATCGCCGATAGACCGTCGAGGATTCCACGACCAGTATTCACGCCCCGATCACCTGGGCATAATACCCGGCCGTTTGAAGCAGAGGGACACTGGCCACGACCAATCTTGACGCCACGGTCGCCTGGACTCAACGGCCGACCAGCAGCGCAGGAGGAGCCAGCGGAAAAGCGAGTAGCCTATCAGCTATTACCCTGGAGACTCACCACCATCGATCTTGACGACCGACCGCTGACCAGGCCTCCTCGATATCTGCTAAACACGTGGGACATCAGAGTACGGCGATACACCTCACCTACGGACCCCTGGAGCGTTCCAGCAGCCCTGTCGCCGCTGCCACCGTCACCTATAGCGTCGACTACGAAGGGTACACAGACTCAGCTGCCCAGAGTTCACAGGGGAATCCAGGTGCAGCCTCTCTGTCTCGACCAGTCTACCCAATCAGACAGCGATTGTGGGACAAACCCTGTTACGACAAGGGAGTGCAGACTACATCTCCATTGGCGGACCACAAGGGAGTGCAGACTACGTCTCCACCGGCGGACCTAAATAATAACTGCATAGGGCCCTTGAAGTACACTCGCACTCGGCCAGTCATTTCATATAGAGAGCGCACACTGTGAACGACTTATACAAACGGTCCTTTTAAGGACCACTGTAAATACTTTGTACATAGATTAGAATAAACCACCAATATTCTAACTGTCTAGTGCTTGAAAAGAGAACATCTCCTG
Source organism: Camponotus vicinus (assembly GCF_025532165.1). NCBI lineage: Eukaryota > Metazoa > Arthropoda > Insecta > Hymenoptera > Formicidae > Camponotus > Camponotus vicinus. Next base: position 18,255,148 of record NW_028141978.1, on the reverse strand, counting down.
GCTCCATCTCTTCCCAGCGGATCGAAATAAAACGTACGCGCCCGATATACGAACACACTCTCGTAACCAATAACGAGCGCTACATTTATATATTTATATATAGTCTGTATAATGAAATATAAAATTAAAATTCTAATTTATATAATCCTTATGTACAATTAATATTTTTTACTTTTATGGATTAATATTATATTATTGATTTTCAGGTGAATAAATTAATTGAGCAATTTATTATTCAAAAAATGCAATCAATATCTTTGGTGGAAGATCCATATTTCATAGAATTAATTGAAGGGATATCTGATATAAAACCAATATGTAGACGGACCCTTCAAAATCATTTGTTGAGTAAGATGATGTCTATAAAATCCAATATGATAGCTACATTTGAAAAATAACCTTGGTTTTGCACTACAGCAAATATCTGGAACGCCAATAATAAATCGTACATGGGTGTAACCTGCCATTTTATTGATGAAAATTATCAGAGGAAATCATACATGTTATCTTGTAAGCGAATTATGTTTGCGCATACCCACTCTGTGATTGCGAATGCTCTGTATGAAATACACAAAGAATATAATTTGAAATAAAAAATTGTTGGTATTATAACAGATAACGCAGCTAATTTCGCAAAAGCTTTTAAAGTATTTCATACAGAACAATCGGTATCACTGCTGGATGAATTAGATGATCCTGAAGTAGATACCTTAACAATCGATTTTAAAAGTGGTCTAGATGATTGTGATGAATCTGAAATTAATCTTCCTAAGCAATTTCGGTGTATTGCTCATACATTAAATTTACTCGCATCTCGTGATTCATTGAAAGCTCAGAATGATCAGTCGTATTGTAAAATACAGGGTGATTCTAAATAACTTTATGCTTTTGCAAAAACATAATCTTGACCGAATTCTAAGACGATTTTTCCTTTGGCAAAATTTCATCCGAAGCTTAGTTTTTGAATTATTAAAGGAAGTAGTTAACGTATGACGGGTCGAATACAAGAGGCAGGCAAGGATGGCGCGATTCACCGTCAGACGCGGGTGCTTACGCGGGGCGCCTGCTGCGATCAGCTGGTCGCTATACACATACAGACACACATGCGAACACATACATTCTCTCTCTGTCTGTCTGTCTCTTTCTCTCTCTCTCCCCCCCCTCTCTCGCTCATTCGCTCACTCACTTTTTTTTTTTTTTTTACGAGAGAGGGGAAAATGCATTTTATGCATACTCACCGGTCGATCCAGTGAGTTATGTGGGACTCGAGTACCAAGTCGAATTACCAACTCGGTACTCCCTACCCACTAAAAACCCCTCTCTTTTCACGAATTTCCTTTGACACACTGTTCCTCTGACTTCCCGAGATCTGTTTTCACATAACGTCAAAAAATAGTTATTATTACCTTGTTCGATGACTTTTGATGTATTGCTGTAATTGCTTGAAGGAGAAATGAATTTTCCGATAGATCGTACGTTCTCAAATTTAACGTAGATATCACGTTGCAAAAGACAAGAAATCCACACTAAATTATTAACTGAAAGTTTTTCTTCTTTCATGAACTGTATTCTTTTATAAACTTTAACGTAATCACATTTATTTACTCACTCGATGAGACGAGAAATTTACTAATGACTCTCACTAATCACTATTAATCACTGTCGAATAATAACTGTTGGCGATTAAAAATCACTCGATGAAAGAAACACGCGCGGACACGTTACTACACGACGCGACAATGCGACGATAATTACTCGGCGACTGCAAGCAGTTTTTTGTCATGGTAGGTTGCGGTAGGTTAAGGTACTACTGGCGCAATCGAACGCGATCATGTGTTCGATTGAAGAATGCGGTAAACATAATAAACATTTAACATATTAATATTATTATTATCATGAATGTGTGATATCCATACATCGTATGATATCTATTTAAAAATTAATTAGATTAAATAAGTTTTTTTTAAATATTTATTACTTTTACTATTATCCTACAAAATATTAATATTAAATATTTATTTAAGATAATAGTAAAAGTAATAAATATTTTAAAAACACTTATTTAATCTAATTAATATTTAAATAGATATCATACGATGTATGGATATCACACACATTCATGATAATAATAATATTAATATGTTAAATGTTTATTATGTTTACCGCATTCTTCAATCGAACACATGATCGCGTTCGATTGCGCCAGTAGTACCTTAACCTACCGCAACCTACCATGACAAAAAACTGCTTGCAGTCGCCGAGTAATTATCGTCGCATTGTCGCGTCGTCGCGTCATGTAGTAACGTGTCCGCGCGTGTTTCTATCATCAAGTGATTTTTAATCGCCAACAGTTATTATTCGACAGTGATTAATAGTGATTAGTGAGAGTCATTAGTAAATTTCTCGTCTCATCGAGTGAGTAAATGAATGTGATTACGTTAAAGTTTATAAAAGAATACAGTTCATGAAAGGAGAAAAACTTTCAGTTAATAATTTAGTGTGGATTTCTTGTCTTTTGCAACGTGATATCTACGTTAAATTTGAGAACGTACGATCTATCGGAAAATTCATTTCTCCTTCAAGCAATTACAGCAATACATCAAAAGTCATCGAACAAGGTAATAATAACTATTTTTTGACGTTATGTGAAAACAGATCTCGGGAAGTCAGAGGGACAGTGTGTCAAAGGAAATTCGTGAAAAGAGAGGGGTTTTTAGTGGGTAGGGAGTACCGAGTTGGTAATTCGACTTGGTACTCGAGTCCCACATAACTCACTGGATCGACCGGTGGGTATGCATAAAATGCATTTTCCCATCTCTCGTAAAAAAAAAAAAAAAAAAAGTGAGTGAGCGAATGAGCGAGAGAGGGGGGGGGAGAGAGAGAGAGAGAGAAAGAGACAGACAGACAGAGAGAGAATGTATGTGTTCGCATGTGTGTCTGTATGTGTATAGCGACCAGCTGATCGCAGCAGGCGCCCCGCGTAAGCACCCGCGTCTGACGGTGAATCGCGTCACCCTTGCCTGCCTCTTGTATTCGACCCGTCATACGTTAACTACTTCCTTTAATAATTCAAAAACTAAGCTTCGGACGAAATTTTGCCAAAGGAAAAATCGTCTTAGAATTCGGTCAAGATTATGTTTTTGCAAAAGCATAAAGTTATTTAGAATCACTCTGTATACACGTCAACTTTTCGAAAGACAACCGATATTTGGAATTTAGTCAGTCGGTCGACAAAAGCAGCCGATATATTTTACGAGATTTGTAAATGTAGCTTAAAAATACCTTGTAAAACAAGGTGGAACAGTTATTATGATAGCATTAAAGCTTTATTAAACGTAAAAAATAAATTAGAAGATGTTTGTGAAAAATTAGAAAAGCCCAAATTTACAGATAGTCAAATCTCTTTTATGGAAGAATATATAAAGGTTATGGAACCTATTGCTTCTGCGCTTGACTTTCTGCAAGGTGATAAGTATTCTTGTTTTGGTCATGTGTTGCCTGTTGTTGTGCCGGGAGCGACACGGATTGTGGGGTAGCCGGGGAGAATGCAGATAGGCCTCGGGACCGTCAATTTAGTTCTTACGTTTTTTATTGTTTCTTCATATCACTCATACAAATATATTCAATTACACTAATCGTCTCGATTTCAGTTAAATCTTCTCAGGAGTTTCGAGTTTCTTTCCGTCGCCTTTTCCTTCGTTCCGTTAGATTTTAAGTGTTATAGTAACTAGCCCAGATTCGCACTCTTTATCAATTGACTTTTTATTAACGACTGTCCGCCGCGAACCCGCGGTGGATGGTTTTTAACACCTCATTTTAGGGATGTTTTGGAGGGGATCGCCTAGCGACATGACCATATATGGTCATGGAAGATTTTCGTGGCGGTCAAGTCCAAGTGCAAACGAAGGAGGTTCAAAGTCGAATCCCTTCGTTGGCATTTTCACGTTTCCGGCGAACTCGCGCGTGGTTCGCTGAGGTAGCGGTTTTACGCGGTTCGCGAACATTCTATCGCATCTAAAGCGTATAAAATTTATTAATGGTAAAATAATTAATTATAGTCTTAATAATTAGTTATAGTCTTTCGGACTATAACACTGTTCTCTTCCAAATGAAACAACAATTAGAAAAATTGGGACATTTACATTTTTGTAAAATTTTACGCGACACTTTAGTGACAGCTCTGGACAAAAGATTCGGAAATATAATTGATTTGACGAATACAAACAGTCAATATTATATATTAGCAACTGTTACTATTCCAAAATTTAAATTAAAATGGCTTGCAATGTCCGACTGTTCAAATTCAAAAGAATTGTGCGAAAATGTGTTATTAGAAGAAGCACACTCTTTTTGTAAAGACGTAAATAATGTAGAAAAGTCTTCTTCAGAATCAGAGGAGGATACTTTCTTCTGTTTTCTACACGATAAAAATATTAATAAAACAAATACTCATATTGATATTACAATATCAGATGCTACCAAACCATTGGATGTAAAAGTGCAATGTTTAACATATTTGTCTGACAAGTCAAAAGATTTGAATTCTTTGGATAAATATCCTATTATAAAAAAAATGTATATAAAATATAATACACTTTTACCAAGCTCTACGCCTGTGTTGAGCGTATATTTAGTGCAGGGCAACAAATTTTAACGCCGCGACGAAATAACTTATCTGACGAAAACTTTGAATGTTTAATGTTTTTGAAACATAATGCATAAACACACACAAATGTGAAACAATATAATGAATAAATTAAATAAATTGAGAGTACTAACTTAAGACTACTAACTTTATAAGAGTTACTTTATCTTTTTGACCAACAATTCCAACATGTTAAATTAACAAGAAATATTTATGTATATCCTATTCAAAAGAAGGCATGTACATATAAAAACACGTATAATAATATTAATAACTGTCTAAAAATGAATCAATGTATATATTGTTTCATTTAAAAAATACTAAATACTAAATATTATTTATAAATACATGAAATCATAAATGCCTACTTTAAAATTTTGTTGATAAATAAAAATATCTGTAACTAGGTATTTTATAGGTACATATGAAGTACCTCTACCTCGGTACATTTTTTCCAGAGTACCTGTACCTGTATCTCGGTACATTTTTTCCAGAGTACCTGTACCTGTACCTAGGTACTGAAAATAAAGTACCTTGCACAACACTGGCCGGGGCAAGCCTCCAGAGAAATAATGAAAGGAATCAATTGGTGTAAACAAAAAACATAGTTGTTTATAAAAAAAATGTAATTGTTAATTACAAATTACATATTTTTTCTTAAAAACAACTATGTTTTTTCTTTACACCAATTGATTCCTCTCATTATTCTGTATATTTAAGAAAAAATATGTAATTTGCAATTAACAATTACATATTTTTTTTTTTAAATAACTGTGTTTTCTTTACACCAATTGATTCCTCTCATTATTTTGTACATAAAAATATTAAGGTAAGATAATCGAAGAATGAATATTTTACAAGATATTTTACGGTTTATGTAAAATTAAGAAATGATTTCAAGCCTTATAACTCAATAAGTACTTGAAGAAAAAATATTTTATTATAGTGTTTTGGAAAGCCCTCGAGATAAGCTACAAGAATATGTAATAAAAAATAGGGAGTTCCATTTAACAAATTGACGGTGACCTTCACTTGACCTTCAAATAACTCTTCAAGGTCAAACTGATATAGCCACGTAATGCGTTACTTGAAACCTTACAACTTTTATCTGAAATATTTTTGTCTGCCGCGCTCAGTTTTTGAGATATTCGGCTGATACGGGTGGCCTGCGACACCCTGTATATGTATACAGGGTGATTCTAAATAACTTTATGTTTTTGCAAAAACATAATCTTGACCGAATTCTAAGACGATTTTTCCTTTGGCAAAATTTCGTCGGAAGCTTAGTTTTTGAATTATTAAAGGAAGTAGTTGACAGTAGGTATACAAGGAGAGTTCTAACGCAGCGATCTCAGGGGGGTGAGGTGCGAGGGGATTTCAGCGGCGCGGGGGAATGACGTCACGCAGGATGGAGGGGGTTTTCGGTGGCGCGGGGGAATGACGTCACGCGGGACGGAGGGGATTTCGTAGGCGCGGGGGCTGCGGGGCGGGGCGGGGGACGCTTGGGGACGTGTTGGTATTTCTTCATTATAATAAAGTATTTCTTCATTGGATGTTTTATGACAAGTATAAACAATCATAAACCGATGTCCGGTTGATAAACAACGGTATTTGAAGAGGATTGGGTCTTCGGGTCGAGACTAACGTGTCGGGACATGTTTTTCGCAAACAAAATGGCTCTCACGGTACCCTCCCCCTCTCCCCACAATATAAGTAATTCTAGATTTTTTTTTTTTCGAATTAAACAATATAAGCGGTATTCCTTTGAAGAGGATTGGGTCTTAAGGCTGACTAACGCGTCGGGACATGTTTTCGCAAACAAAATAGCTTTGTGCTCTTGCGGTACACCCCCTCTCCCACAATATAAGTAATTCTAGATTTTTTTCGAATTAAACAATATAAGCGGTATTCCTTTGAAGAGGATTGGGTGGATGGAAATGCGTGTGAAGAAATTACATCATGATTTAGACTTAAAACTTTATTCTTGTTTTACATATTTTTCTTACGTACTATGGACTAAAAACTAAAGCTGCCAGCTCGCAATCGACGAGTTGATGCTTGTTGAAAGCGTCACTCGCGCGTATTACATTCGATATTTCTTTTGGATTTATTACAGTGGACGCGATATTGGAGAATTGCGTAAACTTGACATCAACTGTTTCGATAATTTTACCCAATCGATCAAAAGTTACATCTATGCATTGATCGAGATCGAACATACGATGTAATGTCGATTCGACCATCATCAAGCATACGTTTGAAGATTCGAGACTTATGAGTTTGACATCGTTAATCGTACGAACTCTCACTGTTAGCGGTCCAACGCTTATGAAATTGTAGTCATCTTTAGAGTTGTTCCAAAGTAAATTTTGAATATTGCGACGTTGCTCGTAGAGTCCCTTCCACGTTTCGAGAGATAATATCAGTTCCTTTCCTCGATGATCTCCTATGGCAATCTCCACGTAATTCGGTGGACCCACGTTGATACCAATTTCGAGGAATTTGAATTCCGTAGCTGTCAATGCGTATCGTCTACCTAGTATACGAACCGCACGACGTTCCAACAAAATGCTACAGAAAAATTAAAATTAAAATAATAGTAATAATACAATTTGTAAAAATCGAAAAATAGAAAAAGTTAAATAAAACTTACTCGTCACATTTGTTCTCAAACGATGGAGTTTTATCACGACTCGGTACGTAATTATTCACGCGTCTTCCGATGCCGCTGCCGCTGTTTCCGTTTCTTTCGACGTAATACATTTCTCTGGGAGTTATGAAAAGTGAACCACGGGAGCGGTGTTAACGCGGTGTTAACGCGACACTGATCGTATAAGAAATAACCGAGTATACATGATGCTCATCTTCCAAAAGTATAATGTGGTGGGGGGATCAATGCTTCTAACGCTTTGAATTTTAGGAGAAGGGGAGACAACGCTCAGACAAAAAATTCTTAGAAACGCAAGGAAAGGTCTAGGAAGGGGAAATAAGAGATAAAACATATTAATGTTTACATATTTTATTTTCTTGCAATTCTTTCTGGCGTTGCGACCACCAGTTAAATATTTTGAATACATTTTGTAATGCGCAATTCTTAACATGTTTTCCACATCGCATACTATTGGTAATATCTAATTTATTTAGAGAATCAATATCTTCATAGTCTGCATCCAAGATTTCAATAATATAGCCGTTTCCCGCATCGTCTAGTATATCGGTCAGCCATTTTCGCTTTTCAAGTCCTTTAACGTACACGGCAGACGATTCTTCTTCTTCTTCTTCGTGTATCGTACCAACGACAGCTGTTGTAATTACACACTGAGCCAAGCCATACGGAACGTTTCCGTCTTTCCATTGTAATCCATGATGATTTCTAATCACCCATGAGACTTGACATCGCTCAGATTTTGAAATGTCCATTCTCATAGGTCCACGAATCCCAGCCGGCGTTTTTCATAATCACGTTTCTATCGGATGATACCGTTACATAGTTTTTGAGCGTAGTAGTTATTCCTACGTTTCTATTGCGATCAATCTCAACGCCATCGAGTTCGTATCGAATCTCATCGAACATGAATGCGGCGCAATTATTTGCCAGTTCCACATCACTTCCTTCAGCTGGTTTGATTTTCGTTAGTTGTCCCTCGATGTATAGGAAACTCTCATACGGCAATGTATACAGATCCTGTTGTTGTATGGGTATTCTTATCTCATCACTGTGTCCGAACGTTGTATTGGCGAACGAGTTGTACGTGTGAGTCTCGATCTTGATGATACGATTGTCAAAGATCGGTTCATCACCGATGTTGAGAATGTCGGTCATCGTTCAGCTGTTTCGCACCGCAAATCCCAAAGATTATAAAAACGCAACGTTCGATGCGCTGAGTTTCTTTTTCTTGGATGATTTGATATTAGCGACGTCGACGTTGTTGTTGTTGTTGTTGGTGTTGCTGGTCTCGTAAAGATTGCGTTATCTCTCACGTCTTTCGATCCGTTCAATACGAGCATCTCATACGTCGCATACGTACGTGTAATCTTACGGTGATCTCTTCTCCTCGAAAATCGAGCAATCGTCCGTTCTGGTCGACAACGCGTAACGTTAAATCCGTAATGCTCCGCGCGATGATCGACAGGTAAATGATCTGGGCAGGCGTTTTCGATATCTTATATCCCAGTGGTACCTTCGGTGAAAATTCATGTATCGTATGAACGAGTATGCCGTTGTTGTACGCACCCGCGGTCACGTTACACTCTATACGGATAATATTCACGTTGAGAATGTTAATCGGCATGTTTGATTCGTACCATTTTCGCGGCTCGAGAATACGATTCGAGAATCCTAGCAGCGATCCAATGTTGTCGGGTTTGGTAAAGTTTATTCTGTAGGCACATTTGATCTCGCTCCTCATTGTATTGTAATTAGCGCGGAGCACTATCGGATATTCACTATCTTCATAGTCACCACCGTCAATGTTTTTCTTATCGCGATGTTTCCGTGAAATTGCATGTTTCAAAAATTCATGTATATTTTGCAACTCATACGACCCCTCGGGAATCGTAATTTCCTCGTCCTCTTTGCCAAAGTAAAATTTATTATTCGAGGAATTCACATTCGGTATCGTGTGATAAGTCTCAAAATCCGTTAGACCGAGCTCGTATTCGCCGTCGCTCAAATCTATGGTGGGAAAGAAGTTTGCCGTGAGAACGCTACTCTTCCCAGTCAATGTGAACGTCATAGACATGTCGACGAAACTGTTTAACGAATACTGAGTTAAATAGCGCAATATCTGTCTTTAAATTCACATGCATCGACCGTTCGAAGAAACTGCAAGCATAATTGTCCGCAGATGCTCTGATCGTAAGTTTGAACAGATGTGTAATTGTACTGTATCTTCGTTACGTTTCGTCCGAGATATCGCACCAATTCATTCGGCGGTCGAAGATTGCCGAAACTGTCGAAATATATAGCGCGATTCCCCCTCTTTGCATACGCTACCCAATGAGTACCTCGTCCTTCGACGCTATCCAAATTTACAATGCCGCTCTCGTTTTTATATATACCACCGATCGGTAACGAGTTGCGCATGAAAACACCTCTAAAATATGGAATGCGCATATGTTTTGCCAGTTGCAGCAAGTGTACGTTGGAAGTTGTGCCCTGCGGCATTTTTAGCGTCTCTTTGACGTTTTTTTTTTTTCTCGTTGAGGCTCCTCGTCCGTATTTGTAAGGAACGAGATATAACCCGCGACCTTCCATGGCGCGATTGTGACGTAGCATCTCTTGCAACTGACGTTGCGCGGCCTTTCCGTCGTTCACCGCCTTCGCTACACCAGCCGCTCCACCGATCAGGGATCCGAGCGCACCCAACATTGGTAGAATCGGCAATACACCGCCGCATTTCGCTACCGGAAGTATCCGTTTCTTCGCCGTTCTTTTCTTCGTCTTCAGACCCATACCGAGCTTCGTCTTGGCTTTCATCGCTGTCCAGACAGCTGTGGCGGCGGCTCTCTCACCGAGAGTCGAATCTCTCGCAACGATGCGATTCCGCGCTTTCTCGGCGAGTATCTTATCCGCCGCGTGTCTCTCGGTGAGATCGTTGCTCCGAGAGTATGCTATATCGTGTTCGCAACACACCGCGTCCAATGGATTTATACCTCGATCGCCTCTGACTAATCGCTTCTCCAACCGTGTGCCTGGCCCGTAAAACTGATAGCCGGGAATATGGAATTCGATCGGAAGTGCGTTTATCGCGTGATTTAATAGGCCTCTACCTATTTTCGTTGACATTCGCTGCAATTCTTTATCAATGGCGCCGGACCGTCGATGTGCGTTTCCTGCCATGGCTGATTGTAGTGTTCGTAACAGCGACGATACGTCTGAACCTCCGGATCCGCTTTTATGTGTTCCGGAAGTTTGTCCCACACGTAGTGGACGTAATCACCGCACGTTCTCAATAGAACTGCTTTCAGCGCAAATTGTAGCTGTTCGACGCTCAAATTGCGAATATCGGAAGGATTTGTTAGCAGAACGAACATTTTTTCTCTACTGAGCGACTCGTGATTTCGCGCACCTATAAATAGGCAGGCGTTCGATCCAATCGGTAGTGTTGAAAAAAATGAGATTCGTGCGACAACCTTTGACGATACGCGTGACGAATTGCGACGACAGATTACGATCAATGGAGGACAATGCGGAGATGCGCAGGCACGGTACGATGCTACCGACTACTATACGCGCGATCGTTTGCGGTCCCTCGAATTGTGGTAAAACCAACGTTCTGATAAGTCTACTGGAAAGTCCGCACGGTGTACGTTTCGAGAACGTGTACGTGTACTCGAAGTCGCTGCAACAGCCGAAACATCGATATCTGGAGAATTTGTTGACATCGATCGATGAAATCGGCTATTTTACGTTCTCCAATAACAGTGACGTCATTCCACCGAGCGAGGCACGTCCAAACTCGATTTTCGTCTTCGATGACGTGGCGTGCGACAAGCAAAATACGATAAGAGAGTACTTCTCAATGGGTCGTCATTCAAACGTCGACTGCTTCTATCTTTGTCAGACGTACGCGAGAATACCAAAACATCTTATACGCGACAACGCGAACCTGCTGATCTTGTTTAAACAGGACGGTACTAACTTGAAACACGTGTACAACGATCACGTGAATACCGACATGTCGTACGAGGATTTCAGTGAATTATGTCGTACTTGTTGGCAACAAAAGTATGGATTCCTAGTGATAGATAAGGACAGCTCATTTACGAACGGGCGATACAGAAAAGGATTTAACGTGTTCGCGATACCGCAAAACGATTAGTCGCTGCCGACACTCTGTCGATGACATGGCTGAAAGCGATAATGTCATAGAACATATATACCTGGAAGGGGAATTGCTTTGTTCTCCGTGGTAAAAATCTGTGTTTAAGTTGGGTACGAGAGAGAAAGATAGCTTTTAACCTATACTCGCAATGCGCAAACGCGGATGACGCCACGTCACGCTCCACACTCACCGCGCCGTTTGAAATTGGAAATGTAATTTTTAATTGAGATACAATTGACAATGATTGAATAGATGATAATTAATGTCGGACAGTGTACATACAGTGATAAATAATTATAAACTTTATTTTTTACAAACAATAACAAATAACATTCGAGATATATGTATATATTATTGGTGTTTAAAATGTATTAATTTTGAATATTTTTGTCTAATAAAATCTTTTTGCTTAATATCAGTCGCACTTTTTCCTTCGTGAAATAAACGCAAATTTATATAAATTTTAATAATACTTTGTATTAATTCAGTCTTATGATTATTGAAAATATCTTGTTGCATGATATGTTCCGTCATTTTATTATCATTAAAAACTAAATGACAAACAGTTTGAAATGATTTCATGACTAACATATTTTTAATATTTTTAGTTTTAAAAATAATATGGCTGTTTTCTCGAATAATAGTTTCGCATACTTTTGCTATTTTCACATCTTCTGATGGAAAAATTAATTTTCCTCTACTTTTTAAAGTTATTAATATTGAATCAGTAGAGTTAGCAGTTAAAAAAATAGAGCATATATCACAAATATTACTTCGTAAAAGCTTTCTAATTACGAATCCACTGATGTATTTGACCACATCTTCGATATAAGAACTTAATGACCATAAGGTAGACAAATAATCATGATTAAATACATTAGTACATATCGTATCATTGGCTTCCGTGAATATACCATCGCTTATTATATTTGATTTATTTGCTGATGATGCATATAAAATTTGCACATCATCTATTAGGCAATTTCTTCTTTCAGAAGCTTCAATTTCATGCCTAACAAGCAGGCGCTTATAACTGCTTTCGAATTGTTTGGCATTAGGGTTGTTGTTGAAACCTCCTCTGCTACGTAGGGCACTAAAAAATGTTTCCAAGTGATCTTGGTTTATTTTGTACGTGAGTAAATATTTTAGTCCTTTTTCTTTTAATATATGAAATAAATCAAACATATTTGTTAAGCAAATGATAAAACCCAAAAAGCCAGTCTTTCGAATACTTTTCAAAATCGAATCGTTTGAAGAATATTGCAATTGTTTTATATATTCTATAATAATTCCTGCGTAATTCTTAAGTTCATTATAATTTTCATTAGTAAGAGGCATATTGCACTTTTTTTTCTTACAGAATTTTGATCTTACATTTAATATGTCGAAGGCATCATTAAATATAGAACAAAATAAAGCAGTTTCTTCTGCATTTTTAAACTGATTAGGAAAGTATTGATTGCAAAATTTCAAAGCTGCACTAACACTATCACTGAGTGTTTGGGCAGCCAATTTTACATTCATTTTCGAATTCTTATACAAAATGTGCCTTTTTGTTATCTTTGTACCAGCTTTTAAACCTTCAGTTTCCTGTAATTTTTGTAAGGACACAATATTTTGCCAATAAATACTTTTGCCTTTATAATATAATTCTAATTTATCACCTAGAGTGTTTCGCACTAATTTGAGCATGTGGCATGGATCTAAGAAGCAGAAAATTTTTTCTTTTGTTATATTATTAACAATGTACGGCTTAAAATTTTTTCCCAATTCAAAATTTGCACCTAAAGCAGTGCACATGCTCAAATTAACGATTGCACCATCAAATGTTACCGAATGCAATATTACTCCAGTTTCATAAATAAATTCGAAACATTTTTCTAACAAACTAGCTCTTTCTTTACCATTTAGAGCATCGATCAAAAAATATCCAACGGGAACTTTCCAGTGGTCATTCAATGCGACTACCATAAAAACTAATGCATTTGTTGCTTGTCGAGGAACATCTGTATCGTTACTCATATGTATACCTAAATCTACAAGTCCGTAATATCGTTTGCCATCGTATACTATGCCCTGTCGAATCGCAACTTCGTCTATTACTAAATTACAGAAAATCGGTGTTTTTGTCTTAGAAACTTTACATTTTAATGCTTCAAAAACTTCGTGAGTGAATCCAGGTCGACCATCTAATACCGAATACCACTTACGGATTGTTGAAAGGTCTGGAAGAAAATTTTTGAAGGTTTTACGTATATATTTGTACGCTTTGGGCGAGTAGAAGTTCAGCGTAAGGGCAAAAGCTCTTAGTTCTGCAGGGTATTTCTTTCTCGAACCTTTTTTCCGTTTCAAAATCTCACTTAATACTGTTGGAGCTTCAACCTAAATGTACAAATAAAAAAAGAAAAAAGATCGTGATGTATAAAAATAAAAGCTTTTATTCACATTAATCACTCTAAATATACAATTAAAAGTAAAAATTGTATTATAAACATCGGAGCTTATATGTACATTAATTAATAAATTTAAATATACGAATTAAAAATAAAAAAGTCATGATATATAAAAATCGGAGCTTTTTACAAATCGATTAATCTTTGTACAATTAAAACATTAATTATTACAAATTTTCTACAAGCTAATTAATAGATCAATACTTTTTACAATTTATTAATTTTAAACAAATTCAATTAATTTAAATTAAGTTAATTATTATTAATTATTATCATTGCCAAGAGATACCATTAAATTTTCAGCTGTTGTTTCGGATAATAGATCTTTCTGCTTTAAATGTTTGATTAGTCCTTTTATCGTTGTTATGCGACCAACTAATCTGATTTTGGCTTGCTGCAACGTTTTGATTTTCCTTCGCTGCTTTTCGATTGTTCGTTTCGCTAATTCCAAAGCTCTTCGAGCTTTCCTTGGCGTGGCAAGATGTGGCGTTCTAATGGCACCAACAAAACGAGGGTCATGAAAATTTTTGACAGGTGTTTGGAAACAATTGCTTCTTTCAGAGTTTGGAGGTGTAGATGGACGATTCACAGTTAGGCAAGTATCAGAATTTAGTGTCTCGGTTTCATCAATGATGATTCCATCATTACGATGGATTCCCATATGAACAGTTTCATCGGTGACGATGTCATTATCACAATGGATTGTCTTGTCGACAATTTCATCACTGATTCCACCATTGCTGACGATTCCATTGTCCACAGTCATATCAATGATTCCATTGTCTATAACCTCATCAATAATTCTATCATCCACAGTTATATGGGCAGTTCCATTGGTAATAACTCCATCATTAATGACAATTCCATCGTTGACAGTCATATTAAAGGCAGTTCCATTATTATGATGGATTTTATCATTGACAGTTCCATTGTTGACTATTTCCTCACTGATATTTTTTGAATTTTTTGATTTTTTCAGACTGCTATCTAAACCTTGGTGTTTCTTCCTCTTTTTACTCGTAATAGTTGGCAGAGCATTGGACTTGAGAAACGTATTCTTAGATTTGCGGATTAATTTGTCTTCTTCAAAATGATATGAGCACAGTTTAGTAGCTGTGCTTAAAACGTTTTCATCAATGCCACAAAAATCCAGCCACTTCTTACGAGATTCGTCGTTTCTCGGAAATCTATTGAGAAAGAATGAAATTAAATTTGCATTATCAACAAGAATCGTACAGAGAGAGAGAGAGAGAGAGTTATATTTAATCCCATAATTTACTGTTTATACAAAATATTACAATATTACTTACCCATGATAAGATACCGATTTATCACATTTACCGCATAAGACACAATATGGGCCTGGCATTTTTTCTTATGATATAACTTTTGACATCGACATTTCCTAACCCTAACCTCTCCTACAAACAATAACGCGCTAACGCTGTGCGCCGTTTCGCTAATTCGCGCTTGCGCATTGCGGACGGAGATAACAATCTACCCTTCTCTTTCTTTAAAACGTGGTTCTCTCTCGCACCCAACTTGGACACAGGCTCGACCCTTCATTCCCCTTCCAGGTATATATGTTCTAAGGATAATGTTCGCGAGCGTGAAAAAATTGCGAGGGAGATTGAGAAAACGAGCGAATCGATCCGCAAGAAACATCGCGCTTTGAAGACCGGCAAGATCGATGACGATATCGCGGTCAAGACCCATTTTAGACCTATTATCGAGCCACTACAAAAAATCGTCGACAACTCTAGCTTAATCGCGGTGAAAAACGAGCCGGAGAGTAACGCTGACGCTATAATTAAAACGTTACCCATCAAGCGGTACAAGGAAGAAGAGGAGAAGGAGGAGGAGGATGAGCATACGACACCGAAAAAGAGACAACGATTGAAGGCGAATCGTTTATCGACATCGCATACATCGGATGAACCGCAGATAACCTCCACACCGTCCGCGACAACGAGAATCGTACAACCCACGATACCCGAATCACTCTCAATCGAAAATGTTTTCGAAACCACCCGCTCGAATCACCATCTGTTCGATACATGTTACAAACGTTGGAAGGTCAAAAAATGTTACGAGAGTACTTCGGGCCACTGCCACAAAAGTACATGAGCGCTTTCCTTAGTGGCGACGAAAAAAATCAGATCGATCACGTGTACGGTGTCTATTTCAACGAGAATGAAATGTGGCTCGGTAACAAACGATTCGACATCGACGCAGATGACTCTATAATCATAGACAAAGTGAGGTACATTAGTACACCTAGATTATACGAGTTGATCTTCAAGAGAATTCCCGATTATGACATATAAACTAAGGAGGATATGCAAAAATATAAGAGCATATTAATGGCGACGAGTGCGCATAAACGCCAATATGATGCGCAAGGTCAATTAAAGAGCAACAGGGGATACAAGTATAAACACATAATTGCACCGTTGATGTCGATCAAATCGAAAAAGAAAAAATGCGGTACGGGAGTATCCATGCCTCGCGCGATGACGCTAACCGACAATAAGATCGACTACGTGCACTGGGACGATCCCAACGAGCTAGTGGATCGTCTACGATTGCTCGATGCTTCGCGCCGAGCTGGCCACAACGCTCACGACAACGAGATCCTGTCGATTATAGAGGAACTTCGCGAAGTCGGCCTTATTATAAATTAAACGGTGTCTCAACGAAACTGATCAGTCGATCGACGTCACTCGCATCGAGAAAAAAAAATGCTACATATTCTTCTCTTCCTCCATCTTGGCCAGAACGCATTCCAAGTCGGCGTACACGATGAATGGAAGCTGCTCTTTCCTGTTGTAATTGTTGAACGATAACCACTTGTCCTTATCGCTCGGTAACCGGATAGCGCAGTCGTTCATCTTTCCAGTCGACAGTATGCGACTGCAACTTGTCGTCCGAACCAAAGTAATGCAAGCATCTATAAAAGAAAATAAAAATTTTTTAAAAATTAAAGATTTATGCAATGCATTATATTTTATAATTACATAAATTATTCAAATTATACATACCGATCACAGATATATCTTTGACCGTTGTGTTTGCTCAGTTGCGAGCTCACGAGCCGGGATAAATTTTTGATCCATGCGAAATGTCCGACATTGTTGCCGTCTTCCACGTATAGCAGATTCACATGCTTGTCCCGCTTCTGCTGCGAAAGACGTATCGGAACAATGCCGTTCTTCTCTTCGAAGCTGTAGACGTTGATCGAAATATCGTTGACAAGTTCAAATTTTTTTAGTTGGTTCAACGTCATCGGAAACTCAATATTTTGTACATTTAACACCGTCGTATAGTGGGGATATGAAGATTCCCGATTCGTGTCTCTTTCAGCGGGATATACAGGGTGATTCTGAACAGACGTTTGTCTTTAAAAAGATAAATTGTCGAGTCTATTCTAAGACGATTTTCCCTTTACCAAAATTGTCTACGAGGCTTAGTTTTTAAATTATTAAATAAAATAGTTCGCGAATTACGGAACGAGTACAAGAGGTAGACAGGGACGGCGCAACTCACCGTCCGATACAGGCGATCATGTGGGGCGCGCGACGCGATCAGCTGATTGCTGCACACGATGAGTGTAACAATCAGTGTGTGTGTGTGTGTGTGTGTGTGTGTGTGTGTGTGTGTGTGTGTGTGTGGGGTGTATTTATGCACGCGTATCCACACATGCACCGTACTCTCTCTCTTTCTCTCTCTCTCTCTCTCTCTCTCTCTCTCTTTCTCTCTCACTCTCTCACTCACTCACTCACTCACTTATTCTTACCTTAATAATGAGATTCTTCATACTGCTGATAAATAGTAGTGCCCAGTGTGTTGCACGATAATAATCGTCGTCGACGAGACGTCGTTTCTTCAACACGCAGTCTGACACAAATAAGCGAAGTTTTTTCTTTCATCACTTTCGACACTTTTACAAATTTACTCGCGCACTTAATCACTCACGATTGATAAAAGGAGGAATTTACCAACGGTTACGGTACGAATTTAATAAACGGTTAACGCATTTAATTATTAATTACACACTCGATTAAAGAAACGCGTTAACAGAACGCGATACTCGATGCAAAGCGCGCGACGCGACGACCGACGACAAGCAGGTCAGGTTAATACTAGCGCCTCTAGCGCTGCCAAACATAAACGTGTAGCATTACACAAACGTGTAGCAACACACACACACACACACAAATGGAGGGCGATTTGGAATTACAAAATACGCATACTGTATGGGCGTGGAAGTTCTTCACTTAAAATTTGAAACGCTGTATCTCAGTGAAAAATGATCCAATTTCAAAAAATAAAAAACCATTGAATTCGCCTCATTGTCAGCTACAATTTTTATTTAAAAAAAATCGACTACCATTTAAAAAAATTGCCGCCATGATAAAATCCCTTAAGTGACGCCATCTACAATTAAATTAATAATGTCATTATTTTTCCCCCTTAAAGCCATAAAAGTTTTATTTGAAACATTTTTTGAAAAAACTTCTCCTTTTCGAGATATTCACGTGTATTGATTAAAATAGTCTACCCTGTATACACAGGGTGTCCGATTCGTGAGGGACCAAACGAAAAGTTATGATAGATTGGGTCAAACTAAGAAGAAAAGTCCTCTACCATTTTGCAAAATTCGCAATAATTATTAAGTAATAAGCAAAAATGTCACATGAAGGTTTAATTTTTTAAATGGAACCCCCTATTTTTTATTATGTATTCTTATAGCTTATCTCGAGAGCTTTCCAAAACACTATAATAAAGTATTTCTTCATTGAGTACTTTTCGAGTTATGAGGCTTGAAATAATTTCTTAATTTTACATAAACCATAAAATATCTAGTAAAATATTCATTTTTCGATTATCTTACCTTAATATTTTTATATACAAAACAATGAGAGGAATCAATTGGTGTAAAGAAAAACATAGTTGTTTTTAAGAAAAAATATGTAATTGTTA
The DNA here is from genome assembly GCF_025532165.1 of Camponotus vicinus. NCBI lineage: Eukaryota > Metazoa > Arthropoda > Insecta > Hymenoptera > Formicidae > Camponotus > Camponotus vicinus. The sequence goes on along the minus strand of NW_028141978.1, from coordinate 18,236,240 downwards.
ATTGCAAATTACATATTTTTTTTTTAAAAACACCTGTGTTTTTTCTTTACACCAATTGATTCCTCTCATTGTTTTGTATATAAAAGTATTAAGGTAAGATAATTGAAAAATGAATATTTTACTAGATATTTTATGGTTTATGTAAAATTAAGAAATTATTTCAAGCCTCATAACTCGAAAAGTACTCAATGAAGAAATACTTTATTATAATGTTTTGGAAAGTTCTCGAGATAAGCTATAAGAATACATAATAAAAAATAGGGGGTTCCATTTAAAAAATTAAACCTTCATGTGACATTTTTGCTTATTACTTAATAATTATTGCGAATTTTGCAAAATGGTAGAGGACTTTTCTTCTTAGTTTGACCCAATCTATCATAACTTTTCGTTTGGTCCCTCACGAATCGGACACCCTGTATATATATATATATATATATATATATATAGCGACGTTTCTCAAAATTGTTAATTTTATATACAATTCCTCCTCGAGGTGTTAGAGAGGAGGATGCTAAAGGGGGAGCGAAAACGTCGTCAAAAACACAAGGCGGATAGAGATACTCGCGCTTGGAGGAACTAAGATGGAGGGTGTTCCGCGCGAGCCGCGGCGAAACGAAGGCCGTCTCAAGATCTCGAAGTTGGGCGCCAGATACGGTCTTTCACGTATCAGTTCGCTAAACGCCAGAATAACGCGAAAAACGCTTGCCTAATTCGCCACGGGCCGACTAGCTCACCTAACGGTAGAGGGGCTGGGTTTGTTGAAAAGGATATTAAATTATTTTATGCGAGGCTTTCGGGAATTACGAAAATTGACAGGCACAACGGACTTTAACAATTATGAAACGCGAACACTCAAATAAATTACGCGAGCTTAATATAAAAGAAAATATAACAAATTTATTCAAGAAAAGAAATATAAAAAAAATATAAAGTAACAGAAATAACGAATTCAAGAGAGAAATAATGACAACATAACTTAGCAAATTTGAAATGACGAAATATATCAGATGTTAGCATAACTTCGAAATTTTGAAATAACGGAATATAAAACCGAGTAGTCTTCAATAGCGGTGATAATAATAACAATATGAAATCGAGACTATAAGAAAGCGCTGATTTTGGTAGTTCTTCTAGCCCGTTTTTATGGCGAGACTTTGCGAGGCCGAACGGCGTTTCGAAAACGAAGCGGAAATTTTAACACTCATCGCCGACTCATTTTAAAGATTTTTTTTTCCTTTTATTCTTTCCCTCGCTCTGTTAATCGACGGCCACCTGTTCGAAAAGAGGCTTAATAATTGAGCGAGAGCAATTAAACAATTTGCGAAGACGGACGATCTCGCTTGCGACGGGCGCGTTCGATGCAATCGATAATCGACAGTCGTCGGACGTCGCTTACTTGCCTTTCGGCGTGACGCTGTTTACTTACGCGAAGCCCTCGAATTTTGGCAATTTCTTAATTTATCGTAATTTATTGTACACCGCGACACATTCACACGCACGACAAATATCTCGAAATAAGCGCAAATCATACACGTAACGAGCGCGACAAAGACAGCACGACATTCGCAACGTCACGATACGCACACGATTACACACTCACATACACGCTAATTAATAACGAAAGTCGCACGAAGATCGATTGCGGGGATGTCTTACGCGGCTTCGACAATTCTTTTCGACCGCACGGAAAGCGAACGCAATCCCCCGCGATTTACCGCGCCCGTGGTCGATATACGAAAGCCGGTCGCTACGCGTTTTACAACACCCCGAATCCCGGAGAGAGACGAACGGTTCTCATCGACTACGGCGTTACGATCGTCCTTGATGCCTCGGTCGCTTGTCTCCGGTCGCCCAAAATACACGAAAATTGAAAGCTCGGTACAAAGACCGAGCGACAACGAGACACGAAAATGGCGACGGCGACAGAGCGGCCGGTCCGCGGACGGAATCGCGTACGTGGCTAACAATTATGCAATGGGCAACCTCACCGATACTTTCTCCCATGGCCAGGGGATGATCCTCGGCTTGTCCTCCCCTGATTTCGGCTGCGACACACAAAACGATAACGAAGAACCGACTATATGAAGCGACTGTTTTCAACGAGCGCCCGCACCAGAGTATCTCCCTGGATCTCGCGATCCAGGGTCGATAGCGGCGTCAATCCGGCGCGCAGGGATGCGCGGATTCGCGGCCAATAGCGCCGCGACACGCGAGATATTAATGCGCCCCGCGACAACGCCGTATCGGGGGCCGTAACGGCCCCGATAATTCGAAAATCGTAATGTCGGCGACCCTGCTATCGGCGGTCTTCTTGAGGCCGATCTTTCGTCCTCCGTCCTCGGATGGTAGCGCTGACCGGGCCCTGTTCTCCCGGTCCAAGACAGTTGTTTCTTTAAAGGATTTCCTCCTCTTGCTGTCGGGGCGAATTCTACCCACTCTGTGCTGTCCTGATCCTCGGGCGCTATCTCCGCTCTCGACTCGAAGGCTGGGAGCGCCGTGTCGGTTGTCGCAAAATGATTTCTCTTCTTCTTCTCCTTCGTGATGTTCTCCGGCAGGTTGCCCGACGTATAAAATATTACAAAAAAAATAAATTAATAATGACGCGAAATATAACAATGGCTCGTCTCTCCGGAGATTTCGATACGGCTCTCGGCCGCTCGGCTCGCGCCCCGTCAAAATTTCCAGGGCGGATGGACGCGCGTCGAGACGGCAACGTCACAATATATTGTAATAATCAGTCAGAACCTAATTCTTAACGTAAATTCCTCTCTGTATATTCTAACTGATGATCTCCGAACAATTGTAACACCCGCGAGAATATATACATACACACAGATATCCACACACACATAGTTATAAGCGCTAATATGTATCTTTTTATTCTTTCTTTATCTTTTTAAATATTATATTGTATTTTTAGTTTAATATATAATTTAATTATATAACCCGTTCTCTTTCCTAAATCCTGAGATCGCACTAGGTCCCATCTCGCGTAATAAGGATTAAATTCCTTTACCGAAAAGGGACCACCAAGCGAATAGGCTTACGCAGCGTTAAAGAGATCTTCGGTCGCTGACCTGTGTCAGGCCCTTCACATTCGCTCGACCCGATCCATACACACGTCCGAATAAAGTGTGTCACGGGATAAGGAAGTTACGTTCTTCCATACAGCCCGTCCAATTCCAGGGTCTGGACGTAACAATATATTAATAAATATATTTCAAATTGAGTTATATGTTGATTGTATAATTACAACTCAAATATGAATATCAGAACGCGCTAATTTTCAAATAACTATAAGGAAATAAATTTCCAAACAAATAGATAGATAAAAATAGTCTTGCGTTATTCTTGTGAGATTATTCAGATTCAAATTTTATGACTTTCAATTTTGTGACTAACTTGATAACGATTGACTTTTTGGAAAAAATTCTAATACACACGAAAGCCAGCTCAAATTAAGCTCACTGAGTATTATAGATGAAGTGATTCAGGAATATATTTTTCTTATTTAAAAGAGAGAAATATTATCGTTGGAGATATGGAAATCAAGGACATTTATTAGAGAAGCTGAGTGCTCGAGTTACAAATGGGGCGAGTTACAAATATCCGATAAGCTTCTTCTGTGCTCGCGCCATTTATCGCTTCTTGAAGTATATCGTTGTGATCGCACGAGAATTTTTAATTTATCGCGTAATCCAATTTTGAAATTAATTAGAGCTTGTTTTTTGTCTCCTGTATCGCTTTTTAAAATGAAGGAGCACATTCTTCTCCTTCTCCCATAGATTCATAATTTCATTTCTAATGAATTGACGCGTTATCAGAAAACATGTGCGGTATCGTTTGATTTTTGTTTTAGAGAGTTATATTCTATTTGCAAATGTGTCGTATTTTGCTTCGCTTGATAGCAAGTTTCGAGTTGTTTTAATTCTTCGAACATTTGTATATATCACATCTCGAAATCTTGCATGATTTTGCCTTTTAATTTTCAATTAAGGTATAAAATCGCTTGCATCAACGATTTTTTGTCTCGAGATTAATATTTTATACCGCGTATGTACATGCATCCGCGGCGCGAGCGATGGACGAGGGGGTCCGCGAGGAGAAGGGGGATCCGCGGAAAGAAGACGGTGCGAAGGTGTGAGAAGAATAGCGCTACGTGTGGGAAAAGGATAGCGCTAAGTGTGTGAAGAGGACAGTGCGACAAGGATGGCATCAACGTGGGACAAGGACGACGCATTGTAAGATGCTGCATAGGTGGAAGAAGGACGACGCAAAGGTGAAGGATATGAAGGACAAGCATATGAAAGAGAGAGCGATGTCGTGAGAACAACGCGTGCGAGAGAGAACGACAATAGCGTGAGAACAACGCGTGTGAGAGAGAACTATAATATCGCGAGACTTAGAACGATAATAGCACGAGAACAACGCTTGCGGAAGAGAGAGAACGATAGCGCAAAGAGAACGCATACGAAAGAGAGACTTATGATTAACGCGAGACTTACAACTAGCGCAAGAGAGAGAGAGACGCAAGGGGAGAACGCATAAGGGAGATGAGAACGCAAGGAGAGGCGCATAAATAACTGCAATTTTTTTTTCCAATTAAAATATATAAAATTTATTTTAAAATGTGTGTGCGTGTACTATACAATTTTGTGTGTGTGTGTGTGTGTGTGTGCGTGTGTGTGCTTAAAATTAAGAATAATAATAATAAAAAATATAAAATTTAAAAAAATATAATAATTAAAAAATATAATATAGGGGGGGGATGCGCCGGGCTAAGGGGAAGGCCGCTCCTGGAACAGAAAAGAAAAAAGATGTGTTAATAAAAATCTAGTCACAATAAGATTTATAAAAAGAAAAAAACACTTACATCCATCAAAATCCATTCCTGTTCCTCCACTCCTCTTCCTCATCTTCCTGTTCCTCTTCTCTTTCCTGCTCCTCTTCTATAATCACATCCTGTGGGATCCACTCTTCCTCTATTTCATCGTAGGACTCTTCCCCGAAGAGCCGCCGCAGGTCGAAAATATCTTCGACCTGGCGACTCTCCGGGATGTCGCCCCACATATCAGATAAATTCTCCCTCTCAGCCCGACGCACCCCCCGCACCCACTGCCTCCGTTGGATATTCATGAAACCGGGAATTTCCACCTGGTCCTGGAACTACATAAAAAAATATTCATTTAAAAAATACAAAATTTTTCACAAAACACTACTTACGTTCCACGTAAAAGTCATGTTTAACACGACGATGCACAATGTATCCATTAATTTCGTTTTCCAATCTTTATAAACTTGAAGAACGCGATCCATTTTAGGTCTTCTTTTTTTTTCACACTTTACTCGCGCACTTCTAAACTCTTTGTGACGAGGCAACAAGGTCTCGGCACGAGATTTTATAGTAGAGATGTGGCATTATCACCATGTCAAAAACGCGTCGTAAGACGAAAGTACGGTCCCATCCAACTCAGCATGGTGTAATATATTATTAATATCATGTCGCGAGTTTGTGAGGAGATAATCGTCTCGGTACGAAACTTTAGAATAGGCACGTATCATTATCGCTTTACTAAAAACGCGTCGTGAGACAAAAGTATGCATGTTCCCATGCAACTTAGCATGATATAATATTAATGTGTCGACCCTGATCGACCCTGATCAAACGCCTGTCGAACGGCTATCGAACGGTCATCGGACGACTGTCGAACGCCCGTCAAACGGTCATTGAACGGTAATTGAACGACCATCGAACGGAAACGAACGCTCGTCGAACGGAATTGAACGGTCATCGAACGCCCGTCGAACGGAAACGAACGCTCGTCGAACGGAAATAAACGTCCATCGAACGGCAATTGAACGGTCATCGAACGGAAATGAACGGTCATCGAACGCCGATTGAACGGAAATAAACGATCGTTGAACGCCTATCGAACGGCTATCGAACGATAATTGAACGGTCATCGAACGGTAATTGAACGACCGTCGAACGGAAATGAACGATCATCGAACGGAAATGAACGCCCGTCGAACGGAAATGAACGCCCGTCGAACGGAAACGAACGGTCATCGAACAACTGTCGAACGGCTATTGAACAGAAATCAACGGCTATCAAACGCAAAACTATATTCAAATATCAAACAAATATTTAAATGTATTACAATGTATCACCATGTATCGAAATATAATATCTATGGCAGCTGTGTCATGTACGGAAACACGATACTGCGCACGTACATAGATAGAGATGAGGAAAGAATGGAGAGAATAAGAAAGACGATAAAAGTATATTGCATCATCATTTATTATAAATATGGATTCGAAGAATCATTATCATGGTGTTTCAACCACCAATTATAAATCTTAAATACATTTTGTAAAGCGCAATTTTTTACATGATTTTCACAACGCATAGTATTCTTAACATCTAACTTATTTAAAGAAGTTACATCCTCATAGTCTGCATCCAAAGTTTCGATAATTACATCGTTTCTCGCATCATTGTCCAGTATATCGGCTAACCATTGCCGTTTTTCGTGTCCTTTAACGTACACGAGAGGTGACGCATCATCCTCCTCCGTTGCACCCATCACCGCCGTCGTAATTAAACGTTTCGACTTCCAATATGAAACGTGTCCATCATTCCACGATAATCCATGGTGATTTTTCATCAGCCATAAAACCTGACATCTCTCAGATTTTGTGAGCATGTGCCATGGTTCGGGACATGTAAAAATGTAATGAGAAAGTACGGATCCTTTTCTCAGAACCGCAGCTTCCTTGACGACAAAATTTTTCCCAACGATAAATCCTTCTAGATCCACAAACGTTGGCACAGCCATGATGACAAGATCTGATCGCAGACTGATGTCGATCGTCAAACATTTCAATCTTTTATATTTTTTCATATGCAATGGAGGGGATATTTGTTGACTTATGTAATTTTGCGGACTACATTGGTCGATGGATTATATTCGACAACCCGATCGTGCAAGATGAGACAATAGGCGGTAGTATTCGCCGGTATATTTTCCCTGCATTCAAACTCTATTCTCACGTCCACGGTAGCAGTTTTGACAGACTCGTTTTGTCGCGAGCAATCAATGACCGCGAGAGGACCGCAATGTAGAAACTTTGAAATGGTTAATAGCGTTGCGTCATCATCGCATCCGTAATAAGATTTGCGAAAACGAGAGTACATGTCGAATAGGACGGCGAATCTATTTTTTTCAAAATCTAAATTTAAATCATCGTACGGATAAAATTCCGAGTTTAAATAGAGTTTAACGTTGGTAAATATGCAGTCGTCGAACAATGTAACATCTTGTGGCACTGATTTCTTTTTACCAGTTTGCAGTGCAAAGAGCACGTATCGTGGTTTCTCTAGCTGGGAGGCAGCTTTCACGGTCCACGAATGCTTAGTCGTGCTATGTAGCAGAGGAAATTCGTATAGATCCCAAGATCGGAAACTCATGTTGAAGTATCGTCCGCTTTCAAACATTCGCAACATCGACAATTTATTAATCTAATTCAATATTACATGAGGCATACGCCACTGTATCTTGAGTAATTCAATCTCAGCTTCCGACGATGGATGTCCGAATAGATAATTATTATCGTTGCGCGAACGTATCAGAATCAATTCGTGACGAGCGTTAATCACAACGCGTTTATAATCTTCGCAAAATCCCAGCAACATGTTGAGCGGTACGCAATAGTTGAAATAATTTTTGTCATCGTTGTACGTCAAATCCCACGCAGCGTTCTTCAAGTTTATACTTTTCTGGTGCGTTAGAGAGACATAATTTTTGAGCGTCGAAGTTATTCCAACATTTCTGTTGCGATCAATCTCTACTCCGTCGAGTTCGTATCGAAGCTCATCAAACATGAATGCGGCGCAATTGTTTCCCAATACAACCTTCATTTCGTCATTCGCTTTACGCACATTAAACCTTCCCTCGATGTAAAGAAAGCTTTCGCACGGTAACGTGTACAAATCCTGATGTTGTATAGGTATTCGTATCTCGTCGCTGTATCCAAGCGTCGTATTGGTATACGGATTGTACGTATGAGTTTCAATCTTGACGATGCGATCGTCAAAGACTGGCTCACCTCCGATATTCAAAATATCAATCATTCTTTTCGTACGATGAATCCCAATGATTTTAAAAATTCACGATTCAACGTGCTCAGCTTCTTCTGAACGGCTAACTTATTGTCACCCGATACTGTAATAGTATTGTCCCTCGTACAAGTATTGTCTCTCGCGTGTTCCGTTTCGTTCAGCACGAGCATACTATGTTTGTCGCCGTCGTATATGCAATCTTACGGTAATTTCCTCTCCTCGAAAATCGAGCAATCGACCTCTTTGATCCACAATGCGTATCGTTAAATCCGTAATGCTCCGTACGATGATCGGCAGATAAATGATCTGCGCCGGCGTTTCCGATATCTTATATCCTGGCGGTACGCTCGATAAAAATTCATGTATCGTGTGTACGCGCATGCCATTGCTGTACCAGTAGTCACGTTACATTCTATGCGAATAATATTTACGTTTATAATATTAACCGGTTCGTCCGATTCGTACCACTTGCGAGGTTGCAATATACGATTCGACGAGAATCCAAGCAAGGATCCTACATTGTCGGGTTTGTTAAAGTTTATTCTGTAGCCGCATTTGATTTCGCACTTTAGTGTGCTATGATTGGCGCGGAGCGCTATTGGATATTCCTCATCATAATCGTTTTCAACATCTCTGGAAAGGTGTTCGTCTTGCAAAATTGCGCGTTTGAGATAGTCATTTATAGCGTGCTATTCGTACGATCCTTCGGGAATTGTAATTTCCTTGTCGTCGTTGCCAACAAAAATTTATTATTCGAAAAATTTACATTCGGAATCGTATGATAAGTTTCAAAATCCGTTAATCCGAGCTCGTAATCGGTCAAATCTATAGCGGGAAAACAGCGAGAACGCTGCTTAGCCAGTCAACGTAAGTGACATGTCGAACGAATACTGAGTCGTGACGATGGATTGTCAGGCTTTAAATTGATCGTCGACTGTTTGAAGAAATTTTAAACACAACTGTCCACATATACTCTGATTGTAACTTTGATAAGATGCGTAATTGTATTCAATTTTTCATTCGTCCGAAATATCGCACAAGTTCCTTGGGTGGTCGAAGATTTCCAAAACTGTCAAAATATACGACACGATCTCCCCTCTTTGCGTACGCTACCCAATGAGTACCGGGACCATCAACGTCATCCAAATTGACGATACCGCTCTCGTTTCGTCGTTATCGATAAATTACACCGCTTATCGGTAAATTATTGCGCATGAAAACACCTCTAAAGAAAGGTATGCGCATACGTTTCGCCAATTGTTCCAATTGGACGTTAGTTGTCGCCGAGTTTTGTCTTTGCTTTCATTGCCGCCCAAACAGTCGTAGCGGCTGCTCTTTCGCCAAGAGTCGAATCTTTCGCGGTAATGCGTTCTCGCGCTCTTGCAGCTAGTATGCGATCCGCGACGTGTCGTTGACCGAGATCGTTGCTTCATAAGTAAGCAATGTCGTGCTCGCGACAAGCGGCGTCCAATGGATTGATGCCTCGATCGCCTCTAGCCAAACGTTTCTCTAATCGAGTTCCCGGGCCGCAAAACTGATAACCGGGAATATGTAATTCGATTGAAAGCGCGTTTATCGCACGATTTAAGAGACCGCTACCTCTTACGATTCTCGCTGACATTCGTAGCAATCTTTTATTAACGGTGGTGGACCGTCGATGTGTGTTCGTTGCCACGGCTGATTGTAATGTCGCATGCACGAACGATATTGTTGAACCTCCGAATCAGCCTTTACATATTCTGGAAGCTTGTCCCACAATCGTTCCACGTAATCACCAAAATTTTGCAGTAAAACAATCTTTGGGTTATACTGCAGTTATTCAGCGGTAAGCCAGAGAATGTCTCTGTTATCCGACAGAAGGAGAAATATTTTTGATACTGAGCGGTTTCGAGTCGAGACACCTCTATAAATAGGTCTCCCCCATCGTGATCATTCGCAAAATTGATTCGAAAGAGAAAACATGCGGTTCGTGCGACAAGCGCGGATAATCAAAGTATCAAATTTCGACGATAGACTAATATCGGAGAAAAAAGTACGCAAGCATGAAAACATGCTACCGACTACTATACGCAGTATCGTTTGCGGCCCTTCAAACTGCGGTAAGACAAACGTGTTGATTAGTTTGATAGAAAGTCCGTACGGTGTACGTTTCGAGAACGTGTACGTATACTCGAAATCGCTTCAACAATCGAAATATAGATACTTGGAAAATTTACTAGCACCTATAGACGAAATTGGTTATTTTATTACATTCTCTAATAACAGCGATGTCACATGTTCCACCGAACGAGGCGCTTCCGAATTCCATCATTATCTTTGATGACGTGGCATGCGACAAGCAAGATACGATAAGAGAGTATTTTGCAATGGGTCGACACTCGAGCGTCGACTGTTTCTATCTTTGTCAAACGTACGCCAAGATACCTAAGCATCTTATACGCGACAATGCGAATCTTTTGATTTTATTTAAACAAGACGGCACAAACTTGAAGCATGTGTACAACGATCATGTAAATACCGACATGTCTTACGACGATTTCCGCGCATTGTGTCAAAAATGTTGGCAACGCAAATATGACTTCGTAGTCATTGTTAAAGACAGCACGTTGATCAATGAACGATATAAAAAAGGATTTAATGATTTCGCGATACCGTAAAGCGATCAGTCGTCATCGACACATCGATCGAGCATCATGAACGGCGATCGTGAAAAGATTGCGAGAGAGATTGCAAAAACGATCGAATCAATTCGCAAGAAATATCACGCTTTGAAAACTGATAAAATGGAGGAAGACGTTGCATTGGAAAGACAATTTAAGCCAATTACCGAACCTTTAAAACAGCTTGTCGAAAATACTGTGGAATCTGATGCGCCGAAAATGGAGCCATTGAGTTTGACGTTCGGAGAGAAGCACGAGGAAAAAATAAAAGAGTCAAAGCAAGGCATAAAGCGAGCACGGATAAATATGCCGATAAACGATTCGCCGATATATTCGACACCGAATCGATCAAAACGAAGGAAACAATTTTCTAATGTGGCTACTGTTTCTACTCCGATAAAAGTACAACCGCGTCAAACAATACCATCCCCGTCAGTCGAAGAAATTTACGAGACCACGCCCGATTCGTTTGTAACATCGGTCCGACACGAATAAGAAACGTCCGAAGGTCAGAAAACGTTCCGAGATCATTTGGGTCCACTAGCACAAAAATATATAGGAGCTATCATGATTGTTGATAAAAATAAAAGTATGGATTAGGTCTACGGTGTTAAATTTACCAGCGAAGGAATGATGCTCGGTGATAAACGTTTCGATGTAGACATGGAAGATAATATAATTATCGATGGAATAAAATATACGGGAACCGAAGGTATCTACGATTTGATTTTTAGAAATATTCACAATCATAAAAAATACACTCAAGACGATTTGTATATAAATATCAAAGTACATTAAAAGCAACAAATGCGCATAAACGTGACAACAAAGTTAATAATCCTATTAAAAGTAACAAAGGATACAAGTATAAAGATATAATTGCGCCATTATTCCCCGATAGAAAGGTGGGAAGAGGTATAGACGCGCCGCGCACCATAACGCTAAGCGACAACATGATCGATTACGTGCATTGGAACGATCCTAACGAATTGGTAGATCGTTTGCGATTGCTGGACGCCTCGCGTCGAGCCGGCAACAATGCTCATGACAATGAAATCTTGTCAATTATCGAAGAACTTCGCGAGGCCGGCATTATTATAAATTAAACTATGCGTCGACGATACGTGTCATTCGGTCAATGTTCTCGGTACCGAAATGTCGATTAATAAATTTGGATTATCGCTCGGAACGTCGAATAATTCGTACTATCAATGGAATGGATTATTGAGAAATTACGTTCACGATTACGCTCTCTGTCAGACTACTACCGGCTTTGACGCAAGGTCGCGCAAGATTCAACGTGTAGCGCAACCGGAAGCTGATACTGACGCCGTCAACAAACGATACGTGGATAAACTTTTGAGAGATCGACAGGGAGAAATTGAGCAAAAAATTATCGCGCTCGAAACAAACGTGCAGGCGCTACGAATAATGATGGACGAGATAAAGTATGTGCTGAGATATGCAACATCTGACTCGACACAGTAAACGAGACATACACTAATATCGCAATATTAATTATGCATCGATCAAACGTGCGAAAGAAGAAAAACACCTCCGAAAAGCGACAACTAGTCGAGGAATTACATGCTCCGGTGAGAAGAAATTTTCCACGAAGACGCGTCATTGTACGTGGATACGACGATCTGTGGCAGGCGGACGTGGTCGACATGCGTTCGTACTCTCGACTCAACAAGGGTCATAAATACATACTCACAGTTATCGATGTGTTGAGCAAGTACGCGTGGGCCGTACCGCTCAAGAGTAAGAGCGGAAACGAAATGTCCGAAACGATCGCAAAAATTATTGGAGATGATAAAAGGTGTCCGAAAAATTTTCAAACCGACAGAGGAAAAGAATTTTACAACGCGAGTGTGGAGAAACTCATGAAGAAACACAACATTAATCATTACTCGACGTGTTCCGTTATGAAAGCCTCGGTCGTGGAACGATTCAACCGTACTTTGAAAAACAATATGTGGAAAATGTTTACGCTCAACGGAAATTACAAATGGATCGATGAGCTATCTCGACTCGTTGCAGAGTACAATACGCGAAAACATCGCACCATCGGTATGAGACCTGCCGATGTCACTCCAGCGATCGCCGAAAAATTTTTAAATACGGTGTATAGCAACGTAAAAATTGCGGCTCCAACAAAATTTAAAGTAGGCGATTCGGTACGCGTGAGCAAATACAAGACCATCTTTGAAAAAGGTTTCACACCTAATTGGACGACCGAAGTTTTTAAGATTGTCGAGGTGCAGAAAACTAATCCCGCGACATTCATACTCGAAGATTCGCGTGGAAATCCCGTCGCTGGAGGATTCGAACATTTTTGGTCCTTCGAGCCGGATTTATCATCCTCATCCGCAGATTCGTGGGTGACATTCACAGTGCCGATCAGTTTTGTGCAGTGCAGTTTCCTGTAAAGACAAAAAACAGTGAGAATGAGTGCTGATATAAAGGTGCTACTGGAAGCTCAATACGACATCCACGGACGAATGTCTCGTTCCGTGGACAACCTCCGGAAGATGGGCGTCTCCAACATCACCCGCGACGCCATCCAAGCTCGCATCACCATACTGGACAACCTCTGGAGCAAGTTGGAGGCAACGAACTCGTCAGGTCGACTCTAAAGGACAGATACCATGAGAGTGAGTACGCCAAAATAGAATTTATTGATATGGCCGAAAACACTTACGTGACGCAACACAGCACGCTAACCGGCTACGCCGAAAGACTCAAGGGCGAGGCGCCCACCGCGTCCAAAAGTGAGCCAAATCCGGAGCAGGCTCCAAGAACCTCGTTGCCGCGCATCAAACTCCAGACGTTCTCGGGCGCGTACGAGGATTGGCCCGCGTTCCGCGACTTGTTCCTGTCGATAATCGGCGACAACTCGTCCATATCCGCAGTGGAAAAGCTCCACTATCTCCGCTCCTGCCTCCAAGGACCTGCGGAAAAGTTGATTCGTCCGTTATCAGTCACGGGAGATAATTATGCGCGAGCTTGGACACTTCTAAGCACACATTATGAAAACAAGCGAGAACTCATCCGTTCTAATTTCGCCGCGTTCACCGCCGTGCCGAGGATGAAGGCTGAGACCGCCGACAAGCTGAGCCGAATCTTCAATGCAGTCACCACCGCCGTCAACGCGCAGGAGAGCATCGCAAGGCCCATCGCCTCCCACGGGATGGACCTATTCAATCATTTAGTTGTCGAGCTATTCGATCCGCGCACTCGACTCGAATGGGAATCCTCCACGTGCGATTCCTTCGATCCGCCGGACTACGACGTCCTGATAAACTTTATCGCTAAAAGGATACTTACCTTGAATGTCGCCAAACCAAGGTCCGACGCAAAGTCCGAAGATGCCACACGGTCAGCGAAGTCGCACTTCGCAAAGCACACTTCCGACGCTTCTAAGTGCGTCGTGTGCAAGGGAGAGCACTCACACAGGCAGTGCTCACAATTCAAGGCGAAGTCCGCGAGCGACAGGAAGTCCTTTGCAGAAGCCAACCGATTGTGCTTCAACTGCCTCGGCACTCATTTTATGGCGCAATGTCAGTCGATCAAGACGTGCGCCTTATGCCAATCTCGGCACCACACTCTGCTGCATGATGCGTATCACGCATTGTCTTTTGATGAGGTCAGCTCACTCTCCGCTGTGCTTCCAAAATCAGACCGCAAGGCGATTCTCCTCGCCACCGCACGCGTGACCATCACCGACTCCAGGGGGAGGCCTCAAGCTGTCCGCGTCTTGGTCGACCAGGGATCCGAAGTCTCTCTCATCTCGGAAGTCCTGGCACAACGCCTCCGCTTGCCGCGAGCCCGCTCCTCGATTCCGATCGCTGGGATCGGGGGAGCGCCACCCTCGGAAGGATTTCCGTGAGCCTCTCTTCGGAGACAACCGGAGCAAATCTCTCCGTCGTCGCGCACGTTCTGCCGCGCCTATCATCGTATTCCGGGCCGATGGTACAAATTCACTTGGCCGCATATCCGCGGACTCTCTCTAGCTGATCCACGACCTTTCGACCAGGATCCGATCGATCTTTTGCTCGGTGCCGACGTCCACTCAGCCATCCTTCAGGATGGACTCCGCAAAGACCGTGCGGACGAGCCAATCGCTCAGAAAACGGCTCTGGGCTGGATTCTGTCAGGAGGCAGCAGGATCACACTCCGATACCACTACAGCTCCGACAACCGCAAGCTGAACGAGCCAGTTCAGCGACCCCGAGAGCAGGGGAAGGAACCGTCCGCTCCTGACGCTCTCACGCCGCAAGAACTTCGCAGTCCATGCACGGCGGGCAGACTCCCTTGCAAAAAGCGGGCCGCCACCGACGACAGCATCCTGGCTGAAGTCCCGCAGGAGCATCGACTCGCGAAGTGGTCAAACCGCACCACATTGATTGGCTGCCAAGGGCAAGGTCGCCCCGGCGAAACCACGACCGTTGCCGCGGCTCTAACTGTGCGAGTCCACTCACAACACCCTTTAAACTCACATCCGCACTTTTCTAGGTCTATCCGCAGTGCTCAACGACCGGGTCAGCCATCCGCTGCGGTGGACGAGACCAGTCTGGCTCTTCCGGGACGAAGCCTTCTGGCCAAGCGACGGCGTGCCCGACACAGAGCTGCACGAGCATCGAGCCGTCGGATCGCTCAACGCCGTCGGCCAACCGATCGTCCAGCCCAAGACACTCCTCCGCATCTCTTCACCGCACCGGCTCTTGCGTGCCACTGCAGGATGTCACGGCGACACAACGTCACACTGGCCCGCTTCCTGGGACTCACAATACGACGCAGCCGTCACCTCCGGACACGCGAGAACGCCGAAACTTCCAACTGTCTTTATTCCGCGTTGCTATATTGTAATGAATTGTATATAGCATCTATCCGTCATATCCTTTCCGCGTTTCTTTTCTCATGTATTGCGCTGCTTTATCAAACTTTCACTTGTCGCGTGATTTTACTATCATTTTCATTGAGCACCACCGCATCTTCAATCAATGTAAAAATTAATCGCCGAACTCTTGTTACACCGCACACGATTAATTTCGATAATCATTTACTTTGCAATCACTCGCAAGATTATTTACGACAATCTTGGTTACGCACATAATCAACGCACTGTTAGCACTTCACCACACTCACGCGATCACGTTCGTTCACCGTCGCGAAACACTCGCGAAATTACTCACAAAATCACTCTGTACATTTTCTCATTATTCACCACTGTATAAACCACATCACATTCACGCGTCACTTATCCTCGCGAAAGACTCGACTAAACTGAGTAACACGTGTCTTTGTACACGTCACTATCGCATTCCATTCATGATCGCAATCAATAACTCAATCGGACCGTTCGCGACACCTGCCCGCGCCCCAACACACTCGCAAATTTCGTCACGTACTGACGAGGCGGGCGGGATGTACGAAAACCGAAATATCGTTTCGAATAAGAATTATGCATAAGTAAAAATCCGCATTTTTCTATACTGTAAATTCAAGTATTCGAATTTAACGGGCGTCGAGAAACGTCTCGAATTCTCTATTTGTCATAAAAACTCGACCGTTCGAGTTATCTCTAACTTTCTTTCGGATCTAAGAAACGTTAATCATAAACATTCGCAATAACACTATCAACCGTCGACAAAATCAGCGTAGCGTACGGGCATGCGTGCCCATACGTCACGATCAGCTGATTGGCAATCAGCTGATCTAAAAAGACTGCGCGCATGGCAACCGCGAAAAAGCCGACGTCAGACCTCATCGGCGGCCAATTGTACGCGGCGCCCTGAGGTCACCGTCAAATTACAAAATTTATTGGGCCACGTCGCAACGGGCCCAAGATTCCGCCCGCCTTATAACGGGCACCGCACGCGAGCAACTCGAAGTCTCGCACTTTTCGTTAAACCGCTTTTGTAAAACCGCTTCGCTTTGTTAAAACCGCTATTTTGTTATACAACCGCTTACTCACTTGGACTTCTGCTATTTCTTTTGATAATACGCAAATCGAACCGCTTATAACGACTGCAATTCCGCCTTGACTACGATTAATCGCATACGCATTCGAAAAAACGCTTGCAGTATCGCAATCTCGCTACATCGCTCGCGACATCGCTTACGAAAACCGCGCTCACTGTGTTGCACCGCTGTTTCGCTAATCGAAATCACTGCACTAAACACTTGTCTTTTAATTTTGACTTTAATAAACGTCAGTCTTTTTTGTGTGAATGAGGCGCACTTTTTTTTTGGTCCTTCGAGCCGGATTTTGGCTTCGCGGCGTTTAAGGTGAGTATCCGCTTTGAGATGAAGTCTTCTAGGGCGGCGTGGCTCGGTGGATCGACGGAATCAGACGTCGCGGACTCCCATTCGAGCCGAGTTTGCGGATCAAAGAGCTCGACTACGAGATAGTTGAAGAGGTCCATCCCGTGGGAGGCAATGGGCCTGTCGATGCTCTCCTGAGCGTTGACGGCAATCGTGACGGTGTTGAAGATGCGGCTCAACTCTTCGGCGGTCTCAGCCTTCATCTTCAGCACGGAGGTAAATGCGGCGAAATTGGCTCGAATTAACTCTCGCTTATTCTCGTAGTGCCGGCTTAAGATCGATCATGCGCGTTCATAATTGCTCCCGATAATTGGCAACAGACGAATTAGTTTCTCCGCAGGACCTTGCAAGCACGACCGGAGGTAGTGCAATTTCTCGACATCAGAGATCGAGGTGTTGTCGCCGATGATCGACACGAAGAGATCGCGGAACACTGGCCAATCTCTATACTCGCCCGAAAACGTCTGGAGCTTGATGCGCGGCAGTTCTTAGAGCGTGCTCATGACCTGGCTCGAATTTTGGCGCGGTGGACGGCTCGGTCTTTAGCTTATCGGCGTATCCGAGCAACGTACTTCGCTGTGTCACGTAAGTCGATTCCGCGACATCGATAAAGTCAGATGTAGCGTACTCACTCTCGTGATATCTTTCTTTCAGGGCCGCTCGAATGAGCTCGTGCTGAGCCTCGATTTTCCCCCACAGGTTGTCGAAGATGGTGAGACGAGCCTGGATGGCGCCAAGGGTGATGTTGCTGACACCCATCTTCCGCAGATTGTCTACGGAGCGAGACATGCAACCGTGGATGTCGCTTTGCGCCTCCAATAACGCCTTCAGATCGGCACTCATTTTGGCTTGTTTGTCTGTCTAGGATACACTTCACCACTTGAGAACTTCACTCACGAAATTGCGGATGCGGATAAAGATCCGGATAATAAAAAAATATACATTTATTTACAAAGGTATCCTATAATGTCCCCATGGCAACGTATCGGTGGTTTCGGGCACGATATACCGCTTGTCATCGTACGGACTCAGAGTAATTTTCGTCTCGCAGATCGTGTATACTTGGTGTAATTTCGATCTTATACACGACTGCTGACGCGTCATTTCAATTTCTTCGTTTAAACACCGCGTGTAATCGTCAAACGTTATCGTTCTCGCGACAACGTTACTCTTGACACCTTTAACTTTCTTCGTGTCCTTTTTCCCATCGACTCGTAACGCGTACATCTTTGCTCTGAGCCCGACGAATTCGGTCATCATGGCACCATTGTTTTCATCCTTCATTAGACCCGGTACCTTTTTATTTACAAGCGGTATACCGTACGCATTATCCACCGCATAATCGCTCGTGTCGAATCTGACGATATCACACTTCATATTCTCATACACATCCGCGCACTCAATGTGATATATGAGACTATCCGTATCGGTGTACATTACCCGGCATTTGTCGCGATACATTGGCGTCATATACTCGTGATGAAACTCGTACAAACATGTCTTGGATATGTCGAGTATACACATACCCACGTAAATCGGTTTGTAGAATTTCACCTCGAGTTTGTGCAATTCCACAGCGATTAAGTTTTCTGAAAAAACGCTTCTGCTATGGAAATTTGGTTTCGCGATCATTGCCTCTGCGCCGTACCGACCATCCCACTTTGTTAATAATTTAACATCGACACGATTGCGCACATTTTCCATCGTTTTACCAAACACCGCATTGTTCATTAATTTATATAAATTTTTTTCGAAATCATTTTTAGCCAATGTTCTGAAATGTGTATTTAGTTCTATGTAATTTCGAAGCCAGGGAGATTGTGAAAACTGTAAAATTCGATGTATTTTTGTGATGTGAAGACCGTGACGCGTACACTGCTGCAGGTTGCGATAGTGTATCACGTAACGCTTCTTATCGTATAGCGTTGCAAGCAGTTTGAATTCCCGCTTGCCAGGTGGTTTATCGCGTGTCGGGCAAAACGATAGGTCAGTGTGCGCATCGTGAAGATGTTGTGGGTACTCGAGGTCCACTTCGAGGATATAGCCTGTAGGCGAATCTAGCGCGATGGATGATATGTCAAAATTGGTTACGTCGTCAACCCATCGAAAATCGGCGTAAGGCAACGGTTAACACATTGCCCATCCGTACAAATTATTTACATCAAAGTACATCAAGTATGATGATGGTTTCGATGGATCGTACGACTCCATGTATTTGTTATTAGTGCGAGCGTATCTACCCAAACATTGACTCAGACCGCCGCGTATACCACGTTCGATGAACATAACCATGTCGATGTCAGTAAACAGCTCGAACGTAATTTTCGTATGCTTCAACATGGCGTCCCACGTGTATCCGGGGAGAGTATAGTAATACGCGGGGTCAAGTCCGTAACTTTCGATACATTTATCTCGAAAGTTTTCGAAAATGTCGGCTAATAACAAGACATCAATTTTGAGGTACAAGTCGCTATATTCGCCTAGCGTCCGAATGGAGAATCGGTTCCAGACGTTCTCGGCGTGCGCGTAATCGCTCTCGGATACAGTTTCACCGGTCAAAGAACTGTAAAATGATTCGCGCGGTGGTAAACACGTATCTTGCAACCTATCTACAGAGTCGATGTATTCGTATGGAAATACATTTTCGCATTAACAAATTGAAATGTTCGGTTGATAAATTTTGAAATTCTGATTTTAAAATTTTGAGTTTGTCTTTGTCCAAAAATGATGCCAATTTGTCGAGACTCGATGCGAGAAATTTGTATGAATCGATAAAACGTAATTTTACATGATTTTTTGATTCTTCTTCCATACAAACATTTTTGGTAAACGAAATATATTTCTCTTTAGTTGTTGGTAATAAATCGATTCTCCCTTCGAACGCTGTGGCTATTTCCTCGACAATAAAGTGCGAATCATAACCGGATAAATTATGAAAAACTATGGAAATACAAAAAGATTCTTTATAATTTAAATTGCAATTTGAGTGTGATGGACCTCTGTACCGCGGTCAGATGGCAATGATCACGAACGCGTGTATCGTCTTCCGCGGACGGTTTTTCGCATATATGACATTGAGTGGCGCTATGGAATTTCTCCCACTCCTCGGGTGTTAAATTTACCATGGGGACATTTGTTTTTAAAATATTTTTTACACGTAACGCTAAATTTTTGAGATCTTCAACGAACCATGCTATATAATCGGCGCTACGACGCGAATGATACTCCGATAAAGATTCGTCGAACGAACAATGTACATAATAGGCTAAACTAAATACCCGATGGTGTTGATATGCGTTTTTCTCTTCTTCCGTCTTGGCCAGAACACATTCCAAATCAGCGTAGATCACAAATGGAAGCCGCTCCTTCCGATTAAAGTTGTTGAACTCGAGCCACTTGTCCTTATCGCTCGGTAACCAGATAGCACAACCATTCATCTCACGGCAGTCGACCGTATGCGACTGCAACTTGTCGTCGGAACTAAAATAATGCAGGCATCTGTAAAAGAAAAAAAAATTTTAATTAAGATTTATATAACAAAGTGTATAACCTATAATTATTTGAATTATATAAATTAAACTTACCGATCGCAGATATATTTTTGATTCTTCTGTTTGCTCAGTTGCGAGCTCACGAGCCGGGATAAATTCTTAATCCACGCAAAATGCCCGACGTTGTTGCCGTCTTCCACGTATAGCAAGTTGATATGCTTATCCCGCTTCTGCTGCGAAAGACGTATCGGAACAATGCTGTCCTTCTCTTCGATGCTGTACACATTTATAGAAATGTCATTAACGAGTTCAAAACTTTTTATTTGGTTCACAGTCACTGGAAACTTAATGTCCCGGAGATTCAGCACTGTCGCGTAATGCGGATACGATGATTCCCGTTCCGCGTTCCTTTCTGCGGGGTATAGAGCGGCGACCACTGCCCACGCGAAACACGCATTGTCCTTTGATTGCACGTTAATCACCGCTCTTTTCGTCATAATCTCCCGCGGTAATTTGATGTGACATCCCGCGCGCATAGGATTATACTTATTTATATTTACAGTTAAATTTAGTATTGGCGACAAAGCCCACCCGCTTTCGCGTTTTTGAAATTCTTCCAGAGACGCTAAGGTGGGTTCGATAACGCACCGTTTGTACCACTCGCGTAAATCAGACGTGCGAAAGAGTTCATAGTTTCTCGTATTGATACTTTTGTTGGCACGTTTATCTCCAGCCACAAATTCACCATTAAATATTGTGTTCACTTTCACACAATTGTGTCTTTTTATAACGTTCTTCACATGTTCTATCACAATGTCTTTGGCGTCATCGAGAAATTGGCGAGTTTCGATGTGATTATAGTTTATCATCGCACCAGTCGATACGCGACTCTCGAACGCCGTATCAATCTCGCGCCACACAAGTCCATTTTGACGCGCGCTACATCCGGCATCCGCGTGTACGAAACGTCCGCGTACCGAATTTTTCAACCTTTCGAGGCGCGCGATCCGAGCAATCAGCGATTGTCGATTTCCGATCGATAATCGCGGTCGTTTGATTCGACTTTGCTCTTCCAACGACTCGATGTATTGGTCGCATCGTTGCTCCCATACAATGTAATCTTCCAGCGAATCAATCAATGTGGATTGCTCTCGCAAAATTTGCTCATCCATATTGTAACACACGCTTGCGAAATTTAGCGTTTCCAATGACTGTTCTGATGTACTTTAGCTACTGGCGGAGTGTGCCTCTTTATTTATGATTTATATACCGTCTCGTGCATTGTTTTATCATCGAACATTCTAGAATGATTTCATCTTAAAAAAAAATTCACCGGAATAGCGTGTGCAATTTAACCTTGATAATTTCGCGTTTTGTCACGTACATTTGAAAAATCTAACGTAGTTGCATCAGGAGCAGTCGTACATCGGCGCTCGATTTTAGCGCATTCAGCTAAATCTTTGCCTAGGGATGATGCGCGTTTTAACCTTGACGGTTATTGTTTCACTATTTGTCACGTACATTTGAAAAAATCTAACGTGATTGCATCAGGAGCAGCCGTACATCGGCGCTCGATTTTAGCGCATTCGGCTAAATCTTTGTCTAGGGGTGATGTGCGTCTTAACCTTGACAGTTATTTTTTTTCGCGTTTTGTCACGTGCATTTGAAAAATCTAACGTGATTGCATCAGGAGCAGCCGTACATCGGCGCTTGAAAATTTTTGTTATATTCAGCTAAATCTTTGTTCTGGGGATGATGATATCATCGCAGCCGTACATCGGCGCGACAAAATTTTAGAGGAAATTAAAATGTTGCGTCAGCAATAATCCCCTCTACATCGCAATTTGAGATACTATTTGAATTGATATTAATTCTAATACAATCAGTATTACATCAATCGCGCGTGTAAAAGGTTCACTGCTGAAGAAATCAACATGAATTTTTACGTTCCGATTCGAAACGGTGAAACTCCACCGTGTAAGAAGCAAAAATATGACACGTAAGTTTCGATGGTTTAAACATTTTGTTATTTATTAATTTCTTTTAAATATTGATCTAATTATTTTATATTTTTATAGCATTCAGCCTCGTCGTGCGACTCGCATACTTCGAAGAAGATACGCTCTAACCCCAACGTCGTACAAGTATTTGGACATTGGAATAAGCGTTGGAGCTGTATCGTACGTGGAACTGATTCTCGGCGATAATCGAGGCAATCAAATAGTGTTGCCTTTGTTACGTCCAGACCCTTGAAAGGTCGGGTCATCTGGAAGGACGCAACCTACTTACCCGGTGACACACTTTTCGAGCGTGTGTACAGATCGGGTCGAGCGCACTGTCAGGGGCCTGGCACAGGTCAGTGACCAGAATGGACCCTTTAATTCTGTGAGTGTCCTAGGCCGTTACGCTCGTCGGTCCCTTTTCGGTAAGAGAATCGAATCTCTTTACTCGGGACGGAACCCTGTGCGATTTCGAGATTGAGGGAATGAGAACGGGTAGCAAAAATTAAATGAAAATTTTATCGTAAATTACCATTTATTCATTAATCAATTGTTTGAGCGATATGAAATATATTTACAGGGTTACTTAAAAATCTTTTTCTAAAAATACAAAATATAATTGAAAATTTTGTGTGTGTGTTGTTTTGTATATGTGAGGGAATTTCCGCGGGTGTTGCATAGGTTCGGAGGACGTCAGCCAGGAATAAAAGTGGAAAATCTAATATTAAGTCATTAACCCTGGCTGGAGATTATTACAAATTTGTTTCTTTTAAATTTAAAATTTCCTATCTAAACATGTGTATTATAGGTGGGGAGGAAAGAAGGGGGGGGAGGAAAGAAGGGGGGAGACAAAAGGTTAAGGATTTTCAAATTGGATAGTGGACGGAGGGAATTTCTTCCAAAGGGCTTGAATAGGAACTCCTAGTGGAAGGTGGGATCCAGGGAGATACCAAGCAATTATAGCATCGGGAGGGGTACTGGTTAGGTAGTGAAGGAACTCCTCGTGGTCCACAGGACCGGGGCCCACGCGGAAAGATCCTTCGGGAATGGGGAAGTCGATGAGGGGAAACTGAGGTAGGAAATAACCTAGGGGGTGAGAAGGGGGAGGTTCAGGAGTTTCGGGACTATTAGGATGTCCCGACGGGGAATCGGGAGGGAAGTCGAAGGGGTTGGAATCCTCTTCAAGGTCGGGAAGATCTCTCGCAAAATCTCCCAGAGCCTCGCCGAATTCAGAAAACTCTGAGGAGGTGGAAGGGGAAGGAGGGTCCGAATCAAGGGTGATGATAGGTATGGGAGGGGTTCGCTCCCGGACAGGAGGTGAGGCGGAACGAGGGAGTTCGGGAGAGGAGACTGGAGAGTAGCTAGGAGGTGGAGGAGTGTCGAGTAAGTCAAGATTATTATTACTATTATTACTATTGTCGCTATTATTGCTGATATTGTTACTATTATTATTACTATTATTACTATTGTTGGTATTATTGCTAATATAGTCACTATTATTACTATTATTCGGAGTTTGATCCGGAACAAGGGGTGTGGTTCCCTTGGCCAATTTCTTTTTGAGCACCCGATTCCAACGATTCCGGCGCCGCAACTGCGCTCGGCGTTTACCGTGGGCACTAATAATAATTCGACGGTGAATGTGGGTGTTTAAAATATCGTTAAGAGGTATTTCTAACTAATTACCGTTAACTATATTACCGTTGTCATTGGGAAAAGATACTTGAATCTTAGGCGGGATAGTAACCCGTTTATATCCTTAAATTTAAGTTGTTCTTAATTGTTGATTACTGCTGATAAAATAATATAAGTGAAGGGATAGTTAAGAGAAGAGAACAAAAAATTTGAGAGGAAATAACGTAAGTTCCAAATGGTTTTTAAGAAAAGTTTCAAATTTAGGAGAGTTCGATCGAGAGTCAGTCTTCGGAGTTTTGAGCCGGATTAGAAATCGTTCGTGAACCGCCTTGAGGAGATTCTAGACGAACAGGGAAATCGTTCGTGAACCGTCTTGTGGAGATTCTAGACGAACGAGAAGTCGTTCGTGAACCGCCTTGAGGAGAT
Organism: Camponotus vicinus; assembly: GCF_025532165.1. Classification (NCBI taxonomy): domain Eukaryota; kingdom Metazoa; phylum Arthropoda; class Insecta; order Hymenoptera; family Formicidae; genus Camponotus; species Camponotus vicinus. Next base: position 18,211,572 of record NW_028141978.1, on the reverse strand, counting down.
TCTAGACGAACAGGGAGAGATGAGGAAGATGATTAGAAAGAGGAAAGAGACACGAAGTAATTAAACGATTATTAAATTGTCGAAATTTATTTTCTATCGATTAGAGAATAATCGGTCAAGGATCATTCCCAATGACAGTTGGCTAACACGAGAGGGGGAAGAAAATAAAGTGAAAGTGGACTTACTAATTATAGTGAGCGTTGTAAGGTGTTGAAAAAAAATTTAATCCGACCGGAGCTGGAAGCACAGGTGGGTGGCTGTTGGTTGAAGATGAGTGGAATGCTCAATTGATCCAAAGTTCACCTCACTCACTTCACTTACTTATTGACAATTGAATTTAGACAAATACTCTGTGCTGCACGAAAGAGGTGTCGTAATTTCTTTAAAATGAACTGTGTCCGCGTCTTCGGCTCGCGAGTTTTAAGGTTCTTACTCCTCCTCCCTTCTGGATGGTGGGGAATCTTTTTAGGCGAATAAAATAGTAGTGATACTAGGAGAGTTCTAACCCAGGGGCTCCGAGGGGGGTGAGGGGCGAGGGGGAACCCCGGCGGGGGGGGTGACGTCACGCGGAGGGTGACGTCACGTGGGGAGGGGTGACGTCACGCGGGGGATGACGTCACGCGGGGTGGGGTGACGTCACGCGGGGGATGACGTCACGTGCGGGGGGGTGACGTCACGCGGGGATGACGTCACGCGGGGGGCGTCACGCGGGGGATGACGTCACGTGCGGGGGGGTGACGTTACGCGGGGGACATCACGTGCGGGGGAGGGATCCGCGGCGCGAGCGATGGACGAGGGGGTCCGCGCGGGTAGGGGGGGATCCGCGGCGCGAGCGATGGATGAGGGGGTCCGCGCAGGGAAGAGGAATCCGCGGCGCGAGCGATGGACGAGGGGGTCCGCGCGGGGAAGGGGAATCCGCAGCGCGAGCGATGGACGAGGGGGTCCGCGCGGGTAGGGGGGATCCGCGGCGCGACCGATGGACGAGGGGGTACGCGCGGGTAGGGGGGATCCGCGGCGCGACCGATGGACGAGGGGGTCCGCGAGGAGAAGGGGGATCCGCGGAAAGAAGACGGTGGTGTGAGAAGAATAGCGTTCCGTGTGGGAAAAGGATAGCGCTAAGTGTGTGTGAAGAGGACAGTGTGACAAGGATGGCATCAATATGTGACAAGGATGACATCAACGTGTGACAAGGATGGCGTCAACGTGGGACAAGGACGACGCATTGTAAAATGCTGCATAGGTGGGAGAAGGACGACGCAAAGGTAAGTGAGTGAGTGAGTGATAGCGACGAGCATATGAATGAGAGAGAACGATAATATCGCGAACAACGCGTACGAAAGAGAACGATATTGCAAGAATAACGCGTGCGAGAGAGAACTATAATATCGCGAAACTTAGAACGATAATAGCGCGAGAACAACGCGTGCGAGAGAGAATCATAGCGCAAGACAACGCGCACGAAAGAGAGAACGATATCGCTATACTTACAACTAGCACAAGAGCGACGCAAGGGATGGAAACGCAAGGAGAGGCGAGTAAATAATCACATTCTTTTTTTCAATCAAAATTTATTTTAAAATGTGTGTAATACAATTGTGTGTGTGTGTGTGTGTGTGTGTGTGTGTGTGTGTGTGTGTGTGTGTGTGCTTAATATGTAATATATAATAATAAAAGATAGATACAAAATTTAAAAAATATAATAATAATAATAATAAAATAAAAATTTAAAATATATAAAAAAGATATATATAGGGGGGTGATGCGCCAGGCTAAAAGGGAGGTCGCTCCTAGAAGGCTAAGGGGTCGATGTGCCGGGCTGAGGGGGGCCGCTCCTGGAACAGAAAAAGACATTTGAATAGTTTTTTAATAATTTATTTTAGAACTTTTGATGTATTATAAATTGAAAATTACTTACAATACTTTCCATGGCATTTTCCATTCACCGTTATACAATACACACAATTTATATTTTGATGCAGATTTGGATTCACATATCTGTTTATCCTCTCGTCGACCATTCATATCATCACGTAAACTCTAAAATCAAACATATTAATTTTAAGTGTTTTAAATTTATTACATATCGACAAAAATATTTTACCTTCAACGTTTCCAATTTCCGCCGTAGTATATTCTCATGATCATCTTCTTCCAATTTTTCAAAATCTTCTATTAATTCGAGATTTTCACGCAGTTTATTTCCAATACAATTTACTTTAGAATGATTAGGTTCTATATTGAAACATTTACATCCATGATATTTTGCAAAATCTCGCGCACATATTTCTCGAGCTAGAAGAAATGTCCTCAACGAATTTGTGCGAGGTTTTTCCAAGCCGAGCTCTTGATGTCTTATAAACTGAACGATTGAAGTTTCCAGATTCTTCTTTGAAAGTTGTTCCCGCTCGTATTGAAGTAATTCTTCATCATCACTAGTCCGAAAACGGAAATCAGGTTTCCCATCGGATGATTCCTCCTCCATTTCTCTCTCCTCTCTCTCTCTCTCCATCTCATCCATTTCTCTCTCTCTTTCCATCCAATAATCATCATCATCCGTATCGTCATCGATGATAATAACGTCGTCTTCAGCCATTGCACTAACGTAACACAAGACTAACGAAACGCAAAGACTAACGAAAGAAATAATATTCTAATGTCGCAGGCTCCTCTTCATTATATATCTTTTAATATCTTTTGTCTCATTTCAACTAGAGCATCACGTCTCATCTACCTCAGCATTTCTCTACATCTTTAGCGGAGCGTGTTGAGAAAAGTATAACTATTCTTATTCGTATGGAAGGAAAGAATTAAAATCACAGATGGAATAAAAATAATTATTTATTGCACGCATCGTAAAGAATATCATTTGCAGCGCATGTTAATAATTCGCAATCGATTAATGATTCGCTGTTAAAGACATCACTATCGCGTATCGTTTTTACAGCATCGCATACAGTAGTAATATTGTTACGTTGTAATACAGTTTCAAATTGTTTAAATTTTTCATTCACGAGATACGTATTCTCACATAACCAATTGTGCATATGATCGATACAATTTTCAAAATTAAATAAATGTAATAATGTCGGTGGTTTCATGTACAAAGAATTGTCACCTAATGTGAGTTTTACAATTTTCGATTGATACATTTCGATCGATAAATCTCCAATCCTTAATGGGAGAGCAGTCGATTGTAGAAATTGTTCAATGTCTGCTTGCTTCTGCATCAACAAATTCCACGTTGAAAAAGGTAACACTATTTGATTGCCTCGATTATCGCCGAGAATCAGTTTCACGTACGATACAGCTCCAACGCTTATTCCAATGTCCAAATACTTGTACGACGTTGGGGTTAGAGCGTATCTTCTTCCAAGTACGCGAGTCGCACGACGAGGCTGAATGCTATAAAAATATATAAATTAGATCAATATTTAAAAAAAATTAATAAATAAAATTTTTAAACGATCGAAACTTACGTGTTACATTTTTGCTTCTTACACGGTGGAGTTTCACCGTTTCGAATCGGAACGTAAAAATTCATGTTGATTTCTTCAGCGAACCTTTCACACGCGTGATTGATGCAATACTGATCGTATTAGAATTAATATCAATTCAAATAGTATCGCAAATTGCAATATAGAGGGGATTATTGCTGACACGACATTTTAATTTCCTCTAAAATTTTGTCGCGCCGATGTACGGCTGCGATGACATCCCCAGAACAAAGATTTAGCTGAATTCGCTAAAATCGAGCGCCGATGTACGGCTGCTCCTGATGCAATCACGTTAGATTTTTCAAATGTACGTGACAAAACGTAAAATTTTCAAGGTTAAAATGCGCATCGGAACAAAGATTTAGCTGAATTCGCTAAAATCGAGCGCCGATTTACGGCTGCTCCTGATGCAATCACGTCAGATTTTTCAAATGTACGTGACAAAACGCGAAAAAAAATAATCGTCAAGGTTAAAATGTGTATCACCCCTAGACAAAGATTTAGCTGGATGTGCTAAAATCGAGCGCCGATTTACGGCTGCTCCTGATGCAATCACGTTAGATTTTTTCAAATGTACGTGACAAAACGTAAAATTTTCGAGGTTAAATTGCACATCAGAACAAAGATTTAGCTGAATTCGCTAAAATCGAGCGCCGATTTACAGCTGCTCCTGATGCAATCATGTCAGATTTTTCAAATGTACGTGACAAAACGCGAAATTTTCAAGGTTAAGATGCGCATCGGAACAAAGATTAACCGTCAAGGTTAAAACGCACATCACCCCTAGACAAAGATTTAGCTGAATTCGCTAAAATCGAGCGCCGATGTACGGCTGCTCCTGATGCAAACACGTTAGATTTTTCAAATGTACGTGACAAAACGCGAAATTATCAAGGTTAAATTGCAGACGCTATTCCGGGGAATTTTTTAAGATGAAATCATTCTAGAATGTTCGATGATATGCACGAGACAGTATATAAATCGTGATAAAGAGGCACACCCCGCCAGTATTTTTGCTAAAGTACATCCAGAACTATCATTAGGAAGCGCATTTCGCAAGTGTGTGTTACAATATGGAGGAACAAATTTGCGAGAGCAATCCACATTGATTGATTCGCTGGAAGACTACATTGTGTGGGAGCAACGATGCGACCAATACATCGAGTTGGAAGAGCAAAGTCGCATCAAGCGACCGCGATTATCGATCGGAAATCGACAATCGCTGATTGCTCGGATCGCGCCCCTCGAAGGGTTGAAAAATTCGGTACGTGGACGTTTCATACACGCGGGTGCCGGATGTAGCGCGCGTCAAAATGGACTTGTGTGGCGCGAGATTGATACGGCGTTCGAGAGTCGCGTATCGACTGGTGCGATGATAAACTATAATCACATCGAAACTCGCCAATTTCTCGATGACGCCAAAGACATTGTGATAGAACATGTGAAGAACGTTATAAAAAGACACAATTGTGTGAAAGTGAACACTATATTTAACGATGAATTCGTGGCTGGGGATAAACGCGCCAACAAAAGTATCAATACGAGAAACTATGAACTCTTTCGCACATCCGATTTACGCGAGTGGTACGAACGGCGTGTTATCGAACCCACCCTAGCGTCGCTGGAAGAATTTCAGGAACACGACAGCGGGTGGGCTTTGTCGCGAATACTAAATTTAACTGTAAATATAAATAAGTATAATCCTATGCGTGCGGGATGTCATATCAAATTACCGCGGAACATTATGATGAAAAGAGCGGTGATTAATGTACAATCCAGAGACAATGCATGTTTCGCGTGGGCAGTGGTCGCCGCCCTATACCCCGCCGAAAGAAAGGCCGAACGGGAATCATCGTACCCGCATTACACGACAGTGCTGAATCTCCAGAACATTGAGTTTCCAGTGACAGTGAACCAAATAAAAAATTTTGAACTTGCCAATGACATTTCTATAAATGTGTACAACATCGAAGACAAGAACAGCATTGTCCCGATGCGTCTTTCGCAGCAGAAGCGGGATAAGCATATCAACTTGCTGTACATTGAAGACGACAACAGCGTCGGACATTTTGCATGGATTAAAAATTTATCCCGGCTCGTGAGCTCACAACTGAGCAAACACAACGGTCAAAGATATATCTGCGATCGGTAAGTTTAATTTATATTATTTGAATAATTATAGGTTAAACACTTTGTTATATAAATCTTTAAAAAATTTTTCTTTTACAGATGCCTGCATTATTTTAATTCGGACGCCAAGTTGCAGTCGCATACGGTTGACTGCGGAAAGATGAACGATTGCGCTGTCCGATTGCCGAGCGATAAGGACAAGTGGCTATCGTTCAACAATTTTAATCGGAAGGAGCGGCTTCCATTTGTGGTCTACGCTGACCTGGAATGCGTTCTGGCCAAGATGGATGAAGAACAGCGAAATTTGCGTCAACATCACCAAGTATTTAGTATAGCCTATTATGTACATTGTTCGTACGACGAATCGTTATCGGCGTACCATTCGCGTCGTAGCGCCGATTGTATAGCATGGTTCGCCGAAGACCTCAAAAATTTAGCGTTACGTGTAAAAAATATTTTAAAAACAAATGTCCCCATGGTAAATTTGACGTCCGAAGAGTGGGAGAAATTCCATAGTGCCACTCAATGTCATATATGCGAAAAACCGTTCATGTAAGACGATACACGCGTTCGCGATCATTGCCATCTGACCGGGCGGTACAGAGGTCCAGCACACTCAAATTGTAATTTAAATTATAAAGAATCTTTTTGTATTCCCATAGTTTTTCATAATTTATCCGGTTACGATTCGCACTTTATTATCGAGGAAATAGCCACATCGTTCGAAGGGAAAATCGAGTTACTTCCGATAACTAAAGAGAAATATATTTCGTTTACTAAAAATGTTTGTATGGATGAAGAATCAAAAAATCATGTAAAATTACGTTTCATCGATTCATTCAAATTTCTGGCATCGAGTCTCGACAAATTGGCATCATTTTTGGACAAAGACAAACTCAAAATTTTAAAATCAGAATTTCAAAATTTATCAACCGAACATTTCAATTTGTTAACGCGAAAAGGTGTATTTCCATACGAATACATCGATTCCGTTGACAAGTTGCAAGATACGTGTTTACCACCGCGCAAATCGTTTTACAGTTCCTTGACCGGCGAAACTGTATCCGAGAGCGATTACGCGCACGCCGAGAACATCTGAACGCGATTCTCCATTCGGACGCTAGGCGAATATAGCGACTTGTACCTCAAAATTGATGTCTTGTTATTAGCCGACATTTTTGAAAACTTTCGAGATAAATGTATCGAAAGTTACGGACTCGACCCCGCGTATTACTATACTCTCCCCGGATACACGTGGGACGCCATGTTGAAGCATACAAAGATTACGTTCGAGTTGCTTACTGACATCGACATGGTTATGTTCATCGAACGTGGTATACGCGGCGGTCTGAGTCAATGTTCGGGTAGATATGCTCGCGCTAATAACAAGTACATGGAGTCGTACGATCCATCGAAACCATCATCTCGTACTTGATGTACTTTGATGTAAATAACTTGTACGGATGGGCAATGTGTCAACCGTTGTCTTACGCCGATTTTCAATGGGTCGATGACGTGTCCAATTTTAACGTATCATCCATCGCGCTAGATTCGCCTACAGACTATGTCCTCGAAGTGGACATCGAGTACCCGCAACATCTTCACGATGCGCACACTGACCTACCGTTTTGCCCGACATGCGACAAACCACCTGGCAAGCGGGAATTCAAACTGCTTGCAACGCTATACGATAAGAAGCGTTACGTGATACACTATCGCAACCTGCAGCAGTGTACGCGTCACGGTCTTCGCGTTACAAAAATACATCGAATTTTACAGTTTTCACAATCTCCCTGGCTTCGAAATTACATAGAACTAAATACACATTTTAGAACATTGGCTAAAAATGATTTCGAAAAAAATTTATATAAATTAATGAATAATGCGGTGTTTGGTAAAACGATGGAAAATGTGCGCAATCGTGTCGATGTTAAATTATTAACAAAGTGGGATGGTCGGTACGGCGCAGAGGTGATGATCGCGAAACCAAATTTCCACAGCAGAAGCGTTTTTTCAGAAAACTTAATCGCTGTGGAATTGCGTAAACTCGAGGTGAAATTCTACAAACCGATTTACGTGGGTATGTCCATACTCGACATATCCAAGACATGTTTGTACGAGTTTCATCACGAGTATATGACGCCAATGTATCGCGACAAATGCCGGGTAATGTACACCGATACGGATAGTCTCATATATCACATTGAGTGCACGGATGTGTATGAGAATATGAAGTGTGATATCATCAGATTCGACACGAGTGATTATGCGGTGGATAATGTGTGCGGTATACCGCTTGTAAATAAAAAGGTACCGGGTCTAATGAAGGACGAAAACAACGGTGCCATAATTACCGAATTCGTCGGGCTCAGAGCAAAGATGTACGCGTTACGAGTGAATGGGAAAAAGGACACAAAGAAAGTTAAAGGTGTCAAGAGTAACGTTGTCGCGAAAACGATAATGTTTGACGATTACACGCGGTGTTTAAACGAAGAAATTGAAATGACGCGTCAGCAGTCGTGTATACGATCTAAATTACATCAAGTATAGACGATCTGCGAGACGAAAATTGCTCTGAGTCCGTACGACGATAAGCGGTATATCGTACCCGAAACCACCGATACATTACCGTGGGGACATTATAGAATACCATTGAAAATAAATGTATATTTTGTTTATTATTAATTGTATATTTTGTACATAACCATGTATATATTTTTATATTTTATACATTTTATATATTTCTATATTTTCATAAATTTTATATTTTTTATACACATATTTTATATATTTTAATAAATATTTATAATACATTATTTTTATGTATGATTTATCCATTCCCAACCATTTCACGTATACGTCATCACCCTTTTCCCGCAAAATTTTTTCCACGAGATATACGTCGGGATTAGCGACGCGTTGTAGTTCGTATTCGTAGAATCCTCCAGCGACGGGATCTCCACGCGAATCTTCGAGTATGAATGTCGCGGGATTAGTTTTCTGCACCTCGACAATCTTAAAAACTTCGGTCGTCCAATTAGGCGTGAAACCTTTTTCAAAGATGGTCTTGTATTTGCTCACGCGTACAGAATCGCCTACTTTAAATTTTGTCGGAGCCGCAATTTTTACGCTGCTATACACCGTATTTAAAAGTTTTTCGGCGATCGCTGGAGTGACGTCGGCAGGTCTCATACCGATGGTGCGATGTTTTCGCGTATTGTACTCTGCAACGAGTCGAGATAGCTCGATCCATTTGTAATTTCCGTTGAGCGTTAAACATTTTCCACATATTGTTTTTCAAAGTACGATTGAATCGTTCCATGACCGAGGCTTTCATAACGGAATATGTCGAGTAATGATTAATGTTGTGTTTCTTCATGAGTTTCTCTACATTCGCGTTGTAAAATTCTTTTCCTCTGTCGGTTTGAAAATTTTTCGGACACCTTATATCATCTCCAATAATCTTTGCGATCGTTTCGGACATTTCGTTTCCGCTCTTACTCTTGAGCGGTACGGCCCACGCATACTTGCTCAACACATCGATAACTGTGAGTATATATTTATGACCCTTGTTGAGTCGAGAGTACGAACGCATGTCGACCACGTCCGCCTGCCACAGATCGTCGTATCCGCGTACAATGACGCGTCTTCGTGGAAAATTTCTTCTCGCCGGAGCATGTAATTCCTCGACTAGTTGCCGCTTTTCGGAGGTGTTTTTCTTCTTTTGCACGTTTGATCGAGGCATAATTACTATTGCAATATTAGTATGTCTGGTTTACTGTGTCGAGTCAGATGTTGCATATCTCAGCACATTCTTTATCTCGTCCATCATTATTTGTAGCGCCTGCACGTTTGTTTCGAGCGCGATAATTTTTTGCTCAATTTCTTCCTGTCGATCTCTCAAAAGTTTATCCACGTATCGTTTGTTGACGGCGTCAGTATCAGCTTCCGGTTACGCTACGAGTTGAATCTTGCGCGACCTTCCATCAAAGCCTGTAGTAGTCTGGCAGAGAGCGTTATCGCGAACGTAATAATCCATTCCATTGATAGTACAAATTATTCGACGTTCCGAGCGATAATCCAAATTTATTAATCGACATTTCGGTACCGAGAACATTGATCGAATGACACGTATCGTCGACGCATAGTTTAATTTATAATAATGTCGGCCTCGCGATGTTCTTCGATAATTGACAAGATTTCATTGTCGTGAGCATTGTTGCCGGCGCGACGCGAGGCGTCCAGCAATCGCAAACGATGTACCAATTCGTTGGGATCGTTCCAATGCACGTAATCGATCATGTTGTCGCTTAGCGTCATGGTTCGCGATGCGTCTATACCTCTTCCCACCTTCCTATCGGGGAATAATGGTGCAATTATATATTTGTACTTGTATCCTTTATTACTTTTAATAGGATTATTAACTTTGTTGTCACGTTTATGTTCATTTGTTGCTTTTAATATACTTTGATATTTATACAAATCGTCTTGAGTGTATTTTATATGATTGGGAAATTTTCTAAAAATCAAATCGTAGATACCTTCGGTTCCCGTATATTTTATTCCATCGATAATTATATTATCTTCCATGTCCACATCGAAACGTTTATCACCGAGCATCATTCTTTCGCTGGTAAATTTAACACCGTAGACGTAATCCATACTCTTATTTATATCAACACTCATGATAGCTCCTATATATTTTTGCGCTAGTGGACCAAAATGATCTCGGAACGTTTTCTGACCTTCGGACGTTTCTAATTCGTGTCTGACCGATGTTACAAACGAATCGGGCGTGGTCTCGTAAATTTCTTCGACGGACGGGGATGGTATTGTTTGACGCGGTTGTACTTTTATCGGAGTAGAAACAGTAGCCATATTAGAAAATTGTTTCCTTCGTTTTGATCGATTCGGTGTCGAATATATCGGCGAATCGTTTATCGGCATATTTATCCGTGCTCGCTTTATTCCTTGCTTTGACTCTTTTATTTTTTCCTCGTGCTTCTCTCCGAACGTCAAACTCAATGGCTCGATTTTCGGCGCATCAGATTCCACAGTATTTTCGACAAGCTGTTTTAAAGGTTCGGTAATTGGCTTAAATTGCCTTTCCAATGCAACGTCTTCCTCCATTTTACCAGTTTTCAAAGCACGATATTTTTTGCGAATTGATTCGCTCGTTTTTGCAATCTCTCTCGCAATCGATCTTTTCACGATCACCGTTCATAATGCTCGATCGATGTATCGATGAAGACTGATCGTTTTACGGTATCGCGAAATCATTAAATCCTCTTCTATATCGTCCATTGATCAACATGCTGTCTTTATCAATGACTACAAAGCCATATTTGCGTTGCCAATATTTCTGACACAATGCGCGGAAATCGTCGTAAGACATGTCGGTATTTACATGATCGTTGTACACATGTTTCAAGTTTGTGCCGTCTTGTTTAAATAAAATCAAAAGATTCGCATTGTCGCGTATAAGATGCTTAGGTATCTTGGCGTACGTTTGACAAAGATAGAAACAGTCGACGCTCGAGTGTCGACCCATTGCAAAGTACTCTCTTATCGTATCTTGCTTGTCACATGCCACGTCATCAAAGATAAAGATGGAATTCGGAAGCGGCTCGCTCGATGGAATGACATCGCTGTTATTAGAGAATGTAAAATAACCAATTTCGTCTATAGGTGCTAATAAATTTTCCAAGTATCTATATTTCGGTTGTTGAAGCGATTTCGAGTATACGTACACGTTCTCGAAACGTACACCGTACGGACTTTCTATCAAACTAATCAACACGTTTGTCTTACCGCAGTTTGAAGGGCCGCAAACGATACTGCGTATAGTAGTCGGTAGCATGTTTCCATGCTTGCGTACTTTTTTCTCCGATATTAGTCTATCGTCGAAATTTGATACTTTGATTATCCGCGCTTGTCGCACGAACCGCATGTTTTCTTTTTCGAATCAATTTTGCGAATGATCACGAGGGGAGAGACCTATTTATAGAGGTGTCTCAACTCGAAACCGTTCAGTATCAAAATGTTTTTCCTTCTGTCGGATGAAAGAGACATTTTCCGGCTTACCGCCGAACAACTGCAGTATATCCCAAAGATTATTTTACTGCAAAATTTTGGTGATTACGTGGAACGATTGTGGGACAAGCTTCCAAAATATATAAAGGCTGATTCGGAGGTTCGACAATATCGTTCGTGCATGCGACATTACAATCAGCCGTGGCAGCGAACACATATCGACGGTCCGCCACCGTTAATAAAAGATTGCTACGAATGTCAGCGAGAATCGTAAAAGGTAGCGGTCTCTTAAATCGTGCGATAAACGCGCTTCCCATCGAATTACATATTCCCGGTTATCAGTTTTGCGGCCCGGGAACTCGATTAGAGAAACGATTGGCTAGAGGCGATCGAGGCATCAATCCATTGGACGCCGCTTGTCGCGAGCACGACATTGCTTACTCGCGAAGCAACGACCTCGGTCAACGACACGTCGCGGATCGCATACTAGCTGCAAGAGCGCGAGAACGCATTACCGCGAGGGATTCGACTCTTGGCGAAAGAGCAGTCGCTACGACTGTTTGGGCGGCAATGAAGGCAAAGACAAAACTCGGCATGGGGATGAAAAAGCCATCGACGACAAAGAGGAGGAAAAAACGAATACTTCCAGTAGCGAAACGCGGTGGTATTTTACCACTTTTACCGTTGTTGGGAGTTGTCGGTTCTTTGGCCGGCGGTGCGGCGGGAATCGCAAAGGCGGTAAACGATAGCAAGGCGACGCAACGTCCGCTGGAAGAGTTGCAGCGTCACAATCGCGCTATGGAAGGTCGCGGACTTTATCTCGCTCCGTACAAGCGTGGACAGGGATTCTGAACAAAGTCTAAGAGAAAAAAAAAAGTCGGAAAAACATTAAAAATGCCTACGGGTGCGACAACTAACGTGCAATTGGAACAATTGGCGATACGTATGCACATATCTTTCTTTAGAGGTGCTTTCATGCGCAATAATTTACCGATAAGCGGTGTACGACGAAACGAGAGCGGTATCGCCAATTTGGATGACGTTGATGGTCCCGGTACTCATTGGGTAGCGTACGCAAAGAGGAGAGATCGTGTCGTATATTTCGACAGTTTTGGAAATCTTCGACCACCCAAAGAACTTGTGCGATATTTCGGACGAGTGAAAATTGAATACAATTATGCATCTTATCAAAGTTACAATCAGCATCTGTGGACAGTTGTGTTTAAAATTTCTTCAAACAGTCGACGATCAATTTAAAGCCTAACAATCCATCGTCACGACTCAGTATTCGTTCGACATGTCACTGACACTTACGTTGACTGGTAGAAGCAGCGTTCTCGCTGTAAGCTATTTTCCCGCTATAGATTTGACTGATGCCGATTATGAGCTCGGATTAATTGATTTTGAAACTTATCATACGATTCCGAATGTAAATTTTTCGAATAATAAATTTTACTTTGGCAACGACGACAAGGAAATTACGATTCCCGAAGGATCGTACGAATTGCACGCTATAAATGACTATCTCAAACGCGCAATTTTGCAAGATGAACACCTTTCCAGAGATGTTGAAAACGATTATGATGAGGAATATCGAATAGCGTTCCGCGCCAATCATAGCACGCTAAAGAGCGAAATCAAATGCGCCTACAGAATAAACTTTACCAAATCCGACAATGTAGGATCCTTGCTTGGATTCTCGTCGAATCGTATATTGCAACCTCGCAAGTGGTACGAATCGGACGAACCGGTTAATATTATAAACGTAAATATTATTCGTATAGAATGTAACGTGACTACTGGTGCGTACAGCAATGGCATGCGCGTACACACGATACATGAATTTTCACCGAGCGTACCGCCAGGATATAAGATATCGGAAACGCCGGCACAGATCATTTATCTGTCGGTCATCGTACGGAGCATTACGGATTTAACGATACGTATTGTGGATCAAAGAGGCCGATTGCTCGATTTTCGAGGAGAGGAAATTACCGTAAGATTGCATATACGGCGGCGACAAACATAGTATGCTCGTGCTGAACGAAACGGAGCACGCGAGAGACAATACTTTTACGAGGGACAATACTATTGCGGTATCGGGTGACAATAATAAGATAGCCGTTAAGAAGAAGCTGAGCGCGTTGAATCGTGAATTTTTAAAATCATTGGGATTCATCATGCGAAAAGAATGATTAATATTTTGAATATCGCAGGTGAGCCAGTCTTTGAAGATCGCATCGTCAAGATTGAGACTCATACATACAATCCGTACGCCAATACGACGCTTGGATACAGCGATGAGATACGAATACCTATACAACATCAGGATTTCTACACGTTACCGTGTGAAAGCTTTCTTTACATCGAGGGAAGGTTTAATGTGCGAAAAGCGAATGACGAAATGAAGGTTGTATTGGGAAACAATTGCGCCGCATTCATGTTTGATGAGCTTCGATATGAACTCGATGGAGTAGAGATTGTTCGCAACAGAAATGTTGGAATAACTTCAACGCTCAAAAATTATGTCTCTCTAACGCACCAGAAATGTATAAACTTGAAGAACGCTGCGTGGGATTTGACCTACAACGGTGACAAAAATTATTTCAACTATTGCGTACCGCTCAACATGTTGCTGGGATTTTGCGAAGATTATAAACGCGTTGTGATTAACGCTCGTCACGAATTGATTCTGATACGTTCGCGCAACGATAATAATTGTCTATTCGGACATCCATCGTCGGAAGCTGAGATTGAATTACTCAAGATACAGTGGCGTATGCCTCATGTAATATTGAATGAGATTAATAAATTGTCGATGTTGCGAATGTTGGAAAGCGGACGATACTTGAACATGAGTTTCCGATCTTGGGATCTATACGAATTTCCTCTGCTGCATAGCACGACTAAATATTCGTGGACCGTGAAAGCCGCCTCCCAGCTAGAGAAACCACGATACGTGATCTTTGCACTGCAAACTAGTAAAAAGAATTCAGTGTCACAAGATGTTACATTATTCGATGACTGCAAATTGACCAACGTTAAACTCTATTTAAACTCGGAATTTTATCCCTACGATGATTTAAATTTAGATTTTGAAAAAAATAGATTCGCCGTCCTATTCGATATGTACTCTCGTTTTCACAAATCTTATTACGGATGCGATAACAGCACCACGCTATTAACTATTTCAAAGTTTCTACATTGCGGTCCTCTTGCGGTCATTGATTGCTCGCGACAAAACGAGTCTGTCAAAACTGCTACCGTGGACGTGAGAATAGAGTTTGAATGCAGGGAAAATATACCGGCGAATACTACCGCCTATTGTCTCATCTTGCACGATCGGGTTGTCGAATATAATCCATTGACCAATGTAGTCCGCAAAATTACATAAGTCAGCAAATATCCCCTCTATTGCATATGAAAAAATATAAAAGATTGAGATGTTTGACGATCGACATCAGTCTGCGATCGGATCTTGTCATCATGGCTGTGCCAACGTTTGTGGATCTACAAGGATTTATCGTTGGGAAAAATTTTGTCGTGAAGGAAGCTGCGGTTCTGAGAAAGGGATCCGTACTTTCTCATTACATTTTTACATGTCCCGAACCATGGCACATGCTCACAAAATCTGAGAGATGTCAGGTTTTATGGCTGATGAAAAATCACCATGGATTATCGTGGAATGATGGACACGTTTCATATTGGAAGTCGAAACGTTTAATTACAACGGCGATGATGAGTGCAACGGGGGAGGATGATGATGCGTCACCTCTCGTGTACGTTAAAGGGTACGAAAAACGGCAATGGTTAGCCGATATACTGGACAATGATGCGAGAAACGATGTGATTATCGAAACTTTGGATGTAGACTATGAGGATGTAGCTTCTTTAAATAAGTTAGATGTTAAGAATACTATGCGTTGTGAAAATCATGTAAAAAATTGCGCTTTACAAAATGTATTTAAGATTTATAATTGGTGGTTGAAACACCATGATTCTTCGAATCCATATTTATAATAAATTGATGCGATATATTTTTATCGTCTTTCTTATTCTCTCCATTCTTTCCTTTTCCTTATCTATGTATGTGCGCAGTATCGTGTTTCCGTACGTGACACAGCTGCCACAGATATTGTATTTCGATACTACATTGTGGTACATAATAAAACATTTAAATATTTGTTTAATAATATTTGAATATAGTTTTGTGTTCAATTACCGTTCAATTCCGTTCTATTACCGTTCAATTCCGTTCGATGACCGTTCATTTCCGTTCGATGACCGTTCAATTACCGTTCGATGACCATTCAACGGACGTTCGTTTCCGTTCGACGATCGTTCGTTTCCGTTCGACGGGCGTTCGTTTCCATTCGATGGGCGTTCAATTACCGTTCGATAGCCGTTCGCCAGTCGTTCGTTTCCGTTCGATGACCGTTCGACGGTCGTTCATTTCCGTTCGATGACCGTTCAATTACCGTTCGATAGCCGTTCGATGACCGTTCATTTCCGTTCGACGAGTGTTCGTTTCCGTTCGACAGTCGTTCGATTATTATATTTTTATTTTTTTATTATATACTTTTTCTTATATTATTATTAAATTATTATTAAATATTATTAAATATTATTTTATTAGACACACACACACACACACACAATTGTATTACACACATTTTAAAATAAATTTTGATTGAAAAAAGAATGTGATTATTTACTCGCCTCTCCTTGCGTTCCCATCCCTTGCGTCTCTCTTGTGCTAGTTGTAAGTATAGCAATATCGTTCTCTCTCGTACGCGTTGTTCTCGCGCTATTATCGTTCTCTCTTTCGTACGCGCTATCGTTCTCTCTCTTGCGCTAGTTGTAAGTATATCGTTCTCTCTTTCGTGCGCGTTGTCTTGCGCTATGATTCTCTCTTGCACGCGTTGTTCTCGCGCTATTATCGTTCTAAGTCTCGCGATATTATAGTTCTCTCTCGCACGCGTTATTCTTGCAACATCGTTCTCTTTCGTACGCGTTGTTCGCGATATTATCGTTCTCTCTCATTCATATGCTCGTCGCTATCACTCACTCACTCACTTACCTTTGCGTCGTCCTTCTCCCACCTATGCAGCATCTTACAATACGTCGTCCTTGTCCCACGTTGACGCCATCCTTGTCACACGTTGATGTCATCCTTGTCACATATTGATGCCATCCTTGTCACACTGTCCTCTTCACACACACTTAGCGCTATCCTTTTCCCACACGTAGCGCTATTCTTCTCACACCACCGTCTTCTTTCCGCGGATCCCCCTTCTCCTCGCGGATCCCCTCGTCCATCGGTCGCGCCGCGGATCCCCCCTACCCGCGCGGACCCCCTCGTTCATCGGTCGCGCCGCGGATCCCACCTACCCGCGCGGATCCCCTCGTCCATCGCTCGCGCCGCGGATTCCCCTTCCCCGCGCGGACCCCCTCGTCCATCGCTCGCGCCGCGGATTCCCCTTCCCCGCGCGGACCCCCTCATCCATCGCTCGCGCCGCGGATCCCCCCCTACCCGCGCGGACCCCCTCGTCCATCGCTCGCGCCGCGGATGCCCCCCGCACGTGATGCCCCCCCGCGTGACGTCACCCCCCCGCACGTGACGTCATCCCCCGCGTGACGTCCCCCTCCGCGTGACGTCATCCCCCGCGTGACGTCACCCCTCCCGCGTGACGTCACCCCCGCCGCGGTTCCCCCTCGCCCCTCACTCCCCCTCGGAGCCCCTGGGTTAGAACTCTCCTAGTATCACTACTTAAAATAATTTCTATTATTCCCTTCCTAAGATCAAGGAGCTTGATTTTTAGGAGGAAAGGGGTCTCTTAAGATTTTAATTGGTTAAGCCCTTTGGCTCGAGACTTAGCTCCATCCAGTAGAGAGTGGGAGTGAACTGATTATCTTATCGCTTGATGATTTGGCGATTCGGAGAACGCTTGAGGGTGACCCGTCAAACGAGCGCACGTGCAGTATCAATTTCGAAAAGTTTGTCTTACGTTTATTATTTGTCACTCTTCCGAGGACCAGATCTTTATTTTGAAAATTCTTTAGATAGAGAGGCTTGGAACATAAAGCCGTACCAATAGATACGGGACAGTTAGAATTTCTCATAACAACTTTTCACCATATAACTCGTAAATTTATTTAGAGTTTCGTTAACGCTATCTCGACTGGCCATTCTCAGTATTAGATTTGTTAAAGTTTAATGACGATACCCGCGGGTGAGGTTGCGTTCTTCTAAGTGCTATCTTTATTCCTAAGAAGAATCGCTTTGCATTCCGAATGCAAATCGATCCTTGATTTCCTTCTTCCACGAAATCGTTTCGAGGAAAGAAAAGAATCGTGGAGTCCACCGGACGTAACACCCTCCGCCTTAGACAAATGTTGGGGGTACACGACATTTGCAAATAATAAGAATATTAGATTCTTTTCTTTCTGAGAAACGGAATAAGGAAATTTATACGCATTATTATATATTTAAAGTAATGTGTAAGAGTATAGTATAAGTGTATTATAATTTTTAAAGAAGGAGGAAAGAAAAGGCGACCTCCATAACCCCTTCCTTTTATTCTTTCGTCCTTCTTGTACAGGATTTCTTTTTATATATGTATATGTTTAGTTTTTTTTTTTATGATTAAAATATAATATGATTAAATATTATATAAAGGCAACTTAACATAAGAAGAATATAAGGATAGTTTAATAAAAATAATTGATAATTGATATTTTAACGCAGTTATATAGTCGCGTGAAAGAGAAGACTGGAGCGGAGAAAGGATAGTAAGGACAAGAGAGAGATGTGGACATTTTGTCTTTGTCAGAGTCGATACCAGATGTGCGTATGAGAGAGAAAGACAAGGCTCCTTCTTTGTCTTTTGATCTTACTCTTCTCTCCTTAAGGGAAAGACTGGTATTCCCCACCCTCGATTCAGGTTAGTCTCGTCAGTCTTCCAAAATGTTTCAATACAGTTTACACATTCGTTTGCAGGTCTGATTCTCATCATGGTTTGATTGCATTGCGTGCAATTTCTTAGAGGTTCAGTAAAGTCTCTATGAATTAGCATGTGTGGCAACACCATTAAGTACTTACGTCGGTGGCCTTTTGGCACTGTAAGGTAGCAGTAGGTGCAAATTTTTTGATGATTTGTGAGGTGTTGGAAGATGTAGTTTTCTGATTGCCTGACACACCTGAGTTCTAATAGGTAATCTGGTGTTCCGGAATGGTCTTGTGGTCTTGTTCCTCTGGTAGAACTATGAATTTCTTCTCCATGCGTGTCGGGGTTCCAGCCATTGTCTTTCTGCCATTTTGCGCTGCGGTTGATGGTTAATTATTCAAGAATTAACTGTAAATATTTGGAATGCGAAATTATATATATATATATATATATATATCTTATATTCTTTTTTTTTTATTTCTAATATTATTTTTCTTTTCTTATTATTATAATTTTTTTTTTTTTTTTGAGGAAAAGGAGTGAATAATATAGAGACAAACAAGGGCATGTGGTTATGGTCAGAGAGTCAGGATTTGATGGTGAGAGTGCGAGGGGGAAAAAAGGGGGAAAAGGTTTCTCTTTTCGCTGTTATGTTTCTTCCCATCGGGCGAAGACAGGCGCTCCCTATCCTTCGCTAAGATATGCTTTATCGGTGTTCAAGTATTTTTCGATGCATCCTCTGCACTCTTCAGCTGGTCTAATTTTTATTATTATTTTATAACATTGTGTGCATCTGGTTTGATTTTCTACTGACGCACTGTGTACTAAATTATGTGGTGCCACTATAGCGTATTCTTGCTGATAGTCTTCCGGAACTTTAAAGAAACATGAATTGCAGATTTTATAGCAGTCTGAAATACGTTGATAAATTTCGCCTTCGAGTGAAACAATACATCGAAGTTCAAATAGGTAGCTGTAGGTTTCAGGGTGATCGCTTGGTTTTACGCCGTCGATCAGTTCATCGTCTTCTTCCTGATTTTCAATGGATAAGTAATGATGTCCCGGTATTTCTACGCTGTAAGCGATTGTCAAGTGTTCAAGTGTGATTCTTGTTATATATATATATATATATATATATATATATATATATAGAAGAAATTAGAATAAATAGCTTTTGCGCTACAGAGATGTTATCCTACATGTTTTGTATATATATTTTGCATATATTCATTATATATATATTTTTATTATTATTGTTAAATTTTTTTTATATATTTTTTTATTTTTATTTTTATTTTTATTTTTTTTTTACACTGCGGGGGAAATATCCTCCATAATGTTCTTGCTGTGACGAGCTATTCCTAATTTAATTAGTGCTTCTTTAAAATCGTACGACGCATCGAAATTTATTGATTTTAGTCGAAGATTAACTAAAGCAGCTCCTTTCCAAAGAGGTTGTACTATGTTTATCCATCCTTTATTACCCTCAGCGACTATGCGAGCAAGATTTTTATTAACTTCTGGCCAGGTGGAAGTGGGGGGTTTTGATCCTGTGTGAGCTAAAGCACAAGCGATGGCACGCCACGGTAATCTTCTGAACTCATCGTCAAGTTCGTACAGTTCGTTGTGAGCCAGACATATTTTCCGGCCAATGTCCTTTAGAAAAATTTTGGCTGCTCCTATTACTCTGCTGACTCTGGTTATTATACCTCTATGCCAGAGCTTGTTGTGCATCACGCTGACGGCTTGATCTTCTTGTATATTTGTTATGAGTTTCTTATTAGCGGCCATTTTAATTTGTAATCTATTTTGCAGTCTTTCGTAGACTTTTTCATCATTTCGGAGTTGTACCCAGAAGAGTAACGGCGATTCCACGCATACAACTCTTACTTCTTGATGCCCTGAGCGTAAATGTGTGGTGTCAATGGATTCGATTTCCATTTTCTATAAAGAGCGATAATGTCGATGGTATTATCGAAAAGGTACTTTGTCCAGTGTTTTATTAAAAGATGAAAACCGTGTGATTATTTCTATTGCTATTATTATTATTATTACTGCTATTAGTATCATTATTATTATCACTATTACTATTATTATCTTAACTGACATTTGTTAAGGAATATAAATTTAGAGCAGTATAACGTACAAATTATAAGGAAATAGCGTATAGGTACAATGAGGGAGAGGGGGAAGGAAGGGAAGAAGAAAAATGAATTTGCTGATTCAATACTTAATGTAAGTGTATTGTGTAAATTTTCTTACATAGATAAGTTCATTAGAGGTACGCCCCCCCCCCTTTTTTTTACGTTAAATGGATTAATATAATACACTAATATTCTATGATGTTAGTGTATATTACCTTATGAATTAATGTAAGAGATGTGTGTTATGGTACTAGATATATATATACAGGGTGATTCAAAATAACCTCCTTGTCCCTGAAATGACACATTCTTGAATCAATTCTAAGACGATTTTTCCTTTGGCAAAATTTCGTCCGAAGCTTAGTTTTTGAATTATTAAAGGAAGTAGTTAACGTATGACGGGTCGAATACAAGAGGCAGGCAAGGGTAGCGCGATTCACCGTCAGACGCGGGTGCTTACGCGGGGCGCCTGCTGCGATCAGCTGGTCGCTATACACATACAGACACACATGCGAACACATACATTCTCTCTCTGTCTGTCTATCTGTCTGTCTGTCTGTCTGTCTCTCTCTCTCTCTCTCATTCGCTCACTCATCTGTAATTTTTTTTTTCTTTTTTTTACGAGAGAGGGGAAAATGCATTTTATGCATACCCACCGGTCGATCTAGTGAGTTATGCGGGACTCGAGTACCAAGTCGAATTACCAACTCGGTACTCCCTACCCACTAAAAACCCCTCTCTTTTCACGAATTTCCTTTGACACACTGTCCCTCTGACTTCCCGAGATCTGTTTTCACATAACGTCAAAAAATAGTTATTATTACCTTGTTCGATGACTTTTGATGTATTGCTGTAATTGCTTGAAGGAGAAATGAATTTTCGATAGATCGTACGTTCTCAAATTTAACGTAGATATCACGTTGCAAAAGACAAGAAATCCACACTAAATTATTAACTGAAAGTTTTTCTTCTTTCATGAACTGTATTCTTTTATAAACTTTAACGTAATCACATTTATTTACTCACTCGATGAGACGAGAAATTTACTAATGACTCTATCACTAATCACTATTAATCACTGTCGAATAATAACTGTGGGCGATTAAAAATCACTCGATGAAAGAAACACGCGCGGACACGTTACTACACGACGCGACGACGCGACAATGCGACGATAATTATTCGGCGACTGCAAGCAGTTTTTTGTCATGGTAGGTTGCGGTAGGTTAAGGTACTACTGGCGCTATCGAACGCGATCATGTGTTCGATTGAAGAATGCGGTAAACATAATAAACATTTAACATATTAATATTATTATTATCATGAATGTGTGTGATATCCATACATCGTATGATATTTATTTAAAAATTAATTAGATTAAATAAGTGTTTTTAAAATATTTATTACTTTTACTATTATCATATAAAATATTAATATTAAATATTTATTTAAGATCAAATTTCTCGTCTCATGGAGTGAGTAAATAAATGTGATTACGTTAAAGTTTATAAAAGAATACAGTTCATGAAAGAAGAAAAACTTTCAGTTAATAATTTAGTGTGGATTTCTTGTCTTTTGTAACGTGATATCTACGTTAAATTTGAGAACGTACGATCTATCGGAAAATTTATTTCTCCTTCAAGCAATTACAGCAATACATCAAAAGTCATCGAACAAGGTAATAATAACTATTTTTTGACGTTATGTGAAAACAGATCTCGGGAAGTCAGAGGGACAGTGTGTCAAAGGAAATTCGTGAATAGAGAGGGGTTTTTATTTAGTTGGTAGGGAGTACCGAGTTGGTAATTCGACTTGATACTCGAGTCCCACATAACTCACTGGATCGACCGGTGGGTATGCATAAAATGCATTTTCCCCTCTTTCGTAAAAAAAAAAAAAAAAAAATTACAGGTGAGTGAGCGAATGAGAGAGAGAGAGAGAGAGAGAGAGAGAGAGAGAGAGAGAGAGAGAGAGAGAGAGAGAGAGACAGACAGACAGACAGACAGACAGACAGACAGACAGACAGACAGAGAGAGAATGTATGTGTTCGCATGTGTGTCTGTATGTGTATAGCGACCAGCTGATCGCAGCAGGCGCCCTGCGTAAGCACCCGCGTCTGACGGTGAATCGCGCCACCCTTGCCTGCCTCTTGTATTCGACCCGTCATACGTTAACTACTTCCTTTAATAATTCAAAAACTAAGCTTCGGACGAAATTTTGCCAAAGGAAAAATCGTCTTAGAATTGATTCAAGAATGTGTCATTTCAGGGACAAGGGGGTTATTTTGAATCACCCTGTATGTGTGTATATACTAAATATACAGGGTGGACCATTTTAACCTTTAATGGAGAATAACTCGAAAACCAAGCCCGGGAGAGAAAAATGTTTCAGACAAAAGTTGTTTGGTTTCGAGGGGGCCATAAGATGGTATCATTGGTTTGACCTTGAAGAGTTATTTGAAGGTCACATGAAGGTCACCTTCAATTTATTAAATGGAACCTACTATTTGTCATTGTATATTCTTGTAGCTTATCTCGAGAGCTTTCCAAAACACTATAATTAAGTACCTTTTCGTTAAGTACTTTTTGAGTTATGAGGCTTGAAATAATTTCTTAATTTTACATAAACCGTAAAATATCTTGTAAAATATTCATTTTTCGATTATCTTACCTTAATACTTTTATGTACAAAATAATGAGAGGAATCAATTGGTGTAAAGAAAACACATAGTTGTTTTTAAGAAAAAATATGAAATTGTTAATTGCAAATTACATATTTTTTCTTCAAAACAACTATGTGTTTTTTTTACACCAGTTGATTCCTTTCATTATTTTGTACGTAAAAGTATTAAGGTAAGATAATCGAAAAATGAATATTTCACAAGATATTTTACGGTTTATGTAAAATTAAGAAATTATTTCAAGCTTCATAACTCAAAAAGTACTTAACGAAAAGGTACTTAATTATAGTGTTTTGGAAAGCTCTCGAGATAAGCTACAAGAATATGCAATGACAAATAGTAGGTTCCATTTAATAAATTGAAGGTGACCTTCATGTGACCTTCAAATAACTCTTCAAGGTCAACCCAATGATACTATCTTATGGCCCCCTCGAAACCAAACAACTTTTGTCTGAAACATTTTTCTCTCCCGTGCTTGGTTTTCGAGTTATTCTCCATTAAATGTTAAAATGGTCCACCCTGTATATAACTAAATAGTCTTAATGTACTTATACGTAATAATAACATGAGTGATATAATATTTAAAATATGTATATGTCAATATATATATATATGGTGGAGATATACTAATAATATAAATGTAGTTAGATTTTCAAAAACCCCTTTTTTGTTATTGTATATCTTTACTTCATATTTTTTTTATTTTTTTTTATTTTTTTATTATTAAAAATTTTCTTTTTTTTCTTTTTCTTCCCCTTTTTTTTATATTGCGGGGAATACATCTCTTGTTATTTTAGTACTTAATTCTACGTGCCCTAGCTTAATTAACATATCTCTAAAGTTGTAGTTTCCTCCATTATGTATCGTCAGCTTGACGAGGGCTGCTCCCCTTCCTAAAGGAAGTACAATGTTGATCCATCCGGTGTGACCTTCGGCTAGGAGCCGGCAAAGTTCTCGGGTTTTCTCTGGCCATATCGTCGAGTTATCGGGTGATCCTGTGTAGGCGAGCCCACACGCAAAGGCTTGCCAAGGTAGGTCTCGAAATCTATCTTCCAGGTGATAGGTTTCGTGCATTGGTCGCCAGGTTGACCAACCGTGGTCGCCTAGACGTACTCTGACCATCCCCGTCGCCTGGCTGATTTTCTCTATCCATCCTCGCCGCCACCCGTTACTCTCTTTGACTACGACGTCCATTTCCAACTTTATGTCTTCCGGGAAGCAAATCAGGAACTTGACATACGGAGGGCAAGTTTCTCTTCCATCTCCTGAAGGTCCTGGTCACCGTTTTTCAACCGGACCCAAAATAATAGGGGAGACACGACCCGGAGGATAAAAACCTCCAGCCGAGATCGTGTAAGGCTTTCTGTGTCAATGGCTGCTGGTTCCATTTTTCTATAAAAGAGGTTAATTGGTCTTATCATTTGCGACTTTGCCGCCGATTATCTATTTGAGTTTTATGGAAGATAACGTTGACAGAAGGCTGAAGAGAGGGGATAGAGGTTTGTAGCGAAATGCTTAAACCTTCATTCCCTGAGTTGTAGAGTATAGGTAGAGTTCTCTTTATCAGAAAGAGATGGATAAATACGGTCTGAGGATCCTTCAGTGTCAGCGGGGTGTTTATTCTTTTGTGGATTCTCGAGTGGAGCGGATGGTTTGTTTGTTGATGGTGGTTGCTTTAGTTTTAAGTGTAATAAGAGCTGAGTGAGAGAATCCCAGATGGCTCCAAGCAAGTATATGGACCAACCATATACTGTATGCAAAGCGTAGCCATGAACTAGAGTATCTAATATTAATTTAAAAATTCTAACGGATAGATATATTCCCATTATTCCAGCGCTGATGTTTCCGAAAATTAAAAATCTATTCCAAAATTTTTCCCAGGTAGAGACGGCGATTTTTTCTATTGCATCCTTGTCTAAAAGATTGGTAATTGAACCTCCTTGTAAGGATGTAGGTCTTCCCATTATTCCCCTGGCGATGGTGTTAAGTACCGCAGGCCTCTCGGCAGGGAACATAATATGGTCTTTTAGATCTTCCAGATCGTTTTCGCTATATATGCCACTAGTGGCTAGCGAACCAGAGCTAACGTACTTCCAAGTAGGCTTGGTTAGAGGTTTCATAATGGCAGGGGGTACTGTATCTACTGGCTTAAGCATAAGTTTATACCATGAATCTCCCAGCAGGTACATTGCAGGTGCAAATGCGTTGCATGCAGTTTGTATCCCCTGACGCAGTGATACATGCGTCTGCGGTGTCAAAAAGAATGTTCGATTTCCCCTCGATACAGGAAGTTGATTGTAACAATGTTCCGTTTGAGCAAGTCTCACCTCGACAGGTACGCATTTTACTATGTGGATTACCTCACCGGCTAACAGCGCCATATATCCTGGTCCTTTCATTAAATAATATGCAAATATATCGGGCGATTGAGTTGCTATGGCTAAGGCGTTTTGCAATAATTGTTGCTCCAGATTACATTGTTGTAAAAGTATATTTCTATATAATTCACTTATTTGTGTACGTATATGTCTTTCTACATACACGAATTTAGAATTCATGTATGTGAAAATATCAAGATTTGATACTTTTGATTGCTTTTTAAGATTTCAATGCCAGGTGATGCTTCAAAAATTATTAATGGATGTTCAGTACGAATTAGAGTATATCCACAAGTAATATATTTCCCTCGACTGGTTAATGCGAATATAGTGTTTTGTGCTGTTAACGAATAAGCTACTTGTGATTGCTGATTCATGCTGTCAATTATTCATGCTGTCTTGTCAGCATATCCTTCATACAATACGCCGTAGCTAGAAAATTTGCAAGTATCAGCAGGTACGGGATCCCAGAAGGTATCTCCTCCTTCTATATCTAAACAACTTGTAGCGCTGAGTTCACACGCTACTCCAGATCTGAGGTGTACTTTGTTAGTATTTATTTTTACGTCGGCTATGTAATCTTGGAGAGTAATTTTAATACTGCCCAATACAATGACGTCCGCCCATGTTCCATATGAGTCGGAATATGCGCCTCCGGAGCACGATCCTTCCGAGTCGACGTGACCGGCTAATATTATAGGATGTGTCAGGGTTTGATTTGATTTTAACTCAGTTATGTAAGTTCCTGCCAATTCATAAGTTTCATAAGTGTGCATACGCCGGCATGCTTCACGGTTTCTTGTATGAACGAATATTTGCCGTTAAAGACATCCATGGTGTGAGAAAACATCCCGCATTTCTTAATTAATCGGTCGACTTCAATTTTACATTGTATTACTTTCACAGAGTCAAATTCGTTAATTTGAAGTAGTTGAATATAAATTCGGCTTGAATTCACGCTTTGCTGGGGAATATCACATTCTTCGATGTTTAGTAATGATAGGGTGGTGAGATTAGCGGACGCTGAACCACAATCGTAGCCTATTATTCCATGGGTGAATTGTAAATTCACGAGTAAGAATGTTAACGTAGCTATTCCCCTGGGATCCATCTGCAAATTTTTCTTATATGTATATATGACATAATTAACCTATCTATTTATCGTTCATTTATGTCGATTAATTATTATATTTATTATTTAGTTACTATCTAACAAAAGGATATTACATGTATATATATATTTTTTTTTATTTTTCTTTTCTTCCCTTTTTTTGTGAGGGTTTATTATTACTATTTTTATTAATACTAGAACAATACAGGCGCGCGCTACGCGCGCGCTATTTATTTCTTACAATTGATACTGTGTATATATATATATATATATATATATATATATATATACAGTATATATATATATATATGTATATACACAGTCAATATTATTTAATGATCATAAAATTATATTGCGCTCATTTTTTACATGCTCATACATGAGATATAATTGAAGAATTAAAAAATACAAACAAGTTAAAATTTTAATATTTAAGATGAGTAACAAATTCGAGGAAATACGATTTAAATATATTACCTTTATTGTTTCTTTTAATTTACCAAAAATTTTTCTTTTTATATATGTATATATAGTTATAGTTAGTTATTTTATTTCTTGCCTTTTGGCTTAGAATGAACTTTCGGTTTACATCAAATCACAGTTGATTAACCTAAGATACAATAATATAATAAAATAAAATGATAGTATAAATTATATAAGTGCAAATATATATATACGATTCTTTCATCAGTTTCTTTTACGAGCATAAAACATAAATTTACGCCAATAAAAAGAATTATACAGAATATTACAGTAAAATATATCAAAGTATATAAAATGATACAAATTTTAATGAAAGGTAATTTACAATATATCATCAATTGATTTGATTAATCAAATTATTAAATCAATTATTAATTTTTATATATTCATCGCGGGTATAATAGTATTAATAATTTGTAACATTTTATAAACATGTTTTGTAATAAATTATTGATTAATATTTGTAAAGATTATTTCAATACTCGTAAAAGAAACAGAAAGAGTTTATATAACACAAAAGTTTGGAATAATAACATTTTGGCACATCTTAACATAAGTTTTTGTGACAGTTAAAATCTAAAAAATATTAATAAAGTTGGAAAAAACTAAAAAAGAAATAAGAATATTACATACATAATATTATATGTATATATATAGTACAATATTATTATATTATAGATTATAATATTATATATTATATAATCTATAATATTATATATTATATAATCTATAATATTATATATTATATAATAATTCTATAATTCTATAATATTATATGTTATATAATATCATAGATTAAAAAGAATCATTAGATAGAAAAAAACACATTTTTAAATATACATAAAAAAGTTTCGTCAAATGGATGTTATAAGTAATGAAAATAATAACCATATTTTAAATTTAATTACCACACGCTGTTTTTAGCTACGACAAACACTATTTTTTATAATAATATATAAATTTTATACTAATTCTATACTAATTTCATACTAATATAAGAAATATAATAAATCTATATTATTAAAAGTTTGAATTATGTAAAGTAATATTACATAAAAAAAATCACAAGTACAATATCACAAAAAAAAATATTTTTATCAATTTTTTGTTGAGAAGATAAAGTAAAGTAACAATAACTATGACATTATGTGGAAGTTGGATTCCTCTTATTCTGATCCTATAAAAAAATATATAAATTAATTTTATATATATGTGTGTGTGTGTGTATGTGTACTATATAATTATAATTATACAGAGTGAGCCATTTTAAGTTACCCACCCCAATAACTTTTTTATTTTTGAATGTACTTACAACAAAATGTTTCAAATAAAAGTTGCTTGACTTCGAGGGGGACAGAAGATGGTGGCAAAAATTTGACCTTGGATAGTCATTTGAAGGTCACATAAAGGTTATCTTCAATTTCTTATATGGAACCTACTATTTTTCATTGCATATCTCGAGAGCTTTCCAAAACACTATAATTAAGTACCTCTTCGTTAAGTACTTTTTGAGTTATGATGCTTGAAATAATTTCTTAATTTTACATAAACCGTAAAATATCTTGTAAAATATTCATTTTTCGATTATCTTACCTTAATACTTTTATGTACAAAATAATGAGAGGAATCAATTGGTGTAAAGAAAACACATAATTGTTAAAAAAAAAAATGTAATTTGCAATTAACAATTACATTTTTTTTCGAAACAATTATGTGTTTTCTTTACACCAATTGATTCCTCTTATTATTTTGTACGTAAAAGTATTAAGGTAAGATAATCGAAAAATGAATATTTTACAAGATATTTTACGGTTTATGTAAAATTAAGAAATTATTTCAAGCCTCATAACTCAAAAAGTACTTAACGAAAAGGTACTTAATTATAGTGTTTTGGAAAGCTCTCGAGATAAGCTACAAGAATGTGCAATGAAAAATAGTAGGTTCTATTTAAGAAATTGAAGGTGACCTTTATGTGACCTTCAAATGACTATCCAAAGTCAAATTTTTGCCACCATCTTCTGTCCCACTCGAAGTCAAGCAACTTTTATTTGAAACATTTTGTTGTACATTCAAAAATAAAAAAGTTATTGGGGTGGGTATCTTAAAATGGCTCACCCTGTATAATTATAATTATATAGTACACATACACACACACACATATATATAAAATTAATTTATATATTTTTTTATAGGATTAGAATAAGACGAATCCAACTTCCACATAATGTCATAGTTATTGTTACTTTACCTTATCT
Organism: Camponotus vicinus; assembly: GCF_025532165.1. NCBI lineage: Eukaryota > Metazoa > Arthropoda > Insecta > Hymenoptera > Formicidae > Camponotus > Camponotus vicinus. The sequence continues at coordinate 18,181,917 of NW_028141978.1, read as the reverse complement.
TCTCAACAAAAAATTGATAAAAATATTTTTTTTGTGATATTGTACTTGTGATTTTTTTATGTAATATTACTTTACATAATTCAAACTTTAATAATATAGATTTATTATATTTCTTATATTAGTATGAAATTAGTATAGAATTAGTATAAAATTTATATATTATTATAAAAAATAGTGTTTGTCGTAGCTAAAAACAGCGTGTGGTAATTAAATTTAAAATACGGTTATTATTTTCATTACTTATAACATCCATTTGACGAAACTTTTTTATGTATATTTAAAAATGAGTTTTTTTCTATCTAATAATTTTTTTTAATCTATAATATTATATAATCTATAATTTATAAAATAAAAATATTAAATATTTTTGTATTAATAAAAATATTTTAAATTATTTCCGTTACACACTGCATTTTATTAGTAAATAAAATGTAAAATTTTCCAATATTAAAATTTATATTTGTAAAAAATTTTTATATATTCCCTGAACAAATTATTATTATTATTATTACTTTAACAAAATTGTTTTTTTCACATTTAATAAACAAAAAATTAAATATAAATTTCTTTATATACATAATTTTTAACAAATTTGTTATTTCGTTGACTACCAAGATAAACTTTCAATGCTTGCCAAGAACGAACTCGCGAAAAAGCAACATAAAGTTGTCCATGATTAAAAACATCTTTGCGAAAATCTAATCCAATTCTATCAAACGTCTGTCCTTGTGATTTATTAATCGTCATGGCAAAAGCTAATTTTATTGGAAATTGTCTCCTAGAAAAAGTAAATGGAAATACATTTTCGCAATATAACGTTATACGATTCAAAAAAACAATGTCTCTTATTTTGTCACCTGTTAAAATCTTACATTTTAATAAATGATCTTTAAGCTCTATAATCATTAATCTAGTGCCATTACAAAGACCTTCATTGATACTTAAATTTCTAATTAACATAATAATACAATTTGGTCTTAAACGCAATTCATGAGGAGGAAGAGACGATGGAGATAAACTATTTAAATATTCTGGTAACAATGCTTCACTCATGTCACCATTGTCATTATTCACGACAGTATCTACACTTGTATAAATTCGTTCTTCATTTATATTTAATAATTCCACAACTTTCTTATTAATTTCATCTACATCAATATTTCTTGCAGAAAGTATGGCACATTTAGACATTTTAACAAATTCTTTTTTTCTTATTAAATCACCATATATATCTTCCACAATATCAGCGTTAATAGATGCTATACAACATTCAGGAATTTGTATATTATCATTAAGATCATTTAATGTACCATCTCCAACATTCAATAAAAACTTTACAAATTCAATTTCTTCTGGAAGAACTCTCATATTTTATATTAAAAAGAATTTTACGAAATGTTTCCAAAGAGAACTAAATTTAATAGAAAGATTTACAATTTCACTTCGAGTAGCATGTACTTTAATAGGCAAAAGTTGTCTAAAATCACCACCTAATAAAACAATTTTTCCACCGAAAGGAATATCATTATTCATAATATCACGCAATGTTCGGTCCATTATTTCTAAAGCTTATCGTGGTGCCATTGGTGCTTCATCCCAAATAAAAATATCAATTTCTTTTAAATATTGAGCTTCTTTTGATTGGATTTTAATAGTTGATGATGAATCAGCAAATAATGGAACTGGTAATCCAAATATCTTATGGACTGTTTTTCCAAAAGGTAATAATGTAGCTGCAATACCTGTAAATGCCATTGTACATACACGTTTATTTTTAATTCTAGCTAAATAATAGATAGTTGTGTATATATATGTTTTACCTGATCCACCTGGACCATCAATATAAAAACAATTATTAGAGATAATATTATTTTCTAATTCATTTAATATAAGATCGACGATCTCTTTCTGCTTATTATTTAATTGTTTATATTGTTTGGTACCTATTTCCATAGCTTTTTCAAATGCCATGCAATCCTCTTCTTCTTCATTTTCTGTTAATTGTTCCATTTGTGGAAAATCAACAAAACTTTTACCTTCACCACGAAGCATACTATTAATTTGTACATATGCTTTTTTTTGTCCCTGTAACGTACCAAAATATCGAATATAATCCTCAGACATTGCTATTTTAAAGTTTTCCCACAACTCTTCAGGATGTAATGGTTGACAATGTAATAATATACGTACAAATAATCTACGAAGTTGTCGTGGCATCATCCATCCAACAGCTTCATTCATAGCTCTTTTCCATTCATCATCATCTTCAATCAAACTTAAAGCTAAATATGCTGCTGAAAATGATTGACAAACTTCTCCATTTACAGTTCTTAAATCGTTAAAACTTGTGGCCCCTTTTACTGTGAGTAACAATAATCGTAAATGAAATAATTCTATTTGTGTTGGACTAACGGAATACATTCGTCCTATACAATTATAATGACTTTTACGTTTGACCCAACGTGATACATTTTTACCATTAACTTTCTCTTTTTTAAATGTATAATAACTTGGAATTTCTATATACAAATACTGTTTTGCTTCTTCATCGCGTAAGTTTAATGAAAAATAATCTATTAACATAGTAACTTGATCTAAAGCAGAAGTCATTGCATTGTCAATGTTTTCATTTTCAATTATAATATTTTGCTCATTAGGAAGATGAACTGGTAAACGTATTATAGCGTGACTTTTATCTTGTAGTTTTTTACTAAGAATACGCCAGCTAGCTTCAACAGATCCAACATAACGAGCTTCGATATAATTATGTATCTCATCATGATCAATAACAACACTTTCTGTTATTGGTTCAATAGTTATAGCAGCAACATCATGTCCTTTATAAATATATTTATATAGATATTTAACTGATTTAATACTTGAAACTACTTCAACATTTATATGACTATTAAATATAATTGATAAAGTAGGACAATATGGAACAGCATAACGATTATCAACTACATATCCACCAGGACGTTCAAAATTTCTTCCATTATTTCGTCGACGATAATAAGGATAAGCATCTTCATCCATTCTTTTTCTTCGAGAAAAGGTTTCGGATAATGTTTCGAACAACGTCCATCTACTAAACACCAATCGCTACAAGGTCCATGAATCATATGTCTCATAACTATATCATGTAAGATTTGATTTTCACATGGATCAGGAATTTCAGCAGAAATAAATTTATCAACGATCTGCGGAGTTATTTTAAAATTATATTTTAATGTAATCAGTATATGAACATGTGGCAACCCACGTTTTTGAAATTCAATAACGTACACAAACGCTGCTACTTCACCAAAAAACTTTTGCTTAACAATCAAATCAATTAAGTAATCCTTTTTAATGTTAAAAACACGAGCACATATGTCAGGTCTATCACAAGCTTGTTGACCGGGTAAAAGATTTTCCTCAATTTCACGCCATTTTGGATTGCAAGTCATGGTAATGAAAAGATCTGGTTTACCAAATTTACTAACAATTGCCATTGCAGCTTGATAATTTTGTAACATATTACATGGCGATCCAATAAATGTGTAAGGAAGTATGACCATTTTTCCAATACGCCCATTTAAGTTATTCGCTGTAGTTTGTAAATAATCTCTTAAACCTTGATATGTTTCACTACGTAATTCTTTTTGATGATTTTTACAATAATCAATTCTATCTTTTTCAATTTTTACATAACTGTCTACAAGCCACTGCTGAAATAAACGACGTCCTAATAAAAAACCATTAAATTCATCACGAATAGCTATACGGTATTTAATATATTGTCCTCTAGTTATTCGTCTATTACTATTTAATTTTTTTAAATCACGATGCCATCCTTGAGTGTCGTGTGGATAAAATAAAGGATATACCCATGGTTCAACATTGGGATCCATAATACTAACTTTTTGTAAACTTTTAATATTTTTATTACATATAGTAACGTATGAATCTGGAATTTCTCCATCAGCAGTTGTATAAAAAACAGCAGCAACTTCATTAGTTCTTTGAGCATTGTATCGACGTCGATCCATATTTGGTCTTAAAGTAAACGATAATTGTAATTCCGGTAATAATTCACCAGATTCCATTTCTAAACGTCGTTGCTTTTCTAATTCTTCACCCATCATTTGATAAGACTGAGCAAATACATTAAATTCCCGCATTATTTGTTCAAGGTTTTGTACAATTTCAAAATCTATGTATGAATTTTGATTAAGACGATGATTTATTGCTTCATTTGAATCTACGATAAAAAGTTGGCCATAAGTAGGACTTTCGTTTTGTGCAGCATATAATGCTTTATTAATTTGATAATAAATCTGTCCTTGTATTTTAAAACAATATGGACCAGGTCGTCTACCTTGAAAGTTAATTAAATTAGCGTTAAATGAGGCAAATGAAAATGAACTGTTATAACTACGAATATTTTGAAAAAAATTATTAGATTTTATGTGACTACCATCAAATAAACTACGAATGAATTGAGGAAATTCAGGCAATGGTTGCACAGATACTGCACCATGATTACAACAATCATGAAATGAATATCCTCTATTAGAAACTTTTTCAGCTGCAAAGTGTTTTGCATTACAATGAATACAATACACATCCATAGGACCAATATAATATTCAATTACATCAGTAAGTGATAGTGTACTAATATTATTTAAACGAGGTTGTTTTTTCTGCCGTGATCGATAACGAGTTTGATATTCTACAGATGATTGTAATGTTGATCTAACACTTAAAGGATTTTCTTCAATTTCTCAATCTAATTCTATTACACGATTATCATTTGATGTACCAGCAATACAAATAGTTTGTTGATTTGACTTTTTTGAAGAATTTTCAACTAATTTGTTATTTTCACGACGGCGTCGTTGATTCTCCCTTCTTTTTTCTTGATGTCGTTGTAAAAATTCTTTTCTTTCTTCTAAAGTACGTACAATTTTACGTCTTGTCATTTCATAAGAATTTTCTATATTAATATACTATATATGAGATCTTAAATATATACACGTAATGTTATTAATAAATATTAATAAAGAGAAAATAATTTATACAAAAAATTTTTTACTATTGAAATATCTTTTACTATTTAAATAATCTACATACTATTATTATATTAATAATATATTATTATTATTATTTATATATTATTATTTAAATATTATTATTACTTATAAATTATTATTATTATTAGATTAAATTCAATTTAAAATAAAAATTAATATTCTCTTTAGGAGTGGAATCTGACGAATTATTATCGGAGTTACAATTATCATTTACTTTAAGACCAAATATGGATGTCGATACAACGCTCAAAGAATTAATAAAGTTGCTGCTGTTTTTCTCACTTTAAATAAATTAGCTTACATAAATAAGTTAATTATTATGGTTATTATAGTTATTGTTAAAATTATTATTTTGTTATCATCATTATCATCATCTTCATTATCATTTTTATCGTTATCATTGTTGTTATCGTCAATATTATAATAGTTTATATCATCAGTATCATCATTTATATATCATTCATATCATCGATTATCATCAATATCATAATTATTATTAATAATAATACTATTATTATTATTAATAATAATACTATTATTATTATTAATAATCAATACTTCTGAATAATATTATTTATTTATTAATTACACATACATAAAAAAATAAAATAAATTACAATATATAATAATTAATAATACTACTGTAATAAAATTAAATATTAATTAAATTTTTATAAATACAATATAATGAAATATATTATAATACAATAAAATTAAAATATAATTAAATATAAAATACTAATTGTAATTAAATTAAAATAACAATATAAAAAGTTTTCTCAAATAATTTTCTTTCTTCACTCTTCCTTCTTCTTTTCCTCTTTTTCTACTATTTATTTTGTCACTTTTTATAACTTTCTCGCCTTTCCTGAAACAAAAGAAATAAATATTAATAATTTACATTTATTTTAAAAAATAATATATAAGAAATTATACAAATAATACATACATACATACATACATATGTATAATTTATCTATACATATCTATATGTATACAGGGTGAGTTTTTTATCTTGAGACATCGAAATATCTCGTAAAGTTTGAAAGATACGAAAAAATGTTTCAGACAAAAGTTGTATGGTTTCAAGGGGGACATAAGATGGTGTCATTAGTTTGACCTTGAAGAGTCACCTGAAGGTTACGTGAAAATCACCACCAACTTCTTAAATGGGATACCCTATATACTTTTACATATTCTTGTAGGTCATCTCGAGAGCTTTCCAAAACAGTATAATTAAGTTAGTTTTCATTAAGTACTTTCCGAGTTATGAGACTTGAAATCATTTCTTAATTTTACATAAATCGTAAAATATCTTGTAAATTATTCATTTTTTGATTATCTTACCTTAATACTTTTATGTACAAAGTAATGAGAGGAATCAATTGGTGTAAAGAAAACACATAATTGTTTCGAAAAAAAAAAATTAATTTGCAATTAATTACATTTTTTTTTTCGAAACAATTATGTGTTTTTTTACACCAATTAATTCCTCTCATTATTTTGTACATAAAAGTATTAAGATAAGATAATCGAAAAATGAATATTTTACAAGATATTTTGCGATTTATATAAAATTAAGAAATGATTTTAAGCCTCATAACTCGGAAAGTACTTAATAAAAACTAACTTAATTATAGTGTTTTGGAAAGCTCTCGAGATGAGCTATAAGAATATGTAAAAACATATAGGATGTCTTATTTAAAAAGTTGGAAGTGATCTTCACGTAACTTTCAGGTGAGTCTTTAAGGTCAAACTAATGACATTATCTTATGTCGCCCTTGAAACCATATAACTTTTGTCTGAAACATTTTTTCGTATCTTTTAGACTTTACGAGATATTTCGATGTCTCAAGATAAAAAACTCACCCTGTATATAAATTATATTATATATATGTATATATATTTAAATTGTATTATATTAATATATAATTTTATATAAATAATTTTATAGACCTTATTGTTAATATTATATTATATATATTTAAATTGTATTATATTAATATATAATTTTATATAAATAATTTTATAGACCTTATTGTTAATATTATATTAATAAGATCTTAATCATAAATCTTTTCTTGTAACGTAAACTTATGAAAAGTTAACGAATTCAATATTTGTGAAATAAAATTTTTCACTATTCACGAGTTCATGCTAGAGAAAAAGATTTATGATTGAACTCCAAGTAGCGAAAAGATCATACCACTTGTATCATATTTATATTTACAATTATATTTACAATGTATATAGAATATAAACTATATTGTAGTGTATTTAATTATGTATATACAGGGTGTCCTAGACCACCAGTACACCCCTTTTCTTTCAAAAACTAAGCATTTTAGAGAAAAATGTTTCAGACAAAAGTTGTTTGGTTTCGAAAGGGCCATAAGATGGTACCATTGGTTTGACCTTGAAGAGTCATTTGAAGGTCACGTGAAGGTCACTTCAATTTTTTTAAATGGAATACCCTATATATTTTTGCACATTCTTATAGCTCATCTCGAGAGCTTTCCAAAACACTATAATTAAGTTAGTTTTCATTAAGTACTTTCCGAGTTATGAGGCTTGAAATAATTTCTTAATTTTCCGTAATTCATAAAATATCTTGTAAAATATTCATTTTTCGATTATCTTACCTTAATACTTTTATGTACAAAATAATAAGAGGAATCAATTGGTGTAAAAGAAACACAGTTATTTTTAAGAAAAAATATGTAATTGTTAATTACAAATTACATATTTTTTCTTCGAAACAACTATGTGTTTTCTTTACACCAATTGATTCCTCTCATTATTTTATACATAAAAGTATTAAGGTAAGATAATCGAAAAATGAATATTTTACAAGATATTTTATGATTTACGTAAAATTAAGAAATTATTTCAAGCCTCATAACTCGGAAAGTACTTAATGAAAACTAACTTAATTATAGTGTTTTGGAAAGCTCTCGAGATGAGATACAAGAATGTGCAAAAATATATAGGGTATTCCATTTAAAAAAATTGATGTGACTTTCACGTGACCTTCAAATGACTCTTCAAGGTCAAACCAATGATACCATCTTATGGCCCCCTCGAAACCAAACAATTTTTGTCTGAAATATTTTTCTCTAAAATGCTTAGTTTTTGAAAGAAAAGGGGTGTACGGGTGGTCTAGGACACCCTGTATACTTATATATATATATATATATATATATATATATATATATATAATTAAATATGTATATTATAATATAGATTATATTATTTTTATTTATATAGTTAAATTACATTAATAATTTTAAACCTTCTCTCCCTACATTATTACATATATACTTCTTAACCATTAGTGTGTATGCATGATAATACATCGTATAATACATTGATTTATTAAAAAATAACAAGAATTGTACGTATCTTTATACAATTACATATATATAACTATGTTCATTAAATTTTATTAACATAATAAATAATAAGTACTTCATAAATATTTTCTACTATAATTCTTGCTATTTTTCAGCTAAGTTATTTATAAATATATATGTATTATCTTTACTTATACTTTATCTTATATATATATATATATATATATATATATATACAGGGTGGACCATTTTAACCTTTAATGGAGAATAACTCGAAAACCAAGCCCGGCAGAGAAAAATGTTTCAGACAAAAGTTGTTTGATTTCGAGGGGGCCATAAGATGGTACCATTGGTTTGACCTTAAAGAGTCATTTGAAGGTCACATGAAGGTCACCTTCAATTTCTTAAATGGAACCTACTATTTGTCATTGCATATTCTTGTAGCTTATCTCGAGAGCTTTCCAAAACACTATAATTAAGTACCTTTTCGTTAAGTACTTTTTGAGTTATGAGGCTTGAAATAATTTCTTAATTTTACATAAACCGTAAAATATCTTGTAAAATATTCATTTTTCGATTATCTTACCTTAATACTTTTATGTACAGTGGGGGTAGATTTCTATCCCTACTCCGTCTAATAGAGCATCGAGACTTGGGACTCGCTCGTTCTCGAGCCTCTATTCTCGATAACAGCGCTCCCGATAATCTGAGTCTCGAGAATCCAGTCTGGCTGTCGAGAACGAGCGGGAGTGAGAGCAGATTTGCACGCCCCTATGGTATTCCCATGCAAAATTTTGTTAATTGATCTTGCAACGTTAATATATATTCGTTGCCTCTCTCGGTCTTTGGTAAAGGACCAACGATATCCATTGCTACTTTATCAAAGGCAGATCCTGGAGTGTCAGTGATTATCATAGGTTGTTTAGTTTTTACTCGGACTAATTTCTTTAATTGGCATTGTAAACATTGTTGTATATATTTTTGGACGTCGGATTTTAAATTTTCCCAATAATAATTATGTTTTATTCTATGGTATGTTTTAGTAACGCCACGATGTCCTCCTGCTGGTGGACAGTGCGTCTCGCCGATTATAACAGGGCGTAAATCTTTAGGAGGATATTTAATTAATCCATTACATATTATTATTTTAGTGGGTGTGTCGAGGAGTATTAATCGAAGCTGTATCTTAATATTATCCCACGGGACATTGTTAATGTAATCAGTCTTTGCTATACTGAGTGTTTCTAATTTCAATGTTTCAAGTAGATTTCGTAAATCGTTTAATACTGTAACGATTTGGTTGAGAGTTACTGTAGGACCTTCTCGTTGTCCTTCGCTGACAGGCAGTGCCATGTGGTAATAGTTCTTATATTTTATGGCGTTAGCTTTACCCAAGACAAGAGAATTTAGATGTGGTAATTCGTTTCGCTCAAATAATTTTTTAGATCCAGAATCCAGAGAATTTCCCTCAGTATCAACAAAATATGCAATGTTGTCTTTTCGTAAAAATAGTAATTCACGTGAGTCGACAATATTATTCTTTAAGAATTTATCTCTGATTATAACGGGTTTTATTTTCCTGGATTTTAGATTTCTATTAATGTCATCTTCTTCCTTCCTTTCTTCTTCTGTGCTTAATTCATTTATTGTTTTATAATTTTTGTCAGGAGGATCATTTCGTTCATTAAATTTTTCGGTATCATTTTTGAATTTAGCTATCTGACTTCTTGTTAATATTCTGTTCTGTTTAGGAGGATCATGTATCAGTGCTTTCTCTGTTAGCTGTGCCTCGACCGGTTCATTTAATTCTTCTAAAGTAAATGGAAGCAAGTCAGGATTATCTTCCGTTATTATTTCTTCATTATCTTCGCTATCGGAGAGATGTAAATGAAAATAGTCGCTTTCTTCTTCTTCTTCGTCTTCTTCAAGTTCTTCTAACATTTCAGATATTACTTGAGCATCTTCGGGGTTGTCAGGGTTTAAAAGTTTTTTATTTCTTATAATTTTGCAATCAAATTCTTCAATATTTGCTGGATTCCTGGATAATGCATCTGCATTTACATTAGTTTTTCCTGCCTTGTATACTACTTCATAATCATATTCGGCCAACTTCAATCTCCATCTTAATATCCGCATATTTGCATCTTGAGCGTTTTTAAACCACATTAGTGGTTTATGATCTGTAACTAAAGTGAATTTTCTTCCGTACAAGTATGGTCGGAAATGCTTAACGCAATATACTATTGCAAGTGCTTCTTTTTCGTAGGTATCGTACTTTAATTCGTTGTCCGTCAAAGTTCGTGAGGCATAAACTATCGGTCTATCTTTGTTTACTTGTCCTTGTGATAGGATTCCTCCCACAGCTGTGCCAGAAGCGTCAGTGGTTAAAATAAATGGTTTAGAGAAATCTGGGTATTGTAATACTGGTTCTTCGCACAATTTTTGTTTTAAAGTTTCGAATGACTCCTCTTGAGTGGCCGTCCACTCGAATCGTACTTCATTCTTTAATAATAATGTTAATGGTTTCGCTAATTTAGAAAAGTTTGGCATAAATCTTCTATAATATCCGGCAAGTCCCAAAAATTGTTTAATATTTCTTGGCGTTTTCGGTCTTGGAAAGTGTTGTACTGCTTCTAATTTTTTCGGATCCGGTTTTACTCCATCTCTGCCGATTACATGTCCCAGATATGTTACTTCAGATTTCAGAAATTTACATTTATCAGGTTGTAATTTCAGATTAGCCTCGCGAAGGCGTTCAATTAATGCATTGTATTTCCTTTCGTGTTCTTCCAATGAAGATGAAGTAAATGACGATATCATCCATATAAACAAATAATTCTTCACCTTGTAATCCAGTCAACACTAAATCCATCAGACGTTGAAAGGTTGCTGGAGCATTTTTAAGACCGAAAGGCATTCGCTCGAATTCATAATGTCCAAAAGGCGGTTGTAAATGCAGTTTTATGACTATCCGCAGAATCCATTTTTATTTGGAAAACCGGATGCTAAGTCGCATACTGAAAAATAACGAGCTCCTCCTAATTGATCCAATATATCGACGATATTCGGAAGAGGATATGCATCTCCTATAGTTTTTTCATTTAAAGCGCGAAAGTCTAAGACCATTCTCCATCGTTTATTACCCTTCGAATCTTCCTTTTTTGGCACAATCCATATAGGCGTATTGTAAGGTGATTGTGAGTGTTTCACGATTCCTCCTTCTAGTAATTCTTCTACCTGTTTATTTATTTCTTCTTTGTGTATTTGTGGGAAACGATACTGTCGGGTATTTATTGGATGGTCATCTGTGGTCGGAATTTGATGTAGTAATACGTTTGTCGCAGTCAATTTTTCTCCGGGAATGTGAAATCGATCCTGACTATTCGTTATTAACTTTATTATGTTGTCTCTCTCCGTTCCATTTAGATGTTCTAATCGTAGAGATTCTATTATTTCAACGAGTCGATTCTTCATTTTTCTTTCAGTGACCACCAAACACTTAGAATTTGCAACATTAATTTGTTAGCTTCCTTCATGTTTTGATTTACGTTTTTGCATAAATTTATTTACGATCTCTTGAGATTTGTTTAACAAAGACGTGGAAATTTTTGAAGACGGTCTGTGTTTTTTGAGACCTTTAATTTTTAACTTTTTATTTTTTCGAGTCAGCGTTTGAACTTTATTGAGGAGATTTTTTCGAGAAATTTCTAATTCATTATCGTTATTTTTTGAAAACAATTCAAATTCCGGGAATTCGATATCAAAGGGGGATAAGGAATTGCTCCCCTTTTTAAAATAAGAAGGTGTCGAATTGTGTAACGAGGTTTGGTAACTTCCCTCCTCACAATTGACGGAGCTAGGATTTTCTGTCGAGGTTTGGAAGTTTCCCTCCGAAATCCTAGAGTTAATTTCCTTTGGAGAGGTCTGGTAATTTGCCTCTTCTAGGATTTTTGAATTTATTTCCCTATTTTTTTCTTCATGATTATTTTCATTTTTAAATTCTTTTTTGTTTTCCCTTTGGTTTAATATCTCTTCTTTATTTTCATTCAGTATTCCATCAACAGTAGGATTATGTTGATGGTTTTCGTGTTCAAATTCCGCTCCATTTTTGCAACTTGCAATTTCCTCTTCTTTCTTCTTTTTTATTTTTATTTTATTTTTCTTCTTATTCTTGATTTCATTTTTTTCTTGATTTATTATTTCTTTATCAATTTTGTTTTGAGATTCCTTGATGCTAACTTCATTGTTATTTTTATTTTTATCTTTGATTTCCATCTCACCCTTGTAATTGAGCTCCTCAGTCATTTTGTTAAATACCTTATGTTTAATTTCTGCCTCTATACGGACTGATTTTTCTAAGTCGTTTCGGTCTTCCAATGAAGATTCGTGGTCGTCAAGCACTTCGTTCAACGGTTTTAAGCGCAAGATCGGAACTTGTATTTCCGTTTCTTCATCTAGGGTACTTATGATGTTTAAATACGCTTTTCCGGATGTATTTTCAACAATGGTGTCCCCTAGGTAAATTCCGTGTTTTAATTTTAATCTAGGTATATATCCTACTTTTATTTCTGGATTTTTTATTCTCACATAAAATAATGACTCAGATCGTGGAGCCGCTACGATCATCTCCGGCGTAAAGAAAGGTATGTTAATTCCAGATGCAGTCAGGCATTCCTCCGCATAATCTATTTTCGAAAAAGTTTGTTTAAAAAATTCATTGCCTAGTATTCCAGATTGCGGAATTGGGAAATCGTTAGATACAATATGAAAGATGACCGGTAGTTCAAAAAGAGTTAATACGATTTCACCGAGGGTGTAAACAGGATAATCATTTATACCATTTAATTTTAATATATTTCCGTAATTGATATTAAGTCCCTCAGGTGCGAAATATTCTTTGATAACATTAGGTCCAGATCCTGTATCTAACATAAGAGTTATGGAAGTCGGCATATCTTTAACGTTAACCCGGACAGTGGGCACTAGGCTTTGCTTGTTGAGATTTACTGTCACAGGCTGTATATTTATGTTATTACTTCCTACTTGGCCGCTTGAGATTGTGACGGGTGAGGTCTGCCCGGCCCCCTGCTGCACACCCGACGTCGAGGGGCCCTTGTAGTTTCCCTGACTATTTTCCTTGCGACGGTTGTTACTCGCGATACGTAATTGGCAATTATCGAGAAGATGACCTTGGTCTTTGCAATATCGACAGAACAAATCGTCCTTAGGTGTCGCTTGTTGATTAATTTTAGAACGACATTCTTTAGAGGTGTGGCCGAATTTGTCGCAAGTTTGGCAAGTAATTTTCGGTTTATTTTCGAGGTTTCTTTGTTCATTTTGTTTCTTCCAGCAATTATTGGCGGAATGCCCTGGCCTATCACACCACTGGCAGATTACAGAGACTTTATTGGGTTGACTATTAATATTTTGTCGACAGGTTTTTGCATTATGTCCTGGTTTTGAACATAATTGACAGGTGACAGCTTTTTCCTGTATTACGTTTATCGTTTGTCGAGCTTGAGGATCGCGAAACCGACATTTGTCAGCACTGTGCCCTCGTTTTTTACAAATCTGACATATTAATATTTCTATGCCTAGATCGGATTTATGGTGATTTTGTAGTGAAAATTGAGAGAGTTATCGACAATTGTTTGCTACATGCCCCTCTTTGAGGCAGATTTGGCATGTTTCCCGCAATCGATTAGTAGGTAATATCTTTGTTCTGTTTGAGTCACTGCTCTGTCCCTGTCGCAAGTCTGTCATTACCCGCAGTTCTCTTTCTATCCTTAAGGCGTCGGCGACCGTTTCTTGTACATCTAAATCCCTCGCTATTCTTTGTTCGATTTCGGGCTTAAGTCCCCTTATAAAACATTTTACTCATGTCTTTTTCCAACGATGTCTTAGTAGTTTGGTCCGGCAATGTATTTCCGGGTCCTCTATACGCCTCTAATATCTGTTTCCCTAGGATCTTGACGCGGTTAGCGTAAGTAACTACATCCTCGTCATTTTTCTGATAAATACATCCTAGTTCTCCTTGGAGTTGATAGACAGTTTTTACCGGCCCATAAATTCGTTTTAAATAGGCAGTTAGTTGTGATACTTTATCAAAATCTTGGTCTTGAATTGTTCTGCGTGCTTCGCCTACTATTCGAGTTCTTAAAATTTTAGTAAACTGCGGTTCGGCTTCCTTAGGAAGCATCGATTTTGCTTCTTCGCAGCCCTCAATAAAATAGTTAAGCGGAATGTTGCTGCCATCGAAGAAGGGAACAGCGTCAACCGCATATTTCAGTGTGGCGAAAGGATTTTGTTGCGCCATGATTATAGGGTTTTCAGGATAATTTTCAAGATTATTACTATCAACTATTTTACTTATACTAGCGTTTGCGGCGGTAGATTCGGAATCGTTGGAAGACGGCTCGAGCGAATCAGCAATTAGGGTATTTTCAGTTAAATTGGAAGAATTTTCCTGAATAAATCGGACTTGTTTAGATGTCGCTTTAGGGGTAGATGTGTGTAAGGGAGCAGAAACAGATCGAGTATTTTTCGGTTTACTATATTGCTCTAATGCTGTTTTATGAAGATCTTCTATTTCGTCTTTATTGACTTTACTTCGAGTCCCGTCACTCATTCCGGTTTCCAAGATCGCACATTTCAATCCCGGACGACCCCCAAAATTTATCAGTATGTTACGTCCAGACCCTTGAAAGGTCGGGCCATCTGGAAGGACGCAACCTACTTACCCGGTGACACACTTTTCGAGCGTGTGTACAGATCGGGTCGAGCGCACTGTCAGGGGCCTGGCACAGGTCAGTGATCAGAATGGTCCCTTTAACTCTGTGAGTGTCCTAGGCCGTTACGCTTGTCGGTCCCTTTTCGGTAAGAGAATCGAATCTCCTTTACTCGGGACGGCACCCTGTGCGATTTCGAGATTGAGGGAATGAGAACGGGTAGCAAAAATTAAATGAAAATTTTATCGTAAATTACCATTTATTCATTAATCAGTTGTTTGAGCGATATGAAATATATTTACAGGGTTACTTAAAAATCTTTTTCTAAAAATACAAAATATAATTGAAAATTTTTTTTGTGTGTTGTTTTGTATATGTGAGGGAATTTCCGCGGGTGTTACATAGGTTCGGAGGACGTCAGCCAGGAATAAAAGTGGTAAATCTAATCTTAAGTCATTAACCCTGGCTGGAGATTATTACAAATTTGTTTCTTTTAAATTTAAAATTTCCTATCTAAACATGTGTATTATAGGTGGGGAGGAAAGAAGGGGGGGGAGACAAAAGATTAAGGATTTTCAAATTGGATAGTGGACGGAGGGAATTTCTTCCAAAGGGCTTGAATAGGAACTCCTAGTGAAAGGTGGGAGCCAGGGAGATACCAAGCAATTATAGCATCTGGAGGGGCACTGGTTAGGTAGTGAAGGAACTCCTCGTGGTCCACAGGACCGGGGCCCACGCGGAAAGATCCTTCGGGAATGGGGAAGTCGATGAGGGGAAACTGAGATAGGAAATAACCTAGGGGATGAGAAGGGGGAGGTTCAGGAGTTTCGGGACTGTTAGGATGTCCCGACGGGGAATCGGGAGGGAAGTCGAAGGGGTTGGAATCCTCTTCAAGGTCGGGAAGACTCTCGCAAAATCTCCCAGAGCCTCGCCGAATTCAGAAAATTCTGAGGAGGTGGAAGGGGAAGGAGGGTTCGAATCAAGGATGATGATAGGTATGGGAGGCGTTCGCTCCCGGACAGGAGGTAAGGGGGAACGAGGGGGTTCGGGAGAGGAGACTGGAGAGTAGCTAGGAGGTGGAGGAGTGTCGAGTAAGTCGAGATTATTATTACTATTATTACTATTGTCGCTATTATTGCTGATATTGTTACTATTATTATTACTATTATTACTATTGTTGGTATTATTGCTAATATAGTTACTATTATTACTATTATTACTATTGTTGGTATTATTGCTAATATAGTCACTATTATTACTATTATTCGGGGTTTGATCCGGAACAAGGGGTGTGGTTCCCTTGGCCAATTTCTTTTTGAGCGCCCGATTCCAACGATTCCGGCGCCGCAACTGCGCTCGGCGTTTACCGTGGGCCGGCACTAATAATAATTCGACGGTGAATGTGGGTGTTTAAAATATCATTAAGAGATATTTCTAACTAATTACCGTTAACTATATTACCGTTGGCATTGGGAAAAGATACTTGAATCTTAGGCGGGATAGTAACCCGTTTATATCCTTAAATTTAAATTGTTCTTAATTGTTGATTACTGCTGATAAAATAATATAAGTGAAGGGATAGTTAAGAGAAGAGAACAAAAAATTTGAGAGGAAATAACGTAAGTTCCAAATGGTTTTTAAGAAAAGTTTCAAATTTAGGAGAGTTCGATCGAGAGTCAGTCTTCGGAGTTTTGAGCCGGATTAGAAATCGTTCGTGAACCGCCTTGAGGAGATTCTAGACGAACAGGGAAATCGTTCGTGAACCGCCTTGTGGAGATTCTAGACGAACGAGAAATCGTTTGTGAACCGCCTTGAGGAGATTCTAGACGAACAGGGAGAGATGAGGAAGATGATTAGGAAGAGGAAAGAGACACGAAGTAATTAAACGATTATTAAATTGTCGAAATTTATTTTCTATCGATTAGAGAATAATCGGTCAAGGATCATTCCCAATGACAGTTGGCTAACACGAGAGGGGGAAGAAAATAAAGTGAAAGTGGACTTACTAATTATAGTGAGCGTTGCAAGGTATTGAAAAAAAAATTAATCCGACCGGAGCTGGAAGCGCAGGTGGGTGGCTGTTGGTTGAAGATGAGTGGAATGCTCAATTGATCCAAAGTTCACCTCACTCACTTCACTTACTTATTGACAATGATTGAATTTAGACAAATACTCTGTGCTGCACGAAAGAGGTGTCGTAATTTCTTTAAAATGAACTGTGTGTCCGCGTCTTCGGCTCGCGAGTTTTAAGGTTTTTACTCCTCCTCCCTTCTGGATGGTGGGGAATCTTTTTAGGGATAAAATAATTTCTATTATTCCCTTCCTAAGGTCAAGGAGCTTGATTTTTAGGAGGAGAGGAGTCTCTTAAGATTTTAATTGGTTAAGTCCTTTGGCTCGAGACTTAGCTCCATCTAGTAGAGAGTGGGAGTGAGCTGATTATCTTATCGCTTGATGATTTGGCGATTCGGAGAACGCTTGAGGGTGGCCTGTCGAACGAGCGCACGTGCACTATCAATTTCGAAAGGTTTGTCTTACGTTTATTATTTGTCACTCTTCCGAGGACCAGATCTTTATTTTGAAAATTCTTTAGATAGAGAGGCTTGAAACATAAAGCCGTATACCGTACCAATAGATACGGGACAGTTAGAATTTCTCATAACAACTTTTCATCATATAACTCGTAAATTTATTTAGAGTTTCGTTAACGCTGTCTCGACTGGCCATTCTCAGTATTAGATTTGTTAAAGTTTAATGACGATACCCGCGGGTGAGGTTGCGTTCTTCTAAGTGCTATCTTTATTCCTAAGAAGAATCGCTTTGCATTCCAAATGCAAGTCGATCCTTGATTTCCTTCTTCCACGAAATCGTTTCGAGGAAAGAAAAGAATCGTGGAGTCCACTGGACGTAACATCTTTTTCAACGTGGAATTTGTTGATGCAGAAGCATGCAGACGTTGAACAATTTCTACAATCGACTGCTCTCCCATTAAGGATTGGAGATTTATCGATCGAAATGTATCAATCAAAAATTGTAAAACATTATGTGGCAATTCTTTGTACATGACACCACAAACATTATTACATTTATTTAATTTTGAAAATTGTATCGATCATATGCACAATTGGTTATGCGAGAATACCTATCTCGTAAATGAAAAATTTAAACAATTTGAAACTGTATTACAACGTAACAATATTACTACTGTATGCGATGCTGTAAAAACGATACGCGAGAGTGATGTCTTTAATAGCGAATCATTAATCGATTGCGAATTATTAACATGCGCTGTAAATGATATTCTTTACGATGCTTGCAATAAATAATTATTTTTATTCCATCTGTGATTTTAATTCTTTCCTTCCATACGAATAAGAATAGTTGACAATTTTTCTCAACACGCTCCGCTAAAGATGTAGAGAAATGCTGAGGTAGATGAGACGTGATGCTCTAGTTGGAATGAGACAAAAGATATTAAAAGATATATAATGAAGAGAAGTCTGCAGCATTAGAATATTATTTCTTTTGTTGTTTTTTGCGTTTCGTTAGTCTTGTGTTACGTTAGTGCAATGGCTGAAGAAGAGATTATTATCATCGATGACGAAGATGAAGATGTTATTATCGTCGACGAGGACATTGAAGAGGTTGTTATCGTCGAAGATGGCAACCAAATGGACGTTGATAATCTAGATGAATCAGACGAGGATGGCTCTGAGGAAGAATCTGAGGAGGAAATACCATCTTTAATGGATTCAGATTATGCTAGTGATAATGATGAAGAATTAAGACTGAAAAAGTATAGACATTTAAACGCGATGGAAATAAATAATCTGGATGTTACCATAAAAATGTGTCGCATCAAATACTATCGTTATGATGCGGAAGAAGGAACTAAGTATTGTTCAGACTGTTTTCTGAGATTGGCATCGTCGTTTCGAAACGTATACTCCGTCCGGAAACACAAAACGGATTATTGTGCTCTATTAATAGGCAGTTATTGCAAAGAGTGCAGGAAAAATTTGCACCAAATAATACCACGCAATATGTGTCCCATTTGCACAAATTAAAATATATGGATAACATTGTAAATAACTTGTAATACATTTTACAACAATTTGTAATACATCAAAAGTATCCTAAAATAAATTATTAAATCTAATGAAATGTGTCTTTTCTGTTCCAGGAGCGGCCTCCCCCTTAGCCCGGCGCATCCACCCCCTATATTATATTTTTTAATTATTATTATATTTTTTTAAATTTTATATTTTTTATTATTATTATTCTTAATTTTAAGCACACACACGCACACGCACACACCCACACACACACACACACACACACACACACAAATTGTATAGTACACGCACACACATTTTAAAATAAATTTTATGTATTTTAATTGGAAAAAAAATTGCAGTTATTTATGCGCCTCTCCTTGCGTTCTCATCTCCCTTATGCGTTCTCCCCTTGCGTCTCTCTCTCTCTCTTGCGCTAGTTATAAGTATAGCGATATCGTTCTCTCTCGCACGCGTTAATCATAAGTCTCACTATCTTTGGCATGCGTCATTGTTCTTTCGCGCTATCTCTTTCTCTCGCGCTTAAAATAAGTAATCTCTCTCGCGCTATGACACAAAAATGTATAACAGATTTTTAATAAATGTATATTTATAATTAAAAAAAAAATGTGATTATTTACGCGCCTCTCCTTGCGTTCCCATCCCTTGCGTCTCTCTCTCTTGCGCTAGTTGTAAGTCTCGCGTTAATCATAAGTCTCTCTTTCGTATGCGTTCTCTTCGCGCTATCGTTCTCTCTCTTTCGCACGCGTTGTTCTCGCGCTATTATCGTTCTAAGTCTCGCGATATTATAGTTCTCTCTCACACGCGTTATTCTCGCGCTATTGTCGTTCTCTCTCGCACGCGTTGTTCTCACGACATCGCTCTCTCTTTCATATGCTTGTCACTTACCTTTGCGTCGTCCTTCTCTCACCTATGCAGCATCTTACAATGCGTCGTCCTTGTCCCACGTTGACGCCATCCTTGTCACACGTTGATGTCATCTTTGTCGTATTGTCCTCTTCACACACTTAGCGCTATCCTTTTTCCACACGTAGCGCTATCCTTCTCACACCTTCGCACCGTCTTCTTTCCGCGGATCCCCCTTCTCCTGGCGGACCCCCTCGTTCATCGCTCGCGCCGCGGATCCCCCTTCTCCTCGCGGACCCCCTCGTCTATCGCTCGCGCCGCGGATCCCCCTTCCCCGCGCGTGACGTCACTCACCGAGCGTCGCAATTCCTCCTTCCCCGCGCGTGACGTCACTCCCCCGCACCGCGGTTCCCCTCGCGCCTCACCCCTCCTGAGAGGACCTGAGTTAGAACCTGCCTTGTATACCTACTTACATCTATTTCTAATATCGCGTTCTGTACGTCCGTATGTTATGTCGAGTGGGACATTGTCTGGATTTGCGCGTGTTTCGTTTAAATTTTCTTGATTATTTAGTACGCAAATCCCGCACTTGTTCGCGTAAATTTCTTAATTCGTCCTGCATTTCTCAGAAACTATGTACGAGTTCAGCTAACAATATATTACTTATACTTTCGATCGGATAATCTGAGTCTTTGTAATTCGCGGCAGCATTTTATCTGGCATGTTGCACTTGCAAACGTTCGATTTTTCTATCAACAGCTTCGGGGTTAATATTATCTATATATTCCATTCGTATTTAACTCGAATAGGCTGATCGACGAGTACAGCCAAGTAATCTTTCTTAACAATAACTTGACTAATGCTCGGTTCATTTTGTTCTAAGTTGTCGTCTTAACGTCTTGTTCACGCGCTTCGGAACTTGAATAATAATCTTCTAAATTTCTTCGCACGCTATTTCGTATATCGCGAGTAGCTTCTTCTGCTACTTATAGCGGTGTTACAAGTCCAAGTCTATTTGACAATCGCGCTAGCACCTCAAAAGAGTATTACATCTTGTTTTAACGATTCTGACATTTCGATTTACATTAGTAGTACGATGACTCGGATGGTCGCTTATCGGGCCGCTCAACTGCTGACGCTGTCAGTAGATACGTCAAGTCGTTGTTTGGCGGTGACGCGTTGCCTATGCGAAGGTCGTGAATCAGCGTTCTTCTTGGGTGCTGGTGTTCCTTCTTGACTTTCAGCTGCTTGACATGATTTATTATCTACTTATGCGTCGGTATATGTTGCGTGTTGTGGTGGCTTGCTTGAGTCCGTCAGCTTTAATATAATTTTTGGCATATCTTTCTTCGCTTTAATGTATTTATATTTCCTTTTTTTGCTCGGCGGAGCGCTCACGCACACTACCAGGCGCGCGGCTCACTGACGTGCGCCCGTCTAAAGGTTGGTCTAAAGATCGGTGCTTATTGGTGCAACTTTACTCAATAATTAACGCTTTATTAAGCATTATAGAAAAAAATGATTCAGGACTTTTCGACTCGACTTTTAATCAGGAATAACGCTATCTCCGTGGGCGTTTTTTCAGTTACACCCTGTATATTTTCATACTTCAAAATATTTCTTCAGTTTCTTCTTTTTTGATAGATTACAAGATTTTTACAATTTCTAGTAGTTGACGCGTAAAATTAATTAGCGACTGGTCTGCACTCATTTTATTTACAATTGTGTGATGTTAGTTAACTGATGTTAGTTAGTGACTGTCCGCCATGCGCTCGCGGTGATTTTTAGCACTTCGTTTTTGACAAAATTTTGGAGAGGATCGCCTAGCGACATGACCATATAAGGTCATGCTGAACTTTTCGTGACGGTCAAACCTTACTGCAAACGAAGATGTTTCAAAGTCGAAATCCTTCGTTTGCATTTTCGCGTTTTCGGCGCGAATGGAATCCGCGTATGGTTTACGTTGAAGTAGTAGTTTTACACAGTTTGCGAACATTCTAGTACATCACTTTTTGAATAAAAATTATATTAATATTAAAATAAAGTTATAGTCTTTCAGACTATATAACACTATTAATAATTATTGTAAATAGAAAATTAATTACTTAATTTTTATTTAAAATATATTTCAATTTTAAATCTTTTGCTGTATAGAATCAAATCTATTTGTATAAAAGTTATTTTTCCTTATATTACGATTATTATATTTTATATAATATATAATAGTTTATATCAGAAAAGATTGAACATTTCACGTCGCATCTCTAACTCGCCAATTCGACATATCGGGATTCGCATAGCATACAATTTGAGCGAGAAAAAGATAATATGTTTGTCCTCTTTTATTGGCCGATGTCGCCCGAAGTTCCGAACGCACATGTACATACGTGCGTTAGAGCATGCGATAGCATGACATACACAAAAGCACAGTATTGCTATAAATTATTGTCGGCAGAAAGACTGCAGATTGTATGCCTGTTATATTAGATAATAACAGAAAGTTAGCAGAAATGTTTCAAAACCTGCTGACTTAATTTAATAGCAGGACACTAGTAGAAACCGAGCAGGATTGGCAAATTATCATAGTAAATTGATAGTAGAAATCGAGCACGATCTGCGCAATGCAAATTGCAAAGCGATCTTTCAAGAATTCTCCATGGAAATCGGCATTGCATCTATCGAGCAAGATATCAACATTGCTCTGGAGTCGCATATCATTGTGTTAAAAAGCAGCATTAGGTGTGAGGTCTGGATAGCTCAGTGATCTAGAGCAATTGCCCGAAAAGCGAAAGATTCGGGTTCGATTCCTGATCTAGCCACTTGCACCTCACATATTTTTCTAGTTCACGAATATTGTTTTCTAGCAATTATTCGTTAGGCTGAAAAATGTGTGAATGCTCTCTCTACAGAATATGCGTCGATGCCGTTGCCACGGATGGATTTTGTCGCTCGTTGATCAAATGGGCGTAAAGACACGTCCGACCTCCTCCCACATACATCCCTATCTTTTCTGGATCCTTGAAAGGTCATAATTTGATATCAGATTGTCGGTAGAAACCGAGCAGGATTTGCTCACACAATCTCTGATAGCAGATTGATAGCAGAAGCGGAACAGGGTTTGCATAATCTGATGGCAAATAGGCAGCAATCTGCACATATTTGATTCGATAATTCGCTTACCGCTACGTGATGTATTTTCTCGTAATTTAATTTCTGTCAGAAATATATAGTATAAAGTTGCAATTACTAAGAAAAGCTCAAAAATATACTAACTGTTTCTATCATTTTAATTTCTGATATCTAATACAATTAGATGAGATTCAGAATATTAAATTGATTGGAATCAATAGGACAGATGAAAAATTATCCATTTACTGCTTATTTGAAATATAAAGCAAGAATTTAATCCTAAATAAATTATATCTCAAGTTTTATAAGTTAAATTTAATTACTTTCAATATTTATTTTATTATTAATTTAATTAAATTTAATTGAGTCCTTCGCTAGTGAGATATAATTACGATATAATGTTACATTATATGTCATCTTCAAAGAAAATTGTAATTAATCGATAATTTGCCGATAATACTCTTATTTAGCACCTGTAATATTCAATTTTATTGCATTTATATAACATTAATATAAGTAAGTGCAAATCTTGTTCGGTTTCTGCTATCAGGTTGTGTGCGCAGTTTCTGCCGACAAACTATTGTCAGATTATGTTTTACAGACTCTGTCGCTAGAACACATGCTTAATGCGAACACAGATGGTTCTGTTGTGGGATTCTGATCGAATCTGCTGCCAATCTGCTGACATTTTGCTTATTAAATAACATCATTACTTCTGTTAACATTAATTATGTTAACATTTTCCTTGTTGATTTGCTCACCAACATCATCAGCACTTTTTCCTTCGTTGGTTTTCATAATAATCTGCCCATCAGCTAAAATAAATAAAAAATGCACAATCTACTAAATACACTAAAATTTACAATAAAAAATCTAAATTAACAATATTTAATATTTTTTTACATGTCTTAGGATAAAACTGATTATTATCAGTCAAAACAATTTCTGTATAACCTTATACACAAGGATGAATTTGTACATTTTCAAATGCACACTCTTCATACATATATTGTTAAAGTCCAACTGATATACGCTCTGAGGTTTGTTTTCTTTTATTATGTATTTGTTACGTCTTACTGACTCCGCAAATCCTTCCTTCCGCGATGACTGCTTAATTCGCCTGTCTTGGCTTGTAGCGTAAAGAGAATGTTGGACGCGTAATTCGGTCGCTCCCTAGTACACACTATCAGGACTGACGAGACACTGAGAATCTTTCTTTCGAAAGATTGGAACAGCGCGCGTGATAAGATAGATTATCGATTAGGTGATTAGGCTCTCGCAACTAATCAGTGAACATTGATCGCCAGATATCTATGAGTAAAGACACTTAGGAAATAGTACCGATCCTCTTAACAAATAATTCTCGTACTCTATGATATTTCGAAATTTATCAAGAATAATCAACCACTTGATTCCTAAAATATAAATGATATTAAGAAATAAATCTTATAGATTATAAATTAGGAAACTATTAATTAACCAGTAAACACTTAAAAAGATTAAATCTTAAGAAATCAATGATGAATTGAGTTTAATCAATATTATTAAGAAATTGGTTAGTCAATAATCGGGAAATCGATCCAAATTAAGAAATCTGAAGAAATAATTGCATCAACAGAAAAGATGGGTACGTATGGAAAAACTGTCCAAATCGAGTATAAAAAGGGGAAGCTCACAGCAAGAATCATCCGTAATCAGAGACCTTACAAAGGTAAAAAAAATACGCCAAGTACATAAAAAATGTTCTACCTTGTATGCCTTTAATAAAAAAATTCCTTAAAAATAATTTTTTACAGTAATTTTCCCTCAAAAATCATTTTCCTAAAAAACAAAACCTCAACAAATAATTTTCATAAAAAAATATTAAAAAATAAAATATCAAAACTAAATATGAAATCAATAATTACTATTAGCCAAGTACTTAAGAGCAATTTGTAAATTTGATATAATATTTGCCGTGAAATATATATTTTATACAGTAGAAATATTATACATAAGTTCTCCCTAAGAAATTAAAACGCATTTTATATTTATTCAGAGAAAATTGATTTTTAAAATATTTAATGAGAATTAGGATTCTTTTAATTCTCAAAACACTTTTTATATAATGTATATAATTTAAAAAAAAGTTTTACGCAAGTTTTAAATCGCACAGTCTTTAAATCGAAGTAAGTTATGAAAACTTGGCGTGCCCGGATCGTAATCAAATACAGATTAAATATTTAATTACATAATATCTAATATTTTACATTTTATTGGAGATATATTTGTTTATAATGTAAACAATCCGGGCACGCCAAGTTTTCATAACTTACTTCGATTTAAAGACTGTGCGATTTAAAACTTGCGTAAAACTTTTTTTTTAATTATATACATTATATAAAAAGTGTTTTGAGAATTAAAAGAATCCTAATTCTCATTAAATATTTTAAAAATCAATTTTCTCTGAATAAATATAAAATGCGTTTTAATATAAAATATTCCCTACATGTATAATTATATATATATAAATTATATATATATATATGTATATATATATGTGTGTGTATATATATATATATATATATATATATATATAAAATTATACATGTAGAGAATATTTCTGCGTAACTATATTTGTGTCTACGCAGGCAAATGTAATAAATATCTATGTAACTATAATTATGATTGCGCAGTCAAATATGTAAATTCCTATATACACACTACATATGTGTGTGTATGTGTGTGTGTGTATATATATATTGTGACGTTGCCGTCTCGACGCGCGTCCATCCGCCCCGGAAATCTTTGCGGGGCGCGAGCCAAGCGGCCGCGCCAGAAAAGAAATAGCGAGAGCCGTATCGAAATCTCCGGAGCGACGAGCCTTTGTTATATTTCGCGTTATTAATTAATTTTTATTGTATTATTTTGTACATCGGGCAACCCGCCGGAAAGCAACCGGAAGAGGCAGAAGAAGAATCCTTTTTGCGACAGCCGATATGACATTTCCGACCTCCGATTCGAGAACGGAGATAGCGCCCGAGGATCAGGAGAGCGCAGAGTCGCGGGCAGAATTCGCCCCTGCAATGAAAGGAGGAGACGTCTCCAAGATACAGCTGTCTTGGATCGGAGTCACAGGACCGGTCGGCGCTACCCCCCCCCGAGGACGAAGGACGAAGGATTGGCCTCAGGAAGACCGCCGATAACAGGGTCGCCGACATAAAGATTTTTAAATTATCGGGGCCGCTACGGCCCCCGATACGGCGTTGTCGCGGGGCGCATTAATACCTCGCGTGTCGCGGCGCTATTGGCCGCGAATCCGCGCATCCCTGCGCGCAGGATTGACGCCGCTATCGACCCTGGATCGCGCGATCCAGGGACTCATTCTGGTGCGGGCGCTCATCTCGGGTAGTCGTACTCTTTTACTGTGTTGTCGTGTGTGTCGCAGCCTAGATCGAGATCGAGAGGACGAAGCCGAGGAACATCCCCCTGGCTGCGGGAGCAAGTATCGGTGAGGTTGCCCATCGCTATATTATAAGCCACGTACGCGATTCCGTCCGTAGACCGGCCGCTCTGTCGCCGTCGCCATTTTAGTGTCTCGTTGTCGCTCGAGCTTTGTACCGAGCTCGCGATTTTCGTGTATTTCGGGCGACTGGAGACAAGCGACCGAGGCATCAAGGACGATCGTAACGTCGGCCGTCGTTAAGGAACCGTTCGTCTCTCTCCGGGATTCGGGGTGTCGTAAAACGCGTAGCGACCGGCTCTCGTATATCGACCATGTGCGCGGTAAATCGCGGGGAATGCGTTCGCTATCCGTGCTGTCGAAAAGAGTTGTTGAAGCCGCGTAAGACGCGAATCGATCTTCGGGCGATTTTCGTTATTAATTAGCGTGTATGTGAGTGTGTGACCGTGTGCGTATCGTGACGTTGCGAATATCGTGCTGTCTTTGTCGCGCTCGTTACATGTATAATTTGCGCTTATTCGGAGATATTTGTCGTGCGGGTGAATGTGTCGCGGAGCGTGATAGATTACGATAAATTAAGAAATCGCAGAAATTCGAGGGCTTCGCGTAAGTAAAAAGGCGTTACGCCGAAAAGAAAGTAAACGGCGTCCGACGGCTGTCGATTATCGATTGCATCGAACGTATTCATCGCAAGCGAGATTTTCCGTCTTCGCAAATTGCTGAATTACTCTCGCTCAATTATTAGGCCTCTTTTCGAACATATTGCTGTCAATTAAAAGAGCGAGTGAGAGAATAGTCGTCGATGAGATTGTCGAAATTTCCGTTACGTTTTCGAAACGCCGTTCGGCCTCGCAAAGTCCGGCCATAAAAACGGGCCAGGAGAACTACAAATATCAGCGCTTTCTTAGGGTCTCGATTTCGTGTTGTTATTCTTATCACCGCTATCGAGGAATTATCTGTTATGCATTCCGTTATTTCAAATTTTCGAAGTTATGTTAACCGCACTTATATTTCGTTAATTCAGATTTGCTAATTTATGTTATTAATATTTCTTTCTTGAATTCGTTATTTCTTATACTTTATATTCTTTTTTTTATATTTCTTTTTTTGAATAAATTTGTTATATTTTCTTTTATATTTGGCTCGCGTAATTTATTTGAGTGGTCGTTTTTCGTGATTGTTAAATTCCGTTGTGTTTGTCAATTTTCGTAATTACCGAAAGCCTCGCATAAAATAATTCAATATCCTTTTCAACAGACCCTGCCCCTCTACCGTTAGGTGAGCTAGTCGGCCCGTGGCGAAACAGGCTAGCGTTTTTCGCGTTATTCTGGCATTTAGCGAAACTGATACGTGAAAGACCGTATCTGGCGCCCAACTTCGAGATCTCGAGACGGCCTTCGCTTCGCCGCTGCTCGCGCGAGAACACCCTCCATCTTAGTTCCTCCAAGCGCGAGTATCTCTATCCTTGTGTTTTTGACGACGTTTTCGCTCCCCCTTAATACCCTCCTCTCTAACACCTCGAGGAGGATGGTAAAAAAATAAAATTATTGTTATAATTATAAATACGTATAATACATGTATTATACATCAATGCTTACAATATACAAGTCATATAAATAAATTTTATTTTAAAATATTGATTAAATTATAACTTGTAGGAACTTGTACAGATTATTGGACAACATATGGAAAGAAGAGAATACTATGTAATTTCTTTAGAAAAGCAAGTAGTATTGACTGTATGGATTTTAGCCAAAGCAGAATCATTTCTAGCAGTTGGAGATAGATTCGGCATGGCTGCTAGTTCAGCACACTATTGTTTTAAAACAATAATAAAGATATTAGCTTCATTAACAAGCATTTTTATCAAATGGCCAAATGCAGAAAATATAAAAAATATTGCAAATGTAAGTAATAGTTATATATATTATATTACTTTGAAGAATTATTGAAATAAGTGTAGAAAAGAATAGTAAAATTATTATTTTTATTTAAACTTAAAATATATTTTCCAATCAAACATTTATAAAGTAAATACATGAAAGACATATTTAAAAACTGAAAACATAAGTGCACCATAATTTGATTTCACTTGCTACTACTCACTTAATTGGACATAGTGCTTACCTATAAAGTACATTTTAAGTGCCATACAAAGACAATTATGGCCATTTTAACTAGATCCAGTTCCACAATTTACTTTAACCGGAATTTAACGCGGTTTAAACATTGCTTTTCGAGGGTTTAAATTACATTAAACCATGTTTAACGAATTAAATTCTGATTAAAGTAAATAGTGGAACTGGACCTTAACGATAGAACAAATACGATATAATCAAAGCTTTTTAAGTTTTATTCGATCTATAATAGAAAGAAGATTTGTAAATATTTTCATAAACATTCAGACATTTTAGAAACATAAAAACGCTTTTAGAAACACGAACTTCAATCCTACTAAATCTCACAAAACATCCAAACTACCAATCCTAATATCACATTCCTATTATGCAACCACATAATAATGCAGTATAATACTGAATATTAATGTCATAGAAGACATGGTACATATGTTTAAAATTAAACATGAGATTTTAAAAACAAAAGTTTTCATAAACATGTGAGAAATTTTAACGATAAATATTTAAATATTAAGTAAATTAAATGTAAATATATAACTAATTATAAATATAAATTAAAGAAACTAAACACTAAATGAACTATTATATTAATTATAAAAGAGGTACTGTTACATGGGGGTATTATAAACTGATTTATAAATGATTTATAAATACATGAAAGATATTTAAAGTCCACTTTAAAGTGGGATTCTCTTTGGTAATAAAATAAAACATATTGAAAATTATGATTAAGTATATAAATACGAACTAAACTCAAATATAAATATTACCTAAAGAAACTACCAATCCTAATATCACATTCCTAATGCAACCACATAATAATACAATATAATACTGAATATAAATGTCATAGAAGACATGGTACATATGTTTTAAATTACATGTGTAGGAATTTCCTTCAAAAATTAAAAAAAAACATTAAAGAATAAAACGAATAAAATTGAAAAGAAAATTATGATAAAATCCACAAGTATTATATTGAAATTTTGACACAAAAAAATCTTATTTAATTTTATTGCGACTCTTTTAAATATTGTGATATATTTGCTAATATTTTATTGCGTTATTTTTGTATGTTAACCATTTCTTCTAATTCGCGTAATTTTTTTGATTCTTGTAGTCTTTCTTTTCCTATTTCCAACACATCTTTACGAAATCCGTAATTTCGTTTAATAGCTTTAGGCTTCTTGGTTTCATGAACTGTATTTTCAGATTCATTACTTGATGTAATTGGACTATTATCCATAGCCATTGATGTGTCAAAAGTTTCTGGATTTGAAAGTTGAGTAGATAAATCAAGAGATGGTAAATTTAATACTTGTGGATTTAGAGCGTTATCATTTTCTGTCATTACCGACATACTACTTAACGTATTTTCCATACAAATAGCTTTGTCGGTATCAAATATCTTAGAAAAATTTTCGTAATATTCCCATGTAACAGTACCTCTTCCAGTACTTGTCTTCTTATTATTATCATGTATTTTTAAATACGTTTTTTTTAGATTTCTAAATTTTTTATCTAATGCTTCAGTAGTTATTTTGTAATTATATTTCGTAAATTCACTTTGTATTTCAGCCCATAGTAACTTTTTTTTTATTATTGGACTTCTAAATTTTTCTTTTCTTTTTTCGTATTCGTTTAAAAGTAAAAGAATTGTCTTCTGCGTCCATACGAATGTTTCATCTGAAACAAAAAATTAAATGTTACATTAATAAATTTTTATTTTTACAGGACTTTGAAAATCGTTCTCGTGGAATATCAGGGGTAATTGGTGCTATTGACGGGTGTCACATTCCTATAATGCAACCACATAAGAATGCAATAGATTATTACAATAGAAAAGGCTTTCACAGTGTCATTTTACAAGGTGTGTGCGATAATAAGAAAAAGTTCATAGACGTACACATAGGCGTGCCAGGAAGAGTTCATGATGCACGCGTTTTTCGAAACAGTCCTCTCTTTCAAAATATTATGCACCATAATTTGATTGCACCTAATACGCACTTAATTGGAGATTGTGCTTATCCATTAAGTACATTTTTAATAGTGCCATTCAAAGATAATGGCCATTTAACAATAGAACAAATACGATATAATCAAAGATTAAGTTCTATTCGATCTATAATAGAAAGAGCATTCGGCTTATTAAAAGGAAAATTTAGAAAATTAAAATATCTTGAAATGTATAATTTATCTTTGATTAATTATGCTATTGCATCTGCATGCATTTTGCATAATTTCATTTTAATGAAAGAAGGTGATGATTACGATGAATACTTCAGTGACGATGAAATACAAGATGAAGAAAATGACACTACTGAGCCTGAAGTAGATGATAGTAATGGAAGCAATAATGGTCATAATAAAAGAAATGCTATTGTACAAGCATTATGATAGATAAACATCAAGTAAGCGTACACATTTATAGAATTTACATAAGTAAATATATATATATATATATGATCTATTTAACTCACATTATAATTATCTATGTATTATCATAACATATATATGTCTATTTACCGTTTTCCTTTTCTGTTGCAGTTTGTACTTGAAATTCTAGTTGCGAAGAATTATTGCGCACATAGTTTAATGCAAAATCTGGATCTGTAAAAAAAACTTTTTATATATGTATACTTCTTGGATCTTAAATTACATTATAATTATTTTTTATAAAGTGAAATTAAATTTATTTAACTAAATATTTAATTATATTAAACTTACCATTTGCTATTCTATTATGGACATCTTCTGGTTCAATGATGGTATATAATACACCATCAATTAAGTATTGTTTTTCAAGGTATTGTTTTTCTGATGACATAATTATTCTGTATTGCAAAGATTAAAGCTGCAATAAAAAATTAGATGTTAATATTTTTTAGGTTAGACGTTATGTTTAAAAAATTTATTTACAAAAAATATATATATTAACTTTTTAATACATTAATTTTGTAATTATTTAATAAATAATAATTTCTATCTATCTATCTATCTATCGTTTATTGCTGCCCCTCAGGGATTACAAGGCGCTTTTACAAGGAGCGTTCCCGAACCTTTCACAATCCAAAAATTTTACATCCCCCCGACCTGGCCCTTGTGCGACCACTACATTATAATTTCCCACGCCCTCCCTGCGTACCCTCCCCTTCCTTTCTTTCCATCCCTCACCCCCCTTTCCACTCTTCTGACCCTTCTCCTCCCAATCTTTGCTTCCTCTCATGCCAGCACCTTCTACTTCCGCACCAAGCTTCCTTCCTTGCCTTTTCTCTGTCCATCCAACAGTCCCTCTTCTCTCCTTCCCCTACTTATGCTTCCTTCGCCCTGCCCCTCTTCTTTCCTCACGTCCGTTCCTCTCCTTCTTCATCTTTTCCTTTCCTTTATCTCTCCTGCCTCGGGACTGACTGCAAAAACAGATAATCAAAGGACACAAGTTCTTATAATCTTTCTTAAAAACCTAGCAGTTATCGACTCCCCCCTCTATCTTCCCCCTTCCTTCCACTCCTTTCCGCTCTCTCACCTCCTTTCCCTACCTTTTTCTTTTCCCTCTCTCCCTATTTCCCTCCTTTTAACCCTACTCCTATTTCCTTCCTCCTCTTCCTTTCCTCCTCTCCACTTCCTACCTTTTTCCCTCTCGCCCCTTCCCTCTAACCATCACTCTCTTCCTCTGTCTCCTCTTTCTCCTCATACCACTCCTCTCCCAACAGATCCCACCCCCAAGCCTTTCCGTCTATCCAGATCCTTCTATTAGTCGTAACCACTGTCCTCCCCCTCGCCCTCTCCGTCCTCGCCCTTTCCACCAGCTTCCACCTTACCCTCCTTTCCTCCATTGACAAATCCTCATCTACCCCTACCCCCCAATCCCTCCTTATTTCCCATCCTCTTTCTAACAGATCCTTCTTATCTCTCACCCTCCCCATGCATGTTATCAACACTATCCCCGCGCTCCCTCTCCTTTCCCTGACCTCCCTAATCTCTACCTTTCTCCCCAGTTCCTCCTTCACTATCCCCTCTATCACCCTCTTCCTTTCCTCCGCACTGTCCCCCTCTACACCTCTCCACACTATGTTCCTCCTTCTTTCCCTCCTCTTTTCCGCCTCCACCTCTCTCTCCCTTTCCTTTCTCTCTAACTCCTTCCTCTCTCTTTCCCTCCTCACTCTCTCCCTCTTTTCTTCAAATTTCCTCCATGCAACCTCTCCGGCCGTCCTCTTGCCCTCCCCCCCTAGAGCCTCTTCTACCTCCCCTCCTCTTCTCTCCTCCGCTTTCATCCTCTTCCTTCTCTCCTCCTGTTCCTCTTCTACCATCTTCCACCAATCTTCTTCTCTCCTTCTATCCTCTGAACTCTCCTCTCCTCCACTCTCCCTTTCCTTCTCTGCCCCCTCTCCCCCTCCCTCTCTCTTGCCTCTTTCATCCTCTTTCCTTCTTCCCGTTTCTTTCCTTTCCCCCTTCTCTCCTGTGCCTTCTCCTCTTCTTCCTTCTCCTCTGTTCCTCTTCCTTCCTTCCCCCCCTCGTTCCACTTGTTCCTCTTCTCCTTGTCTTCCGCCCTCCCTCCGTCTCCTTTCTTCTCCCCTGCCTCCTTCCTCCCCTCTGATTTCTTCCCTTTCTCCATCCTCTGCTCCTCCACCTTCACATCCTTCTCTCTTCTTTCTTCTTTCACTCCACTTCCTTCCCCTCTCTTCTCTCTTGTCTCCCTTCTCCCCTCTGTCCTCTTCCCTTTCCCTGTCCTTGACTCCTCTGCCTTCCTAACTTCCTCCCTTCCCCTTCTCTCTTCCTTCTCTCTCCTTTCTTCTTCCTCTCCTCTCTCCTCTCTCACACCTTCTCTCTCCTTTCTAACCTCCTCTCCCACTTGCTCACGACCGGCTTCCTCTCTTCTCTCCATCCCCCTCACCATCCTCCTTAATATTAGCACCATTTCCACCATTACTTTTCTTAACTCTCTCACCTCCTCCACCAGCTCTCCACCTTCTGTCTTCCCTTCCATTACTCGCTGTGACCCTGTCGCTTCTCACAGACTACACCGTCCACTATAACCCCCCTCATCGATTTCCTCATCGATCTACGCATTGATCTTATTCCCCCTGCTTCATTCTTCTCACTCCTAGAGCCATCTATCTGCCGCCCGCATTCTTCCTCCATCCTCTAGCGCCCCATCTCCATTCGCCGTCTTTGCCGCTCTTCTCGCTCCTTCTTCCTGCCTCTAGCGCCACCTTCACTCTCCCTCACCTCTCTCTTCCCGTCTCTCCCACCATCCTTCCTATCCAACTCAGCACTTTTTGTCGACTTTTCACTTTCGAATAACTCCCTGACCTTTTCTTCTCCATCTCTGCCTCCACCGCCCTCCAGTTCCCTCGTATAACTCCACCTCCTCCTCAACTTTCAGCTCCCAACTCCTCTTCCAACCATCCTCTTTTCCTTTTTCTCCTGGCCCACCTCTCCACACCTGTCACCTCAACCCTCGCCATTTTTTCCCCCTCAATAAATAATAATTTAACTTTCCAATTAAGAAATAAAAATTAATATAATTGCATAAGAATTATATTACTAACCTTTACAGACATTGAGATCGTAGGCAAAAGTAAACAGAGTTAGCGGAGTAAGCATGAAGTGAGCGATAGAAAACTACGCTCACGAAAATGGCGGCCGCTCACTGTGAGCAGATCAGGGAGCATTTGCATCCAGTACACACATCTAGGGAATTCACTGAGCGCTCAATAAGCGCTCACTGAGCGGTTGTGCTTCTGAATGCACCCATTATAAGTTTTATTTACTTGCGTTGATGAAAAATATCGTCTTCAGGATTGCTTATAAATACCCTCAATTTTCTAGATAAGGCTCTTAAATGACAGAAATTCAAACATTGGCGCCCTAAAAAGGATTCTACTCAATTACGGAGTGTCATGGCAGTGCGTCTCTGCGAAATCAGGGAAAGAGAGCAAAAGCGCCAGTCTAATGAATCCAGAGTATAATATCTCTTACAAATATCATGACAAAGGGTTGTTTAGCGATTCTTCCATGCAGTATCGATCTCTAGTTTGATGAAATATATTAATAACTTCTTCATTTTTATTTTCTTTTGAGCTAGCAAATTGTATTCTAAGTTTTTATGATTATGATAAATATTTTGTGCCACTACATCAGTCTTTTTAGTTAGATCTTTTTCTTACTAGCAATTAATATTTGTTTCTATGTATTCGTGTTGATTACTGCCTATAAAGTGTTGCGTTTCATAAATTTTATTAGAAGTTTACTTATCTTTTTTTTAAGTCAAGTTTCTTACTGAGCATAATTTTATGTTTTTACATATATTCTATTTTTTTATATTTAAACTCTACTTATAATGTGATTTTTTAACTATTCAGAAAAAAATGTCGTAGCAAAAACTATTAAAGAATTCTTTTAAATTGTATCTTATAACTCATTCCCTGTTGATACCATTCTCCAATCCCATTATTAACCTAATCAGCAGACAATGTTTTTAAATGTTTGAAAATCTGTTGATTGGGACTGCAATATTTTGGCAATTGCCATACTACAGGGCACCGATCATGTAACTTTTTCTCTAGGGCGAAAACGTGAAAAGTTTCATAACTATCTATTTTTATTGGTGTTGAATAGAAAGAGATTAACTTTTTACTTTTCACGTTTCCGCCTAGGAGAAATGTTACATGATCGGTGCCCAGGTGCGCGTGCGCGCGCTGCCCTTAATTGCCTTATAAAGAACATATTAAGCCTTATTTTAAATTTAATTAAATTTGAATTAAGATTCGGGGCTTATTAATTTATATATGATTTTAATTAGATTTAATTTAATTTGAATATATTAGCCAATTAAATCCTTATTAAGACAAATTAAATATGAATATCTTGATAATGAAATGATACTAAGAAGTACGTATATGTATATACTTTGCATACTACGAAACATATGTACGAGTATGCATGTCGATTAAGAATATACGACATGTATACATATGTTTTGTAGTATACGAAGTATATATACATTCTGGACATTTTCATTCGACATTCTTATATTCTTAATTAGTTTTATATATAGAACAAATATGAACCATTAATGCTGTTAATCAGTATTAATTTAAATTAAATAAAATTCAAATGAAGGTTTTATTAAGGTCTATATTAAGTTCATATTTAACTGTTTTTCGCGGGTGAGGAGATATTCCGTGGACGGATTAAAATGGTCCACCCTGTATATATTATCGCCGCTAGGTAGCGAAAGGGAAAATGCCTAACCCGAAAGTAGAATCCATCTAAGGCAGTATAAAAGGCCGCGGCACAGGTCTCGCGAATCACGGCTTATCGGTCGAAGAGCGCATTAGCTCGAAGACTGTTATAGCCGCATCTCTTCTATTTTATGCGAGAAGAGCCCTAGAGCTCCAAAAATTAACCGCAGACGGTTAATTTTTTTTATGGCGAATTCATATATGTATCATAAAAGATAGAATAAATGCAGAAATAAATATCAATATATAATAGTAAATGTATCTATATAAATATGCACTGTTTTATGGATATCTACAGATTATTGGTTTACATATCCTATAGATATTTATGAAATTTCGAATTACGGACAATATAAAATTTTCTGATGAGGTTCCGATAATGTTTCCATATAGGGTCCTGATAATATTTCCCTATCAGGCCCTAAAGCACCATTTGTTACAAGCCATGTAGGGTCCAAGCGTTCTATACCTAGTAGGGCCCAATTAATTTTAAGGCATATTAATTAGGTCCTTTTTAAAACCTTACCTTACTTTTCCTACACGGGTATTGTAACCTCCAGTCGAGCATAAAAATAAAAATAGAATCATATTCTACTCGACTGATAACCTCCGCATTTATGTAATCGGCGAGAAAGCACATACATACATGCACACATACTGCCTCTTATTACGTTCAATTTAACATTATTAATTATAAAACAATTATAATTTTATGTTTAATTTTACCATTTGTTTTCTATGAATAAATTTGAAACTTTGTAATTAACCTTTTCTATTAATTAATTGCCCCGCTCTCATTCCTAGTTGCTAAGAATCGCACTTGGTTCCGCCCCGAGTAAAAGGGATTAAATTCGCTTACCGAAAAGGGAACCGTCGAGCGAACGTTCGAAACAGAGTAATAGCGACTTAAAGAGAGTCGGTTACCTCCTATTACGACTTTGGGAAAATATATCTGTGTTACGCCCTTCCTTCGACCCATCCTTCTCCGGGCCTGGACGTAATATATTTTATGACATTTGTTTCTTTTCACTGTATTGTATCTACAGCACATGCCCTTTTGGGGATCAGAGTGGCCCGGTCGTCCTTTTTGGAGGGTCTAAGTCAGTGAAAATCGTGTATCTGTACACGCGATTTTCACTCGTGTGCTTACCCCCTCCACTACGTTACCGGTTGCCAGCGTAAGCATTCTGGCATCACTGGTTTAAGTAGCCCCCGTCGTGCGGTCGAAAAAAAAGGCAGTCAGTCGCGTGTTAACCAAGTCTTTGAATAAAGTTAATTATTGAAGTGCAATTCAAATCACTATTTTCACCTACATTTTCCTTAGAAGGAAACGCAAAAATAAGTGGTCCAAAACGTAAAACTTTTGCCACTTGGGTAAATCTTTTTCACGTGTATAAACTACGATTCTTACGGGGCACGTCGAACGAAGATTTAACATCCACATATCATACGCAAAGATAGAGTTATCCGGAAAACATATTAAAGTACAAATATTTTTTGTTTTAATATGATTAAATTTTTATATTTTATAATAATTCATTATGCGCATTCTATGTGTTTGCATCACATATAAGGTTAGAATTTTTAATAGCTAAATTAACAAAAGCATTTATAAAATTGATAGACATACAAAGTACTTATAAATTCAATTTCTTATTATAAATTCTTACTATATAATTCTTATTATAATTTCTTATTATAAATTCTTATTATAAATTGTATAAATATAATTATATACAACAAATATAATTTCTTTCGATATTACGCAGATATAGCAGGGAGCCACTTCCGATTTTAATAATTTTCACACGTAATTTTCACAATAATTTTTACACGTCCGACCTCCTCCCACATACATCCCTATCTTTCTCTGGAGGCCTGCCCCGGCCCTATCTTAGGGTCCATCCGCCACTGCTATTTGGTACAGTGGGGATTTTAGTATATACTAGAGGGATCTTGGGGGATGTGGTCACTCTACGGCGTTGTGCTCGTCGGTGCCGTTTCATACGGAAGGCCAGTCGGAAGCCAGCATGCACGCGAATACCTCCACCGGCACTTATTTGGTGAGCGAGCGACCTTTCAGGGATTCTCCATGGTAATCGGCATTGCATCCATCGAGCGAGATACCAACATCGCTCTGGAGTCGCATGTCACTGTGTTAAAAAGCAGCATTAGGTGTGAGGTCTGGATAGCTCAGTGGTCTAGAGCAGTTGCCCGGAAAGCGGAAAGACTCGGTTCGATTCCCGATCCAGCCACTTGCGCCTCACATATTTTTCTAGTCTGCGAATATTGTTTTCTAGCAATTATTCGTTAGGCTGAAAAGTGTGTGAATGCTCTCTCCACAGGATATGCGTCGATATCATTGCACGGATGGATTCTGTCGCTCGTTGATCAAATGGGCGTAAAGACACGTCCGACCTCTTCCCACATACATCCCTATCTTTCTCTGGACGCCTGTTCCTCCCACATACATCCCTATCTTTCTCTGAACGCCTGTCTTCTCTGGATATGTTGTCAAGGTCAATATTTTGAGGAATAAAGATTATAAGGGTTTATTATTTATTAATAAGTTATCAAAAATATTTTAATAAACAATATGTAATTTTTGAACATTTTATATGTATGTTTGAATGTGTGCGTGTGTGTAAAATTTGGTTTAAGTCAGAAATAGGTTTGGGTCAGGTTATATCTATCGTAAATGTAGCCTCCGTAGAGGGAGTGAAGCGGAATCTACTGTATTCACGCATATACTTTGCAAGACGAAGTAAAGTTCACTTTGAATACCTTAAATAAACCTTTGCTAACAAAGGGAGGGCCAGACCTTCAGGACACCGGTTTTTTTTAAACTTCACACACATGTAGAGGACCCTTAGGACAATCTACTGTGCAAGTAGTAAGGCGCACCTCTCAAGCTTTTTCGAGAAAATCAAGAAAGAAGTTTTACGAGATGACTATATACCGTTATTTTGCTACGGTTAGCACGAGTCGCCGGTAGCGCAGTGGTAGCGGTCCGAGCTCGTAATCCCGTGGTCACTGGTTCGAGTCCCGCTCGGGCGTTTTTTTTTTCTTTTTTTTAATCCACATTTTCTTTCAATATTATGTAATATCTGATAGTAGTTTTGAATGATGGAATATACAGGGTGATTCTAAATAACTTTATGCTTTTGCAAAAACATAATCTTGACCGAATTCTAAGACGATTTTTCCTTTGGCAAAATTTCGTCCGAAGCTTAGTTTTTGAATTATTAAAGGAAGTAGTTAACGTATGACGGGTCGAATACAAGAGGCAGGCAAGGGTGACGCGATTCACCGTCAGACGCGGGTGCTTACGCGGGGCGCCTGCTGCGATCAGCTGGTCGCTATACACATACATACACACATGCGAACACATACATTCTCTCTCTGTCTGTCTGTCTGTCTCTTTCTCTCTCTCTCTCTCCCCCCCCCCTCTCTCGCTCATTCGCTCACTCACCTGTTTTTTTTTTTGTTTTTTTGTTACGAGAGAGGGGAAAATGCATTTTATGCATACCCACCGGTCGATCCAGTGAGTTATGTGGGACTCGAGTACCAAGTCGAGTACCAACTCGGTACTCCCTACCCACTAAAAACCCCTCTCTTTTCACGAATTTCCTTTGACACACTGTCCCTCTGACTTCCCGAGATCTGTTTTCACATAACGTCAAAAAATAGTTATTATTACCTTGTTCGATGACTTTTGATGTATTGCTGTAATTGCTTGAAGGAGAAATGAATTTTCCGATAGATCGTACGTTCTCAAATTTAACGTAGATATCACGTTGCAAAAGACAAGAAATCCACACTAAATTATTAACTGAAAGTTTTTCTCCTTTCATGAACTGTATTCTTTTATAAACTTTAACGTAATCACATTTATTTACTCACTCGATGAGACGAGAAATTTACTAATGACTCTCACTAATCACTATTAATCACTCTCGAATAATAACTGTTGGCGATTAAAAATCACTCGATGAAAGAAACACGCGCGGACACGTTACTACACGACGCGACGACGCGACAATGCGACGATAATTACTCGGCGACTGCAAGCAGTTTTTTGTATATATATATTTGTATATATATATATATATATATATATATATATGTACAAAAAGTCTTGTCCTTTATTCTACTATAATTAGAAATACACTATCTTAATGAATTCACACTAAAGAAAGATCGAAAAATTCGAGCTGAATTTTAGAATCCGCAAGCGACGGAGAAAATCGATATATTCCGCGAGCAACGGAAAGAACGTTTTTAATATCGGAGAACTAAATGAGCGCGTCGGAGACTTTTCGACAAAAGGCGCAGTGTTCATCGATCGCGTCAATTTATACCCAAGCCCTTCTCGAAAGATCCTGATTTTTCCTGAACTCGACGGTGGTTGAGACAACGTTTAAATTTAACAATCTAATGTGCTGTTTGTTGTTATTAGATCTTTCGAGAAGGACGAGAGCTGTTTTGAATTTTCGCTAACAAAGCAATATCTCCTTACCGGCTGCCAGGGGCGCCGAATGAACAATCGGACCCTCGACTCTCTTTTTAATCGGGTACAATTACACGAGTCTTAATTTTTTAATGCTGTAACGATACACCGCCTGCACGTTACTTTGTTCTCGGCATGCGATCCGCCGGAAGCTGCCGCCCGGCAGAACACCCGCCGGGCAGAGGCAGGGGCACGGTGCGCCCACATTTTAAGCGTTTAAAACATATCGTATACGGCTTTAAGCTGTTAGGCTAAATTAGCCGGAAACCACCGAGCGTCGCCGATGCGGCCCGAACCGCTGACCGGCGAAAACCCGCATTCGGCGCACTTCCCGAACCCCTCCGAACGGGCCCGACCGTACCGTTTTCCCGAAATCCGTTCGGAAGGGGTAATACCGCCGCGCGTCGACGCGGGTAATTAGCGGGTATAAAAAGGCCGCATTCGGCGAATTAAGCACCTTTTTTCAATCCGCTCACGCAAGTGAAAAGATCCGAAAACTTAGACCGCTCCAAAAGAATTAGCCAACTTTCAAGATTCGGAGGTAGAGAGAACTCTTCCTCTCGATTCTTGACATAGGCTCCTTCCATCTGAGCATTCTTCCGACCGAGAGAAACCGAATCAGAGTGCACTCCGGTTCGATCGAGAGATCTCGATATCGGTCTAACATCCGACCACCTAAACGCCCGGTGCATACACCTCGGGGTAGAGGGGAGAGCTACCTCGGACGAGATATTCTCGTCGGCACGGCGTTTCCGAAATTTCCTATCTCCGTTAGGAAATACTCGCGAATTTCCAGGAACCATACGCTTATCATCTGCGTAAAAACGGGGCTAGACCGAAAGCCCAGACGAGCGACAAAAACGCGAGCCACGCTACGTCAAACGGTCATTGACCGCGCTGTTTGTAAACACACGCGGTATACGCGCATTCTAACGTGCGAACCCGCGAAAGATGTTAAAGCACGGGTTACTTGTGCATCTCGACCGTGCACCGCTGCATCGAACCGTCACACCGTACACGTGCGCGCTCGAACATTTATACATTTTATTTATACACGCTGCATCGTACCGTCACACCATACACGCATACGTTCGCACATTTATACATTTCTTTTTTTCTGTACACACATAACGTGAATAAAACCTCACTTTTATTTTGTGACGAAAAACCCGTGCGTGATCTTTGAGCTTGCCTAACCGTAAACCGAATCCTGATCCCGGCTGCGATTATCCGCCGGCGAGCGCGGAGTTCGTCCGTGACAATGCTCAACGAATTTCGAACATCCCGCCCGCCTCGCCCGAAGAATCGGGCGAAAAGATGCGCAAAGTCGGTAGGAATCTCGGCGGTTTCTTTTTTTTTCTTTTTAAGTGAACGCGAATTAAGTGCGTAAGTAACGAACGATACGGATTCGCGAAAGAGTTATCTACCAGAAATTTAAACAGGTAATTATTTACAACTTGATTATAACTACGAAACTTATTTACAATAATTATTTACAAGGAATTTTTGGTTACAGAAGTGACGCTTCCGGTATTTCGTCGTCACTTTTAGGCAGAAGCACGAGTTTTACGACCGGACGAGTGAGCTCTGTCGTAGCGGAGCGTACGGTTACGACCCAAATCTATCCATCCTCGCCCGGATGGACTCGCACAATGCGCGCCAGAGGCCATCGCGTCGGTGGAGTTGCGTCGTTGCGGATGAGACATAACCGTCCGAGCGTGTACCCTTCATCTTTTTTCCACCACTTGGGGCGATGGAGGAGTAGGTGGAGATATTCTTGAGACCATCGATCCCAGAAGTGATCTCGCATTTGCTGGAGGAGGCGCCAACGAGTTAATCGATTGGAGGGCTGGTCCGACAGCGACGGTTCCAGGATGGCGGTCAGCGCAGAGCCCACGAGGAAATGGCCTGGTGTTAGAGCCGCGAAGTCGTCCGGGTCGTCCGAAAGAGCCTGCAACGAGAATTAAGGCACGCCTCGATCTGTGCAAGGAGGGTGCTCATCTTCTCGTAAATCAGCGTGGCGTCGCCCAGCACCCGACGCAAGTGATGTTTCACCGACTTAACGGCAGCCTCCCAGATGCCGCCGAAATGAGGAGCCGATGGCGGGTTAAATTTCCATTGGATGTGCTCCTTGGAAAGACGTTGCTCGATCGTGCGTCGTGTTGGAGTGCTGGCGGCAAAAAGAGATCTTAGCCGTGCGTCGGCCCCGACGAAGTTGGTCCCACAATCGCTGCGGAGGGTGCTGCACAATCCACGCCGGGAGGTGAATTGTCGCAGCGCTACTAGGAAGGTGTCCGCGGTGTAGTCGGAGACCACCTCTAAGTGCACGGCTCGCGTCACCAGGCAGACGAATATGGCTATGAAGGCTTTGTAAGCCCGATGACCCCGGCCTTTGGTAGTCCGCAGCAGGACGGGACCGACGTAGTCCATCCCGGTGTGAAGGAAGGACCTGGGTGGCGTCACTCGCTCTCTAGGAAGACTGCCCATGAATTACTGTGGAGTCGCCGCCCGCCATCGCGCGCACGTCACGCACTGGTGAATCCGCCGCTTTACTACGGTGCGGTCGCGGGGAATTCAATATTGTTGGCGTAGCAGTCCCAAGGTCAGCTGAACTTCGCCATGCAGCGAGCGAAGGTGGCAAGCGTCCACAACGAGTCGAGTGAAGTGCGACTCGTTAGGCAGGATAATTGGATGTCGCTCGTCGTATGCCAGGAGCGCGTGCTTCAGGCGCCGGCCTACACGAAGAAGACCTTAATGATCTAAGAAAGGGGTAAGATGATTAAGCTGACTGGACTTTGGAAGAGCTCGACCTTGTCATAAGGCTAATAATTCGATTTTAAATTTTCCAGCTTGAATCAGCCGAATCCATTGCCGTCGGGCGCCGTCGAGCTCGGCCGTGGAAAGGAACTCTCCGAGGGCCGAATCCGGTTCGGCGGCTGATTGCCCTTGATTCTCTCGTCGATGGAGCTAGCGGCGACACCAGGCGGTCACGCGTAACAGCCTGCTGAGAGGAGAACCGCAGCAACTCTTCAGGCTCCTTTGACGTGACTCCGGTTACGTGGACCTTGGCTCGTTTCTCGGGCAACGTCTCCTCCTCAGTCAGACCAGCGGCTTTCGGCCAGGGGATATTGCCCATCTTGAGCCAAGCTGGACCCTGCCACCAAAGTTTGTGCTCGACCAGCTCGCCCGGCGACAGACCGCGGGAGGCGCAGTCCGCTGATTCTCACACCCGGGAACGTTGTGCCATAGCGCGTCCGGAACGGTCGTTTGGATTCCCGATTTGCCATCAAGACAGATGACCTCTTATCCACCCAAGAGCCACCGTGGAATCTGACCAGAGATGCAGAGGAGTCCTGGAGAGATTGAGCGTGGCTTGCAGGCGAGAAGCGAGCCGCACGAGAAGCGTGGCCGCACAGAGTTCGAGACGAGGTAGCGACATTTGTTTGACTGGAGCGACCTTCGTTTTGGCGGCCAGCAGAGCAGTGTCCCATGAAGCGTCTTTCTTTACCCGCAGGTAAACTACGGTGGCGTAGGCGGTTTCGGAGGCGTCAGCAAACCCGTGCACTTCTAACTTGGTGGTGGACGTGTACTGGCCAATCCACCGGGGAACACATATCCGTTCAAGCAGCGGGAGCTCCGCCTGATAATTGAGCCACTTCCTGGTGAGCATCGCCAAGAGACTCGTCCCATCCGAAGCCTTGAAGCCAGAGTTGCTGTAAGGCGATTTTTGCAGTCACCACCGTGGGTGCCAGCCACCCGAGAGGATCAAATAAGCGCGACGTCAGAGAGAGAGAGCTGTGCGTTTCGTAATCTGGGTTACAGAGATATGACGCGTAGCAAACGAAAAGCAGTCTTCGGCAGGATGCCATTGAAGGCCGAGCATCGCGTGGGTCTCATGCGGCCGCCACTCGCGAAGTTCTCGTTGCATTCGATGTTCCGCCGGAACGTTGAGCAAGAGAGCCGAATCGTTCGACGACCATTTCCGGAGT
The DNA here is from genome assembly GCF_025532165.1 of Camponotus vicinus. Taxonomy (NCBI): domain Eukaryota; kingdom Metazoa; phylum Arthropoda; class Insecta; order Hymenoptera; family Formicidae; genus Camponotus; species Camponotus vicinus. The sequence continues at coordinate 18,137,390 of NW_028141978.1, read as the reverse complement.
GGAAAGCCGTCCGCCAAGCAGAGGTCATTTAGCTGCCGCTGCAGTGTCAACGCCTCTTCAATGGTGTCCGCGCTCGTGAGTACATCGTCCATGTATACATCGCGGCGAATGACCGTGGCTCCATGAGGATATCTTGCCTCTTCATCGTCTGCGAGCTGACGAAGAGTACGCATAGCTAAGAAAGGCGCACAGGCAAGTCCGTAAGTGACTGTGTTTAGCTGGTATTCGTAGATGTCGCCGGCCTCGTTGTTACGCCACAAAATCCTCTGTAGATCTCGATCGTCAGGATGCACGAGTATCTGGCGATACATTTTCTCAACGTCCGTAGTTAGGACGTAGCGATGACGTCTCCACCGTAACAGGATATCCGCGAGCTGCGGGAGCAAGTTCGGTCCGACGAGGAGATTTTGGTTGAGAGAAGCTCCGGACGGCACTGGTGAAGATCCGTTGAAAACGCGCAGTTTGGTTGAGGAGCTTGCCTCGCGCATGACGCCATGATGCGGTAAGTGGCTGACCCTGTTTGATGCTGCAGGGCCCACTGGGCTCATGTGGCCTAAATCTTCATATTGACTCATGAAGTCCTTGTAAAGTTGTTGCAGGCGTGGTTCTCGAGCGAACCTCTTCTCCATGCTCAAGAGGACCCGAAGAGCTGATCGCCGCGTGGATGCGAGGTTAGGCAGCGGCTCGACTGTCGGGAGGCGGACCACGTAGCGACCGTCGGGCGTGCGAGTGTGAGTTTGGCGGAAGAAGTCTTCGTACCGCTGTTCCTCAGGATTGAGAGGCGAATCTCTGACAAGAAGTTCCTCCTGCTGCCAGAACTGCCGGACGAGAGCCGACAGATCCTCTTCGATGTTGCATTCGTGGGTGAGAGCGCGGCGAGGAGCGGCCGCGGAGCCGACGGCGCCGGAAAGAATCCACCCGAGAGAGGTTCTCTGCGCCACGGGTTGATGAGGTTCACCCTTCCGCAGACCCTCCTGCAAGATGGCAGCAAATACGTCCGCACCCAGCAAAATGTCTATGGGATCCGCCTTCAAAAAGTCTGGGTCAGCGAGCTCCAACCCGCTGAGGTGATTCCACGCGCGTGTGTCGGCCTTGATTCCACCGTCGTAGATGGTGAGCCGGGGGAACACCAGGGCGGCGACCGTCATCCCCGTTCCGCCTCCTAGAGGAGAGCTTCAGGGCTACCTTACCGCGGGCACATCCGGTTCGCTTCCCTCCGACGCCGAAAACTGCGACGGATGTAGGCGTTCGGGCTAGTCGCAAGCGCTGCACCAAAGCTTCGGAGACCAGTGAGGACTCGGAACCCTGGTCCACCAGGGCACGGGCGACGTGCGAAACTCCGTATCGATCCGTGACGCGAACGCATGCCGTCGCGAGTAGAACGGCGATAGGAGGCTCTGGCGAATAACGCGTGGTGTGTGATGTTTCCGCGACCGCGAACTCCTTACACGCGTCGTGCAGCGTCGTGTGATGCCTCTCTCCACACGCTGAACAGGCCTTCTTAGAAGAGCATTCGCTGGCCTTGTGCTTGCCCAGGCAGTTGAGGCACAAGTTAGCGGCCTCGACATGTTGCTTTCTTTCGGCGGCAGTCTTCGCCTTGTATCCGTCGCAAAACATAATGTAATGCTCTTGATTACAAACGGAGCAACGACCACGCTTGGTTTCGGCTTTTCGAGCGTGCTGCACGCGCGCGGACCGACTTGAATTCGCTCTCGGTTTCGGTGATACGGACTTCGGCGCGACCTTCGGGGATTGAAGAGCCTCGAGAGTCTGTAGCCTTTCGTCGAGGAAGTGGAATACGACGGCGGCTCCGTCGTACCCTTGATAGAGTGTTCCCACTCCCGGCGCGACCGAGAATCGAGTCGTTCAACTATGGAATGAATGAAATAGTCCTCGCTGTTCGTGATCGGACGGCCAATGCCTTCCAGCGAGCTGACCGTGTTAATCATCCCGTGTAATAACTTGCGTAAATCGGAAACGGACTCACCCTTTAAGGCCGGAAGAGAAGAAAAGCGGGCAAGATACGAGCGAACCAGAAGTCATTTATTCTCGTAGTGGCGGGTAAGCTCCGTCCACGCTCGGGCGAAGTTCTCGCTGGTACTGGCAGGTCCCCTATTAACAGTGCTGCTTCTCCTTTCAGGCAAGTCCTCAAGTAGTGGAGCTTTTCCACGGGGGAGATGACGGAGTCCTGGCCGATGATCGAATTGAAGATGTCCCGGAAGGAGGGCCAGTCCTGGTAGAGCCCAGAAAACGGCGGCAATTGTATCCGCGGCAAGATCGTTCGGTGGGTGGACGACGACAGGGACGCGTCCAAAGGAGCGGCAGTAGGAGCGACCTCGAGAACGGAAGGCGACAAGTTCAGATATATATATATATATATGTAGAAAAAGTCGTCCTTTATTGTAATATAATTACAAATACACTATCTTAATAAATTCACACTAAAGAAAGATCGAAAAATTCGAGCTGAATTTTAGAATCCGCAAGCAACGGAGAAAATCGATATATTCCGCGAGCAACGGAAAGAACGTTTTTAATATCGGAGAGCTAAATGAGCGCGTCGAAGACTTTTCGACAAAAGGCGCAGTGCTCATCGATCGCGTCAATTTATACCCAAGCCCTTCTGGAAAGATCCCGATTTTTCCTGAACTCGACGGTGGTTGAGACAACGTTTAAATTTAACGATCTAATGTGCTGTTTGTTGTTATTAGATCTTTCGAGAAGGACGAAGGCTGTTTTGAATTTTCGCTAACAAAGCGATATCTCGCTACCGGCTGCCAAGGGCGCCGAATGAATGGTCGGGCCCTCGACTCTCTTTTTAATCGGGTACAATTACCCGAGTCTTAATTTTTTTATGCTCGACGAATTTCGGACACCAGCAAATAGCGTTTGTTCACTAGTGAACTGCGAATGACCACGTGGCTTCTATTCGCAGCGACTTTTTTGCTATATAAATTGGCAGGGATTTAGAGATTAGAAATATCAATGACTTCATGATCCCGGAAAAATTCCATTCATTCTGTGAAATCCGTAAAATTCATTATAAAGGGAAAAGGAAAGACATTGGTATTCATCTGGAAGATGAACTAGCATATTGTATTCAATCTGATCATATTCCGGAAGGGTCTTTTTGTTCCTCTGGAAGTGAATGACATATCAAATTCCTCTCATTGAAAGAGGAAATTAAAATCTCATAAGTTTGAGATTTGCAATTTTGGAAATCCGAAGGAAAAGATGGAAACATAAAAGAGGACATAAGTTGTTAATCGCCCCTTGGATCTCAGGAATAATGCCTTGGTTGGAAAAGGGAGAAGTTGGAGGGTTAAGACATCTGTTTTTAAACTTTTAAACTAGTCTCCAGAGATAGTTAATTTTAGTTTGAAGGATTTGCAGAAAGATCTCCAATTCCTAAGCTTGGCCTTTTCTTGCCTCTTAAGATTCAGATAATTTTCGAAGGAAGGTGATATTCAGAAAAGCCTAAAGGCAAACCTCTTCAAAGAGTGTTCCGCCCCGGAACACTCCTCATTCCACCAAGAAATGGAAAGAAGAGGGGGACAAGAGAAAAGAGAGAAGGAAAATCTCTATGAGAATCATAGAGATATAACAGATTAATCAGGAGGTACTTGCTTTTTGCTACAAGAAGAGGCAAACAATCTCCTTGATAATTCTCACAATAAGTGTTCTCACAATATATCATATTTATCTAACGAGATGAGCTCCCATCAAGACTCAAATTGAGAACTGAAATGAGAATATTGGTTAAGAAGTGAGTGATACAGATTCTAATTCATGCGTTTAGTATCTTGTAGATAAGGAAGGAGCAGGTTTTAAAAGGTTGGTTAATCGTAGTTATCATTAGAATGTGATCACTATCCAAAGAATCATCATAAATGTTCCAGTTACAATAATAGAAAATATTTGAGGACACAAGAGTAAGATCAATAATCGCGGACGAAAAATGAGGACAAGAAATAGGAGGAATCATCATTAATAGTGGTGAAAGAATCTAACATACTTTCATTCTAATATAACTTCAAAATATATTTTCGTTCTAATATAACTTCAAACAAGCCTCGATCCGACAGACTGATCGAGACACATCTCCATTACATAATAAGCATTAAAATCGCCAATAATGATGTAAGAAGAAGGTGGCAAAAAGCTAAAGCTCTTCCAAAATCACACTTGTCTCGCCCTGGATGTCTGTAAATGGATACAATAATAATAGAGTTAGAGAAAACAGAAAAGCAGTATCCACTAGTTTTCAGAGTTTCACAATTTGAAAAAACAGATTCAAATCTTTTAAAAGGCATGGTTTCTCTGATTGCGAACAGAACTTCGCCTAATTCATTTGAAGAGACATCCTGACGGATTATATGATATCTTCTAAGAAAAAAAGTTGCAATACTCTGAAAGCCAAATTTCAGAACGTGCCAGAATATCAAGTCTGTTAAGATGACTTTCGATAATATCTCCTTTATTAATAACAGTTTCATTGAAACAGAATAAGATTAGAAAAATATCTATTGGTCATTATGCAAGAATTTAGGAGGGAGTCTTTATAGGGAATTAAATTTTTTAAGGCTTTTATAGCCAAAGTTATCTCATTAGCATTAAAAGATTTAAAAGAGGAGAAAGAAAAGATTTAAAAGAAGAGAGAAACAGATAATAAAAATCTCAGCGAAGCGACTATCTTGTTAGCTAGTTGCGAAAAAGTGTGCTCACTGCGTGCTAATGAACAATAGAGGAAGGATTTAACTTCTAAGAATCCTTGGACAGATTCCAAGAAAACCGAATTCGAACGGATCGATTGTTGAGGAAGAGAAGAGGAAAGAGTGGGAAAAGAGAGAGCTGTTCGAAAGGAGAGGTCTTTCCAGTTAAGGCTATCTTTCGAACAGAAGATGCTGAGGAACGAAGATTAAGATTTCCAACTGATGTGTCTTTATTAGACACAGCAACAATTGATGCATAAGTTTGATGAGAAGATCGAAGACAAAATCCGAAGTCTTGACAAAAAAAGAATTATCAGAGCTTCTAAATAGGTTAAAGAGGGGGAGAGGAGGAAACTCCTCCGATGTATTATATTTTTAACAAAACAAGTTTTCCAACAGTGTATATATTTGCCGGTTAAAATTTGTATGTTAAATATTTAACATATTCATTTTTATGTTAATTTAACATATTGCTGTTGTGCTAATGTGTATGTAACCCAAATATTAAATTATTAAAACAAATTATTAAACTGAAAAAAAGTGTAAAAATAACACAATGTACACTTATTTTTAATTAGTGAATAAAAACCGTAGACGCAGGTAGTGCATAATAGTCATAAATGTAACATATATTACAAGAAAAAACTCATAGAAATAGTAAAAAATTTACATACAATAAAAACGCAAAAGTATATAATTTAAAAAATCTGTTGACAGACGTTTCGGCCTTCTTCCAGGCAAAGCTGCCAGATCTCCGCCGCAAGCAACATGCAACACGTCGTGGAGGGGGTAACGAGAATGTACGTACGTGTGAGCTCAGCGCTTCGGCTAGCTTCGGACAGTAGAAGAGGACAGAATACAGTCTTCTGTCTTCTTCCTACCAACGAAAGCGACGGCCGACGCTACACGCTGCTCAATATCTCGATATGCGCTCAATGTTTCTCTTACAGCTTTTTTATCGTATAATATGTTTATAATATGCATGTGTATATATATATATATATATATATAATAAATATATTATACAAATATATACAGGGTGTCCCATTTTAACTTGGACAGTAAAATATCTCAAAAACTAAGCCCAGCAAACAAAAATGTTTCAGACAAAAGTTGTATGGTTTCGAGGGGGACATAAGATGGTACCATTGGTTTGACCTTGAAGAGTTATTTGAAGGTCACATGAAGGTCACCTTCAATTTCTTAAATGGAACCTACTATTTGTCATTGCATATTCTTGTAGCTTATCTCGAGAGCTTTCCAAAATACTATAATTAAGTACCTTTTCGTTAAGTACTTTTTGAGTTATGACGCTTAAAATAATTTCTTAATTTTACATAAACCGTAAAATATCTTGTAAAATATTCATTTTTCGATTATCTTACCTTAATACTTTTATGTACAAAATAATGAGAGGAATCAATTGGTGTAAAGAAAACACATAGTTGTTTATAAGAAAAAATATGGAATTGTTAATTGCAAATTACATATTTTTTCTTTAAAACAATTATGTATTTTCTTTACACCAATTGATTCCTCTCATTATTTTGTACATAAAAGTATTAAGATAATCGAAAAATGAATATTTTACAAGATATTTTACGGTTTATGTAAAATTAAGAAATTATTTCAAGCCTCATAATTCAAAAAATACTTAACGAAAAGATACTTAATTATAGTGTTTTGGAAAGCTCTCGAGATAAGCTACAAGAATATGCAATGACAAATAGTAGGTTCCATTTAAGAAATTGAAGGTGATCTTCATGTGATCTTCAAATAACTCTTCAAGGTCAAACCAATAGTATCATCTTATGTACCCCTCGAAACCATACAACTTTTGTCTGAAACATTTTTGTTTGCTGGGCTTAGTTTTTGAGATATTTTACTGTCCAAGTTAAAATGGGACACCCTGTATACAAATATAAATATATACTAAATATATTATATTATTACAAAAATATATTATAAAACTATATTTAATATAATTGTTGCTACCGTGGAACTGGGACTGGGAAGGCAGAGACGACGGGTACTAGCAATGTTGAATATACACTTTTAATCAAGAAGAATACACGAAAAAAACAATACAAGTCTGATTATAGGCAAAATTCACACTCTCAAGAGAGATATAACGTTCGAGCGAGTACTATGCGCGGTAAGATCGTGACTGACTAACGATAGAGGCGCCCTCGGCCTTTTGTCGCGCCACTCAAAGCGCGTAGTCGCAACATCCTCCCACCTTAAGTTGCATCTTTTGGAGCAAGGAGCAACTTAATCCATTCAAAAAAAAAATGCATTGTTAAAATCCCAACCGCTCTGGCTTCTTGATGATGCGGCCACTTCTTGTTTTTGGCTCCTCGCTCTTAGAAACGGATTTCGGATCGACATCAGTACGTTTTGTTTGTGGTACTGGAGCAAGCTGCGACTTCTGAGATTCAACGGATGATTTAATAGAATCAAACAATTCTTTGGAGTCAGCATCAGTACGCTTTACTTCTAACGGAATCAACCTTTGTATTGGTCGAATTAACTCTCTACTGGCAGTCTGTAGTCTCACGACTCTTACCTGGCCGTCTTTTCCCGGAAAAAGTTCTTTAATTTTCGCCATAGGCCAGTCGAGCCGTTTCTGCAAATCATTTGCGACGAGAACAATGTCGCCTATTGAAAGCGGGATTGCAGTGTGTTTACGTTTATTCGGCTGTAACAATTGTCCTAAGTATTGAATGCGGAACCGCTTCCTTAATTCTTCTCTCAATCTTTGACGATAACGCAAACTTTTTGATAAGTTAGATTTACTGATCTGATCCAAGTCTGGTACTTCTTTTTCTTGAATATCTCGTAGAAACATTGCAGGTGTAATCGCGATTGTTTCTCCTGCTTCTTCTGTCAGGTGAGTAAGTGGTCTTGAATTTATTATAGCTTCACAGTCACATAAGACCGTATTCAGCTCTTCATAGTTAAGTGAAGTTCTTCCTGGTGTTCTCTTCAAAAGATCTTTTAAAAGGCGTATGAGACGTTCCCACCATCCTCCCCACCACGCGGCAGAAGGTGGATTAAAATACCATTGTATTTCATTAGTCGTACAGTACTGAGAGATTTTCTTCCAGTTGACTGCTCGTAACAGATTCGATGCTCCTACAAAATTCTTGCCATTATCGCTATAAATAACTGAAGGTCTTCCTCGCCGTGCTATGAATCTTCTGAGAGCTTCTAGAAATCCTTCTGTTGACAATGTGGTAACGAGTTCTAAATGGACTGCACGATAAACAGCGCATGCAAAAAGGCAAATATAAGCTTTAAGTCCTTCGCGTAGAAAGAGCGGACCTGCATAGTCGATGCCGGTTACCTCAAATGTGGCCGCATCTCTGACTCTATTCTCTGATAAATTTGCAGGTGCGCTTGTCATTGCTTTCGCGTTATATCTGCGGCATATAGTACATTTATGGATCACAGAAGTTACTGCTTTACGACACTGAAGAATCCAAAACTTCTCACGCAGATTGTTCATCGTGATGCTTATACCTGCGTGATTGAGTTTTGCATGCACGTAGTAAATAATTTTCTGTGTCAATAAGTGTTTACGATCGAGAACGATTGGATATCTAAAATCAAAACTGTCTTGACGATTAGAGATGATCGTTCGTGTACGTAGAATTCCTTTATCTTCAAAGATGTTTAATCCTTGTAATCGTGGGTCTTTTAATGCTTTGAATGATTCTTCCTGCGACAATTGGCATAATAGCAGTTCAGCTGAAATTATCTCTTTAACAGTTATTTCTTTATCTTTGATTACGTAGGTTCCTCTACAATTGTTAAAGGATCTTAGAATCCATGCGATTAGGCGTAAAGTTTTTGGGTATGATGAGAATCTCTGTAAATACCACGGAACATTTTCCATTTCAGGATTTGTAAGGAGGTTACTAATAACCATATGTTCTCTAGCATTGGATGATATTTCTTTTTTCAGTTTTGGAATCCTGCGTAGTTCCGCGTCAACTAGTTTTTCATCGACTTGCTCCTCTTCTGCAGGCCATTCTTCGGGAGGTAGCTTTAACCATGATGGACTCTCCCACCACTTTGAGTCAAAGAGTTTCTTTGCATCACAATCTCGAGAAGCTAAGTCTGCTGGGTTTAATGCTCCCGGAACATATCTCCAGGAATCCGGATCTGTGAGCTTCCTTATCTCTTGGACTCGATTCCATACAAATACCGACCATTGATTTTTTCGACGTATCCAGGACAAAACGGTAGTTGAATCACTCCAGAAATATCTTTTGATATGTTTACAATCCATCGCTTTGTCGAAAGAATGCATTAGTCTTGCTCCAATTGAGGCTGCGAGTAACTCCAGACGGGGAATCGTCTTTTTCTTTTGTGGTATTATTCTTGATTTTGTTTCAACCAGATGTACCTTGACTTCAGAATTCGATTTTACTCGTACAAATAGAGCCGCGGCATAAGCATCTTTACTTGCATCTACAAAAATATGAAACGAAAGAGAATCTTCATCTCGTTGCTCACCGAAAATCCATCGTGGAATCTTCATGACTTGAAGCAGATTTAACTGCTGCATCCATTCACGAAACTCCTTTCTGCTATCTGGATCGACTTCAGCATCCCAATCCAAATTCTGATTCCAAAGTCGACGCAACATTACCTTGGGCTTTAATAGCACGGGGCAAATAATACCTAGGGGATCGAATACCCTCTGCACCGAAGAAAGTATAATTCTTTTTGTTATTTTCTCCGGAGCGGGGCCTAAAAAGAGTCCGGATAAGGCTAATGTGTCCGTTTCAGTATTCCATAGAATGCCTAACACAGAGGTTTGACTGTCTTGATTTTCCATGCCTGTGTATTTCCATTTGCTCAATTCGAATTTAGCCTCGTCCAGTAGAGCAATTGCCTCATTTTGAAAGACCTGAAATTCATCATAAGAATCAATGCTGGTAACACAGTCATCTACATAGAACGATTTCGCTAATTTTTCACAAATCAATTTTCTGTTTATCAGTGACGTTCAAATTTCGTTCAATGTGCAATTCAATAGTCGCTCCTAGTAAAAATGAACTGCTCGATACACCAAAAACCACTCGACGATGTCTATAAGTTTCGACTTTTCCTTGGGCATCCCACCACAGAAATCTTAATACGTCTCTATCTGATGGCGTAATGCTTAATTGAAGAAAGGCCTTTGTGATATCCGCCGACACTCCTATTCTTTTCTCTCTAAATCGATGTAACAAAGCTGGAATAAGTTCCATAAGATTAGGTCCCGTTTCCAGGCATTGGTTTAATGATAGCGAATCCTTCGTTTTGGCTGAGGCGTCAAAAACAGGACGAATCTTCGTTGTGCTTCCTTTTTTAACAACATGTCGATGGGGAAGATAATAACCCTTATTAGTAATTTCATTGGCAGGTACTTTCTCAATAATTCCTTCGGAAAGCCAATTGTTAAAAACTGCGTTATAATCTTCGAATAAATCTTCCTGATGTAGCTTTTTCGTCAATAGTCTCAGTCTCTTCTCAGCTGCATCTCTGTTATCTTGAAGTGAAGGATGATTTTCTTTCCAAGGTAAAAGAACCTCGTAGCGTTCTTCGTCATTAATCTTAGTCGTCTCTCGAAATGACGCTTTTACTTTCGCTTGACGTGCCTCTTTGGTCACACTTTCTATAGGATCTGTAATCCCTAAAGTATCTAGTCTCCATAGATCCGATACACTGGCTTCTTGCGTTATCATGGATACAATCATGAGAGTCGTGTCTTCTCTATTATCCTCAACTAGATCTTTGCCTATTAAAGTCCAACCAAGTTTGGTTTCTATGGCAGTCATGCCGTCGTCTAATTGAAGAATTTTTCCGGTGAAGAGTTTACCTGCAACATCTGCTCCTATCAATAAAGTAATATGTCTCTCTTCTTTTCCGATATCACAGAGCTGCACTTTATGCTTTTTGAGTATATCTGCCCATGGTCCGTAGTTCGTTTCAGGAACGTTGTGACAAATGACATCTTGTTGAAAGGCTATAAAGTTGCATTTGTATGATCCATCGATATGGTCCACAAAAACCCGACAGGCCTTATGACTCTGTGGTTTGGTTTTGACTCCACCGAATAGCAAATGCACCATCGTCTGTTCGCCTATAGTATCGTAGCCTGATTCTTCTGCTGTTCGGCCTAAAACGAATGACTTATGAGATGCCGTGTCAATAACAGCGTGTACATTTGTAGTTCCTTTCGGATCACGTAATTTAACTCTTGACAAGGGCAAAAATACTTTAACATCCAAGCTAGCCAAGTTAGCAAGGTAGCTATGTTCTTCGTTAAAAGCTTGCTTGTTTGATTCCTTCTCCGTGCTTTTGCCTGGTTCTCTATTATTCGCGAAATTTCTGCACAACAATAAACAGTGGCCTTTTCTACACCAAGGACATTTTTCTTTGCTGCGACATTTTTTGTAACTATGTCCTGTTTTAAGACACTTGAAACAGCTGTTTCTATCTTTTACAAGCGTGACTCGTTGATCCATAGACATGTTTCTGGCTTTTTCGCAGTGCGAACTGTCGTGATTCTCTCCACAAAATAACATTTTGACACGTTCGCATCCTTCATACTAAGTAGACCCGCTGCTGTAACAATGTCCTGATCTTGCTCTTGGACGCTTTTCGGTTTTCTTTTGTTTTTACCTTTTGAATCATCATTCGTATCAAAACACGTCTTAGCCATGTGTATGCGTTCTTCATTTTCCACCTCTTTCCCTAAAAAGGACATTAAATGTGTAAGACGATCTTTTACAGTAATATTTGCTGAAATACTTGAGGTAGCCATCGCTCGTTGCCATGTTCGTAAAATTTCTTCCGGAAGCGAAGATTCTACTAACGGAAATAACATCGCGGCACACATGTCTGTTGTTACGCCAAGAGATTCAAGCGCTCGGAGATGAGTTTCTAATTTATCGTAAATCATTACAAGTGTGATGCTTTTATTTTTATTCAAAACTAATTTCAAGAGCTCACACACATAAAACTCTATCAATAATTCTTTTTTACCGAATCGAGATTCGAGACTTTGTATAGCCTTGTCATAATTGTCACCTATTGGAGGAAAGCTATTTACTACTTCGAATGCTCGTGAATCTTTTACTGTCGACTGTAATAAATAGTGAAACTTATCTTCCTTTGACAATGTCGGATCGTCATGAATTTTCTTAAATGTACTCCAAAACGTTAACCAATCTTTAATTTCGCCTCCAAATTTCCTCAATTCGATTTTAGGCAATTTTAATGCGCGTATACTTTCCTGTGCTGATGCAACTGTGGGCTGGGTGTGCTGCAGAGGTAACGACGACGTCGCTATATTCGGCTTTTCTGTTAGATGCGACAATTCAATTTTCGCCTGATGATACTTAGCCGAATATTCATCGGCATTCTCTATTTCCCTGGAAAGCTCTTCTTCTGATACTTCAGCCTCGATCATTGCATCTTGTAATTTGTGGCTCAATTTGCTAAGATCACTTGTTTTATCTCGAATCAACGCAAAACTTGTCTGTAAGGAGGTTATGTCCGGTGATCTTTTCTTTAGCTCTGCTTGAAAGTTGTTGTACGCCCTCGTGAACGCAATACGCGTCACCTTCTGTGATGTTTTCAATTTATCCATCGTTCAAGAGTCAAGAATAACCTTCCACAGTCGATTCTTTCCTAAGAAAAACGGCCAGCAACAATATAACCAAAGTCCTGTCACGGTCGCCAGAAATATTGCTACCGTGGAACTGGGAAGGCAGAGACGACGGGTACTAGCAATGTTGAATATACACTTTTAATCAAGAAGAATACACGAAAAAGACAATACAAGTCTGATTATAGGCAAAATTCACACTCTCAAGAGAGATATAACGTTCGAGCGAGTACTATGCGCGGTAAGATCGTGACTGACTAACGATAGAGGCGCCCTCGGCCTTTTGTCGCGCCACTCAAAGCGCGTAGTCGCAACAATAATAATTTAACTTGTTTTCTCCATACATATACATTTAAAATAATAAAATAAAGAAATGTAATGAGTGTGGCGATTTTCCACACCATCCACGGGGTATCACCAATGGCGCGTTAGGTTTTTCTATGTGGACCTTTGCCTAGAGCCCTATTATACCACATTGCATTATTTTATCATTTACAAGTATAATGTCTGTTATACAGACAAGATAATTATTATACTCTTGCTTTTTACAAATATGTTGTCTGTTACACAGACAAGACGTTTTTCACGTACTTACCTTTTACAAATATGTTGTCTGTTATACAGACAAGATATTTTTAATACTTTTGCTTTCTAGAAGTATGATGTCTGTTACACAGACAAGATGTTTTTCACATACTTACCTTTTACATATATGTTGTCTGTTATAGATAAGATATTCTTAATACTCTTACTTTTTACAAGTATGATGTCTGTTACACAGACAAGATGTTTTTCACATACTTACCTTTTACATATATGTTGTCTGTTATAGACAAGATATTCTTAATACTTTTACTTTCTACAAGTATGATGTCTGTTACACAGACAAGATGTTTTTCACATACTTACCTTTACTTACATATCTTTTACAAGCGTAATGTTTTTAATAAATTTATTATTTATGAGATGAGGGGCCAGCTATGTCAATAGTATCTGCAGCGTGTAACCTTAAAATACTTTTATTTTTTTTAGCAACGGTAGCATATAATTTATCCGCTGACATAAGAGACAAATGCTTTCCATCAATTTTCATTTTGATAGCTGTCTCGCCTCTCGTTTTTAATGCATATTTAAATACACAAATAGCATTAACAGTAGCTGACGAAATACGTTTTTTTGTTTTTAAATTATTTAAAAGAGAAAACATTCTTTCCGGATCGGCATTTGAATTTGGAAGAGATCTAATAGTACTTATAACATTTGTTAAATTGGGATATTTAGCAAGATTATTATGTCGATTTTGTAAAATTTTTTTCCACATGCTGTCGAAATTTAATTCAGAAAAGTTTTGTTTTTCTTCCATTGTAAAATCTGATGGTAAGGCCATCCATTCCTTCTTTAAATCATCTTCATCAAAACCGCCGATAGTTTTAGCTATAAAAGAAACATCATTGATGATGTTTCTCTATTGTTATCAAATAAACTTATATATGGTCGAAAAACTTGTAACTTTGATAAAAATATATTATTTAGAGGTAATCTTTTACGAATTTCTTCTGCAGCAGTCACATAAAATATTAAACAATTCTCTCGAACAATTGTAACTATGTTTATGTGACCTTTCAGCGTTAATTCGTTCAGATATTCCTCACATTTTGATCCCAAAATAATTTCATTAATAGGTTTTTGATTTTCTTTTAATGAGAATATAATATTTGAAGAAAATGGTTTTAAATATTCTTCTTTTATAAAATTTCGACAGATTTGGAAAAGAAAGTTTAAAGATTTTGAATGCAATAAATGAATCCTTGTTCCTAATGCTTGAAAAAAATGCATTAAATGCATTAAAGAAATTCAAAACGTATTTTAAAAATAGAAAATACGCTTTTATCTCTACGTTGTCCATCATAGACAATAGATATTCTCCAGAATTTGTTTTTCCGCTCACAACCATTTCAGTAAGAAAGTATTTAATTGTATCCCAAGATTCAAGAAGTCTTTCGATACATAAATAATGCAAAAGCCAGCGTGTATCACATAATTTCAATATTTTGCGATTTGTTTCTTGGAAACACTCACAAAATTCACGAAAAATAGCCGTACGTTTTGGACTGCTATTGAGATAAGTAGCGATTTTTTTTAGAAATTCCTCGCAATATGCAGGCATTTTAGAACATACAGCATGCGCTGCTAATGCGGAGGAATGACATGGGCATAAAAATGTTAATAAATGTAGACATATTTCTTCTAATTGTTTTTTAAATGATAAATGTTTTCCTGTCATAACAGATGCATTGTCACATGATAAAGCTACGATATTTAAAAATTTATCTGTAATTTCCACATTCCACATTTAAATGCCTCAAACAATTTTTCTGCACTTGAATCTTTGGCATCAATATCAATTAATTTAACTAATTGTGAGCGAATATCTAATGTCTCTGGATCAACGTATCGAACAAGAAAAGTCATCCATTTATCATTAGTTATATCAGATGTTTCGTCAATAAAAATTGAAAATTTTGTATTCTGAATTTTATTGACGACACGATCTGTTTCAACTGGGCACAAAACATTTGTAATAATGTTTTTCCTTTTTGTTCGGCCCATGCTCATGCTTTTTAACACATTAGGATATTTTCCAATATGTTGAAAAAAGTTGAGGATTTCTTTTGCAGTTTGATGTGAAATATTTTTATCAGCAATTAATGCAGCATATCGAATTTTCTGCTATTTTTTTCGTTCTTCAAACGACAAAAGTGAATCATCTGTTATGTTTATATTTTCGTTTGTATTCTTTGTTTCTGTTTTAATTTTACATATTTCTATATGTGCTTTGGATTCTGCGTGACGATAAATTTTCGATAAACCACCACTCATGGATTTATCACAAAATGAACAAAAAAATAAATTTACATCATGTGATACTTTGCGTAACCATGGCTTAATTAATTCAATCTCTAGCCATTGTTCTTGAAATTTATATTTTTCGGATATTTTTTATCTGAATTTTTATTATTTTTATTATCAGTACTTAAAGATGAATTATTTTTTTTAATACTATTTTTATGACACGCAGAATCCGCATGTCTTAAAACATGTGTGTTGCACGAAATATTTTCATTGCATATAATACAATGATACAAGCTCTCATCAAAAGCTACTTTGCGTATCCAACATTTAATTCGATCATCATTGAGCCAAGCATCTGAAAAGCTTCGCTTAGATTTTTTTCTTAATTGATCACACATTTTTGTGAGACAAAAAATAGGCAGAAACAAAGAATTAAAGAAGAGTGAATAAAAGAAGCTAAAGATGAAAAATGTTAGATATATAGAAATTTGAAATAATCGGAACTCACACACACAAATCGGGATTGTGACAGTTTCTTGAACACCAAGATTTCAGAGCACGTATAAAAAAATACGTTTACTTGACAATGCGACGTTTACAGTACAAGGCGACAAGATTATCTGATGAAAAAAAATACCGCGAAACAATGAACGGTATAAAACAAATGAAACGGCATGAAACAAATGAACAAATGCCGAGTGTGCCTCAGTGTCTGTTCACCAAAGCACGGCGACAGATTGAACATAATGTCTCGTAAGTAAATCATTATTTATACAAAATTATTAAGAAATTTTAATGTTTTTGTTATAATTTTTTTTCTTAATAATTTTATAGAAAACATCGAGGCAGAAATGAATGCGCTGGTGCTGCAGGATGCACCTAATATGCAGCAGCTGCTGCAACAATTGTTGTATATATATTTGTATATATATTTGTATGACATTTTTATTATATATATATATATACACTCATACATATTATAAACATATTATACGATAAAAAAGCTGTAACAGAAACATTGAGCGCATATCGAGATATCGAGGAGCGAGTAGCGTGTAGCGTCGGCCGTCGTTTCGTTGGTAGGAAGAAGACAGAAGACTGTATTCTGTCTTCTTCTACTATCCGAAGCTAGCCGAAGCGCCGAGCTCACACGTACGCTTACGCTCACATTCTCGTTACCCCCTCCACGACGTGTTGCATGTTGCTCGCGGCGAAGATCTGGCAGCTTTGCTTCCAGGTCTTTTTCAATGTCAGAAATAAATGTAATATTAAATAAATATTATTTGAAAGTGAATTGAATTGCAAAAGAGTCAATGCTATAAACTAAACTAATAGAATTGAAAAGAACGATAGAGTCGAAGATATATCGCAAATATGTAAAATTAATGTTGACAAAAACTAGATATCACAATAAAGAAATGTAGTAAAGTAAAAATAATAAGAGAGAATGACGCAACAAAACTAGGAAGCTCACTAAAACGCATAATATAATGTGCGAGGTGAGTGCGCCAAGATGTCGACTGCATATTACTGCATCAGGAGAGGAGGGAGAGGGGGAGGAAGAGGGAAGTTTAGGAACGAAATAGGAACGGGAACACGTAAAAGGAAGGGAGTGATGGAGGAAACCACCGGGAAATTTGAAAGCAACTTTAAGTAGTTTTAGCGATTCAGTCTTTTTTGATTTTTGAATATTGAAAAATTTAGAGCGGGTATGTTATGACCAGAGTCCGGATCTCGGTGCCGCACAGTGGTCCAGAATAAGAATTTAGCGGCTCAAAACCCATTTTTTGAAAGTGAGAAATAAAACTATTAATGATCATAACTTTGAAGTACACATCTTAATTAAGATTAGAAATGCATTTTTAAACACAAAATCATGAGTGTAGTGAAGAACCAGCACAAATACAACGTGAAACTCAATGAAAAACGTCATCGCGCGCGATGCTATTCTTGTTTCACTTTTGATAATTTCAGTTGATAATAAACTAGTTTAATGTTTTATTTTACTATAAGTATCAAAATTGCAGATAAGTGTATTAAATGAACTCATATATATATATATATATATATATATATATTTAATCTTGTAAAAAATTCATATATGTTTGAAGTAAATATGATATTTTAATCAATTTGTTGACATATTGTGATATTACTAAAAATTACCTTGTTTTACTCTAATGTAACTATGATGAAAATATAGTACAAATATATCCCTGTCGAATAAAAAAAATTTATTTGCATTGATTCGCAATTGCGTCTTCTGCAACGTATTCTATATCCAATGTTATACAGGCGAGCGCGAGGCAAGGCCTCGGTCGCGGCACAGCCAGCGCGAGCGCCCGCCGTGCCGGATCATTTGGAACAATTGCTAGATGTTTTCTCTCTCTTTCTCTCTTTCTTTCTTTTGTTATTAAACAACAACGGAAGACACACATAAGTGTAATGTAGGCAGTTTTCAAATAAAGAAGTCATACAAATAAAGCATACCAGTTTCTTTCCCAAGC
Organism: Camponotus vicinus; assembly: GCF_025532165.1. NCBI lineage: Eukaryota > Metazoa > Arthropoda > Insecta > Hymenoptera > Formicidae > Camponotus > Camponotus vicinus. The sequence goes on along the minus strand of NW_028141978.1, from coordinate 18,119,652 downwards.
TACGTTTGATTTTTTGAAATTGACAAATCATAATTTTATATATATAATTTTTTTCACTTTTATAAAAGACACTATTATTATTTAATATCTCCATATACATCATTATTGTACGTATCACATTTTTAGTTTTTTATATTATGTATCTATATTATTCTTTGTGGGTGGGTGTATATATGAGGTTCGAAAATATACCTATATATATACATCTTTCATTATTATATTCTGTGTGTATTTATTCTATTATAGAGATATAAATACTGACACCATGAATAGTGTAATTAACAATAATAACAATTTGACATATAACGATCCGTTTCAAATTTTGCGCAATAAAGGACCATTGAAACCACAATGTATTATATCAAGAAATCATTTATTAAAAATATAATTTTTTTATATATAAGTTAATAATATATAAGTTAATAAGTTAAAATATAGTTATTTTTATATATAATATAATAAAATTTATATATAATAAAATTTTATATTATAATGTAAAATGAATAATGCCTTGAAGAACATCAACCAATAATTCCATTTCCGAACAAAATTTTTCTTAAATTCTTTTTTTCTGGCAAAATAACAGAAAAATAACAAATTACATAAGCATTTTATATCGCGCCCACGTGCGTACGAATTTTGAGCCGCTAAATTCACAATCTGGACCACTGTGTGCCGTTTTCCCCACTCCAAGTGCATACTAGCGGCCGAGCGCCGCGAAAAGCAATACCATCTATGCCGGTGTAGTGATGGTAGCAAAGAGGGCACTGTCGCGTAGAAAAAAATTATTTTTCAAGCGACGCGGTAGTGTCGCGACGCCAAGTACATAAAAACAGGATCCGAGCATTGAGAGTCACTGCTCTCGACGCGGCGCTACCAAGTAGCTTATCCGGAATTTCACGTCATATAAACTTTCGATTAAGATATTTCAGAAACTAAGACCTTAAGCAAAAATCTAACGGCACTTTTATAATATAATGTGGATACAAGCTTTCGATTGCGACCAGTTTGAATAAAATCGATGCAGCCAATCCCGAGAAATGATAACCGTATGCCAGAATTGTGACATTTTACGTTAGGTTTTATTTTCCTCCCGGATTTTCTTCAGTCTCACGTACGTATGCTCGCACGCACACAAGCAAAGCGAGTTTGTCCCTCAAGCGGCGTTCACACCGTGCGTATATACGATTATACACTACGATCTATCGGAAAATTCATTTCTCCTTCAAGCAATTACAGCAATACATCAAAAGTCATCGAACAAGGTAATAATAACTATTTTTTGAGCTTGTTATGTGAAAACAGATCTCGGGAAGTCAGAGGGACAGTGTGTCAAAGGAAATTCGTGAAAAGAGAGGGGTTTTTAATGGGTAGGGAGTACCGAGTTGGTAATTCGACTTGGTACTCGAGTCCTACATAACTCACTGGATCGACCGGTGGGTATGCATAAAATGCATTTTCCCCTCTCTCGTTAAAAAAAAAAAAAAAATTACAGGTGAGTGGGCGAATGAGAGAGAGAGAGAGAGAGAGAGAGAGAGAGAGAGAGAGAGAGAGAATGTATGTGTTCGCATGTGTGTCTGTATGTGTATAGCGACCAGCTGATCGCAGCAGGCGCTCCGCGTAAGCACCCGCGTCTGACGGTGAATCGCGCTACCCTTGCCTGCCTCTTGTATTCGACCCGTCATACGTTAACAGTAGGTATACAAGGAGAGTTCTAACGCAGGGATCTCAGGGGGGTGAGGTGCGAGGGGATTTCAGCGGCGTGGGGGAATGACGTCACGCGGGACGGAGGGGATTCATCGGCGCGGGGGCTGCGGGGCGGGGCGGGGGACGCTTGGGGACGTGTTGGATGTTTTATGACAAGTATAAACAATCATAAACCAATGTCCGGTTGATAAACAACGGTATTTGAAGAGGATTGGGTCTTCGGGCCGAGACTAACGCGTCGGGACATGTTTTCGCAAACAAAATAGTTTTGTGCTCTTGCGATACACCCCTCTCCCACAATATAAGTAATTCTAGATTTTTTTTTCGAATTAAACAATATAAGCGGTATTCCTTTGAAGAGGATTGGGTGGATGGAAATGCATGCGAAGAAATTACAAGTATAAACAATCATAAACCGATGTCCGGCTGGTAAACAGCGGTATTTGAAGAGGATTGGATATTAGAGCCGATCCAGAATTATTTTCCATATTTTTTTTTTCTATGAAGAATTGCAACGTATCAGCGCCGATATTCGGCAGCTTTGTGCCCTTGCCGCGCGTGTGAGAGAGAACGAATTCTTTCTGAGATGTAAATAAATGATTATTATGATACACCATACTTATTTATTTTACACAAAAATAAAAACAGGTTTAGACGAAATACAGGGAGGATTGAAGCGCATCAAGTCACAATACGTGATTTGAACGCGCATCGACACATCGGTTGTCAGAGTATAGCGATGTTCTGTTAGAAAGATTTTTGCACGATTATGCAATGTACGTGTGCAAGTGCTCCATAGAAAACTGTGTTAAAAGTGTGAAAAAAAAATGGAAAACATCGAACAGACTGAACGCGACCTGGTGGAGCGATCCAACCAAATTGCCACCTTGGGCGAATATTTTGCATGGCTACAACGATGCAACGAGTACATCGAGTCGCTGGAAGAGCAAAGTCGGATCAAACGGGAATCGACAATCGCTGATTGCTCGGATCGCGCGACTCGAAGGTGCAAGGACTCGATTGCAGAGACAGTTTATGCCCAGTGGTGGTAATTACAGTGGCGACAATAACGCGGGTGTCAGATGTAGCGCGCATCAAAATGAACTTGTGTGGCGCGAGATTGATACCGCGTTCGATAACCGTATTCTGACCGGTGCTGTGATTAACGCAAATCATATCGAACCTCGTCAATTTCTCGATGATGCCAAAGACATTGTGATAGAACATGTGCAGGATGTTATAAGAAGACACAACAGTGTAAAAGTGAACACTATATTCAATGGTGAATTTGTGTCGGGTGATAAGCGCGCAAATAAAAGTACCAATACGAGAAACTGTGAACTCTTTCCCACATCCGATTTACACGAGTGGTACGAGCGTCGCGTTATCGAACCCACTCTAGCATCGCTGGAAGAATTTCAGGAACGCGATAGTGGCTGGGCATTGTCGCGAATACAGAATTTAACTGTAAATATAAATAAGTATAATCCTATGCGCGCGGGATGTTATATTAAATTGCCGCGAGAAATTATGATGAAGAGAGCTGTAATTAATGTACAATCCAGAGACAATGCGTGTTTCGCGTGAACAGTGGTGGCCGCTCTACAGGGTGATTCTGAACAGACGTTTGTCTTTAAAAAGATAAATTGTCGAGTCTATTCTAAGACGATTTTCCCTTTACCAAAATTGTCTACGAGGCTTAGTTTTTAAATTATTAAATAAAATAGTTCGCGAATTACGGAACGAGTACAAGAGGTAGACAGGGACGGCGCAACTCACCGTCCGATACAGGCGATCATGTGGGGCGCGCGACGCGATCAGCTGATTGCTGCACACGATGAGTGTAACAATCAGTGTGTGTGGGGGGGGGGTATTTATGCACGCGTATCCACACATGCACCGTACTCTCTCTCTTTCTCTCTCTTTCTCTTTCTCCCTCTTTCTCTCACTCTCTCACTCACTCACTCACTCACTTATTCTTACCTTAATAATGAGATTCTTCATACTGCTGATAAATAGTAGTGCCCAGTGTGTTGCACGATAATAATCGTCGTCGACGAGACGTCGTTTCTTCAACACGCAGTCTGACACAAATAAGCGAAGTTTTTTCTTTCATCACTTTCGACACTTTTACAAATTTACTCGCGCACTTAATCACTCACGATTGATAAAAGGAGGAATTTACCAACGGTTACGGTACGAATTTAATAAACGGTTAACGCATTTAATTATTAATTACACACTCGATTAAAGAAACGCGTTAACAGAACGCGATACTCGATGCAAAGCGCGCGACGACCGACGACAAGCAGGTCAGGTTAGTACTAGCGCGTAACGTTAACGTTATATGATATGGATGATATCTGTGGTTTCTTAAAATTCTTAGAATGGTAGTTCTAGGTATATTTGTTTGTTTTTCTATTTGATAGCTACTAATATGAGGATTGAGGTAAACTGCAGCTAAAACGACCAATACACGTACATCATTCTCATCATATTCATGTCTTCGTCTCCTACGTATCAAGTTACCATGTTGAGCTCTTAAATAAATGTTTCGATTAACAGCAGCATTCGGATGACGCCGGTTTGGATATCGAACCTGATAAAGAGCAGCAGATTGACGATAATTAATATGACATTCACCAAGAATAAGCAACATGTCAACCTTTTCTTGTGAAGAATAATCACCCATAATTTTTATGTCAACGTAGATTTTAACGAATATCAGTAAGTGTTAACCGCCGATGAGATCAACTTTATCTCTTAATCTGTTTGTACAAGCAGTTTTGCTTTTACATTGTATCTTCCTGTATATAACATTTTTCAAATAACCCCATACCTTGACACTTATCAATGAAAAAATAACACTTGTTTATTACTTTGTTTACCGATAAGATTAAGTTTAAGATTAAAAGGTAAAGTTTAGTACTCGAATGGGTTGATCTCATCGGCGGTTAACACTTACTGATATTCGTTAAAATCTGTTGACATAAAAATTATGGGTGATTATTCTTCACAAGAAAGGGTTGACATGTTGCTTATTCTTGGCGAATGTCGTATTAATTATCGTCAATCTGCTGCTCTTTATCAGGTTCGATATCCAAACCGGCGCACAGTGGATCGAAACACTGAAATCAGTGGACATGGACTGAAAAATACAGTCGCGATATTTCTATTCAAACTATGAAAAATGTATTGTAGATTGATCAAATAGATGCCCTTTGAATCGATTAATATATTTTTATCGATATTTTGTTCATCATCATCATTCAAACATTAACAGTGTCGTAATTTCAAAATTGCTGATGAAACATTACTTCTGTTTGACTTAAAATTACACAATGAAGCTTTTATCTACCTTGTCTGGTTATGCACATCCAATTTGATATATTTAATAGTTTTTTTTGCATATAGTTTTAAAATTTCACTTATGTATATTACTTATTTACTCATTTTATTTAAACATAGAAATACCTTCTATAATCGTAACTTCTTTGAGATCTATAAAAAATTGACCACATTTGACTAAATAATTTAAGTATGGATATTATTTTATGATATTTTTACTTCAAATATCTGTAAAAATTGAGTACCCGTAAGTGCCTATTTACTATATATCTCTTTCTATTCTTGGCGCGATGACTTACGGAGCATCTATTGTCTGTTATTCATAATGGAGAATTATTTTAAACAACATAGTTGAAGCAAATTTTTATAAATTTGATTCGCATGGTCATTTTTTATATAAATTATTCAAAAAAAATAATAATATAAAAAAATAAAAAATAATAAAAAAATAATATATCTTACATTTTAATTAAAATTTGAAAAATTAATTCTGGGCTAGTTTTTTTAAAGGGGGTGTCCTCGCCTACCCCTACGATAAACTTAAATTTAAATGAAATTAAAGTCTGAAAAATTATAACTCAAAATAAATAAAATAAATAAAATATACATTTTAATTAAAATTTGAAAAATTAATTCTGGGCTAGTTTTTTTTTAAAGGGGGTGCCCTCGCCTACCCCTACGATAAACTTAAATTTAAATAAAATTAAAGTCTCTGAAAAAAGTATAATTTAAAATAAATATACATTTCAATTAAAATTTGAAAAATTAAATTCTGGGCTAGTTTTTTTTAAAGGAGGTGCCTTTGTCTACTCCAACAATGAACATCAATGCAAATAAATTGAAATAACTTAAAAACCTGAAAAACTTCAGATAGAATCTGAATCATCTGATTCTTCATCACCTGTACTCATACCATTATCCGGAACTTCATAATTTTTTTCCTCAGTCCGTTCTCTAAGTAACTCAAGAGTCTCCGGAAACATTGTTTTTTTTTAGTTTATTTCGACTTGAATGTCTTAGACTTGATATATGTATAGGGATCGGATGAGATCAAAAGGGAAAACATAATATCTTTATTTGTGCATTTTCTATTTTTTTTCCTTGTATTATTTAGTCGAAATCGTCGGAATTCCTTATGTCTTGCTTCTATGACTTCTTCAGATAGTTGTCCTATAGGGAGAAAAGCGTTTCTTAGAATCTCGGCACCATGAAATAAAATTTTATGTACACTTGCTGGCATGTAATACCATCCGTATTTTTCGATAATAAGTTTTGCTAAGTCCTTCGCAAAAATATCGAATTTTTCAGGATCAATTTCTTCACTAGATGCAATAGCCTGCAGTAAGATTGAAAATTTTCTTATTATTATTTCATCCACCCCAGTGATTTCTGCAGTCACTGAGGGATTTTCGAAGAATCTTCTAGCGGTGTTTCCATCGTTACTTGTTCCAACACCCTGTTTTACCACGTCTATCAATAATCCGAGTTTCTGTCTGAATTGTTCCTGAATATTTTTTTTCCTTTCTTATCTCAAAATTTTCTGCTGTAGATCTCTTACAGACCATTTCTGTATCTCAAGATTGTATGAAATATGGAGCAAAAATTCCATACATCTAATCCATCGATGGAGACTAGACATGCCAAATTTGAAGTTATTTAAATTTATTGTTCGTTGTTGAACAATATCTAAACAATTCATCTGCTTTGGAGTTGCTCCGCATATATAACAGTTCATTGATGATGATTCTGTTATGGATGGACAAGCTTTACCATCGATCATCGTCAACAGCAATTCATGTTTCACGATAATATTCGTTCAGATGAGTTGAAGATAGATTATTGATTTTGTTTTCAATGTTCTTTTTCTCGCGTCTAATAACATCATTACTTTCTTTAATAAATTCAAATTTTATCGGTCTACAGAATTTTGTTGAAGAAGGTTGTGGATTTTCCCATATCATATTATCATCACTAAGCAATTTCAAGGGAACAAAGCTAATTGCAAAAATTGATTCATCTCTCGGCTTGTCTATATCAACAATATTATCGGTAAATCCCTGTTTATAAAACGATTGTCCGCTAGCTCCATCGAAACCCCACTTAGAAATTAATTTTAAATTTTTTAATTCTTCGTTTGTATTAATTTTCAAAGCTTTCAATAATCTTTGAATAGTAAGATCTAGTAATGCTTGTAACTCGATTTCCGCGTTTCTGTAAATGTTATCATCTCCTTGGACGGATAACAATCTTTTTTAGCTAATTGTATTTGATAGTAAGACGGGTAAAGATGTACACCATGTTCCATTGATGTCATCCGTAACTGTATGTATTTCGATTTTGATAAATTCAGCGATATTTTCAAAAGCCTTTTCTCTGGAATATGTTTTCTCATTATGTTGGATTTTATTTTCGCAAAATGCCCATATTTTCGAAGCTTCTCCAGGATTGTTCGCTAAATATGATAGAATATTTGAAACATATTTATTTCCTGATTGTTGCATGTTCATTTTTGTAGCAAAAGCCAACTCATCTGCATTGTTATTTGTTCTTAATGTTTCTGTTCGTCTCTTCTTTTGTTTGTAAGATAATTGATGAAATGGTTTCGTCTTCTTTGGCTTTGATGAACCCACTTCTACTGAAACGATTTCTAGAGCCTCCTTTGGAATATTGAATTTTTTATTTAACCATGTTTGATGTTTTTTGACGAAATTTTTATAAGTCCGATTTGCATCACACCATTTCTTATATAAATTATTGCAAAATATTCTTATAGGATCATATAAATGATTTCTAGCATGTTCCGAATAATTAAAAAAACTATCTGCTAAAACCATATCTAATAACGCTTCATGATCTTTTAAATTTTTTCCATTTTCTTTTAAAAGATTGAATAAATCGCAATATGATATTGATGCCATTTTTGTAAAGCCGAATAAAATATGAAGGCGACAAGTATTTCACAAATATGTCAAAAGAAATGTTTTTAAGGATAAAATAGAGATTACTAAAGATATTTAAAGATTTATTGAAACAATGAATATGATGGAAAAAATATTTAAAACAATTTAATAAGTTTAAAACAAAATATGTCAGAAATTCGACAAAAAACAGAAATTATGACACCTGCGAACGTTATTGAAATGTCCTTACTGAGCACCAGAGATCGCGTATACATATATAATATAAATATATAATCCTATGTGTCATTTATGTCTTGTAACATTATCATGTATTTTATACTACTTCTCGTCTCATTTTGACTGCGAGAAAAAGTCTACCACGCGCCATCTGTAGATCGATTTAGGTAGCGTCGTCATATATCGTTTTAGTAAATAATTCTTCCAATTTTTCTGAATATGCAAGAAATCATTTATATAATCCTGTAAGAATTGTATTATATACTTATCATACTTACTAATTTTTGTTTATTTTGAATAATTTATATAAAAAATGACCATGCGAATCAAATTTATAAAAATTTGCTTCAACTGCTTCAATGTTGTTTAAAATAATTCTCCATTATGAATAACAGACAATAGATGCTCCGTAAGTCATCGCGCCAAGAATAGAAAGAGATATATATAGTAAATGGGCACTTACGGGCACTCAATTTTTACAGATATTTGAAGTAAAAATGTCATAAAATAATATCCATACTTAAATTATTTGGTCAAATGTGGTCAATTTTTTATAGATCTCAAAGAAGTTACGATTATAGAAGGTATTTCTATGTTTAAATAAAATGAGTAAATAAGTAATATATATAAGTGAAATTTTAAAACTGTATGCAAAAAAAACTATCAAATTGGATGTGCATAACCAGACAAGGTTATAGATAAAAGCTTCATTGTGTAATTTTAAGTCAAACAGAAGTAATGTTTCATCAGCAATTTTGAAATTACGACACTGTTAATGTTTGAATGATGATGATGAACAAAATATCGATAAAAATATATTAATCGATTCAAAGGGCATCTGTTTGATCAATCTACAATACATTTTTCATAGTTTGAATAGAAATATCGCGACTGTATTTTTCAGTCCATGTCCACTGATTTCAGTGTTTCGATCTACTGTGCGGCGTCATCTGAATGCTGCTGTTATTCGAAACATTTATTTAAGAGCTCCACAAGGTAACTTGATACGTAGGAGACGAAGACATGAATATGAAGAGAATGATGTACGTGTATTGGTCGTTTTAGCTGCAGTTTACCTTAATCCTCATATTAGTAGCTACCAAATAGAAAAATAAACAAATATACCTAGAACTACCATTCTAAGAATTTTAAGAAACCACAAATATCATTCATATCATATAACGTTAATGCAACACACACACACACACACACACACACACACAAATGGAGGGCGGTTTGGAATTACAAAATACGCACACTGTATGGGCGTGGAAGTTATTCACTTAAACTTTGAAACGCTGTATTTCAGTGAAAAATGATCCAATTTCAAAAAATAAAAAACCATTGAATTCGTCTCATTGCCAGCTACAATTTCTATTTAAAAAAATTGACTTCCATTTAAAAAAATTGCCGCCATGATAAAATCTCTAAAGTGGCGCCATCTACAATTAAATTAATGTCATTATTTTTCCCCCTCAAAGCCATAAAACTTTTATTTGAAATATTTTTTGAAAAAACTTCTTTTCGAGATATTCGCGTGTATTGATTAAAATGGTCTACCCTGTATATATATATATATATATATATATATATATATATATATATATATATATATATACAGGGTGTTAAATCTGTATATATATATATATATACAGGGTGTTTCATTTTAATCCGACCAGTCGAATATCTCGAAAACCAAGCCCGGGAGAGAAAAATATTTCAGACAAAAGTTGTTTGGTTTCGAGGGGGCCATAAGATGGTGACAATGATTTGACCTTGAACAGTCATTTGAAGGTCACATAAAGGTCATCTTAAATTTCTTAAATGGAATACCCTATATATTTTTGCACATTCTTGTAGCTGACATCGAGAGCTTTCCAAAACACTATAATTAAGTACCTTTTCGTTAAGTACTTTTTGAGTTATGAGGCTTGAAATAATTTCTTAATTTTACATAAACCGTAAAATATCTTGTAAAATATTCATTTTTTGATTATCTTACCTTAATACTTTTACATACAAAATAATGAGAGGAATCAATTGGTGTAAAGAAAACACATAGTTGTTTTGAAGAAAAAATATGTAATTTGCAATTAACAATTCGAAGGAAGGTACTATTTTGCGATATTTGCAATAATTAACGAAGAATTAATTATAAAGGATCGGCCAATGCTCGTGGCTAGAAGTGCGTGGCGGTGATGATGGTCTCACTGTAACATAATGAGTAGTTAGGACTAGGCGGGTTCTAACTCAGGTCCTCTTAGGGGGGGTGAGGCGTGAGGGGGATCTCAGCGGCGCGGGGGAATGACGTCACGCGGGACGGAGGGGATTTCGGTGGCGCGGGGGCTGCGGGGCGGAGGACGCTTGTTTCGACGCACGTGTTGGATGTTTTATCGCAAGTATAAGCAATATTGTATTACATACCGCGTCGCGGGAATTTATAAACAATATAAACAGCGGTATTCCTTTGAAGAGGATTGGATTTTGGGGCTGACTAACGCGTCGGGACATGTTTTCGCAAACAAAATAGCTCTCGCGGTACCCCCCCCTCACCCCCAATATAAGTAATTCTAGATTTTTTCCGTTCGACGCATCCTTATCTCGCATTGAATTACGCGTCGCGCGAATTTATAAACAATATAAACAAATGGCGCCTCCCAGAATCATCTTCCATATTTTTTTTCTAGGAAGGAATGCAACACATATCAGCGCCGATGTTCGGCTGCTTTGTGCTCTCGCGGTACACCCCCTCACCCCCAATATAAGTAATTCTAGGTTTTTTTCCATTCGACGTATTCTTATCTCGCATTGAATTACTTGTCGCGCGAATTTATAAATAATATAAACAAATAGCGCCCCCAGAATCATCTTCCATATTTTTTCTCGGAAGGAATGCAACGTATCAGCGCCGATGTTCGGCTGCTTTGTGCCCTTGCTTCCTCCGTTCATATAAGCGAAGGTGATACGCGCGAATTCTTTCTGAGATGTAAACAAATGATTGATACACCATACTTATGTATTAAATACAAAGATAAGAAAGGATTAGACGAAATATATAAGGAGGATTGAAGCGCATCAAATCATAGTACGTGATTTGGACGCCCATCGACACGTCGGTTGTAAAAGTATAGCGGTGTTCTGTTAAAAAGATTTTTGCGCGATTAATGTATAAAAATGGAAGTAGACGAAGATCACGCGTTGTCGGCTGACAGTGATTGCATTTGTGACTGCAGTGAGAACTCCACGGAATATATCGACAAAGTTGTGTCTGTTGCGGAAATTAATGCTCTAAACGGACGTACAAAATTTTGTACCATATACATTTAGTATTCCACGGGTGGTGCTTTAGCTGTCCTTCGTGTATGATTGCATTGCAGGCGTGGATAGTCAAAACATGTATGCTGTTCAAAAGCATAAAATTGAGACACTTGATGCAATGGATGGACGATACTGTTCAAATTGTAGGGATCCGTTGTATCTAACATTTCCGTGCAATATGTGCCCAATTTGCACACAGTGAAAAAACATTGAATAAGACTGTATAAAGTGTGCGAGCAACGTGAGAAAAAATTAATTTCAACAGGTTCTGTTATAATTATGATTATAATTATAATTATACTGTGCACGCTGAGTATTTTGATTCTGAATATTTTGATGATTATAAACTTGATGTCGTCGATGCTCTGGAGGACAAGAGAAAATTCATGAATGTGCAACGAATATCACCGGTGCATTTTCTACGCGTATCACGAACTAGTAAACACGTAGGACACTATGTCCACCCTGAACCTCCTTATGACTGGCTATTCCGCGAGAGGGAAAATATACAGACGGATGTTCGATGAGAGTAAGAAAGAAGAAGAAGAAGAAGAAGAATTTGGCTATAAAAAGGACTATTACGACTATACGTCGAGAATTATGCGGAAGGTCTATCATTTAGGCAAAGCTCTATGCATTAATATTTATATAGATATTGAGAAGTGCGTAGAATTGGTGATGATAAACAATTTGCGTACTTCGCAATATAGGAGTTGGAAAGATCCTAGACACGTAGCGATGATCCGAAAAAATTGTGATGATAATGATATGAAAATTTGGCGATGTATGCATCCAAGTGTCTATAAACGATGCTTTCAACGTTATAATTATTTTAGTAAGCTCTATCACGTTCAAGATAGCGAACGGTATTGCTTATCGTGTGCAAAAGTCACGTGTAAGTGCTCCGTAGAAAACTGTGACGTAGTGTGAAAAAAGACAGAAAAAATGGAAAACATCAAGCAGACTGAACGCGATCTGGTGGAGCAGTCCCGCCAAATTGCCACCTTGGGCGAGTATTTTGCATGGCTGCAGCGTTGCGAGGAATTTATCAAAGAGCTCGAAGAACGCAGTCGTGTCAAGCGTCCGCGACTCTCGATCGGAAATAGATAATCTCTGGTAGCTAAAATCGCGCGACTCGAAGGTGCAAAGACTCGATTGCAAAGACGGTTTATACCCAGTGGTGGTGATTACAGTGGCGACAATAACGCGGAGAGACTCGTTTGGCGAGAGATCGATACCGCGTTCGATAACTGTATTCTGATCGGTGCTGTGATTAACGCAAACCATATCGAACCTCGTCAATTTCTCGAGGATGCCAAAGACATCGTGCTCGAGCAAGTGCAAAACGTTATAAAAAGACACAACAGTGTAAAAGTGAACACTATATTCAATGGTTAATTTGCGTCGGGTGATAAGCGTGCAAATAAAAGTATCAATACGAGAAACTGTGAACTCTTTCGCACATCCGATTTACACGAGTGGTACGAGCGCCGCATTATCGAGCCCATTCTAGCATCGCTGGAAGAATTTCAAGAATGCGATAGTGGCTGGGCATTGTCGCGAATACTCAATTTGACTGTAAAAATATAAATAAATACAGGGTGTTGAAAAAAAAGGGTCACATATTTTGATAGCAGGTAGTATTGATCAAAACAAGAAGAAAAGGTCTAATTAACATGGGTCCTAAGACTAATATCTTCAAAGATACAAGCTATTTTGTTATTTGAGCTCTTTGTCATTTTCTTATTAGTCGTGTCATCTTTAGAATGTAATGAACAAAGGAGTAGGGGAGAGTGGGGTACAATGGGGATATCTTTTTTCTAGGTGCCTTAAAAAAGTCGCGGCAATGCATTGATCCACTTGTAAGATCCGTTCAGCGTAAACATCTTCCACATGTCGTTTTTCAGCGTGCGATTGAATCGTTCAACGATCGATGCCTTCAATACCGAATATGTAGAATAGTGATTGATGTCAAGTTTCCGCATGAGCCGTTGCACATCGGCGTTATAAAATTCCTTCCCTTTATCGGTCTGTATGTTTCTCAGACACCTCTTGCTACCTCGAATTATCTCGACGATAGCGTCAGCTGTCTCGCTTCCGCCTTTACTCTTGAGTGGTACGGCCCACGCGTGCTTGCTCAACACATCGATGACAGTGAGTATGTAGTGGTAACCTCTGTTGAAACGAGAGTACGGACGCATCTCGACGATGTCAGCTTGCCACAGGTCATCGTATACCCGCACTATGACGTGTCTTCGGAGAAAATTTTTTCTCGCCGGTGCGTGCAGTTCGTTCACCAACTGCCGTTTCTCTAAACTATGTTGTTTCTTCGCTTCCTCGGTTATTCCCGATCGCCGATCCATCGTTGTTTCGATCAAATAATATGTGCCCCAAGTATCACCGTACGTTTTATCATTCGTTGCCGTTCGATAGTCGTTCGATAGTCGTTCGATAACCGTTCGATAGACGTTCCTGGCCCGTTCGTAGCCATTCGTTGATGTTCGATAGTCATTCGACAGACGTTCCTGGCCCGTTCGTAGCCGTTCGTTGACGTTCGATAGTCGTTCGATAGTCGTTCCTTACTCGTTTGATAGCCGTTCCCGACCCGTTCGCAGCTGTTCCTGAGCCGTTCACTGCCGTCCTTGACCCGTTTGTAGTCGTTCCTTACTCGTTTGATAGCCGTTTCTAAGCCGTACACTGCCGTCCTTGATCCGTTTGTTGCCGTCCTTGACCCGTTTGTTGCCGTGATTGACCCTGTTGGTAGTCGCTTCTAAGTAGTCCATAGCCTCGTTCACAGTCGTTTCTGATCCGTTCGTAGCCTCGTTGGCAATCGTTTCTGACCCGTTCGTAGCCGTTCCAGAGTTGTATGCCGCCTCGTATGTAGCCGTTCCTGAGGTGTTCGTAGCCTCGTTCGCAGCTGTTCTTAAATTGTTCGTAGCCTCGTTCGCGGCCGTTTCCTCTTCGATCACTGCCACTCATTGTAGTTTGATAGCCGTTCGATAACTGTTCGTAGATGTTCGATAAGCCTTTGTAGATATTCAATAATTGTACAATAGCCGCTCCTAAGCCGTATACTACAGCTCATTACAGGTTGATAGCCGTTTCTGAATTAGTGTTAATCGCACGCCGAAGCTCGTTTATCGCAGTCTGCAAAGCTCGCATATCCTTCTCGAACGCAGTCAGCTTCTCGTCTGATTCTTTCTGTTGATTCTTCAACGTTTTAACGCATTGTTCCACGTACAGTTTGTTGACTGCATCGGTATCAAGCCTCAGGTTGCGCTACACGGCGAATCTTGCGCGACCTCCGTAGTCCGTAGCGACACAGAGCGTTTTGACGCAAGTAACTTGTCACCAATTTATCCCAATGATCGCTTGTGCTGATTTCTTCACTTCTCCGTTCAAATAATCCAAATTTGTTGATAGGCATTTTTTTCGATGCGAGTGACGTCGATCGACTGATTAATTTTGTTGAGACACCGTTTAATTTATAATAAGGCCGACTTCGCGAAGTTCCTCTATAATTGACAGGATCTCGTTGTCGTGAGCGTTATGGCCAGCTCTGTGCGAAACGTTGAGCAATCGTAGTCGATCCACTAGCTCGTTGGGGTCGTCCCAGTGCACGTAATCGATCTTATTGTCGGTTAGCGTCATCGCGCGAGGCATGAATACTCCCAGATTTTTTCTTTTTCGATTCGATCGACATCAACGGTGCAATTATTTGTTATATTATTGTTTTATATTGTTTATTGTTTATACTTGTATCCCTTGTTGCTCTTTAATCGACCTTGCGCATCATATTGGCGTTTATGCGCACTCATCGCCATTAATATGCTCTTATATTTTTGCATATCGTCCTCAGTGTATATGACGTCATCGGGAATTCTCTTGAAGAGCAACTCGTATAATCCTGGTGTACCAATGTACCTCACTTTGCCTATGATTATAGAGTCATCTTTATCAATGTCGAATCGTTTGTTATCGAGACGCATTTCATTCTCGTCGAAATAGACACCGTATACGTGATCGATCTCGTTTTTTTCGTCGCCACTAAGGAGAGCGCTCATGTATTTTTGTACCAGTGGTCCCAAGTGCTCTCGTAACACTTCTTGACCATCCGACGTTTTAACATGTTTCGAATAGATTTTTCGAGCGGGTTGCCCGTGGTTTCGAAAATATTTTCGATTGCGAGTGATTAGGGTATCGTGGGTTTGTACGATTCTCGTTATCGCGAACGGTGTAGAGGTTATCGGCGGTTCATCCAGTAAAGCATCCGATAGATCGGATGTATGCGGCGTCGATAAACGATTCGCCTTCAATCGTTTCCTCTTTTTCGGTGTCGCATCCTCCTCCTCCTCTTCCTCCTTGTACCGCTTGACGGGTAACGTTTTAATCTTCGCGTCAACGTTACTCTCCGGCTCGTTTCTCACCGAGATTAAGCTAGAATTGTCCACGATCTTTTGCAGTGGCTCGATAATAGGCCTAAAATGGGTCTTAACCGCGATATCGTCGTCGATCTTACCGGTCTTCAAAGCGCGATGTTTCTTGCGGATCGATTCGCTCGTTTTCTTAATCTCCCTCGCAATCTTTTCACGTTCGCGAATATTATCGCTTCCAGCCATGTCGACAGAATGTCGAGCGTTTCACCCCTCTCGATAGAATGTCGGCAGCTACTAATCGTTTTGTGGTATCGCGAACACGTTAAATCCTTTTCTGTATCGCCCGCTCGTAAGCGAGCTGTCCTTATCTATCTTTAGGAATCCATACTTTTGCTGCCAAGAAGTACGACATAATTCACTGAAATCCTCGTACGACATGTCGGTATTCACGTGATCGTTGTACACGTGTTTCAAGTTGGTACTGTCCTGTTTAAACAAGAGCAGCAGGTTCGCGTTGTCGCGTATAAGATGTTTTGGTATTCTCGCGTACGTCTGACAGAGATAGAAGCAATCAACGTTCAAGTGACGACCCATTGAGAAGTACTCTCTTATCGTATCTTGCTTGTCGCACGCCACGTCATCGAAGACGAAAATCGAGTTTGGACGTGCCTCGCTCGGCGGAATGACGTCAATGTTATTGGAGAACGTAAAGTAGCCGATTTCGTCGATCGGCGTCAACAAATTCTCCAGATATCGATATTTCGGCTGTTGCAGCGACTTCGAGTACACGTACACGTTTTCGAAACGTACACCGTGTAGACTTTCCAGTAGACTTATCAGAACGTTGGTTTTATCACAATTCGAGGAGCCGCAAACGATCGCGCGTATTATGCGTCGGTAGCATTGATCGTAATCTGTCATTGCAATTCGTCACACGTATCGTCAAAGGTTGTCGTACGAACCGCATGTTTTCTCTTTTGAATCAATTTTGCGAATGATCACGAGGGGGGGAGACCTATTTATAGAGGTGTCTCGACTCGAAATCGCTCAGTATCAAAAATGTTTCTCCTTCTGTCGGATAAAAGAGACATTCTCTGGCTTACCGCTGAACAACTGCAGTATATCCCAAAGATTGTTTTATTGCAAAATTTTGGTAATTACGTGGAACGATTGTGGGACAAGCTTCCAGAATATATAAAGGCTGATTCGGAGGTTCAACAATATCGTTCGTGCATGCGACATTACAATCAGCCGTAGCAGCGAACACACATCGACGGTCCGCCACCGTTAATAAAAGGTTGCGACGAATGTCAGCGAGAATTGTAAGAGGTAGCGGTCTTTTAAATCGTGCGATAAACGCGCTTCCGATCGAATTCCATATTCCCGGCTATCAGTTTTACGGTCCAGGCACGCGGTTGGAGAAGCGATTAGCCAGAGGTGATCAAGGTATCAATCCATTGGACGCGGCGTGTCGCGAACACGATATAGCATACTCTCGGAGCAACGATCTCACCGAGACACGCGGCGGATAGGATACTTGTCGAGAAAGCGCGAAATCGCATCGTTGCGAGAGATTCGACTCTCGGTGAGAGAGCCGCCGCCACAGCTGTCTGGGCAGCGATGAAAGCCAAGACGAAGCTCGGTATGGGTCTGAAGACCACGACGACGAAGACGAAAAAAAAAACGGTGAAGAAACGCATACTTCCGGTAGCGAAACGCGGCGGCGTGTTGCCGATTCTACCAGTGTTGGGTGCGCTCGGATCCCTGATCGGTGGAGCGGCTGGTGTAGCGAAGGCGGTGAACGATGGAAAAGCCGCGCAACGTCAGTTGCAAGAGATGCTACGTCACAATCGCGCCGTGGAAGGTCGCGGATTATATCTCGCTCCTTACAAATACGGACGAGGAGTTTCAACGAGAAAAAAAGAACCGTCAAAGAGACGCTAAAAATGCCGCAGGGCGTAACTACCAACGTACAATTGTTGCAACTGGCAAAACGTATGCGCATTCCATATTTTAGAGGTGTTTTCATGCGCGACTCGTTACCGATCGGTGATATATATCAAAACGAGAGCGGCATCGTAAATTTGGATAACGTCAAAGGACCGGATACTCATTGGGTAGCGTACGCAAAGAGGGGAGATCGTGTCGTATATTTCGACAGTTTCGGCAATCTTCGACACCGAATGAATTGGTGCGATATTTCGGACGAAACGTAACGAAGATACAGTACAATGACAAACCTGTTCAAATTTATGATCAAAGCATCTGCGGACAATTGTGCTTCCAGTTTCTTCGAACGGTCGATGCGTGCGAATTTAAAGACAGATATTGCGCTATTTAACTCAGTATTCGTTAAACAGTTTTGCCGACATGTCTATGACATTCACGTTGATTGGGAAGAGTAGCGTTCTCGCGGTAAACTTCTTTCCCGCCGTAGATTTGGGCGACGATGCATACGAGCTAGGTCTAACGGATTTTGAGACTTATCACACGATACCGAATGTGAATTTCTCGAATAATAAATTTTACTTTGGCAAAGACGACGCGGAAACTACGATTTCCGAAGTATCCTACGAGTTGCGAGATATACATGAATTTTTGAAACATGCAATTTCACGGAAACATCGTGATAAGAAACATATTGACGACAATGATTATGAAGATGGAAAATATCCGATAGTGCTCTGCACTAATTACAATACGATGAGGAGCGAGATCAAATGCGCCTACAGAATAAACTTTAGCAAGCCCAACAACATTGGATCGCTGCTAGGATTCTCGAATCGTATTCTTGAGCCGCGAAAATAGTACGAATCGAATATGCCGATTAACATTATCAACGTGAATATTATCCGCGTAGAGTGTAACGTGACCGCGGGCGCGTACAACAACGACCAACTCGTTCATATGATACATGAATTTTCACCGAGGATACAACCGGGATATAAGATATCGGAAACGCCGGCGCAGATCATTTACCTGCCGATCATCGCGCGGAGCATTACGGATTTAACGTTACGCGTTGTCGACCAGAACGGACGATTGCTCGATTTTCGAGGAGAAGAGATCACCGTAAGATTGCACGTACGACGGCTACGGCGATAACGTACGTATGCGACGTATGAGATGCTCGTGTTGAATGGATCGAAAGACGTGAGAGATAACACAATCTTTACGAGGCCAGCGACAACAACAACGACGTTCGCTAATATCCAATCATCCAAGAAGAAGACTCAGCGCACTCAGCGACTCGAACGTTGCGTTTTTGCAATCTTTGGGATTCGCGGTGCGAAACAGCTAAACGATGACCGACATCCTCAACATCGGTGACGAACCAATCTTCAAGATCAAGACTCACACGTACAACCCGTTCGCCAATACAACGTTCGGATACAGTGACGAGATAAGAATACCCATACAACAACAGGATCTGTATACGCTGCCGTATGAAAGTTCCCTATACATCGAGGGACAACTAACGAAAAACAGATCAGCTGACGGAGGAGCTGATGTGGTACTGGGAAATAATTACATCGCATTCATGTTCGATGAGATTCGATAAGAACTCGATAGCGTTGAGATTGATCGCAATAGAAACGTAGGAATAACTACTACGCTCAAAAACTATGTAACGGTATCATCCGATAGAAGCGTGATTATGAAGAACGCCGGCTGGGATGCGTCGACCAATGCGAATGGACACTTCAATTTTTGCGTACCGCTCTACATGTTATTGGGATTTTGCGAGGATTACAAACGCGTGGTGATTAACGCTCGTCACGAATTGATCTTAATACAATCGCGCAACGATAATAATTGTCTGCTTGGAGATTCGATGCTGGAGCCTGCGATCAACATATTCAAGATACAATGCCACACGTGCTGTTGAGTGAGATCGAAAAACTGTCGATGCTGCGTGCTTTGGAAAGCGGACGATATCTCAGCATGGGTTTTCGCTCGTGGGATCTGTACGAGTATCCGCTATTGCAGCATACAACCAAGCATTCGTGGGCCATTAAGACCGCGACTCAGCTGGAGAAACCACGCTACGTTGTGTTCGCTCTGCAAACCGGCCGGAAGAATGTTATGTCTGAGAATACGAATCGATTCGACGACTGCAAATTGATCAACGTGAAACTCTATTTGAACTCGGAATGTTATCCGTACGACGATATGAATTTGGATTTCGATAAAAACAGATGGTCCATTCTGTACGAAACGTACACGCCAGAGAGAAACCTGAGAGCGGCCATGCCCCTGATTTAGGTGGAAGTCGTATTTGAAGCGCCTCTATGTCCACAAAACGTGGACATTGAACTACATAGCCATGTCCATGAAACTTTTCAAAGGGTAACATGCTATGTCCACGATTTGTGGTTCTGTTCCGTGCTATATGCACAAAGTGTCGGCAATATGACTGCAAAAATATGAATGCAAAACAAGTTATATATACATCTTTAATGTAAATAAGTTTTGTGGTCTCTCTTTCTCCATATATATATATATATATATATACACGCGCGCGCGCGCGCGCCACACACACACACACACACACACACATATATAGAGATTTATACTAAAAATAGCTATATACAATATATAGGAATTTATTCCTTATATGACTATACTTGAAAATAAGATGTTTTTTCAGACTATTAATAAATAATTTATATATTTAAAGAGAGAAAGTTTGATATTATTTTTAATATAGAACGTACACATTTCTTAAGAATAAAAGTTTTAAATAATAAAGATGTGTGTGTGTGTGTGTGTGTGTGTGTATGGTATATACGTATGTATGTACGTATGTATGTATAAAAGCAATGCGAGAGTTACGCGAGGAAATGAGAAGGACGAGTGAAATAACAATAAGAGCAAACGAGATAAAAATAGCACGAGCAACGAGGACTCGAGCTCGAGAATCGGATTTTTCTTGCGCGCTATTATTTTCCTCTCACTCGCATCTATTACTGTCTCGCTCGCTCCTATTACTGTCTCGCTCACTCCTATTACTGTCTCGCTCGCTCCTATTATTGTCTCGCTCGTTCTTGTTTCGCTCGCTCTCGATTCTTGGGTCCGCTTATCTTTCCGAGCTGTCTATCACGATTGTCAAGTGTGACAGAGAAAGTAAGACCATGAGTAAAGAGCGAGCGAGATGACCTATCATCAAAGAGTTCCGAGGTCTCTTACAATCGGTTTCTTTGCTTCCTCTATCCATTCGCAATTCACGAAAATGTAAACATCTTATAAAATAAAAATTGAAACTTTTATTTTTAATTTTATGTGTTTGAAAGTAATTTTAATGAATTAATGAGATTTTTGCGATTAAAATGATATCAAACACGACGTAAATCAGGTAATTTATAATTAGTCTGATAATAAAAATTTTATAATTATTATATTTAACTAAAAATTTATACGATTTACATCATGTTTGATATTATTTTAACCGCAAAATTCTCATTATTCTATTAAAATTACTTTCAAATGAATAAAAAATGCATTTTATTTTCTGACAAATATTCGTGAATATTATATAATCTCATGTAAGAGACTTCGGAATCTTCGACATTGGAAACTTTCTCATGAGCTATAATAATTTATAACTTTCAATTGCCATAAAAAGTAAAACTTTTATATTTTATTTGATTTCTTAGATTAAAATGGATTAATTTTGCTGTTTATATGACATTAAACAGTATATAATTCGGATAACTGTTACTTATTGTTATATTAAAGCGAAGAAACCGATTGTAAGAGACTTCGGAACTCTTTGATGATAAGTCATCTCGCTCACTCTTTACTCATGGTCTTGTTTTCTCTGTTATACTTGACAGTCATAATAGACAGCGCGGAACGATAAGCGAACTCGAGAATCGTGAGCGAGTGAAACAGTAACAAGAACGAACAAGATAATAGTAGGAGCGAGCGAGACAGTAATAGGAGCGAGCGAGACAATAATAGGAGCGAGTGAGACAGTAATAAATATGAGCGAGAAGAAAATAGTGTGCAAAGAAGATTCGATCTTCCCTCAAATCCTCTTTACTTGTGCTATTTCTATCTCGTTCGCTCTTATTGTTATTTCGCTCGCTCTTATTATCTTCTCGCTTCCTCACGTAACTCCACGTACACTTTTATCATACATATAAACATATACATAACATCTATCTATATATACAGGGTGAGCCATTTTAATTAACGCACGCAATTATTTCGGAAACAAAGCATTTTAGAGAAAAATGTTTGAGACAAAAGTTTTATGGTTTCGAGGGGGCCATAAGATGGTATCATTGGTTTGACCTTGAAGAGTTATTTGAAGGTCACATGAAGGTCACCTTCAATTTCTTAAATGGAACCTACTATTTGTCATTGCATATTCTTGTATCTTATCTCGAGAGCTTTCCAAAACACTATAATTAAGTACCTTTTCGTTAAGTACTTTTTGAGTTATGAGGCTTGAAATAATTTCTTAATTTTACATAAACCGTAAAATATCTTGTAAAATATTCATTTTTCGATTATCTTATCTTAATACTTTTATGTACAAAATAATGAGAGGAATCAATTGGTGTAAAGAAAACACATAGTTGTTTTTAAGAAAAAATATGGAATTGTTAATTGCAAATTATATATTTTTTCTTCGAAACAACTATGTGTTTTCTTTACACCAATTGATTCCTCTCATTATTTTGTACATAAAACTATTAAGGTAAGGTAATCGAAAAATGAATATTTTACAAGATATTTTACGGTTTATGTAAAATTAAGAAATTATTTCAAGCCTCATAACTCAAAAAGTACTTAACGAAAAGGTACTTAATTATAGTGTTTTGGAAAGCTCTCGAGATAAGCTACAAGAATATGCAATGACAAATAGTAGGTTCCATTTAAGAAATTGAAGGTGACCTTCATGTGACCTTCAAATAACTCTTCAAGGTCAAACCAATGATACCATCTTATGGCCCCCTCGAAACCATAAAACTTTTGTCTGAAACATTTTTATCTAAAATGCTTTGTTTCCGAAATAATTGCGTGCGTTAATTAAAATGGCTCACCCTGTATATATATATATATATATATATATATATATATATATATGTATATATATATAATTTATTCTGCACAATTTTCTTTTTTTTTCAATGAATACTTGTATATATACGGAAAGTACGTAAACACAAATATAAACCGTAGATATATCGATAGAATTGAATGGAATTAAAATTATATGTATATATAATATTTAGAAATCCAACAAATATAGATATAATTATCATATTATATATGTACGTAAATATATACATATTTAATATACACATATTTAATATACATCTCTATTATACAACAGTTATATTGTTCAATATTTGCTGAAAAATAATAATTTTTAGAAATATTTAATAGTTTGATTTATATATTTTACTTAAATAGAAAGAGAAAGAGAGAGAAAGAGAAAGAGAGAAAGAGAAAGAGAGAGGGGGGGGAGTGAGAGAGCATTTTTAGATTTTTTTTTCTTTTTTCTCGAGAGAGGGGAAAATGCATTACGCACGCCCCATCGGCCGTCCAATGGGAGAGTGTGGGACTCCCCTGCAACGAATTGCAGGTATACCCACTAAAAACCCCTCTCTATCATGGATCTAACTCCGCCAGAGATCTCGGATATCATTATGACATTACTTCGCCAACAAATATATACTGAAAATAACTATTTACAATATGTAGAAATTCATTATATGATTATATCAGTTTAAAATAAGATATTACTAAACTATTAATAGTATAAAATTATTTTAATAAGCTATTAATAAATAATTTACATATTGAAAGAGAGAAAGTTTGATATTATTTATAATGTAGAACGTACATATTTCTTAAAAATAAAAGTTTAATAATAATGATGTGGATATATGTGTGTGTGTGTGTGTGTGTGTATATTGTTGGCATTTTATAAAAAGCATGATGTAAAGATCGCAATAATAGTTGATATAATTGCATAAATCTGAGACTAGCAGATTTTCTCACGGGGAAATGTACTTGTTATAATGTACATATCCTGATAATAACTGAAAAAATCAGTTATGTTTTTGACGTCTTTTTTTACTAATATTTATTTATAGACGTCTTATTGCTTTATAGGCAATTTATGAAAATCACCTATGTTGTATATTTATTATATATTTATATCTTTATATAATATTTATATATTATAATATTTATATATTATATTTATATATCATAATCATATATGATATGTTTTATGGTATTCGTATATATGTCTTATATATATATATGTCTTATATGTCTTATATATATATATATATATATATATATATATATATATATATATTTATTGTATTCTAGGAATTGAATACCATATGCCAACAATTTTAGGTATTTCGCAATAATTAACTTTTGTAAAACTTTATTATTATTTGTACTTTTTTTATTATTATTTATATCTTGTTTAACATCATTGGTAATTAGAAAAGGTATGTTTTTTTCAATTTCTTAGCATGACCGCATTGGTATTATTTATTTTTTCTGTGATCAAATCTGCTAGTCTACAATTTATGCAATTATATCAACTATTATTGCGATCTTCTACAAAATTGAAAAAAATCATACTTTTTCTCTCGTTACCTGAAAATAATATTTGTTTGTTGCATATAGTATAATTTATATTACAATAGTAATGTATTAAAACATTACAATAAGTAATGTATTAAAACATTATGTATATAACATTATATTACAATGCAACAATAAATATTTTTGTTTTCTAATGATGGATCTGTAAAATATAAATAATAATAATAATTTATAGAAAATGTTTGATTTAATTTATAGAAAATTAATATATATTTAAAAGTAGCTATTTTTTAAGAAATATGCGTTTTACGTTATTTTATTGTAATTGCTTACCTTTTTATATTTTTATAAATACCTCTTGATGCTTTTTCGAATTTACTTTTCTTCTGTGTATTCCTTTCATTCATTTTCATTTAATTGTGTTATCTTTCTTTCTCTTTCTCTTCTGTTTCCATCTATTCCATCATTTTTCTTGCAGAGATATAAATTGATGTTTAAAATGGCTTATTTTTTTTTAGTTTTTTCCAATTATATTTCTATTTTATTTATTTGAAAAGTTTTTGACTTTTCTAAGAGGTGCAATAGCTATTTTGTTAGTACGATTATTGTATCTCGTACGAGAATATAGTTTAACACTGATCATATATTGTAATGCTTGTAGTCGATGATTGTAACATGCATTATTCTTATCTAACCATTCAGGATGTATTTTATTAGTTAAATCTTCACATTCATTTGTTATTTTATTCAAAATTTTTGTGGAAGACCAATAATATTGCCAAATTTGATTAAATGCTCTTAATTGCGTTTTGACCACTTTGATAAAAAAAGCTGTCGGTCGTATTAATTTTGTTACAGTAGGGGCATCTTCGTCTATGTTTGGATATTCTCTAAATTCGATATACTTTTCATTTTCTGTCGCGGCATCCATTGGCGTTTTCATCATAATATTGCGGCAATTGTCACAATTTGTTTTTGCAACGCTTCGTCGCGCTATGTATCCAGCAAAAAATGCAATAGCATTTTGATCATAAATGTTAAGCGAATTTATATTTTCAGAATCTTTGGCATAATTACATTCTTCGAGAATTTGTGTGTCTCTTAGAAGCAATTCGTCTTCAGGATCAATATCATCTTGTATAGTAGTATGATTTTTACTCAGGAAATGTTCTATCGTTTTTGTAAGTTGATTCGGTGGATTAATAAAAGATTTAGTTTCTGGACATTGAACATTACCCTTTTCACTTGTTTGAATATATCCTGTACAAAGTATGTGCCTCAAAGAGAGTCGGATCATTCTTGCTGTAGGATTAGAATTAAATCCTCCGCGCTGTCTTAATTTGGAGAATAAATGTTCAACAGAATCTTGATTACATAATCCTGTAGCAAGTTCGAATGCTTCATATTGTTTTTCTAAATCGTTATATGTATGTAAAATAGCTTGTATTGTCACAATAAATCCTTTTAAACAAGGAATTTTCTTATGGATATTTTTTCTGCTGATGTAGACCATCTTGAACACCACGTAACAAAATCTTTTAATAAATCCTCAATGTCAGGATTTTTATAAGATAAAAGTCGTTTTCCACCAAATTTAATGTTGAGACTGTAAGAATTACAGGCATCAATTATTTTATTCATATGCTCTGTAAAATCAACTGTTGCTTCCCATGTGCTTGTCTGTAATTGTCTTCCAAAACCAGCTGTTCTCATTGCGGCTGCAAATTTATTGCTAAATAATTGGAAAGCTCTTTTTACATTCATTGCTTCAAAAGCATTTGGTCGAATATGCGCTTCTGTTATATGTGATAACAAATTTGAACCTCCTTTCGTGGAATCATCAATAGACCATGTCAATTCAAAATCAGCATATGATGCAATTATTTTTCCATCACAATACAAATATCTATATTTTCTTAGCAAACTTGCCAATCTTTTTACTAAATGCGGAAAATCATACGATGCATATTTTTTTTCATTATACATAAAGAATGGCTTATCCGGATGCACGCCAAGTTGACCATAAGCGCTCTGATTACATGTTCCTTGATCACATGTTACGAGTCGCACATCAGCACCTGTTTTGATCAGTCTATCTAAACATTCTTTTAATAAAATTATTATTTCTTCCGCTTTCATACATTTTCCTGGAAGAAAATATGCTAGTGGTGACGCCATGGATGCCGCGCATTTATGCTATCTAAGCAAAATACAAATACACATTTTGCTCTTTCATATTTTCTTCCTAAGGGTCCTAAATCAACAAGCCCTTCTATTTGATCAAGTTTTAATGAATATTCTTCGTATGATTTAATAGACATTTCGTCCCATTTTAACGCACATACTCGTTCTTCTGCAGGTATCTCTGATATTTTTTCTTGTAATTTATTAAATATAAAATCACAAAATCCTGGCATCATGTTATATTCTTCGTGCCATCTTCTAATAGTTCTTTCTGCAGGAAAATTGCAACCTGTCTTTCGCAAGCGACGCAGTGCAGCCGCTGAATAGTAAAAAAATTGTTTTGCAAGAGTTTTTTCTTCTGCTGTATATGGTGCATGTGGCACATGTAATTGTAAATTGATCATTGCTTTTGCAACAGGATGCAATTCTTGTTCATCGATTAAATCTTGTATAATTTTTTTTTGTTCTTTTTACTTGATCGTTTTTTACATACTTGTCTAGCCTTTAGTCGAAATTTTAACCGTTTTATAATTCGACGCAAACGAGTATTTTCACGTTTTAAAGAATTAATTAAAACATCAGAATGAATTATGTCTTTTTCGTTACTTTTTTATCTATAATACATATTTCTCTCTCTTTCTCTCTCTCATTTGCTGCAGAGATATTTATTGCAGGTTCTAAATGTACCCATTCCATTATATCTTCTTGTTCTAATGGAATATTAAAACTTAATCGTGGCGGAGGATAAGTTCGCAATGGAAACTCTTGAAATAATTGTTGATCTATTTCCAGTTGTTCAGAAGATTCTAATGACGTTCCTGCTGTTGTACTATTATATATATTTTGATTTTCTTCTCTTTCTTCTTCTTGATATATGTTTTCTGTTGTTTGTATTCTTGTTGTCGTTTTTTGTAAATTATTAGAATCAGTAAATAGAATGGGCACTGCATCGCGCTTTAATTTTTTTTATCTTCTTCTTTAAAACTGCTTATATTAAAATGATCCGCACATAAACCAGCACGACGAATTGAATTGACTGACCATTTTTTCAAATTCATATTTCCTGCAACAAAAATATAATACATAGCACTAATTTTAAATATAATATTTTATATAATATTTAAAAGATTTTAATTATGAAATTTTTTTATTAAATTTATTGTCACTGGTAAAAGAATTATATAATTATTTTTTTATAGCAAAAATTACTTTTTTAATAGCAAACAAAATCATAAAATAGCTCTATTTTCTTAAGAAATAAAATATATTCTAATATAGTTATATACCTCTTTTTGTTAAAAAACAATTATTTTGAAAATAAATAATAAAAAGTCAATTATTTGGAAAATAAATAATACAGTGAAATAAATGTAATGTTATTTTAAATGCATACGATTAACTAATTAGATTAATAATTAACATGAATGGAAAATTATACATACTATATATGATATAAATGTGCTTATTAAAATAATTATAAATAATTCTATAATATGAATAATTAATATATTTAAAGTATATTTTTCAAAAGTTATAGAATAACAAAATTATTCTTCGATATTAAAAATTATGTAATATAATTTTGCTGCGTTAACATCACACGTTATCAATAAAAATCACTGAACGCTGAATAAAAAAGTAGAGGAAGAAAAAGTAAGAGACAATTGGTGTAAAGAAAACACATAATTGTTTTAAAAAAAAATGTAATTGTTAATTGCAAATTACATTTTTTCTTTCGAAATAATTATGTGTTTTCTTTACACCAATTGATTCCTCTCATTATTTTGTACATAAAAGTATTAAGATAAGATAATCGAAAAATGAATATTTACAAGATATTTTACGGTTTATGTAAAATTAAGAAATGATTTCAAGCCTCATAACTCGGAAAGTACTTAATGAAAACTAACTTAATTATAGTGTTTTGGAAAACTCTCGAGATGAGCTACAAGAATGTGCAAAAATATATAGGGTGTTCCATTTAAAAAAATTAAAGTGACCTTCACGTGACCTTCAAATGACTCTTCAAGGTCAAACCAATGGTACCATCTTATGGCACCCTCGAAACCATACAACTTTTGTCTGAAACATTTTTCTGTAAAACGTATTATTCGGGAGATATTTGAGGTCGTTATTTAAAATGGGACATCCTGTATATATATATATATATCTTTAATTTCACAAATTAATATTTTATACATGAAATTACTTAAATTTTCTTTCTTTTTCTTTATAAATAATAATTTTTTTTTTTATGAAATGTATTCAAAATTGAGAACATTTTTAAGAACATAAATTAATTATGTTAAAAATTAATGATTGAATTAATATTTCATGATGAATTCATATTTCAAATTATTTAATTTTAATCATATAAAATAATATTTTAAATAAATTATAAATAATTTCTCTTCTATACATAAATGTGCATGTAAACTAAGAGTATAAATAAAGTCTTTTAAACAAACAAGTTAATATGACATAAATTATTAAAATTTAATAAATGTTTTCTTATTACTTTTTATGGAATAAGTATTCTAATTAGAAAAATGTTCCTAAAACTTTATGAAAAAGAAAATGAAGGAAATTACTGAAACTTAACTGCACATAAAATAACTCTTACATTATATCTTTAAAAATATAATATTATATATTTCATAAGATTATTTCATATTATTATTTATATTTCATATTATTAATTATAAAAATATTATTTATTAAAAATAATATTCATTATTTTATTTAAAACATATATAAACTTTATACTTTATATATATACTTATTATACTTTATATATTATTTATATACTTTATATATAAAAGAAAAGGTTAATAATATAAATTTATCATAAAAATGATCCCTAAAAACATATTGGTTGAAAAATTATCATAATATATACTAACATATAATTTGTGTGTATATGTGTGAGAGAGAGAGAAGGAAGGAGAAGGAAGAAGATAAAAAGGTTCTTATAATAAATAAAATTCGTATATATATAATAAATTAAAATAATTTATATTTTTCCCATGTATTTAAATGCAAAATTTTTTGCACCTTGTCATTTTCTTATTAAAAATATCTTAAAATGATAGATATTAATTTGTAATAAATTTGTAATTAATTTTTTTATTACAAATATACACAGACACACACGAACATATACAGGATGTCCTAGACCACCCGTACACTCCTTTTTTTCAAAAACTAAGCACTTTAGAGAAAAATGTTTCAGACAAAAGTTGTTTGGTTTCGAGGGGGCCATAAGATGGTACCATTGGTTTGACCTTGAATAGTTGCTGGAAGGTCACATGAAGGTCACCTTAAATTTTTCAAATGGAACACCCTATATATTTTTGCACATTCTTGTAGCTCATCTCGGGAGATTTCCAAAACACTATAATTAAGTTAGTTTTCATTAAGTACTTTCCGAGTTATGAGGCTTGAAATAATTTCTTAATTTTACATAAACCGTAAAATATCTTGTAAAATATTCATTTTTCGATTATCTTACCTTAATACTTTTATGTACAAAATAATGAGAGGAATCAATTGGTGTAAAGAAAACACATAATTGTTTTTAAGAAAAAATATGGAATTGTTAATTGCAAATATATAGGGTGTTCCATTTGAAAAATTTAAGGTGACCTTCATGTGACCTTCCAGCGACTATTCAAGGTCAAACCAATGGTACCATCTTATGGCCCCCTCGAAACCAAACAACTTTTGTCTGAAATATTTTTCTCTAAAAGCTTAGTTTTTGAAAGAAAAGGGGTGTACGGGTGGTCTAGGACACCCTGTATATACATATATACATATATATATATATATGGTGTGACGTTGCCGTCCCGAGGCGCGTCCATCCGTCCCGGAAATCTTCACGGGGCGCGAGCCGAGCGGCCGCGCCAGAAAAAGATTGCGAGAGCCGTAGCGAAATCTCCGGAGAGACGAGCCATTATCCTTTTTCGCGCTAGTATTAATTATTTTTTTTGTATCATTTTTGTACGTCGGGCAACCCGCCGGAGGGAAACCAGAAGAGGCCCAAGAGGAATCATTACGACAGCCGATATGACAACGCCGGAGGAACAGAGTCGCGGGTGGATTTCGCCCCCTTCAAATAACGGAGGGAAAACAGCCAAGAAACAGCTGTCTTGAGCCGGAGTAACCGGACCGGATCGGCGCCACCCTCCAAGGACGGAGGACGAAGGACCAGCATCCGGAAGACCGCGGATAACAGGGTCACCGAGATTCGGAATTTTAAATTATCGGGGCCGTTACGGCCCCCGATACAGCGTTGTCGCGGGGCGCAGTAATACCTCGCGTGTCGCGGCGCTATTGGCCGCTAATTCGCGCACCCCTGCGCGCAGAATTGACGCCGCTATCGACCCTGGATCGCGAGATCCAGGGACTCACTCTGGTGCGGGCGCTCTCAGCTTGTAGTCGTTCTGCGAAACGTATTTTGTCGTTGTCGTTTTGTGTGTCGCAGCCGAGGTTGTCGAGAGGACGAGACCGAGGATCATCCCCTGTCAACGGGAGCGAGTATCGGTGAGGTTGCCCATCGCTATTTTGTACGCCACGTACGCGATTCCGTCCGCGGACCGGCCGTTCTGTCGCCGTCGCCATTTTCGTGTCTCGTTGTCGCTCGGGCATTGTACCGAGCTCGCGATTTTCGTGTATTTCGGGCGACCGGAGACAAGCGACCGAGGCATCAAGGACGATCGTAACGTAGGCCGTAGCTGATAAGGAACCGTTCGTCTCTCTCCGGGATTCGGGGTGTCGTAAAACGCGTAGTGACCGGCTCTCGTATATCGACCACGTGCGCGGTAAATCGCGGGGAATGCGTCCGCTATCCGTGCTGTCGACAAGAGTTGTCGAAACCGCGTAAGACATCCCCGCAATCGATCTCCGAGCAATTTTCGTCTGTAATTAGCGTGTATGTGAGCGTGTGACCGTGTGCGTGTGACGACGTGGCAAATGTCGTGCTGTCCTTGTCGCTCTTGATACTGGTACGAATTGCGTTTATTGCGTGGTATTTGTCGTACGTTGGAGTGTGTCGCGGTGCATAATAGATTAAGAAATTGTCGAAATTCGAGGGTTTCGCATAGATAGAAAGCGTTACGCCGAAAAGAGGCGAAGCGGCGTCCGACGGCTATCGAATTCCGAGTGAATCGATCTTGCTCGTAGCAAGCGAGATTTTTCGTCTTCGCAAATCGCTTGATTACTATCGCTCAATTATTAAGCCTCATTTCAAACATAGTGCTGTCGATTAAAAGAGCGAGTAACAAAGGGAATAGATCTGTTAAATGCGTCCTCGAGGAGATTGTCGAAATTTCCGTTACGCTCTCGAAACGCCGTTCGGTTTCGCAAAGTCCGGCCATAAAAACGGGTCTGGAGGACGATAAATATCTCCGCTGTCTTATGATCTCGATTTCGTATTGCTATTGTTATCACCGCTGTCGATCTGTTGTACGTTATTTCAAATTTTCGCATTTATGTTAAACTCAGTTATATTTCGTTAATTCAGTCTCGCTAATTTATGTTATTATTACTATTTCTTTCTAGAACTTGTTATTTCTTTCACTTTATATTCCTTTCTATTATATTTCTTTTATTTAAATAAATTTGTTACATTCTCTTTTATATTAAATTCGCGTAATTTATTTGAGTGTTCGTTTCTCGTGTGTGTTAAATTCCGTTGTGTTCGTCAATTTTCGTAATCACCGACAGCTTCGCATAAAATAATTCTAGATCCTTTTCAACGGACCCTGCCCCTCTACCGTTAGGTGAGCTGGTCGGCCCGTGGCGAAACAGGCTAACGTTCTTCGCGTTATTCTGACGATTTTGCGAACTGATACGTGGAAGACCGTATCTGGCGCGCATCTTCGAGATTTCGAGACGGCCTTCGCTTCGCCGCGGCGCGCGCGAGAACACCCTCCATCTTAGTTCCTCCGAGCGCGAGTATCTCTATCCGCCTTGTGTTTTTGACGGCGTTTTCGCTCCCCATTAACATTCTCCTCTCCAACACCCGAGGAGGATCGAAAAATTAAAAATAAAAAGACGTCGCAATATATATATACACACACACACACACACGAATGTATACAGGGTGGCTGATTTATCTGAAGACATTGAAATATCTCAAAAAAAAGCCCAGCAAACAAAAATGTTTCAGACAAAAGTTGTATGGTTTCGAGGGGGACATAAGATGGTACCATTGGTTTGACCTTGAAGAGTTATTTGAAGGTCACATGAAGATCACCTTCAATTTCTTAAATGGAACCTACTATTTGTCATTGCATATTCTTGTAGCTTATCTCGAGAGCTTTCCAAAACACTATAATTAAGTACCTTTTCGTTAAGTACTTTTTGAGTTATGAGGCTTGAAATAATTTCTTAATTTTACATAAACCGTAAAATATCTTGTAAAATATTCATTTTTCGATTATCTTACCTTAATACTTTTACGTACAAAATAATGAGAGGAATCAATTGGTGTAGAAAACACATAGTTGTTTTTAAGAAAAAATATGGAATTGTTAATTGCAAATTACATATTTTTTCTTCAAAACAACTATGTGTTTTCTTTACACCAATTGATTCCTCTCATTATTTTGTACATAAAAGTATTAAGGTAAGATAATCGAGAAATGAATATTTTACAAGATATTTTACAGTTTATGTAAAATTAAGAAATTATTTCAAGCCTCATAACTCGGAAAGTACTTAATGAAAACTAACTTAATTATAGTGTTTTAGGGAAGCTCTCGAGATAAGCTATAAGAATGTGCGATGACAAATAGTAGGTTCCATTTAATAAATTGAAGGTGACCTTCATGTGACCTTCAAATAACTCTTCAAGGTCGAACCAATGGTACCATCTTATGTCCTCCTCGAAACCATACAACTTTTGTCTGAAACATTTTTGTTTGCTGGGCTTAGTTTTTGAGATATTTCAATGTCTTCAGATAAATCGGCCACCCTGTATATGTATGTATGTATACGTATACTTTACATCAAATTAAAGAAATTCTACTTACATTTAAAGTAATATATTGCGCCGTTGCTGCCGGGATCCCTGCGGTCGCTGTAGCCGTCGATGTCGCCATCACCGCCGCCGACGACGTTGTCGTCGCCGTGGTCATTGTGTCCGTCGTCGGAACCATCGTCGACGACATTGTCGTCGCTGTGGTCGTTGTCGATGTCGCCATCACCATTGACATCGTCATCGGAACCACCGCCGACGACGTTGTCATCGCCGTGGTCACTGTGCCCGCCGTCGATGTCGCCGTCACCATGGACATCGTCGTCTGCGGCAATTCCGTTGTCATCGTCGTGATCGTAGTTGTCGGCAATACTACCGATATCGTCGTCGGCGGCGGGGTTAATGTTTCCGTCGCCGACATTGTTGATTTTAATACATCCAAATACTGAAAAAATACAAATTATTATGAAATATTTATATAGAGAAATATTATTTACAATCTGTGATTTTGCGCTTATATTTATTATATAAATATAAGCACATGTAATACAACAATCACAGATTATTCACTTTTTCTACATGTACTTACTTTGCGACTCATCACTCCTGTGGTCTGAAGATAACTAACGGGCGAATTGTTCTTGCTAGTCGAGTTCGCTGAGCGCACGGGAGGGACGGAGAGGGAGGGAAATCACTGTTTACGTTTACACTATACTGACACAGCAATCCGATACTGTTGATATTCTCGCGTACAGAAAAAGTATCTCAAGTTTTTATTACATTTTTCAGATTTCAGTAATACGCACATATATAATGAAAATATTTTATATAAATAACATTAACAGAAAAAGTATCTCAAGTTTTTATTACATTTTTCAGATTTCAGTAATACGCACATATATAATGAAAATATTTTATATAAATAACATTTTACGATTAAACATTAAAATGTTTGCATGCAATTATGCATGATTTGTTTAACACACGCACGTACATATGCATTTCAGACAAATTACTATAATATTAGAATAATTATAATACGCACATATATAATGAAAATATTTTATATAAATAACATTAACAGAAAAAGTATCTCAAGTTTTTATTACATTTTTCAGATTTCAGTAATACGCACATATATAATGAAAATATTTTATATAAATAACATTTTACGATTAAACATTAAAATGTTTAATCGTTGCATGCAATTATGCATGATTTGTTTAACACACGCACGTACATATGCATTTCAGACAAATTACTATAATATTAGAATAATTAAAAATAAATTTAAATGAAAAATTAAATATATTTATTATTAATCAAATAATTTATTTTCCATAAAATGATATTTTATAAATATAGAATAATAGAATTATTTTTTCAATTTATTTAGTTATTAACAATTTATTTATTATTTAACATAAATCCTACTTTTATTTTATTTTTATTTCTTATATTAGTATATTATTTTATCCTATTATTTATTTTTTTAATATTTATTTTTTTAATAACTGTATAATAAATGTATAATAAATATGTATAATAAATAATAAAGATGTAAAGATGTAATGATTAAAAATATAAAAACTTACCGCTGTTGCGTATCCACAAATTCAATCTATCCGCGTTTGTTGGAAATCTAAATAAATGTGTTCCTGTGGAATATCGTCCGTTGCAATAATTTTTATATGCACATTTGTCATAAATAGTTTCCACACGGTTCTGCTTATTCATTATTGTTTATTTTTGCAACACGTAATATATGAAAAATGTACTTTAATGCACACACTATTTACTCAAACGTAAATTGCACTTCAAAATACAAAGAATATTAAAATAAATAAAAAAAATAATAATAAAAAGAAAAAACTATATAAATAAAAATTAAAAACTAAAGAAAAACACAACCAACACTAATTTACACTTATTCAGTATCAATAATGCTTTCGATTATTCCTAACAATGCTAGAAGTACTTCTCGAGGCTGTCTTTACGCAGACTGCGCTGTTTTTTGTTTCACGCGTACGAGCATATAATACAGCGCATAAAAAGTATTGTAATATAATTGCTGTAACTGTCAAATTTAAAATGCATGATTGCAGTATACGATTACAGTTTGTTTCAATTGCAGTATACGATTACAGTATGTTTCAATTCCTTCTCAAACATGCTATACATTAGCTGTAACATTATTATTAATATATATATTTGATATCTCAAGAATTATGACAGCATTAATAATAACACATGTTTATTTTGAAGTCATTTTTTATTTCTTGACATAATTTTTTAAATACCTATTCTTATAGATTATACATGTGTATACATAATATTTCTACACAATTAATATTTCTTATAAGTATAGTTTCTATTTATTCAAATAAATAAAATACATTTAATAATGTAAAAATGCATTAAATATATTTAATATATATATAAAATAGAAATATATATATATATATATATATATATATATACAATATATATATATAAAATAGAAATGTAACATGTGTATATTTACGTATATATTATATATAATATGATAATCATATCTATGTTAGTTGAATTTCCAAATATTATAAATAAATTGTAGGAGTGAGAGTAGCAAATTATTTGCAAGATGAATAAATGAATAAGTGAAACAGGTATGTTTAATGAAATATTTATTATTAACTGTTACAGATATGTATTATCGACACTTTGTGTACATAGCATAGAACAGAACCACAAATCGTGGACATTGCATTTACCCTTTGAGAAGTTTCATGGACATGGCTATGTAGTTCAATGTCCACGTTTTGTGGACATAGAGGCGCTTCAAATACGGGGCATGGCCGCTCTCAGGCTTCTCTCTGTACACGCGCTTCTGCAAGAATTATTACGGATACGAGTAACTCGAGCCGAGTCTCACCGTCTCGATGTTTCTACGTAACGGTCCATTCGTGATTATCGATTATTCTCGACAAAACGAATCGATCAAGAGCGCAACCGTGGATGTGAGATTGGAATTCGAGTGTAAGGAGAACGTGCCGACGAATACCATTGCGTACTGTCTCATCATACACGATCGCGTGATCCAGTACAATCCGTTGACCAACGTTGTACACAAAATCACCTAAGTGTTCGCGACAATATCGACACAAGAGAGAGGGGAAGAGGAGCAGGATATAAATCAAAGTGTTGCGAGATGGTTTTAGAGTTTCGTCATTCCTCTCAACGAGAGATCTCGTCATGTCCGTACCAACGTTTGTGGATCTGCAAGGATTTACCATCGGCAAACTATTCTTCGTGAAGGAAGCGGCAATCCTGAGAAAGGGATATGTTCTCTCACATTACTTTTTCGCAAGTTCCGTACCGTGGAGCGTGCTTACAAAATCTGAGCGATGTCAAGTCTCATGGGTGATTAGAAATCATCATGGATTACAATGGGAAGACGGAAACGTTCCGTATAGCTTGGCTCAGCGTGTAATTACAACAGCTGTCGTTGGTACGATACACAAAGAAGAAGAAGAATCGTCTGTCGTGTACGTTAAAGGACTTGAAAAGCGAAAATGGCTGACCGATATACTAGACGATGCGGGAAACGGCTATATTATTGAAACCTTGGATGCAGATTACGAAGATATTGATTCTCTAAATAAATTAGATATTACCAATAGTATGCGATGTGGAAAACATGTTAAAAATTGCGCATTACAAAATGTATTCAAAATATTTAACTGATGGTCGCAACGCCAGAAAGAATTGCAAGAAAAATAAAATATGTAAACATTAATATGTGTTATCTTTTATTTCCGCTCCCTAATCCTTTCCTTGCGTTTCTAAGAATTTTTTTGTTCGAGCGCCGCCTTCCCCTTCTCCTAAATTTCAGAGCGTTAGAAGCATTGATTCTCCACCACATTGTACTTTTGGAAGATGAGCGTTATGTATACTCGGTTAATTCTTATACGATCAGCGTCGCGTTAACCGCTCGTGGTTCACTTTTCATAACCCAGAGAAATGTACTACGTCGAAAGAAGCAGCAGCAGCAGCGGCGCGCAGTGGGGGAAAAAGCACCTTTTGTGGACAAAATTCAGCCGACAATCGAATTCTTAACTGATTAAAAATGTTTTTTTTTTAATTTGTTGGAAATTGTATAGACTTTAAATGCTATATGCGTAAATTTTGATTACGGTCCAAATTAAAAATGGCGGATCCAATAAAGTGGGCATAAATATCAAAACTGTACGATTGCGAATAAATTCGCAACAAAATGTGCATGTATTTATGCAAAGATGTTATTATGTGTTTGTAGTTGATAATTATGAATCTGCAGTTGAAAGAATGGCGGATCCAAGATGGCGGAAAACTTTTTACAAATAGCCGGATTCTCATGAAAATCTGTTTTTAATGGATTTTCGGGATCGCTAAATCTGAGAATAAAATGACAAAATTCAAGAATGCAAATCTAATGAATCTTTATGATAAGATAAACGTCGTCGATCATTTATTTTATAAGGAATTAGTTCATAGTTATTAGGAAGTAGTTCATTAAGGAAACTGGCAGAATTACTCAGACATTGTACTTATGAAGTTGAACAAAGCGAACTATAAAAGGATTATTTATAAATTGTTTAAACTGACTTACAAAAATTAATCTATTATGAGTAGCCATTTTTCCATTATAAGACGGTAAAAAGTTATTAAGCAGTTTATTTTTAATCTGTTCAAGTTAATTCTCATCGTAATTGTATTCTTCTCTAATTTTGTCGATTAATACATCTATATTCTTTGTGTTTTTTGGTATTATTCCATATATAGAAACTCAAAAGTTCCTGTCTCACTGTAAAGTCCATCGTAATGCAATGCAAATTTAATGAAAAATAATGTGATTCTTTATCGAAAAATATGCAGAGAACTGTATAATATTGAAAGATATGTATATGCATTTGACTCGCGCTTACAAGTCTGTCCGCTATGTGGCGTGCGACGGGAGTAGTTACTCGCTTGACAATTTGTTTATCGATAATATAAGTACAGAAACGCATTTCGACGCGTAGCATTGTAAAAAAAGTACGATTGAAAAGATGAATAAAGATTTTCCGCAGACTTCAGTTTCCTATACTTGTTTCTGCACAATTCTTAGCTATATTTCGATAAAAAATCACATTATTATTTTTCATTAAATCTGTATTACATTACGATGGATTTTACAGTAAGAGAAACTTTTGTGTTTCTGGATATGGAATAATACCGAAAAAGACAAAGAGAAGATAGACGTATTAATCGACAAAAATAGAGAAAAATACAATTACGATGAGGACCAACTTGAACAGATTAAAAATAAACTACTTAATAACTTTTTACCGTCTTATAATAAGAAATGGAACATGGCTACTCGTAATAGATTAACTTTTATAAGTCAGTTTAAACGATTTATAAATAATCTTTTTATAGTTCACCTTGTTTCAACTTCACATGCACAATGTCCGAGTAATTTTGCCAGTTCCTCTAATGAACTACATAATTCCTTACAAAATAAGCGTGGTCGACGACGTTTATTTTAGCATGAAGGTTCAGACAAAACTGAAAAGAGACGCATTCAAGAACTTCTCGAAAAACATACAGATGAAGAGACGCGGGCAGCTGATTCTTTGCGTTCCAATTCTATTAATCAGCCTGTTTCTGAAAAGAAAATTGAAAAAACTGAAAGATATATAAACGATTAAGATATAAAACGGTAAAGATATACAGGGTTTAGCAAAAGTGTGGAAACCCCTTAATATTTCGAAAAATACGCATTTAAAAAAAAAATGTTTCATACAAAAGTTATAGGGTTTTATGTGGCGCATTACACAGCAACATTATTATGACCTCGAATAGCGTTGTCAAGGTTATGTGAAGGTCACCTCCAACTTTTTAAATGGGACACCCTATATGCTTTTGCATATTCTTGTAGCTTATCTCGAGAGCTTTCCAAAACACTATAATTAAGTTAGTTTTCATTAAGTACTTTCCGAGTTATGAGGCTTGAAATCATTTCTTAATTTTACATAAACCATAAAATATCTTGTAAAATATTTATTTTTCGATTATCTTACCTTAATACTTTTATGTACAAAATAATGAGAGTAATCAATTGGTGTAAAGAAAACATACAGTTGTTTTTAAGAAAAAATATGGAATTGTTAATTGCAAATTACATATTTTTTCTTAAAAACAACTATGTTTTTTCTTTACACCAATTGATTCCTCTCATTATTTTGTACATAAAAGTATTAAGGTAAGATAATCGAAAAATAAATATTTTACTAGATATTTTATGGTTTATGTAAAATTAAGAAATGATTTCAAGCCTCATAACTCGGAAAGTACTTAATGAAAACTAACTTAATTATAGTGTTTTGGAAAGCTCTCGAGATAAGCTACAAGAATATGCAAAAGCATATAGGGTGTCCCATTTAAAAAGTTGGAGGTGACCTTCACATAACCTTGACAACGCTATTCGAGGTCATAATAATGTTGCTGTGTAATGCGCCACATAAAACCCTATAACTTTTGTATGAAACATTTTTTTTTTAAATGCGTATTTTTCGAAATATTAAGGGGTTTCCACACTTTTGCTAAACCCTGTATAAAGATATATAACGGTTCTTTAGCTATGTACATGGACTTAGAAATGACAAGGGATAAGTACGAAAAACTCCGTATGTACAAGTTATATCCTCCTTATGAAAACATTAGGGAAGCAAAAAGAAAATGTTATCCAAAAGACATTATTGTAACAGAAAATGGAGCGAGTCTCAAGCTGCAATCACTGTCAGACCATACTGTGCATAGAATATTTTTAACATTAGACAAAGAAACGCTACAAGCATTTAACAATAATGAATTAGTTTTGTATGGGAAATGGGGCATGGATGGTACTTCCAGTCAACAAACTACAAGACAACAATGGTCAGAACAAAAAAAAAACCCGTGTAACCCCCGAATAACCGATCAAACGATAGTGATGATAATGCATCTGATGATAACAATGTATATGAAGAAAACTTATCTGATAGAGCAATATTTATTATTTCATTCGTTCCTATTCATTTAATAGCTAATAATGTTGTGTGGCTAAATGAGTGGCCATCCTCGACCTATTTTTTCCATCCTTTCCTCTCTCTGCTCCTCCTTCTCTTTCCTTTCCACTGCTTCATACCCTATCATTCCTTCCTCTCCTTCCCTTTTCCATGCTAATTCTTCTAAACCTTTTCCTTTGAAAAATTCCTCCCTCTCCTTTTCCCAGTCTGATACCCTTCTACCCTTCTCTATCCTTTTCTTAATTTCTTCCAAACAGATATTGCCGGCCAATTAAATTTGAATTCATAAAAGAAAGTGCTATGAATACTTTAAATGAATACAAATTTTATGACGAAGAAATTGGTAAACTTGCTGTAAAATATCTTGTAAAATATTCATTTTTCGATTATCTTACCTTAATACTTTTATGTACAAAATAATGAAAGGAATCAATTGGTGTAAAGAAAAGAGCGGGATCCGTTAGCGCACGGTGTGATAGCGCACCAACCCGATAGCACACGAAAAATTGAACACAATTCCCGATAGCCCACGTCCCTTTAGCACACATACCGATAGCACACAAAGTAAATCGCGCACAATCCCGATAGCACACCAATGAGAAAGTACACGCACAGACTGCACAGACCGCCCCCCGCCCCCTCCCCACCCCGTTGCAAACCTATGTGGAACCTTGTGTGCTATCGGGACGTGTGCTAAAGGGACGTGGGCTATCGGGAATTGTGTTCAATTTTTCGTGTGCTATCGGGTTGGTGCGCTATCGCACCATGCGCTAACGGGGTCCTCCCTAAAGAAAACACATAGTTTTTTTTTATATGCCTTTATTGATTCCCCAAAGGGGTTACAATTAATTACATCCCTTAGCGTACATTTATTTCTTATCCTACATTATCTTACTTATTCTACTTATTCTAACTTACACTCTAACTTATATTAACTTATTCTACTCCTTTCTTAAGCCTGCCTACACACACACACACGCTAAAACCCTGCTCTACTTAGCCTAGTTTGGACCTCCGCTTCCGGTTTTCCTCAAGCTCTCCGTTTCTCTTCTTTTCTCTGCTCTTCCACTCCTCTCTCTTCCTCTCTCTCTCTCTTTCTCTCTCCTTTACTCCTCCCCTTCTCCTTAACACTTCTTTCATCCAATCCTCACCTTTCCCCTCCTCTCCTAATACTCTTTCCACTGCCTCTTGCCAACTTTCTTCTTCCCCTCCCTCTCCTCTCCCGCATCCTTCCCATACATGTTCCCATGTCTCTCTCTCTCTGCCACATATTCTACATTCCTTTCTCTCTTCACTTTCCCAATACCTACTTTCTCTTATTTCATTGCCTATCCTGAATCTTGTCACCCTTCCCCATCTCACCTCCGACCAACCCTTCTTTAGGTACTCTGGTATTCCCTCACTCCTTATTCTCTTATACCATTTATTAAATTTCGACCCTTCTATTTTTTCCATCCTTTCCTCTCTCTGTTCCTCCTTCTCTTTCCTTTCCACTGCTTCATACCCTATCATTCCTTCCTCTCCTTCTCTTTTCCGTGCTAATTCTTCTAAACTTTTTCCTTTGAAAAATTCCTCCCTCTCCTTTTCCCAGTCTGATACCCTTCTACCCTTCTCTATACTTTTCTTAATTTCTTCCAAACAATCCTTCGCTAATTTACCGCCTTTTTCTTCCTCTAATTTTTTCTCGAAGTTTCATGCCCTTCTTGCTGCTCTACCTCTAAGTTTATCTCTTTCTAGTTCTTCCCTTACCATATATCCTGGTGTCCTCCTATCTACTCCTAGTATCCATTTTAAAAGTCTTTTTTCTACTCTTTCCATTTTTTCCCTTGCCTTCCATCTCCAAATCTCGGCTCCATAGCTTAACACCGTCCAGACCAACGCATCAAACAGCCATATTCTTTTTCTTATGTCCTTCCCAAATTTCCTTTTCCCTATGCTCCACACTTATCCCATAATTCCCAATGCCTTTTTTACTCTGTCTCTATGTGTCCCTCTTGTCTGCCATTTGATTGAAAAACATATCCTAAGTATTTTATCTCTTTAACCTCCTCTATCTCCTTTCCTTTCCACATCCACTTTACTCTTTTTCTCCTACCCCCTCCCTTTCTAAATATCATTATCTTCGTTTTAATCACATTCACCTCCAGTCTCTTTTTATCAATATATTTTTCCATTCTTGCTAGCATTGCCTTCATCTCATCTTCCTCTTCCGCCAACAGTACCATATTGTCCGCATATGCCATCGAGTATATCTTCTCCTCTCTCAGCTTAACCCCTCCCCATCTCCCCCTAGCCATATCCTCTTCCAAGTCTGCAATCACAATATTAAATAGCAGCGGACTTAGCGGACATCCCTGTCTTACTCCTCTCCCCGTCCAAAATTCCTCACTTACCTTTTCTCCTATCCTCACTCTACTCTTTGTCTCCCTTAATACCTCCTCTATTCTCTCTATCAACCCCTCTCTAACCCCTCTCTCCCTTAGAGCTCTTATCAACACCTCCCTGTCTACCGAATCGAAGGCCGTTCTTAAATCTATAAACACGCTTATTAGCCTTTTTTTCTCCTGTAAATCTGCCTTTGCGCTAAATAATTCAGCACATATGCGTTGTCCATTATCCCCTTTCCCTTTCTAAATCCTGTCTGATTTTCCGGTATTATACCCTTTTCTTCTACTTCTTCTCTTAACCTTTCCGTCAGAATCGATGTGTATATCTTATACAGCGTTGGCATGAGTGTAACTCCCCTGTAATCCGTAACCTTATCTCCTTCCCCTTTTTTCACTATCGGCGCGATTATCTCTTCCTTCCATTCCTCCGGCCACCCCTCTCCCCCCCATACTCTATTACAAATCTCCCAAGCCCATTTTCTTATTTCTTCTCCTCCATATCTCCATACCTCATTTGGTATTCCGTCTAAACCTACTGCCTTATTTAACCTTAATTTATTTATAACTTTGTTAACTTCCTCCCATTTTATGTCTCTCTCCTGCACTCTTCTATTTCCTTTCCCTTTTCCTTTCAGAACTCTCTCCTCCACCCCTCCTAAGTTCCATAAAATGTTCCTTCCATTCCCTCATTTGTATTCCTTCATCTACTCCTTTCATTTTCCTCCTCTCCCTATTTACTATGTCCCATACCTTGCTTTCTGTTCTCGCTTCTCCTGCCTCCCTTATTAATCTGTCTCCCTCCTCCTTCTTTTTCCTTTTACACATCTCCCTATATTTTCTCTTTTCTTCTCTATACCTTTCTCCCCTTTCTTCCCCTTTCTTCCATCTTCTCAACTTCTGTCTCACTTTTTTCTTTTCCTCTGCACATTCCT
Organism: Camponotus vicinus; assembly: GCF_025532165.1. Lineage (NCBI taxonomy): Eukaryota > Metazoa > Arthropoda > Insecta > Hymenoptera > Formicidae > Camponotus > Camponotus vicinus. The sequence goes on along the minus strand of NW_028141978.1, from coordinate 18,075,628 downwards.
TATCCCACCACCCCTGTCTTCTTCTCTCCCTCTTATTATCTCCTTTCCTGCACTCTTCTAAAGCTTTCTTTATTCTTTCATTCATTTTCTCTATCTCTTCTCCCATCTCCCTTTCGTTTCCTCCTATATCTATCTCTCCTATTTCCCTCCTAACTTTCTCTCTCCCTTTTGCCCCCTTGCCTCGTACTCTTTCCCTTTTCCCATTTACCTTCTTCCCTTATCCAATAAATTACTAGATGATGATCCGAATCAATATCTTCTCCTATTTCTAGTCTTTCTATTCTTTCCCGTAATCCTTCATTTCCTAATACATAATCTATCACCGTATTTCCTCTACTTCCCGTATACGTGTATATCCATCTTCATCCCCTTTTATATTCCCGTTTAAAATGCTCCATCCCGTTTCTTCTAGCACCTCCACTAACCTCCTCCCTTCTCTATTGCTTTTCTTATTTTTAGAGTTCCTAGTCTTTATTGTTCCTTGATCCTCCCCCATATTGACCTTCCCCCCCATTTCTCCCGTCCTCGCATTAAAATCTGCTCCTATTATTATTCTCCTACCTTCCTCTTCTCTCTCTTCCATCCATTTCTTTAATCCCTCTATCTTTTTCTCTAAATCTTCATTAACATATACCCCCACTATCCTCTATTCCTCCTTTCCCTCTTTCCACTTTCCCGTCATCATCCCCTCTTCTCTTATTTCAATTTCTCCCACCTCTATTCCTCCCTCCTTTTTATCCCCATTATCTCCTCCCCCATTGCTCTTCCTTTTTTGTTCCTCTTACTCGCATATTGTACTCCCCACTTAAAACCCTTCAGTTATCAACTTTTAATTTTCTTCCACCCTTTCTCATCCACCCATGTTTTCATGAGCGCTATAACCAGTCCCATTCACCAATCCTATTCCAAAATCCTTTATCTTTATTTCTCATATCTGCTATATTCCAGAACGCTATCTTCCATCTCTCTCCATCTCTCTCTAATCCCCCTGTCTACCTCTCTCACATTTCTTTTCCTACCTTTTCCCCTCCCTCTCCCTTTCTTCTTCGCCTCTGTTTCTTCTTTCATCCTCTCCTGTCCCTTTTGTTAGCTCCCTCTCTACTTCCCTCCCTTCTAATCCCCCTGTTTATCTTTTCTCAGCCCTAAATCCTTCACTTCTCCTCCCTCATTCTTCAGAACTTCCTCCTCCTCGCTCCATTTCCACCATTTACCGTCTATTTGTAGTCCCCCATAGCCTATCCTTACTCTCCTACCCTCTCCTTCCTCTCTCCTAGCCATCTCTCTTAATTTCCATCTAATCTTTCTTTCCTCCCATGTTAAATCCTCATCTATCCTTTCCTCTCTCCCCCTCAGCTTTTTCTTAGTCTCCATCACTTGTCTTTTCTGCTCAATGCTCCCCAATGTCACTACCACCGTTCCCCTCTCTCCCTCCCTTGTTGTCCCTACCTTCCTAATATTCTCTATTTTTATGTCTACTTCTAATTTTCCTATTACCTTTTCTATTCCTCTTCTTACATCCCCTTTTTCCATTTCCACTCTCCTAATTACTATATTTTTCTTTCTATCTTCTCTATCCTTCCACTCTATCTTCCTCTCTATTATCTTTATTCTTGATTCTAACCTCCTTCTCCCCTCCTTCCAATTTCGTTCTTCCCCCCTCTATTTTCCTCTCTTCACCTTCCTTCGTCAACTTTTCTAATTTTCCTTCCAAATTTTTGATTATTTCTCTCAACTCCCTTTTTTCTTCCTCCCACTTTCGCTCCCTCTCTCTAAGCTCGTCCCTTATCATTTTCATATCCCCTAACATTCTTTCCCCTTGTCTTGTTATACTATCTTTTATTCCTTTTATATCCTCTCTTATCTCTTCTCCTAAAATTTTTAGCCCTGCTGTTCTTTTTATAAAATCTTATATATAATTAAATAATAATTATCAATAAAAACTTAAAACCTAAAATTAAACATATGTACAATAAAACCAAAGGTAAAATAATCTTTCAACACAAATACATTAACTCATCATATCGTATTCGAGGTAATAACCCACGTATTATAATAATTATCAAACATATAAAATTAATTCAAATTACTGAATAAATATATAACAACTCTACTATATTTTGTGACGTTGCCGTCCCAACGCGCGTCCATCCGTCCCAAAAATCTTGACGGGGCGCGAGCAGAGCGCGAGCCGCGCCAGAAACAGATTGCGAGAGCCGTATCGAAATCGCCGGAGAGACGAGCTATTGTTATAATTTTGCGTCATTAATAATTCTTTTTTTTTTGTATTATTTTGTACGTCGGGCAACCCGCCGGAAGAGGCAGAGGAAGTCCTTCTAGCGACAAACGTTACGACATTTGCGACCTTCGATTTGAGAGCGGAGGTAGCGCCCGAAGATCAGAACAGCACAGAGTCGCGGGTGGAATTCTCCCCGCGAAAAGAGGATGAACAGCGGAAAACCGAGCAGCTGTCAAGGACCGGAATCGTAGGGCCCGGTCGGCGCTACCGTCCAAAAATGGAGGACAAACCATCGGCATAAGAGAAGACCGCCGGTAACAGGGTCATCGAAATTATGTTTTTCGAATTACCGAGGCCGTAACGGCCCCGATACGGCGTTGTTGCAGGGCGCATTAATATCTCGCGTGTCGCGGCGCTATTGGCCGCGAATCCGCGCACCCCTGCGCGCAGGATTACGCCACTATCGACCCTGGATCGCGAGATCCAGGGAGACATTCTGGCGCGGGCGTTCATAACGAGTAGTCGTTTCATAACCACCGTTATAGTTGTTGTGAGTGTCGTCGACGAGATCCGAATAAGAGGACGAGCCGAGGATCATCCCCGGACCACGGGAGCGAGTATCGGTGAAGTTGCCCATCGCTAATTTGTGAGCCACGTACGCGATTTCGTCCGCGGACCGGCCGCTCTGTCGCCGTCGCCATTTTCGTGTCTCATTGTCGCTCGGTCTTTGTACCGAGCCTTCAATTTTCGTGTATTTCGGGCAACCGGAGACAAGTGACCGAGGCATCAAGGACGATCGTAACGTCGGCCGTAGTCGATACGAAATTGTTCGTTTCTCTTCGGGATTCGGGGTGTTGTAAAACCGCGTAGCGACCGGCTCTCGTATATCGACCACGCGCGGTAAATCGCGGGGGATTGCATTCGCTTTCCGTGCGGTCGAAAAGAAGTGTCGGCGCCGCGTAAGACATCCCCGCAATCGATCTTCGTGTGACGTTCGTTTTAATGGGCGTGTAGGTGTGTATGTGGTCGAGCGTATCGTTGACTTTGTCGCGCTCATTGGCTTGTGTGTCGTGTGTGTGTTGCGGTGCGCATTAGATTGCGGTAGGTCGCGAATTCGAGAAATTCACGCGTGTCGGAATAATTTTAAGAACCCTTTACGTTGTGAGCGGCGGACTCAGCGTCCGACGGCGATCGATTATCGATCGCTACGCCCGTGCTCCTCGTCAACGAGCTCTCTCTCGTCTTCGCCTATTATTGAGTAAGTCCTGCATATAAAGTATTCTCGTTGTCGCGATTGCGGATTGAAATTATCACAGCGAGTAAAAGCAAGGCGAAAATATAATATTACGGCGAGGCGGCCTTCGGCGAATGATAGCCGCAAGAACGATTCTGCGAATTTCAGACTATTTCGATCACCGTTGTCGCGCTCCGGCTAATATTTGTAATCCGTCATTTTCCTATTATTTGCAAGTTTAATTACATTTTGATTTTCTATTATTTTTCTCACTTTCTGTATTTCTTTTGTATGATTTTCTCTAACTATGGTATCTGCCTCTAACACTTTCATTGATTTCTGTTACTTTGGTTTTAATAAATCTGTTATTTTATTTTGTTTGTTATTCTAAATTCGCGTATGTTATTCAAATGTCGCTGTGAGTGTTTAATTGTTGATTCGCCCGACTAATCTCTCCCGTTTCAAGGAGCCTCTTAATCGAAGATTATAGAAAACTTTCCAATAACCCTGCCCCTCTACCGTTAGGCGAGCTAGTCGGCCCGTGGCGAGAAGGGCCCGTGGTTGTCGCGAATTTCGCGTTTCGCGAAGTGATACGTGAAAGACCGTATCTGGCGCCCAACCTCAAGATCTCGAAACGGCCTTCGTTTCGCCGCGGCTCGCGCAGGAGCACCCTCTATCCCGGCTCCCTCGAACGCGAGTACCTTTTCTGCTCTCTCTTTTTGACGACGTTTTCATTCCCCACCTTTCTCTCTAACATTCGAGAAATACCTTTTATAAATTAAAATTGAAAAACACGTCGCAATTTATTATACTAAAATATATAATTATACCATATTCTCTTAAAAAAATTAAAATAAAACCCCCTCTAAAATATTCAACATTAAACCCAGATACTAACTCCCCCTCAATAAAATCTATAGGCCTTCGATTTAATTCTGCTAAAACTCTAATATAAAAAATTAAAAACAATGGATATAAATAAATAATATATCACACATAATATTGAAAGTATATAAAATCTACAAATGAATATCTCTCCCTCATAATTATCAAAATTAAAATAATTAAAATAAATCTAACCTCATGATAACATCTGAGATACTGACCGAATTGAACCTATTATTGAATATATAGAATTTGCAGACCAACCCAAACACACAACAATATATCTCATTACTGATATAAAAATAATTCAATCAATAAAAGAGAATAATTTAAAAAATAAATATTAGTAATATACGGATATAAAATTCACATCATTATTATTATTATAAATATTATTACAGGAGAAATATAATATAGATTATAATTTGACTTAAAAATAAAAAATATCTCCTTACTTAACAATTTAATCGCATCTCTGAATGGTTGTTATGTCTTTTCTCACTTCTTCTCTCAGTTTCCTCTCTCATTCCTCCCTATCTTCCTCTCTCCTTCCCTCCCCCGTCTGCGGCGATCTCACTACAATTTTGCTGGATCTAAAAGCACTCTCCTCCCCGTTCTTACTCTCCTCTCTATCCCTCTTTTTCTTAAGATATTCTGATATATTTCCTATACTACCTTTCCTTTCCTTCGGCTGCTTTATCCCTCCTGTATCCATCCTTCCTTTCTCTCTATTACGTGATGTTTCCCTTCTCTGACTTTCTATTCTGACTCTGTTTTCCCTTCTATCTACTTTCTTTGCTCCGTGCTCACCGCTTACTAGTGCTCCGCCTCGCACTACCACTCTATCTATTCTATACCCCGTGCTCTCCCTCTCTCAACGGTCCCAACGCCTAATTATCCTTTTTGACCCTTCACTGTCTCCCTCCCAACTCCACACTCCCCCTCACTCTCTCATACGCTCCCTCACCTCCACTGTCACCCACATACACCACTCTTCTTCCACTCCTCTAGATCTTTCCTCTATCACCTTTAAACACCTCTTCCACATACACACGTGTCACACTTAACGAACCAGAAACGGAAGTCCAAGAAAACACATAGTTGTTTCGAAGAAAAAATATGTAATTTGCAATTATATTAAAAATTATAGTTAATAAAAATAACTATGTGTTTTCTTTACACCAATTGATTCCTCTCATTATTTTGTACATAAAAGTATTAAGGTAAGGTAATCGAGAAATGAATATTTTCCAAGATATTTTACGGTTTATGTAAAATTAAGAAATTATTTCAAGCCTCATAACTCAATGAGTACTTAACAAAAAGATACTTAATTATAGTGTTTTGGAAAGCTCTCGAGATGAGCTACAAGAATATGTAATAAAAAATAGGCGGTTCCATTTAAAAAAATTGAAGGTGGCCTTCACATGACCTTCAAGTAACTATTCAGTGTCAAATTAATGACACCATCTTATGTCCCCTTTGAAACTATACAACTTTTGTCTGAAACATTTTTGCTGAAAATGCTTCGTTGAAGAATTATCGAGGTGCGTTTTTTAAAATGGGACTGTATATTACAGATTATGACGCGTTACATTATATGAATCTGTTTCTCGACGCGTAGGTGACGCTAAATTGCATCCTGCGGAGGTCTAGTAAGCGTCCTGCTTCCAACAATCAATTAAATACACTATAATTATGCTGTGCGACGTCACAGCAGGTCTAACAAATCGAGTAAAAATAATAAAATAAATACCGAAAGATATTACACGTGAATGAGCTTTTTTTTGCTTAAATTAATAGTTAGAAGCATGGCTCACCAGATTCCGCGCTTTTTACAATTAATAATATAGTATGCCGCTGTGCGTCTCATGTCGATTCGAGATTCGATGTCGGACTGTATAAATATGTCTTTAGTTGTCAGGACGTAAACAAGAACCCAACCAAGGACGTGCGCAGTTGACTCAATGATAACAAACACACAAACGCATGAACGAACGCCTCATACTTTCGATAAATTATCGATTATCGATTATCGTCCCAAATGTATGATGCAAGCCCTCTGTATCACTCTGCAAGTTCAAGCTCTTTTTTTGGCGCTTGATAAACAACATTTCAGAAACAAGTCTTTTGCCCAACGAGGACTCCCTGTCCAAAATCTCAGATTTTTCCCGATTAAAATCATGACTGAATTCCAGTCTATGATTAGTTATAACCGAAGGTTGTGACGTATTTCATCGGATGTGATTTCGGTGTTCAGAAATTCGTTTTTTTAACTGTCTGCTAGTTTGGCCGACATATGACGCATCGCAATCATTGCACGAGACTTATACCTTTATACACTACATTGTTACACGAATCTTTTGGCATTATATCTTTATAGACCTTGACAAAATTACGAAGTTTATTTAAGCCGAAATAAGAAACTCCCGTGTCATGATTACGAAGAACTCGCTTAAATTGTTCCGAAAAGGTTGGAATGTATGGAATTGTGAGATATGTAGAGGGTCTTTTTTCAGGGTGGTCCTCGTCGGGCTCTAAGCCTGTCCGATTCAAGGCCAATAGCAACTTTAGACGCTCTCGTATTACATGAAAAATGTAAAATAGAGAATAGCCATTGTCGAAGAAGACGCCGACTATCAGCTCAAAGTTTTTTTGATGGAATCTCGGATGCGACAATAAAAAGGCATGATCCACCAATCCTACGATTGTTCCCCTCTTATGGTTTAGTGGATGATTCGACTTATAATTTAGATATCTATCGGAAAAAGTAGGTTTGTGATAGCAATCGAATTCGATTAAATTATTGTTCACGATTATCGTAACATCAAGAAAATTAAGTTTATTATCAACTCCCTCCTTCAATGTGAACTGAACTCTTGGGTGAAAAGAGTTAAAGATACCCAAGACCTCATTGAACATAGAAGAGGGAGTCGCCAAAGCTATATCATCCACATACCTATAATATAATGGTAGATTGAAGGGAATACGTCCAATTGCTTTATTTTTCAAATCTTGCAGAGTGATATCGGCAATGATGGGGGATAGGGGAGAGCCCATGGGAATTCCGAATGTTTGTTGGTATATTTTTCCATTAAAAGTGAAGAAAGTAGAATTTAATATAAACCGAACTGCAGTCAAGAATTCGTCGCGGGGAATGCTGCACTTTTCTTTTATTAAACACCATCTCTCTGAGACGCTATCCAACGCTAAGTCTAATGGGATGTTAGTAAAGAGAGAAACAACATCCAACGATAGTAATTTAAAGTGGTCATTTAACTGTACACCTGATAGTTTTTTGACTAATTCAAAGCTATTGGCAAGATAACTATGTGCCCTGGCGTCATAGATGATGTCATGTAAAAATGCAGCTAATTGGTGTAAGGAAGTGTTGATTGAGGAAACAATGACCCTAAATGGGCAGTTCGGCTTATGAATTTTTGGTAATCCATAGGCCCTCGGTAACATACCATCAGTGCAGTTCAAACGCTTATAAGTCATATCGGAAATGTAATTATGATTTTTCCATCTTACTCACACATATCTGTCATCTTTTTTTAAATAAATCTCCCTGTCAAGGGCAACCGTGACATTGCCCTTATCCGCTCTTGTAAAAATGACGTTGGGATTTTCCTGTAGGAATTTTTTTGTAAAGTTTGCCGCGCGCAAATAAGTGTCTCATCCTCCTCCGATACACCAAAAGAGTGGCCAGCTATCTTATTAATTATTGAGGCAGAGCGGTTCCTGATAGTAATTTGATCACGGGTGACACTTTTTTGGACACGTAACGATTGGACACTGAACGATTGGACACGTAATATTGGACACTGCACGATTGGACACTGAACGATTGGACACTGCACGATTGGACACGCACTCTGCACGATTGGACACTGCACGATTGGACACGCACTCTGCACGATTAGACACTGCACGATTAGACACCGTTCCACATGGGTTTGCAATATTCCACGCGAAACGAGGTTCAACACACACCGCATATGTACACACACACACACACGCGGGGGGTGCAAGGGGGGCCTTCGGCCCCCCTCCCGCATCCACCCCGCCGGTAGCAATCGTGCAGAGTGCGTGTCCAATCGTGCAGTGTCCTATCGTTCAGTGTCCAATCGTGCAGTGTCCAATCGTTCCGTGTCCAATATTACGTGTCCAATCGTTCAGTGTCCAATCGTTACGTGTCCAAACGGGATGCGCCCTTTGATCACCAATCGGAAGCCTTCTAATGTTATGTTCAATATTTTTGACCATTTCAACTATTGCTCTTTCATTATTTCCAATTGGCAATATGCAAAAATTATCTGTCTAGTTGTAACAGGCCCTGGACCTCTCTCGGAATGTCGGCGGAGGAAAGATTAATGAACCACCCATCAACCAAATCGAGAGCGGAAGGCGTTTTTTCGCGGTTAAAAACAGAAGGACTAAGGTCGATCATCACTGAAGTTATATTTGATTTTTTGTCAATCGATTTGAACGAAAAGTAAGGTTTTGCGACGCCCTCCGTTGATCGAGTAGCATCAGACTGGAGATTCACACGCGGTGGTATCGCAGAATGTGATTCGAAAGCACCATAATAACAAATCGGTTGAATCTGGCTATCGATGAAGAGTCGATGTTTATGGATTCAGTTTTTTATCCAATCTCCGATGTTCACCAGTGAAATAGGAATGGAGGGACTTGCATTGTCTCGAAAAAAATTCATTACAAATACAAATCGGTAGTCGCGAGTATACATAGCGGGTTTTATATATTTGTATGCGCAACGCTCGAATGCGTCTGTATGCATCATCGATCTCATTACGCTTTTGCGAAAAACGCTGATGCAAAAACGATTCACAATCTGACTAAACTTCGTAATGATTTATCATGATACAAATTTTCGCCACGATACACACATCGGCTAACATGAGGTGGAACAATGTCATTGCTTATGCAGATCTTTAAGAATTTGATCTGCAAATTTGTTTTAATAATTTTCTTTTAAACATTGATCCATCTCTTGAGTGCGTCAACCGCGTTCATATCAAAATTACATGCAATATAATGAAACAACGAAGTCGGATAACACTCCATTTCAGCCAGCGTAAATTAAATTTAATAATTAGAGATTTGGCTCAAGTAATCAAAAAATTAAAAAGAAAATGGCATAAGAACCAACGCGCTGTAGTTGGAGCGCAGAGAAGCAACAACACTTTCTTTTTTTTTAAATAATAGTTTATTAAAAACTCATATTACAATAACAAAAAGCGGACGTTTTGGATCATCTTTTGATCCTTCCTCAGTGCGATGTTAACAATATATTGGGTTGGGGAAAAAGTTTCTTCGTATTCTCTCGGTAGATGGCGTCAGGATCGCATAACTCTGGCAATATTAATCGGATCTAGCAATACTTGCATACGTTTAAAAAGTAACATATCATAGAGAAATTAAAGAAAAAAGTTGTGATATTTATTTACTCAGTCAAAAGTTATTACGTCTTGGAAATGAGTGAAAGTAAAGAAGAAATTCGATACATTTTGAAATTTTATTATAAAAAAGGGAAGAATGCGACTCAGGCTGCTAAAAAAATTTGTGATGTTTATGGACATGATGCATTATCAGTACGTGTGGCACAAAGCTGGTTCAAGCGTTTTCAATCTGGAAATTTCGATGTCAAAGATGCACCTCGCTCTGGTCGACCAATAACTAAAAAAGTCAATGAAATCATGGAAAAAATTGAGCAAGACCGACACATTAGCAGTCACGATATCGGTAAGGAACTAAACATCGATCACAAAACAGTTTTAAACCATTTGGAGAAGGCTGGATACAAAAAAAAACTCGATGTTTGGGTGCCACATGATTTAACAGTAAAAAATTTAATGGATCGAATTTCCATTTGCGAATCGTTGCTACGGAACGAAATCGAACCATTTTTGAAACGGCTCATTACGGGCGATGAAAAATGGATCACGTACGACAATAATGTACGAAAAAGATCGTGGTCGAAGCAAGGTGAAGCTTCGCAAACGGTGGCAAAGCCAGGATTGACATCAAGAAAAGTGATGCTGTGTGTTTGGTGGGATTGGAAAGGAATCGTTCACTACGAGCTGCTGCTGCCCGGTCAAACGATTGATTCTAATCTCTACTGTCAACAACTGGAAAGATTACGCCAAGCAATCGAGAGAAAGCGACCAGAATTGATTAATAGGAAAGGCGTCGTCTTCCATCACGACAACGCCAGACCCCACACATATTTGGCGACCCGTCAAAAATTAAGAAAGCTTGGCTGGGAAGTTTTGATGCATCCACCGTATAATCCTGACCTTGCACCATCAGACTACCATTTGTTTCGGTCTCTACAGAACTCTCTTAATGGTGTTAAGTTGACTTCAAAAGAGGTCTGTGAAAATCACTTGTCGCAGTTTTTCGCCCAGAAATCACAGAAATTCTACAGTGATGGAATTATGGTTTTATCTCAAAAATGGCAAAAGGTGGTCGAACAAAACGGCACATATTTGGTTTAATAAACTTCATTTACAATATGAAAAAAACTTGTTTTACTTTTGCACTAAAATACGAAGAAACTTTTTCCCCAACCCAATATATTACAGATTATGACGCGTTACATTATACGAATCTGTTTCTCGACGCATAGATGACGCTAAATTGCATCCTGCGGAGGTCTAGTAAGCGCCCTGCTTCCAACTAAAAAAAGAAAATTTGAGATTGAAAAAGCTCCTTATGCAAAGGAAGAGAAAACAAAAAAATATGACTGCTATGTTGAAACATCATAATAATGAAGCTCGAACAAAGAAGAACGTTTGTAAACACAGTGTAAACGAATTTTTAGATGCAAAGAAATCTGTAAAACCACTTGCTAGGACTATGATAAAACTTCAACTACATAAGAGGACCAAAGAATATACAAAAGAGAAAAAAGATTTAGCGAAATAAATGTTTTATTATTCCACAAGTGGATATTCACGGATGAGAAAGACTGGATTAAATCTCCCATCGGAATCTTCTGTCAGAAATTGGATTTCTGAAACAGAAATTCGACCAGGTTTATGTGAAGAAATATTTTATAAAATTCAAGAAAATTTGTCCAAACTACTATCTTCTAAAATAATTTGCTGTTTAAAATTTGATGAGATGTCAATAAAAAAGTTTGAAGAATATAGCCAAAAATATGATCTCATCGAAAGATTAATAGATCTTAGACCTTTGGAATGACGCAATGAACCAGCGGAACATGTATTATTACTATTTTGCCTTGATAGCATTAATGCGGAAAATCTTTGGCGGCAAATAGTAGCATACTTTTTGATCCGAAAAAGTTCAATGCATAAGGAGACATGTTCAATGCATAAGGAGACATGTCCAACTCATTGAGATATGTTTGCAAAAACTAAAAAAGTGTAGGGGCAAGTGTACAATTAATTATGTGACCAAGGTGGCAAACAGAAAAACTTACAGTTATTGGAAAATTTCTTCACATGAACCGTTTTTCTCATTAAATAATGAAATTTCCTTTAATTGACCCTATTTTATCAAGCGATTGATTAGCCAGTTGAGATCGCATAAGTATATGTATGTGAATGGCGAAATAATTATGTCTTTTTATGACTTATTTGCAACGTGGCAATTTGATAGAAAGTTGAATACTTCAAATTTATTGAATCACATTACTTACAAGCACTTTTATCCAAACAAGTTTGAAGCCATGAATGTCAAAAGAGCTTTTCAAATGTTAACTGCGAGATTCGCTACAATAATGACAGCAGGCCAAAGTAACATATTGAAAAGTAATTCATGGAAAGCATCTGCAGATTTTGTTTATAAAATGAATAAAGTAATAGATACTGTGAATGTATACCATTTAAATAATTGGATAGGAGAAAAAGGAACATTATCAAATGTCAATATAATGGCTGAAGAGTTGTTAACATCTTTTATTGAATGGTGTTCGAAGTGGAGTACTTCCCTTAACAAGTTGAGACCTCCGTGCTTTAATGGAATGATTACGACTGTACAAGCAATTTTATCAACGTATCGTTCCATCAAACAACACAATCCAAAATTCAAACTTGCCACTGCATTGTGTAACCAGGATACCATAGAACATACATTCGGAAAAGTTAGAGGACGTGCAGGATTCAACCGTAATCCAACTGCCAGAATGGTACGGTTAACATTGCGTTACATTTTATCAAGTGGGAATATTTATGGAAGCGATAGAGCAACGTAACTTGTCAAGAAACGTATTCGTTAACGGATGGTACGTCAGTAGTCCATGGTGAAATGGAAACAAACAATATTCCATTACAAGAAGAACTTACTTTTCCAATTGAAATAGATTCAATGGATAATGACGACTATGATAATATCATCACGAAAGCTTTTGAAGAAATTACTAGATATTCCGAACAGAATTCCGACAATCTAGTAATGAATATGATCGAGAAGAAAAACTTTAATTCAACATATGAAAGAAATGCAATTGCATATTTCGCAGGATATATTACTCACTACGGTTATGAAAATATAAAATGCGATAGCTGCCGTGAAACAAATTTAAAAACACCGATGGAAGGATCAAATGAAAATGAAATCTATATTCAGCTACGTGAGTATGGACACAACGACGAAGATAAACCTGAAGTAGAATAGCTATCAAAGCCAACGGATTCATTTGATGAATATTATTGCTCTTCAGCTTAAAGCAATAAACTCATGTTACAAGAGATATTGGCATTTTAAAGGGGGCGCATTCCGTTTGGACACTGCACGATTGGACACACACTCTGCACGATTGGACACCGCACGATTGGACACTGCACGATTGGACACTGCACGATTGCTACCGGCGGGGTGGATGCGGGAAGGGGGCCGAAGGCCCCCCCTTGCACCCCCCGCGCTTGTGTGTGTGTACATATGCGGTGTGTGTTGAACCTCGTTTCGTGTGGAATATTGCAAACCCATGTGGAACGGTGTCCAATCGTGCGGTGTCCAATCGTGCGGTGTCCAATCGTGCGGTGTCCAATCGTGCGGTGTCCAATCGTGCGGTGTCCAATCGTGCGGTGTCCAATCGTTCGGTGTCCAATCGTTACGTGTCCAAAAAAGTGTCACCATTTTAAAGGTGTGAAGAAGAAGCTTTTTGAAATTTGTGTAGAGCACATCCAGTACGCAGAGGAACATTGATTTAATCAGGACGAGTGTTATTAACATAGAATTTTATGTTAAGAGTCAAAATATATGTAATTGCAAAAAAGAATAACAATGGAGGAAGAAAAGCAATAAATACCGTAGCATCTGAAAGGTCAAAAGAAATAAAGCCAAAATGTCAAAAACTAAAGAACATAAAACATATAAAATCGCCATATTACATATATAAAATTTACATAGTCCGTCATCCTATTTCAAGATCATCTTAAAAGTAATGTCTTAATAAGATGCTAATACGATTCTGTAATTGGTCTACATATGACAAAACTTACTAAGTTATTGGGTAAATATAGTTTATTATACAGGGTGTCCCAGACCACCCCCGTACACCCTTTTAAAATGAAAATAAATGGCTTTTATCAAAAATCACGAGCAATTTTTAAGTAAATCAGGTACGCTCTATCAAATGGTGATATTTTCAACTTTTGACTCCGACCGGAAATACGCCATTCGGATCGGAAGCTGAATTTTTTTTAGGGGAACATGGTTAAAATTGATCTTGAAAGTAACTGTAAGACTGAAACTGTAAGATTGACAGAGGAACTTTCAGAAAAAACATTTGATACAAAAGTTTCTTATTTTTTCACGTACAATTCGAATCTGTAATAAAAAGTATCACGTTCCCCTAAAGAAATTCAACTTCCGATCCGGATGGCGTATTTTCGGTCGGAGTCAAAAGTTGAAAATATCACCATTTGATAGAGCGTACCCGATTTACTTAAAAATTGTTCGCGATTTTTGATAAAAGTCATTTATTTTCATTTTAAAAGGGGTGTACGGGTGGTCTGGGACACCCTTGTATGTTTTTATAATAAAAATATATGTGTGTGTTTATAAAAAAGCAATAACATTAAATTAATAACAATTCTTTATATTTTCTCCTTCGACGGAAGAGATTACCATCTTCTTGTGGTCTTCGTCTAGCAACATGTATGTCGTACATTTATAAAATAAAAAATGATGGTAATATGAAATATTGTTTTAATAAAAAAGATACTTATTATTTTAATTTTGCTTTCATTTTATTTTTATTAGTCCATTTTTAAGTATATTTTAATAAGTCATTTATTAAAAAAAATAAAGCGTACACCTTAGTCTAAAAGAGTAGAATTTTATATCTAAAAATATATTTAAATGTAATTATGGTAAATGTTTACTTTAGGTTAGGGTTTAGGTTAGGGTTAGGATTTCTTAGCTTACGCCTACTATTTCCCTCTTACCGCTCGCGATAAGAGGGAAATAGTAGGCGTAAGCTAAGAAATCTGACCGAAAGTTGCAAGTAAGTCTCAGCACTGTTGTAGAAGATACATTCCTATATAATACACTATTTGAATTTTGCGGCGGTCTCTTTTCCTTCCTGAAATATGCACTTTTGAAGTTTCATACTTTTATGTCATTTTATCGTTATATTCTATTTATGTTCTTACATTTTTTGTTTATATTTGCTCATCACGGTTTTATATTTTATATTTTACTTATGTGTTTATATTTTTTGTTTACGTTTGCTCGTTGTCGCTTCCATGTTGTTAAGCTATAGAATTATTGTTTAGTTTCGCTAAATAAAAATTGTACTTTTTATTTTATCTAAACTTTTAATAAGTGTATATAACTTCCTTCGTTTTGCAAAGTACATGCGTGGACACCGATGTTCCGCCCCTCCTACGGGGGGGGCTCCATTTTTGGAAGATATAGCCTAACCCAACCCATGTCTGAATTGTGGAATATACCTGGCTTCGCATAGAAAATTGCAAACTATATAAACTCATGAACCATATGAACCATGTGAAGCGAAATGTCATATGTCAAGATATTTTCTATACTTCAAACACAGGTTGGGTTAGGTTATATCTTCCGAAAGTGGAGTCACCCGTAGGAGGAGGCGGAACACACGATGTCCACGCATGTACTTTGCAAGACAAAGCAAAGTTTACAAATACATATATTCTATTAAATATATTTCTTCTTAAACATACATGATGTGGTAAAATTATATTCTATTCATGAAACTTTTTTATTAATAATTATTTAATAAATAACAATAAGTGGCTAAAACCTTCTGAAAGTTATTCAGAAAGATGATCTCGGTAAATATGAACAGAAAAATATAAACATATTTAGAATGTAACGAAAAGATGATACAAGTAAGTATAAAATTACTATTAAGTATAAAATACCGTAATTATTTATACTAAAATGTAAGGTAAATGTTTATTTTAGGTTACACAGCTCGAAAAATTTTTATTTTTACATATATTGTAAAGGATACATTCCTAAGTAATACATCGTTTGAATTTTGTGGCGCTCTCTCTTCGTTCCTGAGATATGCAATTTTGAAATTTTATACTTACTTGTATCATCTTTTCGTCACATTCTAAATATGTTTATATTTTTCAGTTTACATTTCCCGAGGTCATCTTTCTAAATAACTTTCAGAAGATTTTAGCCACTTATTGTTATTTATTAAATAGTTATTAACAAAAAAAGCTTCATGAATAGAATATAATTTTACCACATCATGTATATTCGAGAAGAAATATATTTAATAGAATATATGTATTTATAAACTTTGCTTTGTCTTGCAAAGTACATGCGTGGACACTGCATATTCTGCCCCCCCTACGGGGGGGCTCCACTTTCGCAAGATATAACCTGACCCAACCTGTGTCTGAAGTATGGGAAATACCTTGATATATGACATTTCGCTTCACATGGTTCATATAGTTCATGAGTTTATATAAGTTTGCAACTTCCTATGCGAAGCCAGATATATTCCACACTTTAGACACGGGTTGGGTTTGGTTATATCTTCCAAAAGAGTGGAGCTCTCCCGTAGGGGGGGCGGAACATGCGGTGTCCACGCATGTACTTTGCAAAACGAAGGAAGTTATATACAAACATTTATTAAAAGTTTAGGTAAAATAAAAAGTACAATTTTTATTTAGCGAAATTAAACAATAATTCTATAGCTTAGCGACATGGAAGCGACGAGCAAACGTAAACAAAAAAATATAAACACGCAAGTAAAATATAATATGAAACCGTGATGAGTAAATGTAAACAAAAAATGTAAACACAAATAGAATATAACGAAAAGATGCCATAAAAGTATGAAACTTCAAAAGTGCATATCTCAGAAACGAAAAGAGGCCGCCGCAAAATTCAAACGGTGTATTACTTAGGAATGTATCCTCTACAACATATGTGAAAATAAAAATTTTTTGAGCTGTGTAATCTAAAGTAAACATTTACCAAATGTAATTATTCTCTTTACTATTAATTATTGTTAATAATTATTTTAAATAAAAATTAATTATTTAATTTATATTTAAAATATATTACAGTTCAATTTTAAATTTTTTCCCAGACAGCACATGGATATCTTCTGGATATCCTAAGGACATCCTCTTTTCTTTGCGGGATGTGCAGAGGATATCCTGTTATATTCCTCACACTTTTTCAGGATGTCCTGAGGAATAGCAAATGAGCGCCTCATGCTATGCCTAAAAATATCCTCAGGACATCCTACTTCAAAGTCCTACGAATGTCCATAAGATATCCATAAGACGTTGTAATTTTTTAAACGTCCATAATACATCCTGAATATGTTATTGAGGTACTTTATAGGATAATTTAAGGATAAATTTAGACTTACACATACATGAATTCTGTTTAACTAATTTTAATTTTATTTTCGCACATATATACGTATATATAAGAGCATATTTTCCGTATGCACATATATAATTTGTTGAAACATATAAAAACAAAATTCTTTTTAATGAAATAAATATTCTGCAATTTAATGAATAATTAAAATTAAATTTTGATACACTATAAATACAATTTATATAAGATATGTTATATACAGGGTGAGCCATTTTAATTAACGCACGCAATTATTTCGGAAACAAAGCATTTTAGAGAAAAATGTTCGAGACAAAAGTTTTATGGTTTCGAGGGGGCCATAAGATGGTATCATTGGTTTGACCTTGAAGAGTTATTTGAAGGTCACATGAAGGTCACCTTCAATTTCTTAAATGGAACCTACTATTTGTCATTGCATATTCTTGTATCTTATCTCGAGAGCTTTCCAAAACACTATAATTAAGTACCTTTTCGTTAAGTACTTTTTGAGTTATGAGGCTTGAAATAATTTCTTAATTTTACATAAACCGTAAAATATCTTGTAAAATATTCATTTTTCGATTATCTTATCTTAATACTTTTATGTACAAAATAATGAGAGGAATCAATTGGTGTAAAGAAAACACATAGTTGTTTTTAAGAAAAAATATGGAATTGTTAATTGCAAATTATATATTTTTTCTTCAAAACAACTATGTGTTTTCTTTACACCAGTTGATTCCTCTCATTATTTTGTACGTAAAAGTATTTAGGTAAGATAATCGAAAAATGAATATTTTACAAGATATTTTACGGTTTATGTAAAATTAAGAAATTATTTCAAGCCTCATAACTCAAAAAGTACTTAACGAAAAGGTACTTAATTATAGTGTTTTGGAAAGCTCTCGAGATAAGCTACAAGAATATGCAATGACAAATAGTAGGTTCTATTTAAGAAATTGAAGGTGACCTTCATGTGACCTTCAAATAACTCTTCAAGGTCAAACCAATGATACCATCTTATGGCCCCCTCGAAACCATAAAACTTTTGTCTGAAACATTTTTCTCTAAAATGCTTTGTTTCCAAAATAATTGCGTGCGTTAATTAAAATGGCTCACCCTGTATATTAATATGTTATAATATACAGGGTGACCCATTTTAACTTAGGCAGCCAAATAACTCGAAAAATAAGCAAGATAGAGAAAAATGTTTTAGACAAAAGTTGTATGGTTTCGAGGGGGCCATAAGATGGTATCATTGGTTTGACCTTGAAGAGTCATTTGAAGGTCACGTGAAGGTCACTTCAATTTTTTTAAATGGAATACCCTATATATTTTTGTACATTCTTGTAGCTTATTTCGAGAGCTTTCCAAAACACTATAATTAAGTACCTTTCCGTTAAGTACTTTTTGAGTTATGATGCTTGAAATAATTTCTTAATTTTACATAAACCGTAAAATATCTTGTAAAATATTCATTTTTCGATTATCTTACCTTAATACTTTTATGTACAAAATAATGAGAGGAATCAATTGGTGTAAAGAAAACACATAGTTGTTTTTAAGAAAAAATATGGAATTGTTAATTGCAAATTACATATTTTTTCTTCGAAACAACTATGTGTTTTCTTTACACCAATTGATTCCTCTCATTATTTTGTACATAAAACTATTAAGGTAAGGTAATCGAAAAATGAATATTTTACAAGATATTTTACGGTTTATGTAAAATTAAGAAATTATTTCAAGCCTCATAACTCAAAAAGTACTTAACGAAAATGTACTTAATTATAGTGTTTTGGAAAGCTCTCGAGATGAGCTACAAGAATGTACAAAAATATATAGGATGTTCCATTTAAAAAAATTGAAGTGACCTTCACGTGACCTTCAAATGACTCTTCAAGGTCAAACAAATGATACCATCTTATGGCCCCCTCGAAACCATACAACTTTTGTCTAAAACATTTTTCTCTATCTTGCTTATTTTTCGAGTTATTTGGCTGCCTAAGTTAAAATGGGTCACCCTGTATAAATAAATATTTAATAATTTTGAAAAATCCAATTTGATGTAATTAAATAATCTTTAAAAAATAATTGAATTTGTTAACAATATTTTTTATGTGCAGAAAAATATCTCAAGTACTTATTTTAGTAGTTTAAATATTATAAATAATAAATAGAAATTGTATTTACCAAATATAATTTTTCGTAAATATAAATCGAAAAATGAACGTTTTTTCTTTCCGCCAATGTAGCTATATAAACTTCCAACTGAATCACTCAGAAGTCTACGTAAGATGTTAAATGTAAGTGATTTAACATCCGTTCCACCTATTCGTGCCACTTGTGTAATCTAAAAATGAAATAAATAATAAATTTTTTTATAAATAAATAAAATAATTATAATTACAAATGAAATTAAAAATATAAATAAGTAATTTTTTCGATTCAATTATTTTTAAAGATTATTTTTCAAAATACGCATACCAATGCTTTACGATTTATTTTATTCTCAACTAATTGTTGTTCAAATTTTTCTAGCTCTTCTAATGTTTGTAACGGAAAGAATTCCATGTAATCTACTTCAACATCTTTGTTTTTCACTCCATCATCTAATACAAAAGTTTGGATTTGATTTTGTATACTATCTAATTTAGTGTTTATATTTTTCTCTTCCTCATGTACTGTTGATATTTTGAAGTCTATATCCAATAATTTTCGTACAACATATCGTTGAAAATCTGTTGTTGCTGTAAATAGTATATAATATATTATAAAATAATAAAAAATACGTTTTAAAACAAAATATATATAATACATACAAATGTGATATAGAATACATGGAAATTTACATTACAAAATAATACAAATTAATACTTACAAATTGTAGAATCAGTTTCATAAGTTTCAGAGCTGAACTCTTTTTCTTTGACATAATTCTGATTAAAATCACGTCCTATAAGAATAAAAAAACAAAAAATGTGAAATATTAAAATGAAATTAGTTTATAACTATTTTAATAATACTGAAATATAATAATTTACTGAATATACTAAAAATATAAAAATACTGAAAGCGCGATACTAAAAATAAAATTATTATAAAAATTATTGTTGTAAAAATTATTATACATATTTTTATCGATTACCTGTATTTTTATTTATTGAAGAAAATGTTTCTACATTTGTTTTGTTTAGGTTAATATTTGAATTGTTATCTTCATATTCGGTCAGTTTTGATACATTTTTATCTATATAAATGATAAGTAAAATTATTATTGTAATGTATATATTATAAATATTTTTACTATATTAATATACGCTATAAATCTTTTTACTAACTTTTCAATGGCATTTTAATTGTTGAATTTTCATACGACTGTTTATCAAGATTTTTTTTGTGTGGAACCTTTGGATACGATGGTACACGAACACGTTTTTCCTCTTCACTCAAACTTTCTTCACTACTTATAACAGTCTTGGCTCTATATTTTCTACTCCTTTTTAAAGTATCATTATCTTCACTTTCAGAATTTAAATCTGATATAAATTCTGCTTTTTTTAATTTTTTAATTCCTTTTTCATATGTACCTTAAAAAAATAAAATTATATATAACAAATAGTAAATATAAAATTAAAAATTTTTATATTTTTAAATAAAAAAAATGTTTGTTAATTATATATTTTACTTTAACAATTATACTCTAAAGTGTAAGTATTATAAGTTTGTAAAAATATTTTTTGAAAAATTGTCTATAAGTTATGCTACAAACATATACTATATTTAATACTATTTTAATATTGAAGAATATTGAATGAGCAACAAAATAAGAATACAATTAATTATCTATATTAACGTATTATTTATGTATATTAATGTAATTATTTAATTTACTTTTTGTATGTACTTACTTGCAGTTGCTAAAATCCTTTTTATTTCATGTTGCGGCCAATCATCCATCTTTGAAATACATTTTTGCACAGCTTTTCTAAATTTTTCGTTTGATGTAAAAGTAGGCCAATATGCATATTTATTATTTTTGGTTATCCAAGAAGAGGGTATCATTTGCAGTCCATCGATGAACTCTACTATGGCATACTGTTCCATAGCTCCAAACTAGCAGTAATAGATATATTAAATATATTTTAGAAATATATTTAATATACAATATACCGTTTAAACATACAAAATATATATAAGTGTTAAATTAGTATATTAAAATATTAAATATACATTATCTAATTACAATAACTAAAATCTATATATATATATATATATATTTTTTTTTTTTTTTAAATTCAATTTATTAATGTAACAATGAAAGTACTACATATTTATTTTCTAATAGTGGTAATTTAACATATTTTGTATCAATATTTTTTATTGGCCACATTTGTAATTGACCTAAACTATGTACACTAAATATTTGTAATAAAGATGAGGAACATGGAATGTTGTAAAAATCTTCCTTGTATAAAAATTTTCGACCTATAATTACATCTACATTTAGATCTTTATTATGTGCTATGTTTTCTATTAACACAATAGTTCCATCAGTTAATGCGCAACAACTATCAGCTTGTACATCTATACGTAAAGTCATATTTTCTTTTCTTATTATTTTATATTGTGGATTGCAACAGCCATGTATTAATGGACCAAATGTATGAATAGATTTCAAATCTACTGTAAAATGATTAGTTTCTTTTGTCATAAGTTTTTCTGCTACTTTATTTTTTTCATGTTCAAAATATCTTCTTACAATTTGTTGTAAAGGTTTATCATATTTTTTTAATAGTTTCTTTAACGTTTGTAAATAATTTTCATATTTAAACGCACTAAAATTATCTAGTGGACCAAATTTTTTTACATCTTTTACAAGATGAATAAGACCATGTACATTGTAAGAAACGTTATGTGTACCATAAATTAATGCAAATGCTGTAACGAAATGTTCTAATAATTCTTGACAATAATTAAATAAATCCTGTAATTTATTGGAACATAATACTCTAATAGCTACATGTAAAGTTACAAAATGATCATATATATCTCTACGAAGAAAATTTTTAAAAACTACAGGTCCTGTATATAAAAGCAGTTCTCGATATTCTGTTGCTTTCCACAATTTCACATAAGTTAGTGATCGAGGCTTTCTTACAAACTCACATGGTACATTATTTTTAAAAATATTTTCTAAATTTAATGATATGCTTTGACACTTTCTATTTTCTAAACGAAATCTGTTATCGCCAAATAGCCATAAATATAATAAACGTCGCGTAACGCCTAGACAAACTAAATGCATGTAATCTAATGGTATATTATTTATAAGATCAAAATTTGGAATTTCTTCAACAATTGTGGTTCCAATATGAAAATTTTCATCAGTCTAATCTAAAATCTAGATCTGTCCTCAATGAAGCATTTATTTCAGGAAAACAAACTTTATTACAACGGAAATCACCTTCAGTTATACATTTAGTGCAACTCGAATAGCCAGTATGTCCTTTAATTTGTAATATAAATGATTTGGCTGGAGTATCACATATTATTGAATCTATACTACATTTAATGTGTTTATTATTGATAAAAATTCCATCATTACATAATAATTTTGCTTCTTCTATGAATTCTTTTAGAAACTCTTGTGAATTTGAAGGTTTTTGTCTACCGTAATATGCACCAATAATAAAAACTTGTTTTGATTGTACTACGGAACCCAAAATTGGCCATAATTGTTGTTGCGAAGACTTTGCTAATGGTAGTCCATCAATATTTATACTTATTTTTATATTACTTAAATTTGTTGAAAGAGATGAACACCTATTTTCTATTGCCTTTAATAAACCAAAATGATAATATTCTCCGCTACCACAATTTCTAATATTTGTACTTCTTGGTGTGCGCAAAAGTGTTCTAGGATCAGATGGTATGTCATGATGATATTTAACACATGTATATTGTTTTATTCCTTTTAAAAGACTACGTAATGATGCCTGTGCAATGTTTTCTTTAACTGCCCAACTGGCAAGAAATCTTTTAAAATCACTTTTTTCAGTATCTGTATCATCATCATTATTATTCAAAAATTCTTGCTCTAATAAAGGTAAAAACTCATTGTTTTCATTTTCGCTGCTTGAAGCAGGATTTATTTCCTCAAGATCACTATCGTTTGATAAATTTGCATCCATTGATATATCCAAAACATTCTCAATAATTTCAGATGTTGGTTCATTAGATAATATTGATTTATTAGATGATATGTTAGAATTTAAAGTTTCATTAATTATATTACCTTCTAATTTTCTTATTTTTCGCTGGGTTGGAGAATTAATTGTATGAAACGTTTTTTTATAGTTAGGATATGGCATCTTAACCTTAAATATTAAATTATATATTATTTCTTTTTTTCTAAAAAACTGTAAATGTTATAATCTTACCTTTTGATTCCTCCTTGAGGATTCACAAAAATTATTATGTTTGAAAATAAACTTATACACTGAACAGGCACAATTAATAAAAAATTGTCAATCGAAGCATTGGCACTGCTAAGCACAATCATCAGGCACACAATGATATAAAAAAGCGGGAACGTTCATTTCGTTACTTTCGTTGCTAAGATACTGCGCATGCGCAATGTCTTTGTTACTTGCAAATCCAACAGTTGAAGCATTTCTTACACGTTTTACTGATTTTAAAAAATATATAAATATATCATCAATCTTTCAATTAAATAAAAGCAAATTACAATAAAAAAACAAAATATTCTTTTACATATACGAACAACATATATAATATATGATAAATAAATATATATATATATATATATATATATATATATAATTAATATATATTTGTTATATGTTGCTCATATATGTATAAGAATATTTTTTTTATTATTTTTCTTGCTTTTATTAAATTAAAAGATTGAATCTTTAACAGGAGCATACATGTTTGAAAGACGTTCAGAGGACATCTAGAAGATATTTTTTGGATGTCCTCTGGATGTCCTCTGAATGGTCTCTGGATGTCCTCTGGATATCCTCTGAATGTCCTCTGAACGTTTTTCGAAGATCTGTGCTGATATAATATATATCCAGTGAGTAACCAGTAAGCATCCAGTGCATTTCTAATGGATGTCCTATGGATATTTATGGGACATAATAAAATTATATTTATATATGCAAATATTCTATAAATATTCTATATTAAAGTAAACTGCAAATAATTTTGCAGGTTCTTATTAAATTATATTATTATACTAAGTATTTTTAATTAGACTACACAGTATTTAAGGAAAAAATATAGATCTTTATGGGATATTTACATATATATTGACGATTAAATTAAATATTTTATATAACTAAAAGTAATCATATATGCACATTAAATCTTTATATAAATATTTGTACAAAAATTTAAAATGTCCTATAAATCTCCCAGGATGTTCTGGACATATTCAGGAAAATTTAAAATGTCCTATAAATCTCAGGATGATCCTGAGGACGTTTTGTGCTGTCTGGGTTGTTATATAAAATCAAATCTGTATAAAAATTATTTCTGCATATGTCACGATTATTATACTTTGTACAATATATAATAGTTTATTAGAAAAAATTTATAATAAACATCGCATGTCGCATTATTATCTCGCCTATTCGAGATTTCGAGACTCGCATAGCATACGTACAGTTCGAGCAAGAAGAGACAAAAGATAATATGTTTGTCCTCCTCTACTGGCCGACGTCGCTCGAAGTCCTGAGCACACACGTACATGATATGTGCTTGTGTGTGTCCTACCGCATGCTACCGGGACCGGGATCTGACATCACTATGTTAGAACAGACTTGGCTGGAAGCATTTTTTAGTTAGAACACGCTAAATTAAGCCAGCGGCACACGGTGCTATTTTATCTACTGGATTACTAGCTGGACCTGCATGCTTGTTACTATGTCGGCAACACTGATGGCATAGCTGCTGACTGTGTTGCTCGCTTGACTTTAGACGAGGACTTTCGTACTGGTTTTCGTACTAACATCCTTTCAGTAATGACAAATAAATATGGAGCAAGCCATTATTACAGCAGTGAAACGTAGAAAAAATGCAATTGTATTATTTCTACTTATCGATAAATTATGACAAAATCAATATTGTCGACGTTTATGGAGTCGACAATGATTACAACGACGTGATATGTGTAGCAGTGTACTTACTATGTTATTTGAAAAACTCGGGTAAATATAATTTTTCATGACATTATTTATCTTTACTGTTTCATTTGTATTTTTTGCTTGTAGACCTGAAGATTCAAAATCTTTTCAAAATTATATTTGTATGCAGGAAGAGGTTATGGAGGAATTATTATTTCTCATTATTTACTCCATATATTGCAAAGGAAAATACTGTAATGAGAGAAGCTATTTCTCCTCGAATGAGACTGAGTGGAACTCTTCGATATCTAGCAACTGGCAATTCATTTCAAGATCTCATGTTCTCTACAAGAATTGCTACAAATTCTTTGTCGCAGATTATACCAAAAACATTACAGGCTATCATTACAGTTTTTGAAGAAAAAGTCATATCATTTCCATCTAAGCCCGAAGATTGGGAAATTGTGGCTGATAAATTTCAAACCATGTGGCAGTTCCCTCATTGTATTGATACTTTAGACAGTAAGCATATCTTTTTTCGCCCTCGACGCAGTGACGGATCTAAATATCGTAATTATAAAGGGAGAGATAGTATCATTCTTTTGGCCTTAGTAGATGCAGATTATAAATTTATCTTTATAGACATTAGTAAGAATGATCGCATTCATGATTCTAGTGTTTCGTGAAAGTCCATTAGGAATAAAATTGAAGGAAAACAATCTGAATTTGCCACAACCGAGTTATCTGCCTGGATTTAATTTTAGAATGCCATATATAATTGTAGGAGACGATGCTTTTCCTTTACATATCAATTTAATGAAACCATACCCAGAACGTGGTTTAACACAAAACAGGCGAATATTCAATTATAGATTAAGCAGGACACGAAGAGTTTCTGAAAATGCATTTGGCATTCTTGCTAATAGATTCATAGTTCACTTAAATCCCATAGCACTCGCTGTAGAAAAAGTAGAGATTGTAACGTATGTGTTCTTCTTCATAACTTTCTTTTAAGTAAAAAAAATACGATGTTATATTCCTTCTAAATATAGAAGTGAAAACTCGGAAACACTTGAATCAGATATTAATTATATATTTATATAATTAGATATTTGTAACAAAATATTTTAATTATGTAACTATCTATAATTATGTAAAATCTGTAAATGTAAATATCTATAATTATGTAATTATATTGCTATAAATAAATAGATAATTTTTCGAAACTAAATTCATATTTTTATTTTATTTTTCCTTTTAACAATAAAATTTCAATAATATTTTTTTTGTAAGTTACTTTATTACAATCTGTCTTGTATAAAAACATTTAGCGACAGGTTTGACACGTTTAATTAGGACGTGGACCAGTGTTGCCAGATGAGAACTACGTTTCTTCACCAACTTTTAAGCATAAAGTTTCCAAATTTCACCATCTTTGATAATATTTCACCAAATTTATATAATTTTTCACCAACTGTACTGAGGAGAATACTCGACTGCGATTGGTCATTTTCTTAAAGTTTAGGAATTATCTATTGTAGAAAATTATGAATGAAAAATGGTCCGTATGATAAAATCAAATCGAAAAATAGTAAAAGGCTTCATGGACCAAGCAATAGGTGTAAAGTATGCGAAAGTATAGATTATTTCAAAATCATATGATGGAACATGTGTAATCATTTATTTAATGTGACAAACGCTGCTTATTTTTCTTTTATTTCTGTCTCCGTAGTGTATCCTTGAGATGTGTTGCTCTGTTTAGTTTCTTTTACAGGCTATCACCTCTTAAAGCTTTATCTTACAATTTTCCATCATTTTCAAGGATTGGACCATCAAGATTATTAACTTTCATTTACTAACGGATTATTGGATTATGTTTTTACTTGATCAGATAGGAACGTTGGACACATGCGTTCCTGAATATTTCTCCGTTTTTTCTGCTTTTGAGGTGAGCAGCGCATTTCTTTGGCTATATTGTGGATTTAATTATTAGTGATTTTTCTTTTCGGTTTTTCTTTATGTTACTTCAATCATGAATATTATGTTGCGCTTTTATTTAATTAAAATTTTGAATTGTCCGTTACGTTGCGTATCTGCTTTCGACTCTCTTGACTTTGTAAACAGCACATTTCTCGCGTTTTTGCGTTTCCGAAACCTATGTATATATTATTATTGTGTCTTTACGTTTTGACTTGTATTTCCATGTCGATCGTTATTACTTCGTTATCAGACATTGAAAAGGATCCGATATGGATCGAAACGCAGCATTTGTCACATTAAATAAATGATTACACATGTTCCATCATATGATTTTGAAATAATCTATACTTTCGCATACTTTACACCTATTGCTTGGTCCATGAAGCCTTTTACTATTTTTCGATTTGATTGTATCTATTGTAGACCCGCAGGGCTATTCTGTAACTTTTAACGCATGCGTTACGATATGGCTATCTTTTTCTTTCTTAATAAGTAAAAAAAAGACAAGCATATCATAACGCATGCGTTAAGTTACAGAATAGCCCTGCCGGCCTTAAAGCTTAAATCACCTATTGTAAATCTGGATTTAAAATACATAAGTTACTGACTATAGACAAAATTGAAAATAAAATAATTGAAATTAATATGCTTTATTGCTTTATTTATATAAAAATTTATTTTTATTGACATAAATTTGCACAAAATATAATATATAATATTATAAATATATTAAACATAATATTACAAAACAATATTAGAAAACAAAAATCACAAGTCTTTTACCAACTATAAAATAATACTATTAAGTTTGAAACAATATTATATTACATAATATATTGCATAAAACAAAAATCACAAGTCTTTAACAAAATGATATTATTGCCATATTTGAAACAAAATAACATAATACTGCACAAAACAAAAGTCTTTCACCAAATAATACTATTGTGCTGTTTGAAACGAAAGAAAAATTGCTCTCGGAGTGATGAAATCAGTTAAAAAAAAACGTTATAATTTTATTTATTTTTTAGAATATATCTGATAATAATCTTAATATATCTCTGATAATTTAATTTGCAAATATTTAAATTACTTTTATTGGAATAATTCTTAATATTGCACAAAAAATTAATACATCATCTTGTTGTGATGTTCAAGCATATTGGAAGTGACTTGAAAATTAAAACAATTTTTGCCATGTTCATTTATTAAGTTTTTAGTATGTAGAATACCTGATAATGTAGAATACCTGATACTGTTCAGTCTATTCCTAGTTTTAGTTTTATTAAGATTAATTGCACTAAAAATTCTTTCCACACTAGCACTGCTATGTGGTAATATCAAAAGAATATATGACACCATATGACACCAATTTATTAATTTCTTGATATGCCAAACTTTCATCACCCCTTCTTTTCTCACAAATTGTTTTCCAATAATTTACTACATCTTTAGTCTCTAATTTATTCGACATATTGAGGAGTGATCTCCATTCTTTATCTAGTGCATTTAAATCAGTAATTAAATATGGCATTTTTACAGATAAATGTGCCAATGTCTCGGGTGAATTAACTTTATCTGGGTTTAAGAATGAAAGAAATTTCAGTACTGACATTTCATGGGAATTGAATGGAAATCTTTTATAAATTTCATGAGCGCTACTAATATAAAAATCCATACATCGTAATCTAAAAAGTTTTTTTTCTTCATTAGACAAACTATTTCCTTCTAGTGCTATTGCAACTTTTGGGCCACAATATATTTTATCAAGAGGCAGATAGTTTGCTGGATTTCTATACTGGATTTGTGTTACATCTGTTCTTTTTAAATACTCTGGATTCATATAATAACTTAATAATGTCCGGTAAGTATCTTCTACATTATCATATAAGAGATAGATTTTGGGAGACTCAGAAACTCAAGATTTAAATTATTAAAAATGGGTAAGACATATTCTAAAAATTCTAAATATAATTTATTCACGGGATTCATTAAATTCTCATAGATTTCGGAAGCAGTATTTATTCCACCATATTGTTCTACTCGAAAGTAAAGAATAAGTGCTTCATATTGTTCTAAAACTCTTTTTATTGCTGACTGCAAAGATAACCAACGTGTTTGTGCTGGTTGGAGAAGTTTATGAGGTTTTAAGTTCAAGAAAACTTGGAAATCTTTAAATTGTGATTGTCTCTTAAAGCTGTATTGCATGTACAAATAAATATTCCTGACAAGTTTTTCAGGACCATTAGGAAGACTTGCACATGCATGTGAAGCACATAATGCTAAAGAATGGCATACACATTTCATAACAAATAAATGAGGTATATCATTAATAAGTAAAGTTTTTAAAGAATGATTATGACCCATCATTGCATGAGCACCATCAGAAGCAAAAGCAATCATATTTGATTTGTAAGGTATATCATTTTTTTTAAAGAAATTAACAATGGCATCATACAAACTTTGTGCTGAAGCATCTTTTATTTCTACTAAAGCTAAAAATTTATCATGAATTTGAAAATTTATATTAATTCGTACCACCAATGCCAAATGTTTTATTGAACTATGATCCGTTGATTCATCAACTAGTAATGAAAATTTATTTGTTTTGAGTTTATCTATTAAAATTACTTTTTCCTGTAACATTATTAATTATTGCTGTACACTTTGTTCTATTACAAGATAATTTGTCTGTATTTATGTCTTTTATATCCTTCTGTATTTGTTTTATATCCTTCTGTATTTGTTTGAATAATTCTACTAAATGATCAATAGTGTTAATAGATATATTATGTTCAACTATAAATGCAGCAAGTCTTATTTCACTTTTTTTGATCATATTTTTTAGTTCAGTTTTGAAAGTTTGCGTTACAGAAGGTTGTAAAACAATAGCTGTTATTTTATCTTGGTGTTTTTTAGAAGACATATGTTTTTTTAACGCTGCTGTGCCCCCAATGTAATCTTTGGCACATATTTTACATTTAAAATAGGTGTTACCTAGTGTGGAAGGTTGAATCCAACTTGCATAATCAGGATTGTTCTCCCATTCACTTCTATATTTATGCATATAAATGCGGTCCTTTTTCAACGATTTTAATATTGGCTCCTCTTCCTCGCAAGAATCGTCTTCGATTGTGTTAATACTTCTTTTTACAGAAAAAAAATAGATCTTTTGATGCGATATCTTTTGAAGTTTTCAGTGGTGTCTCCAATGATGTTGTCTTACGTGTAATAAATTTGTCCATATTATTTGTGTTTGTTCGCTCCTACAAAAGTAGACTCGTTTAATATAATTACTCTAATTATTACATTTACTACAATGAAAACTTAACCATTGTAAGCACATATGATGGACTAAATTAAATGTTTTTTTCATTGCCATCACTAAATGCTGCAATAATAAAATAAGCAAAAATATACATTACCTGATACCAAATAAACCGTCTTGTATTAACCATTTAAAGATACTATTATTACAGAAACTTGTAACTGTTATCAATCAGAAGACGTCGATACTAGAGGTTGCAATTCCGCAAAGCGGGATCTTGCAATCCCGCAGGATCCCGCGCCATTTTTTGATCCCGTATATGTTATATTTATATAACATATACGGGACCAAAAGCTTTTAAGCTGCGGGATCCCGCGGGACGAAAATTGCGCGAATGACGAATCTCGAGCGGGAAACGTGATCTATGAGGCGAACGACGAGCGTGATGTTGCTTTGTTTCGCGAGTCTGCGCTCCTCACTCTTTCTGTCGCCGTCCCACGCGTGCATGTTTTATCTTGTTTAATGCGTGTTAGTCTTGTGAATTTACGTATTATTTATACAATTTATATATTATTTATTTAATATACGTATTATACTACGTGTTATTTTATTGGTATTACTAGTGCAAACAAAATATGTCATCTAGTAAAGAATCGATGTGTGATGATGAGAAAAGAGACACTAATAAAACTCTTTGGGATTATTTTGTGAAATGTGATGCCGAAAATGCTAAATGTTTGAAGTGTTCTGCCATTTTGAAATTAAGTCAACGATCAAGAAAAGGATTAGTGACACATTTAAGAAGCAAACATTGCATAGATTTAAAATCACAATCGCAAGCATCAATATCGAGAAAGGATCCATGTAATGTGTCAGCCCAGCCGCAGATTGTCGACAATTGCGAAATACCAAAAAAAAAGGCCAAAACAATTGACAACTCGTCAAAGAAAATTCCATGGAAAAAATTATATCTCGAATGATTGCTAAGGATGGTTTCACTTTCAATGCTTTCTGTAAATCTGTAGACTTAAGAAATTTGTTTCTGAAAAGTGGTTTTAGACTTCCAACTTCTCCTAATACAATAAGATCCATAGTTATTACATTCTCAGATTCTATAAAAGCCGATATGATAAATAAATTTAGAAAACTTCAAGAACAAAATCAAAAGTTCTCATTAACATTTGATGAATGGACATCTAGAAAAAATCGGAGATACTTAAATATAAATGTGCATTATAAAGAGAAACACTTTAATCTTGGCTTAGTTCGAATCCATGGTTCATGTACGGCAGAACATTGTGTCAACATTGTTGAAGAACGTCTGAAGAGCTTCAATCTAAATATTAAAGACGATATTATTGGTATAACTACTGATGGAGCAAGTATGATGGTAAAAGTCGGTAAACTTATGCCTTGCTATCAATAACTTTGTTATGTACACGGTATACAACTTGCCGTTATTGACATTTTATACAAAAAAAATTCGCAGCAAGAGTCAGAAGAAACACAAATACAATTCTATATGTCTGACGATGAGGATGATGAGTATGATGACGTTGAAGATGAAGAGAATGGCTTATCAGTAACTTTGAGTCTTTCACCTGTAGAAGTAGTTTCAAATTATAGAGATCTTATTGCGAAAGTGAGAAAAGCTGTAAAGATTTTTAAAAAGTCGCCGACAAAAAATGACATTTATTTGCAGAAATATGTGCAGGAAGAATACGGTAAAAAATTAGAATTAATTTTAGATTGTAAGACTCGCTGGAATAGTCTACTTAACATGTTAGAACGCTTTTACAATCTAAGATTGTGCATAAGCAAAGCTTTGATTGATATAAAATCCGAAATATATTTCACCGATGAAGAATGGTCCAAAATAAATGACTTAAAGTTATGTCTGGAACCAGTTAAGCTGGGTGTCGAAGTAATATGCAGAAGAGATTCAACTCTATTCACCACAGAAACAACTCTTCGTTTTATATTGGAAAAATTGGACAAACAATCTACTCTTCTCGGCACTGATTTAGCCACAGCATTTCGAAAAAGGATAACACAACGTCGCACCGATTTAAGTGGAACTTTAATTTATTTGCAAAATCCGAATAAATTTGAACATGATTTGAAAAATTTAAAAGATACTACATTTGCAATGCCTAAAAAGACTGTAATACGCAAGGAAATAAAAAATTTATTAGAAAGAGTTCTCAGTAATACACGCGAGGATAACAGTTCAAATAAGTCCGATACCGATACTGCATCCAACTACTTCGAGGAAAACCAAGATCAAGATATTCAAGAAGATAAACAACAGCCTAATTTATCCTTAGAAGAAGAATTAGAGTTTAAATTGCAAAAGGACTATTCCGAAGTAATTGAATCAAAGGGTTTATCAGAAGATATTGATAAAATTTTAAAGAAAGAGATGAGTGCCTTTGAAAGCGACGGCACAAAAGGAAAATACTTACGCATGACTTACGAATATTGACTATTACCCCTACAAGTGTAGAGGCTGAACGAGCTTTTTCCGCCGCAGGATATTTTTGTAATGACTTGAGGAGCAGCCTGGGAGATGAAACAATTAATAGTCTTTGCTTTTTGAGATCGTATTTTCAAAATTCCACAAATTAAAATTTTGTTTTGTTTTAAATATTTCATTATTATTGTTAAAAACTTATTAATTTTATTATTAGAAATATAATTATTATTAATTTAGTTTGAGAAGAGAAGACTGAAAAATTTTAGTAAAAAAATCAGTAAATTAAAAATAATTACTGAATTATGATTTTAATTTCATCAAAATGACAAAATGTTTACATATATTAGTAGTCAACATAAGAAAAAAGAAATTTTGTTTTTCTTATAAATATTTTTTGTTTATATATTTCATTTTTTAATAATTATTAGATATTATTCATTCGTCAACAACTTGACATTTGGTTTGGACATAATAAATCTTTCATTTATAGTTCATTTTTCAAAAAAAA
The DNA here is from genome assembly GCF_025532165.1 of Camponotus vicinus. Taxonomy (NCBI): domain Eukaryota; kingdom Metazoa; phylum Arthropoda; class Insecta; order Hymenoptera; family Formicidae; genus Camponotus; species Camponotus vicinus. The sequence continues at coordinate 18,042,039 of NW_028141978.1, read as the reverse complement.
GCTATTTTAAGTTAAATTTATAGATTTTGTTTTTGTTTATTTAATTTTGATTTTTATTATTAAATATGATTATCCTAGTAAATAAAATTTGTTTCTTTATTAAATGTATATAAATCTAACAACCAAATCTTTAAACCCGCGGGATCCCGCGAGGTCCCGCGGGATTGAAAATAATCCCGCACGAATCCCGCGGGATTGAAAATAGGGGATGAAATAGGGAATGAAATCCGCACGGGATTGCAACCTCTAGTCGATACGTGACCAGTTGCCCATTTTTTCTTCTAAAACCTTGTGTCGACGATACTAGAAATCGGTCTGAGTTCTCTTAAAATTAAATTCACCAGAATTTGGCTTTTTATACCAAAGTTTTCACCAGTTTTCAGAATAGAAAAAAAAATCACCAAATCTGATGAAATTTCACCAGAGTTGGCAACACGTGGACGAGCGGTGTTCACCAACACAGTCGTATAAAAGTCGTATAAAATACATCTACATTATTTCAAAGTTTAGAATTTAGAATTTAGAATTTAGTTGATTAGATCTTGAGGCATCTTTCGTTTAAGTCTTCTTCTGGCAGTTCTGAATCCTGTGAGTTGACTTGCAAAAAGGTTTGGATGAACTGCTAATCGTTTTGTGTGTTTTATAGCGTAGGATTTTATTTCTTCCTTGACTGTAGAGATGCGTAGATCATGGTGTATCTGGTCGTTAGTGATGTGCCAAGGAGCGTCGACAATTATGCAAAGAACTTTTGACTGGAACCTCTGAAGTATTGCAATATTGGAATAAGCTGTTGTTAGTTGTATGCCGTACGTCCAGATGGGTTTTAGTATTGATTTATAAAGAAATAGTTTACTCTCTAGGGATAGATTTGGGCGTCCAATCAACCAGTACATTTTCCTCAGCTGTAAGCCCAGCTGTTTACGTTTTGCAATTATGTGCTTACTCCAGTTCAGTCTTCTATCCAAGTATAGTCCCAAGTATCTAACTTGATCATCTTGAGGTATTTGAACTCTATTGAGAGTTACTGGTGGACATGTTTTTTGTCTGTTAGTGAAAGTTACATAGATAGATTTACTCTCGTTTACTTTTATCCGCCATGTCCTGAGCTACTTCTCTATTTTATACAGGCTCGTTTGAAGAAGTCATTATGATCCACCAATACGGATTCAGGAAAAAACAACACCATAGAACAAGTGCACAGACTTGTGGATAAAATCAATGTTTCCCTCAAAAGAAAACAATATTGTTCTGCTGTATTTTTCGACGTATCCCAGGCCTCTCATTATTTTGTACATAAAAGTATTAAGGTAAGATAATCGAAAAATGAATATTTTACAAGATATTTTACGGTTTATGTAAAATTAAGAAATGATTTCAAGACTCATAACTCGGAAAGTACTTAATGAAAACTAACTTAATTATAGTGTTTTGGAAAGCTCTTGAAATAAGCTATAAGAATATGCAATAAAAAATGGGGAGTTCTGTTTAAAAAAATCAACTTGACCTCCATATGACCTTGAGTACTTCATCCAAGATCAAATTCTTATCATCATTAGGTACATTTTATTTAGTCCTACAACTTTGTTCCTTACATATTTTTCATTATAGTTGATCGTTTTCAAGATATTTTAGCGTTCCGGGACTTTTTGAAGACCCTGTATATTGGCACACTATAATATAATAATTGTGTAACGGTTCGTCTATACCAAACGCCACAGACTGGCTGGCCGATACCCAGGATTCGGAAGTAGGAGGGAGATCCAAACTTGCGAGTCCTTCGGTATAGTTTACAAGAGTTCATAATTAACAAGAGTTTATTTAAAAAAGGAATTACAAGTATTAATCTTATAGTTACGATCGGACTTATTGCTGGATTGATTCGCAGTTTTACAAACGGACTTATTACTATGAATTCGCGGGTTTGTACCAATCACGGTCACGTATATTTATTTACTAGACTTAGCACTATCGATCGCGGTTGCAGATTCGCGGATTTGCAAACGATCACAGAGTAGTTTATTACGAGGGCGGAATACACTTAATTCCGAAATCGCGGATGAATCGTAATGAATCATGTGGTGGCAGAATATATTTAATTCTAGCGCGGAACACATGTTTCCAGTGGTTGACGGTCAAGATGTTGGAGCACTCTGGCTGCGAAGAGGTTGTGCCCTCCTCCATCGGCTGGAATAGTCAGGATATCGAACGCCGGGAGTACTCTGGCTGCGGAGAGGCCGCACCCTTCTCTGTTCCCAGGAATGATCAGAAAGCCGAACTGGGAAGTTGGATCTGGTCCTCGATAATTCCTTGAGGCTCTGAACGGATTCTTTTCCGAGGCATGCCACCTTGTTGCGATAGAAAAGCCCGGGTGATCCTGCGATCCGCTGTGGTAATACCGAGGTCTAACCCTCGAGGAGGGCCGGCGGGGAGGATCACTCGCTAAGAGCATGCCGTCTACTCCTCCGTCTCCTTCGGGGGACGGGGGAGGGAAGGGTTTCGGTGCCTCCGGCATATGGCTTATCACCGATAGGGGTTGGCGGCCCTAACTTCACTTGCTCGGCTGCACGGAGACGTTTCTACTCTCCCTCTGTGCTGGGGTTGGCGGGCTGTTGCCTGTCGTGGGGGAATGGGACCTTTGGATTCCAAGGGGGCGACCTGCTGGTCACGCGGGGGGATGTGGTAGCTGGGGCACCTTGTGTCTGGGGGCGATGCCCTTTTCAGGACGTGCGTCCTGGCATGGGATGTTTCCAGCGTCAGTGGGATCGTGGAGCCATACCGGTAGGGTCTCCCATGCCGCACAGTGGGGCTAAATGACATTTCGCGTTTCAAAAAAGGCTACACTCTCGAAATATCAACTGATTTTGATGCATTTTTTTTTAAATGAAAGCTAATGAAATTTAGAACAACTTTGTGGAGTTAAATTTTTGTTTCTTGCTCCCCTTCTTTACGTAATTACACACAAAGAGATTAAATTGAGATTAAAGGTTTTGCTCCACAAATTACACAATTTGACGGAGAATAAGTAAGAGTCAATGCTTGACAAACTTTTCCATCGATCATAGTCAGAAACAATTCATGAACCACTTCATAAGTCCCACTATTTATCTTTAATGTAGTAGGGATAAGATTTTTTATTTTATTATTAATATCATTTACATCATTTTTTATATTTTCGAAGTTTCAGAAACATATTCAAATTTTATAGGTCTACAGAATTTGGTTGATGATGGACGCTGATTTTTCCAAACAACTTTCCATCCAAACGAAGTTTTAATTTCTAATTTTAATGGAACCATTGAAATCATAAATATACTTTCGTCTGATAATGCTTTGTCAGAGAAACTTTGATTGTATTTACTGTATCCAGATGCTCCATCGCAACCCCATTTAGCTAAAAAACGTAAAGAACCTTTCTCATTTTGAGGTATTTGAAGTAACGTAACGTTTGGTATTTTTATTATTCGATTAATTGTATGATTAAGTAGATGTTGTAAATCTACTTCTGCACCTTTTTCTTCAATTTTTAATCCTGATTGTAATGGATAACATAATTCCTTTGTTTTAGAAAGTTTTTTATAAGAAAGAAAGATATATGCATTTCTCGATGTGACATAAGAACGAAGAGTTTCATATTGATGTTTTGTCAATTTAATGTCTTCAATTAAAGATAAAACTTTATTTTGTTCTTCGTCATTTTCGACTGGTTCCTCGAATATTTCTTCGGTATCTGAAGACAGTAATATGTTAATTTTATTTGCTAACTGGGAGTTTCCATTAGTACGTAAGCCTGTCAAGAAAGCTTGTTGAATCTCAGCTTGAGAATAGATTTTCCTAATATCACTGATTTTTCTCCATTTTGAAGATCGAGATAATTCATTATATCCAATGGATTTCCTTCCACGTTTCAATGTATTAATACAAAATGTACTATCCAACCGCTTTTGATGTTGCACTTCGAATTGATTTTTGTTGTAAAAACCGTGCACGTTTAAATTTTTGTTCCAAAACAGGCATGAAAGATGTAGAAATATATTTTCTTAACTTATCAAATTCTAGATCATTGAGATTATAATTACGTTGAAAATAATTATAAATTTTATTAACATCTCTTTCACTCCCTTCTAATACAACATCGCAGAGTATTCTGGTTTTTATGTTGATGTTCTCCATTCGTTCTCCGTTCTTTTTTTATAAAATGTAACGAGACGATTACTGATTTAATTATCTAACATACACTAAACAAACGGAGTTGCTTATAACTATCCACGCATGAAGTAGGCGTAAATAATACTGCATTTGGTATGTATCAGACGCATCAAACATAAGACGCTTGTGACATAAAGCAATCACGATTGTACATCAATAAATAATGCGATTGTAATAATCCACAAAGTTGTTCTAAATTTCATTAGCTTTCATTTAAAAAAAATGCATCAAAATCGGTTGATATTTCGAGAGTGTAACCTTTTTTGAAACGCGAAATGTCATTTAGCCCCACTATGTGCCGGATGGGTCCACGATCCCGGGGAGGGATGTGAGTGTCAGTCCTCCCTGTGTCTGGGAATGACGTCCATAGCTGGGCGTGCATCCTAGCATGGGAAAGGAAGCGGCGTCCCACAAGGGGAAAGGGCCTCCACCGCCTGGCAAACGGCCTGGGACGTGGTCCCAGTACGCGCCCAATAGGAGAGGCGACGGGCCAGCAGATTACGTCCAGAGATATCTGAACAATCGGTTTATCCAAATTGCCGGTCTGGCCACTCGGACGTATTCCGAGCTGGGTCGGTGTGACGAAGGAGGCCCGACGGGTACTAAGGCGAAGGAGTAATCCTCCCCCCGTTCCATCTATCGGACCTGCCGCCAGAGTCGTTCGGACGTATGGGGGCATCCCGTTTGGACACGTAATATTGGACACGGAACGATTGGATATTGCACGTTTGGACACTGCACGATTGGACACTGAACGATTGAACACTGCACGATTGGACACCGTTCCACATGGGTTTGCAATATTCCACGCGAAACGAGGTTCAACACACACCGCCGTGTGCTTTCAGTATTAAACGAGGTTTATTATTGTACGGTTCCACATGAATTTGTAATATTCCACGCGAAACGAGGTTGAACACACACTGTCGTGTGCTTTCGGTATTAAACGAGGTATATTATTGTACGATTCCACATGGGTTTGCATCAATCGTGCAGTGTCCAATCGTGCAGTGCCCAATCGTGCAGTGTCCAATATTACGTGTCCAATCGTTCAGTGTCCAAAAAAGTGTCACCCGGACGTATTCTGAGGTCGGGGCCTGGCGGCGAGAGTTGGGTACCCGGTGGTTGGTCCCGACCGTTTCCCCTTCCGAAGTAACCACCGAGACGGCGTATGTCCCCTGGTCTTTCGCTTTCCGAGCAACTACTCTAGACCACTGAGCTATCCAGACCTCACACCTAATGCTGCTTTTTAACACAGTGATATGCGACTCCAGAGCGATGTTGGTATTTTGCTCGATGGATGCAATGCCGATTGCCATGGAAAATCCTTGAAAAGGTCGCTCGCTGACCAAATAAATGCCGGTGGATGTATTCGCGTGCACTGCATGCTGGCTTCCGACTGGCCTTCCGTAAGAAACGGCACCGATGAGCACAATGCTGTAGAGTGACCACATTCCTCAAGATCCCTCTAGTAAATACTAATATCCCCACTGTGCCAATAACAGTGGCGGATGGACCCTAAATAGGGCTGTGGCAAGCCTCCAGATATAGTAATTACAGTAATTTTCCCTCAAAAAATCATTTTTCTAAAAAAATAAAACCTCGAAAAATAATTTTTCTAAAAAAACACTAAAAAATATATATATATATATAAAATATCAAAACTGAATATTAAATTAATAATTACTATTAGCCAAGTACTTAAAAGTAATTTGTAAATTTGATATAATATTTGCCATGAAATATCAATCTTGCATTGTAGAAATATTATACATAAATTCTCCCTCAGAAATTAAAACGCATTTTATTTTTAATCAGAGAAATTTTTGATTTTTAAAATCAACATTAAATGAAAATTAGGATTCTTTTAATTCCTAAAACATTTTTTTATATAATGTATATAACTTAAAGAAAAACGTTTTAGACAAGTTTTAAATCGCACAGTCTTTGAAGGGTAGTTTTCAAAAATTTTTATTATACGGTAAATTAGTCTTTGTAGAAATCGTAACTAACGGCGTAAGTCCCATATTTCTGCGACGCATCATTTTCGAGATATTATTTTTCATCCTCAAAGGGTAGTTTTTGAAAATTGTTATTATACGACAAATTACTTTTTTTTTAAATTTTATTTAACAGCAGAATTTCCGTATTTTTACGGCTCCGTTTCAAAGATATTAAATTCCACCCCGAAGGAGTAGTTTTTGAAAATTGTTATTGTACGATAAATTGTACGATAAATTAATCTCTCTCACATACGTACATACATACATATACATTTCACACGTATGCACGCATATGATTTTGTCTCTTAAAGCATTGTACATATCGAAGCAATAATCGTATATCCACAGTGTGAACGCCGCTTGAGGGACAAACTCGCTTTGCGTGTGTGCGTGTGAACATATGTACGTGAGTCTGAACCTGGCGAAGAACGAAAAATGTCACAATTCGATCATCATTTCTCAGGATTGACTGCACCGATTTTATTCAAACAATCGCAATCGAAAGCTTATATTCACATTATACAATAAAAGTGCCGTTAGATTTTTGATTACAACTTTAGTTTATTAAATATCTTACAAGTAACACTACTCAAGTGCCATTCGCCGATATTCTTGAAACTTTACACACACGTACATCGAAAAACATTAAACACGTGTTTTTTTATTTTGGCTAACAAGGCGTTTTAAGGTTAGAAAACGCATTCGAAAGTTTAACACCATTTAGCACAATGCTAACTAACGCTACTCATGAGTGTCATTCTCTTACAGCTTTTACGACATTTCTCTATCATAATTTCATTGTCTGCGTGTTTTTGAGATCGCTAATGACGATTTTGACATCAGTTATATCAATGTAGAGGCTGATGAAAAATGGCAAATTTAATAGTAGTCTTACGAAGGATGTCAAAATGTGACTGGGCAAATATCGGTGGGCAAACTTCTTAACAAATCAAATGACGGAAACAATAAGCAAATCACGAAATTTTAAGAAATTGAACCTTATGAAGACAGGATTATTAGGTCTTTTTAATGTTTCCAATTATACAATCTGACATATAGTAATCAGAACGGCCGATGGTAACTTATATGTTCAAGTTTCGTCTAACATGCTTACGATACCACAATTTCCACATATATTGTCAAAATGAATTATATTTTTACCGCATTTCATTATCATTATTGCAACTTTTGCTAATACCATTCATAACGAATAAGGTTTCATCAATCGTTTTTAAAGGTTGAAATCAGGGAGCAATACGACAGGCTTCTGATTACAATAAGTTATATTCACGAAGTATTATCTTTTTTCGAACTACAATTGATAACAATTAGTTTTTCATCGGCCGTTTTCACAGCACGGCTTTAATATTTTCTACATTGTGTATCTCTTTGAATACAATTTACAACAAATAGGTTTTCATCAGCTGTTTCCACGTCTACTATTTGTTATTAATTGTAATAACGTTAAGTACTATTCTTTCTCTGCGTTTTTCTCGAAAAAATTCATCAAAACATGTCTATGAATCCAAAAAATATTCTTCGTTTACTAAGACATAGTTTCAGTGATTCGCAGTATGATGTTGAATCGATTGTGACAGAAGATGAAAGATCATTTGCAGCTTATTTGGAAGATCTCATTAAATCTTCTGTTGGTTCCAACGTGTTCACTGAAACTTACGAAATATTGTGTTATAATGATGACAGCGTAATACCTGATGCTGTTGAAGTCGATGACGATTTTGAAGATGACTTTGAATGTGTTGTTCAAGATGATAAAAAACTGAAAGTTGAGATAGACGTTGATTATAAAAACAGAGCGGTCAAGTTTTGGCGATCTGCTAAAAATGGTAACATGAGCTTTAGTACGGTAAAAAGTAGATTTAAGAGGGTTCCAGATAAAAAAACGTTGTACAGGTGGGAAGCACAAGTAGCGGAGGGAGGCACAAGAAATGAGAAATTGTTTCGTATCAGTACATATGTTTTAGATCAATTCAAAAATGCTATGGAAAAATCACTACCTGTTCATGATTTAGAGTTGAAAAGATGGGCTTTGAAAGCAAGGGATGATGTTAAACTATGAAATAAACTCTTCTCTGCTTCTTCCAAATGGATCCATACTTTCAAAGTGAGACATGGAATAGTATCTAGAAAGATTAACAAGTTTGTTACGAAAACCCAGATAACGAGTAAAGAAACTCTCGTACAGAAGAGTAATGAATTCATTGCAACAGTGAGATCAGAAATATTATCTATAGGAGAAGATAGTGTATTCAATTCTGATCAATCAGGCTTTAATTTAGAATCACATGCAGGGCGTACATTGTCATTTAAAGGTATTTTGAAAGTTGAATGCTTGGCTCAATCTATAAATTCACTGACTCACAGCTACACTATACAGCCTTTTATATCTGCAAGTGGGGTCTTAAAATCACCTTTGCTAATAGTGTTACAAGAGACACAAGGTAAATTTGGTTCGATCGTCAGAAACAATATTTATAAAGCTGAAAATATTCTTGTGCTTGCTTCGAAATCTGGCAAACTTTCATCAGATCTTGCTGTAAAATGGTTTGTCGATGCTTTTTTGCCTAATGTTAATGAAGCATCGGCTCTATGTTTAGACTCTTGGACTGGACAAACGGAAGAAAAGTTCGATGTTATAGATAAGCGTGGTAAAAGAGTCAAAATTTTAACTATTCCCGCAGGGACAACTGGTATGATCCAACCATTAGATGTTTATACATTCAGACCATGGAAGAACTTTCTTAAACATTTCTCGGACTTAATCATACTATATAACTACGACATCAATTTATATTTGAGGAATAACATCTTAAAGATTCAGTCATTGATTCATAACCAGTTCTCATCACCAAAATTTGTAAATTTATTCAAATACGCTTGGTGGAAAAGCGGGTATACTTCAGAAAAACCAGAAAAATGTGCAACACCTGTGGAATACTGCTTCGAGAATTGTGATACACACTGTAGGTTTTGCACAAACATTTCCATCATAAAATGCGCTTGGTGCAACGAATCTTTATGTATACAACACTTTTTTGCTTCAGACTATAATGCTTCTCCTCACTACTGCGAAAGATACGTGAAATGAAGGCAATATTTTTAATTCCATCCTTTTCTTTTCAGCAAGATATGGGGAATTAAAATTCAAGTATATGGAGAAGGCCGCACCTTGTCTTCAGTGGCCGGGTCAAATCTCTATCTTGCCTTCACTGGTCGGGTAGTACCACTATCTTACCTTCACTGGTCGGGTAGTACCACTATTTTGCCTTCACTGGTCGAGTATAGTACCACTATCTTGCCTTCACTGGTCGGGTAGTACCACTATCTTGCCTTCACTGGTCGGGTATAGTACCACTATCTTGCCTTCACTGGTCGGGTAGTACCACTATCTTGCCTTCACTGGTCGGGTATAGCATCACTATCTTGCCTTCACTGGCTGAGTAGACCTTCCCATTGCCTTCAGTTTCCGCCATTTGGATGCGTCATATTGAATTTTTCATCCGCCACCTCTAGATTGATATAACTGTTGCCAAAATCGTAATCATGTATCTAATAAACTTCGCAAGTGGCGTTAAATAAAGTTTTTGAAACTTCTGCGATTTTGTCCACCATTTTGTATTTGCCATTCTGAATCTCGTTAAACTAATGTCAAAATCGTCATTGGCGATCTCAAAAACACGCAGACAATGAAATTATGATAGAGAAATGTCGTAAAAGCTGTAAGAGAATGACACTTATGAGTAGCGTTAGTTAGCATTGTGCTAAATGGTGTTAAACTTTCGAATGCGTTTTCTAACCTTAAAACGCCTTGTTAGCCAAAATAAAAAAAACACGTGTTTAATGTTTTTCGATGTACTACGTGTGTGCAAAGTTTCAAGAATATCGGCGAATAGCACTTGAGTAGTGTTACTTGTTAGTCAAAAGTTTATTAGACTCAAAATTCCGGATAAGCTACTTGGTAGCGCAGCGTCGAGAACAGTGACTTTCAATGCTCGGATTCCGTTTTTTTTTTATGTACTGTGTCGGGACACTCTCGGCCGGTGAGGGTATACCCGGTCGGCGGAGCGATTGCGGGGAGTGGGAATAAACAGAAATGGATATTACTACTATTTCTCAAACCCACAAAAAAATTGATGAAGACAAGGAGGGCGCTAGGGACAGAGTTTCACAGCCATCTCCGGTAAGCGCGATGCTGACCAGATCAGCCGAGAAGGGAGCAAGCAAGATCCCAATTAAAGCTTACGGACGTCTTGACAGTAGACTAACACCTTATGTCAAGATCAAGAAGATGGAAGTGGTCAACCTCTCCCCCCCGTAAGTTACGGAAGGTTGTAGCGAGCAAGGGGCCTGCTGAGTCAATTCCCAGCACCAGCAGGGGAACATGGAGTGCTATCCTTGTGCCGCGCGTCAAGAACGGCACTCAGTGTGGAGTTCCGCCCCCTCCCCGCAGACAGCAATGCTTCCGGTAAGCGGACTCCAGTCCCTCAAAGGAGCCCTAAGGCCAACCCCTCGACTGAATTCCCCCTTTGCTAACCAACACTTGAGGTGGAGGAGGAGGAGGAGAGCGAAGAGGTCGACGTCCTCATGGCTGAGAAGTACGTGAGGTACTGACTTAAAAGAGAGAAGGAAAGAGAAAGAGCACAGAAAGAGAAAGAAAGAAAAAATCCAGGAAATCCTGGGTCCTCGCAGACGAGAGCGTGGAACGCCTTTCTGGAGGTCGAGGCTCGGCTCGAGAAAAAGCTATCACAGGCCCCAACCCTAAATCTAGCGTCCCAAATAATGAGACTACCTAAATGTTTAAAGCGGCCAGCTGCTCGGCAAACATGAAGGGTACATTGGTCAAAATGGCCGCCGTCACATGTAGGGCGGCGACAAATATCCTAGCGACCCGGGCCAGGAATGAAAGAGGTTTGGAGGAACCTTCCACTTCCCGGATGGCAGAAGATCGCCTCTGGGAAGAGAATAGAGAGCTGAGGAGGGAAATTGAGAGGCTGAAAGCCTACATTGGGGTGAATCCCCCCTTCACTCCGACCAAAGGCAAGGACTCCCATAAAAGGTTCCGTAGGAATATATTGAGAGCTCGGATGAAGGGGAAGACCCTCATCCCGAGAGAATATATTTCCCCCTTCTTTCCTTCTTCCACTGTGGAGAAAAATGAGAGAAAAAGGCTGGTATCTCCACCATCCCACCGACCAGAGATACCAGGTGCTATATCTTGGGTCCTACGATCGGGGGGGTTCCGCGCCCCATGGAAGTTTATCCACAGGAGCTAAAACTTAGAACCCGAACTTAAGGCGGAGTACGACGATATACTCGACAGGATATTTGTCTGGGAGATTTAATCTCTTCGTGGAAGGGATAGTATCTGTACCTCCCCTTGCCCCTCAGCGGACCGCTTCAGTATCTGGAGGGGAAGTGGGTATCCACACCCCCTCTCAGAATATAGCTGAGGAACGAGAAGATCCCCCCCCTGCAGCTCCCTCTGTCGAAGCAAAGTTACAGGAAGAGAGGAAACCTGCAAAGAAGAAGAAGGGCAAGAAGAAGAAGAGCAGAGACCAAGCGTCCCCCTACAACGGGGCCACAATCGGCTCAGAAGGGGAAGGGAGGGGCAATGCTCTCTCAACCCAAAAGAGTCGTCCTAAGGGTCCTATTCTCGAATTACTCGCAAACTTGCGCATACGATTCGAGCAGTCGAAGATACGAATACGCTCGTTAATTGCTATTCTCGAACGAAAGATTCGTGTACTCGAAACTCGTGCGTATACGCTTCCTTACGAACGTGAATTAGATCTGGCAACGATCCAAATACTAATCTAACTGATGTTTAATATTCTTACATATAACCTTTTTGTTCTACTGACTGTTCTGCATATATCAATATATATCTTACAACACTATGGATAAAAAGAAAAGAAGCGGTAATATAACACAAGAGCAAAGATGTTTTCTCATCGAATTTATGAAAGCTTATCCAGAATTAGTATCAGGAAAGTTTTCTAAAACCTTTACGTACGATCATGCTGCAAAGTTATGATAAGACGTGACGGAAATTTTAAACGCTTGCAACGGTGCTGAGAAAAATTGAAAATCATATCGCAAGATAATTACAATAATTATCTATTATTTTTTCATATTTATAGGATATTCACTAATTATTATTAAATAATCCAGAATATTAATTTATAACATAAATTTGAAACAATTTATTTCTAGTGTTGGCAAGATTATCGTTCTCACAGCAAAACGAAGCAAGCAGAAATAAACATAGAACGGCATACAACTGGAGGTGGGGCACAATGCAGTTCTTACATCAGACGAAGAACAAGTATTAGAATTAATTCCATCGTCATTAACTAAGGCCCACGCAAATATTTTAGTCATGTATGGACATGACTCTTAGCGAAGAGGTTTGTGATCAAAATGCATATTTATTTAGTTTAATAATTAGTAATTATACTTATGAATTGTTATTTATATCTATAGGATAATTTGCCATTAGTGGAAACAGAAGAAGTAGAATTCCTTGATGATGACTGCGATGCCGTTCAAACGTTATTAACTACTTCCTCTATACAGGCAACCAAAACATCAAACAATAATTATAACGATGAGGAGATTGAAAATTATGATCCATCTACGCGTACAAAGTTGAAATGATTATCCTCAAAGCAAAAGGTTAACGAAATAAAAGATTCTACGGTATATTATAACCGAAGTTGCAGAAAAAGCTATATTTTAAAGAGGAAATTCTGCGAAAAGATCATACAATGTAGAAAAAGAACAGCCAAAGCTCAGGAACGAATAGCCGCAGTTGCAGAGAAATGTGCAACAGAGAACTGCAAAATAATGTGATTATATTATATTTTTATAATTTTTATTTTTTATTTGAACGTTTTTTAGTTTCAAGAGATTATTATTTTTAAAGTAAATTCAGATTAAATGAAAGTAATTTAATCGACCACACCGGCAATATTTATTGATGGAAAATTCACAACGTTTCGACCATGGGTTTTGGTCCTTATCAAGTGAACTGAAATTATTACATATAATATAAACAATAAATGAATTACGATAAAATGTGACCAAAAAAATGGAGAAAGAAGAAAAAATCATATACATACATTATCTTAGGTAACTAATACGTGGTGAGAAATAAAGAAATCACTGTGTTAAGTCATGTCGACCTCTCGATCCAACACAAAGAGAAAGACTAAACCACCTTTATTAGTCTATCATAAATATCGTTTAAACTTTCAGTGTCCTTTTGTAAGTTAACAGTGTTGTCAGACTTTTTGATGAAAAACATTTCAGCAATTTCTCTCTTTCTCACATGTCTCTCATTATGCAGAATAACCGGTGTTGACCAATCGAAGTCATGATTAAGTTCCAATTTATGTTTGCTAACCACAGAAAGATTGCTTTCGTGCAATTTAATGTTGTTGCAATGTTCTTTGATACGAGTGCCTAAATGTCTTTTTGTTTGGCCAATATATGACATATTACAATTTTTACAGTTTAACTTGTAAACAACCTCAGTCCTGTTATTAATAGGCAATCTATCTTTTCCACGTTTAATTAATGAATTCAGTTTATTAGGTACATTATAGACAACCTTCAGACCAACATTTTTGAAAAGGCGACTAATCTCATCACTTAAGCCCTCTACAAACGGCAACGAAATGTAAAATGATGTAGTCGCATTATCACATTCCGTATTCATATTTACATTGTCGCGGTGTTTCTAGCAATTATTCGTTAGGCTGAAAAATGTGTGAATGCTCTCTCCACAGGATATGCGTCAATGCCGTTGCCACGGATGGATTCTGTCGCTCTTCTATCTTCCTCTGGAAATTCAGATTCAGATTATTATTTCTAAAGAAAATTTGTTTATTTTAAGTTCGTAATTTTATACATGTAACGTGATATATGATGATTAATTTTATATTTATTCACATAAGTTTTAACTTACAAAAAGAGTGAGATTATGTTACTAATCGGTGCTTTTATTTAAGGAATGCCTTTCTATAAGGAATATGCTTTACATAAGAAATGTTTTCCTCTATTGTGATATTCGTATGTAAATGTATTACGAAAACTTACCAAAGTATTAATTAATATTAATAATAAATGAACAATGTTACGAAATGAATATTTTTTAATTTATATGTAATAATTATAAAATTTTGACAAATATATTATAATATATTTTTCTATAAATAGTGTATTTTTAATCAAACATGTTGAGAAGACCTATTTACACGGCGAGAAAAGACGTTATAAAATATATTGTAATTCAAGTAAAATAGTTTCTAACTATTTTATTTTGTATTAATCGGCCCGCTGCTAAATCCGGATGTGTTCTACGTGCATTTCTTATTTCTGGAATATCAATTTCTAGAATATTATCATCATACATTCCAAAATCTAATACATTGTCTCCTTCTTCTGGTAATAGATCTGGAATATTATGTGCAATGCACATATTATGGAGAACAGACACAGGTATTGATTATGTTAGATGCTATAACTGGAGAATAGTGTAACACTCGACGCTTTAGGCAACAACGAAATCTTATTTTTAAAAGGCCGTTACATCTTTCAATTAACGAATAGCAAGACATTAGTCCTTCATTATATCGAGCCTTTAGGGTTATCGGCTGTATGTTAGCAATAGGCCTAGGTTAACCTGACCTGTATGAAGATAGCACCCCATTTTTCAAATTTTAAAATTCTAAGTTGTTCCAGGTTGTTCTAGACTTGTTCCAAATTGTTCCAGAAGATTAAATTTTTATAATAAAAATTTTCGCGGAAAATTAAAAAAAAATGATTTTTTGACGTGGCACCCAATTTTTCAAAAATCAAACTTTTAAAGGTTGTTCCAGATTGTTCTAGTGGTTCCAAACATTGTTCCAAAGTATTAATTCTCCAAACAAAGAATTTAAAAGATATACTAAAAGTATAGTATCGAGCGCTCAAACAGTATTTTTACGCCTACAGCTATCATTATCATCCTATGAACATCAAATTACATATTTAAGCTAATAATTAATGTAACAACCCAGAACAACTCTCATTTTTGCCAGAACAAATTTTTAAAGGGCACTTTACTCTTGGAGAAAGACACTTTTTTACATTTTTTTGTATTTTTAGACCGATAACGGCACGTCAGCGACACCAAAATGTAGAACAATAATAACTTGACATAGAACAACCCGGAACAACTCTCATTTTTGCCAGAACAAATTTTTAAAGGGCACTTTACTCTTGGAGATAGACTCTTTTTTTTGCATATTTTGGCCGATAAAGTCGCCTCAACCGTCCGAAACTGTAGAACAATAACATCTAAGCATAGAACAATTTGGAACAGCTCTCAGTTTTTTCGGAACTATTATACAAAGGGGACTTTATTCTTGGTGGCAGATGAAGACTAATACCTTCCTCTCCCTGAGTGGATTTAGCTGGGAAAGTTTCGAGAAACTGGCGATTGCACAATTGTGAATTCAGTGTTTTAATCTTTTTTAGGGTGCTTGATTATTGTGAGTCCCCTTGCCTCTCACGACACTTATGTCTTATATACAGGGTGTAACTGAAAAAGCGCCTACGGAGCAAATAGCGTTATTCCGGATTAAAATTCGAGTCGAAAAATCCTGAACAATTTTTTTCTATAATGCTTAATAAAGCGGTAATTATTGAGTAAACTTGCGCCAATAAGCACCGACATTTAGACGGGCGCACGTCAGTAAGCCGCGCGTCTGGTAGCGTGCGTGAGCGCTCCGCCGTTTCGGCGCTATGTTATACCGCTATCGTGCAATATTCTTATGCGTTGTAATAATGTGAAAAACTTTAATTTGCATTAAAAATCATATTTCTTCCGTCAAAAGCGTTTCCTTAAAAAAAATGTCGACAAGGAGGCTAAAAGTTACCGTTTTATTAAGCATTATAGAAAAAAATAGTTCAGGACTTTTCGACTCGATTTTTAATCAGGAAAAACACTATTTGTTCCGCTTTATCAGTTACATCCTGTATATTAAATCTTATGCCTATATATGTATATTAAATATCTTATGCCTATATATTAAATATATTATGTCTATATATTGCTTATCTTATATAATTAAATTTTAATGTTAATTAAAATTAATTAGTTTAAAATTTTTTCATATAAAGAAATTTTTTTATAACTTTTTTGTATTTTTAATATTTTTTTAACTTTTTTTTGTTTTAACTAAAATATTTTCGACATTTAAAGTTTTTAAAATTTAAATTTGTATATAATAAGTATATACGTATTATATATAATAATTATATATAAGTAACAAATATGTATTAAATTTTAAATTTTTACATATATGCACATTTGTGAGTTTATTTCTGTAAAATTACATAAATATACTTTGGTTTTAAGTGTTTGTATTTATCGGAATTTTGCTTCGTAATATCACTAATTTTCATATAAATTTCAGAACTGGGAATAACGGGTTTCCCGTCAGGATTTACAATATCACGTAAATCATGCGCAGCAATATCAAACAATTTTGAAGAAATAGCAAACGACGTCAATATCGCATACAAAATGCCGAAAAATATTTTCTTACTTTTTTTAATAAGTATAATTTTCGAAATGATCTTAAGATCGGCCACTCTTAAGATAGTGTACGCGATATAAAATGCTAATCACAAGTACAAATGTTCAGTAAGCTAGCGAAAAACGATCGACTACGATCTGCTCATGAACGCACAAAAAACAAATGCGATAACGCTGGTACGGAGCAGTGATGCCAGAATGCCCACGCTAGCAACAGCATATGCGCGCGCAACTGTCCTAATCATAATGAAGAGGGAAACATACACAAGCGCCGTACCGCGTACATGTGGCACACTGCGTCTACGTTGAGCGCCTCCGTACCAGCGTTATCGCATTTGTTTTCTGTGCGTTCATGAGCAGATCGTAGTATGTGCATATATGTAAAAATTTAAAATTTAATACATATTTGTTACTTATATATAATTATTATATATAATACGTATATACTTATTATATACAAATTTAAATTTTAAAAACTTTAAATGTCGAAAATATTTTAGTTAAAACAAAAAAAAGTTAAAAAAATATTAAAAATACAAAAAAGTTATAAAAAAATTTCTTTATATGAAAAAATTTTAAACTAATTAATTTTAATTAACATTAGAATTTAATTATATAAGATAAGCAATATATAGACATAATATATTTAATATATAGGCATAAGATATTTAATATACATATATAGGCATAAGATTTAATATACAGGATGTAACTGATAAAGCGGAACAAATAGTGTTTTTCCTGATTAAAAATCGAGTCGAAAAGTCCTGAACTATTTTTTTCTATAATGCTTAATAAAACGGTAACTTTTAGCCTCCTTGTCGAAATTTTTTTTAAGGAAACGCTTTTGACGGAAGAAATATGATTTTTAATGCAAATTAAAGTTTTTCACATTATTACAACGCATAAGAATATTGCACGATAGCGGTATAACATAGCGCCGAAACGGCGGAGCGCTCACGCACGCTGCCAGACGCGCGGCTCACTGACGTGCGCCCGTCTAAATGTCGGTGCTTATTGGCGCAAGTTTACTCAATAATTACCGCTTTATTAAGCATTATAGAAAAAAATTGTTCAGGATTTTTCGACTCGAATTTTAATCCGGAATAACGCTATTTGCTCCGTAGGCGCTTTTTCAGTTACACCCTGTATATAAGACATAAGTGTCGTGAGAGGCAAGGTGACTCACAATAATCAAGCACCCTAAAAAAGATTAAAACACTGAATTCACAATTGTGCAATCGCCAGTTTCTCGAAACTTTCCCAGCTAAATCCACCCAGGGAGAGGAAGGTATTAGTCTTCATCTGCCACCAAGAATAAAGTCCCCTTTGTATAATTGTTCCGAAAAAACTGAGAGCTGTTCCAAATTGTTCTATGCTTAGATGTTATTGTTCTACAGTTTCGGACGGCTGAGGCGATTTTATCGGCCAAAATATGCAAAAAAAAGAGTCTATCTCCAAGAGTAAAGTGCCCTTTAAAAATTTGTTCTGGCAAAAATGAGAGTTGTTCCGGGTTGTTCTATGTCTAGTTATTATTGTTCTACATTTTGGTGCGGCTGACGTGCCGTTATCGGTCGAAAAATACAAAAAAATGTAAAAAAGTGTCTTTCTCCAAAGTGCCCTTTAAAAATTTGTTCTGGCAAAAATGAGAGTTGTTCTGGGTTGTTACATTAATTATTAGCTTAAATATGTAATTTGATGTTCATAGGATGATAATGATAGCTGTAGGCGTAAAAATACTGTTTGAGCGCTCGATACTATATTTTTAGTATATCTTTTAAATTCTTTGTTTGGAGAATTAATACTTTGGAACAATGTTTGGAACCACTAGAACAATCTGGAACAACCTTTAAAAGTTTGATTTTTGAAAAATGGGGTGCCACGTCAAAAAATCATTTTTTTTCAATTTTCCGCGAAAATTTTTATTATAAAAATTTAATCTTCTGGAACAATTTGGAACAAGTCTAGAACAACCTGGAACAACTTAGAATTTTAAAATTTGAAAAATGGGGTTCTAATTTCATAGGTGTTAACCAGAGACATCTGCAAATTAACGTAATTATTATATAAAAGCATACGCATTCATGAAAACGCATGATTGAAATAAAAAATTGTATAGATATATATTGTGTATACCGAGCAAAACAGAATGTATTTCTCCCATATCTTGCATATATTAGTTGTCTAACATTTGAATTATTCGAAATATATACATCATGCGAGCTTCCTGGGAATCCTATTTTTACATTTATGATTCTTAACCGGTAATCACATATCTAAAAAGAAAAATGCAGCTATTAAAATATATACATATATACATATATACATATATATATATACATATATATATATATATATATATATATATATATATATATATACAGGGTGATCCAAAATAACCCCAGTGTTCTTGAATTGACACATTCTTGAATCAATTCTAAGACGATTTTTCTTTGGCAAAATTTCGTCCGAAGCTTAGTTTTTGAATTATTAAAGGAAGTAGTTAACGTACCACGGGTCGGATACAAGAGGCAAGCAAGGGTGGCGCGATTCACCGTCAGACGCGGGTGCTTACGCGGGGCGCCTGCTGCGATCAGCTGATCGTTTTACACATACAGACACACATGCGAACACATACATTCTCTCTCTGTCTGTCTGTCTGTCTGTCTCTCTCTCTCTCTCTCCCCCTCTCTCTCTCTTTCATTCGCTCACTCACCTGTAACTTTTTTTTTTTTTTTACGAGAGAGGGGAAAATGCATTTTATGCATACCCACCGGTCGATCCAGTGAGTTATGTGGGACTCGAGTACCAAGTCGAATTACCAACTCGGTACTCCCTACCCATTAAAAACCCCTCTCTTTTCACGAATTTCCTTTGACACACTGTCCCTCTGACTTCCCGAGATCTGTTTTCACATAACGTCAAAAAATAGTTATTATTACCTTGTATTTATTACTTTTACTATTATCATATAAAATATTAATATTAAATATTTATTTAACTATTTTATCTATTTATTTATTTATTTATCTATTTCACCTATTTATTTTTAACTATTTATTATCAATGACCGATTTTCGATCTTCGGGTCGGAGGGATTTTCCGCTCTTCCAGTCCCGATTGACCACAGTCCCGATTGACCACAGTCCCGATTAACCACAGTCCCGATTGACCACGGTGATATTGACCACGTTGATATTAACCACGTTGCGATTGACCACAGTCCCGATTGACCACAGTTGATATTGACCACGGTTGATATTGACCACAGTCCCGATTGACCACGGTGAAATTGACCACGGTGATATTGATCACGTTGCGATTGTCCACCTTACCTACCGGTGGGGTGGTTGCGGGAGGGGGGCCGAAGGCCCCCCTTGCACCTCCCGCGTGTGTGTGTACATATGTGGTCAATATCACCGTGGTCAATATTACCGTGGTCAATATCACCGTGGTCAATATCAACGTGGTCAATATCATCGTGGTCAATATTAACGTGATCAAATGGGGCGCTCCCGTGTGTGTGTGTGTGTGTGTGAGAGAGAGAGAGAGAGAGAGAGAGAGAATGTGCACGCATATACACACATGCACGTTAATTCTCTCTCTCTCTCTCTCTCACTTATTATTTATTCTTACCTTGTAGAGATTCATATTGCTGATAAATGATTGTTACACATGTAACACATTGTTGATAACAATGAGACATTATCCTAATACACACACATACACTCTGACACACCGTGTTAGACGAAAGCGAAGTTTTTTTCTTTTCTTCGTATCTACTTACGAATTTACTCACGCACTTATTCACTCACGATCGATAAAAATTTACTAACAATTTATAAACGAATTTATAAACGATTAACGCACTCAATTACTAACCACACACTCGTTATAAATTAATTATGAAAACGACTTACGAGAAAAAAGAAACGTATTAACAATGTACCGCGCGCGTTACTCGATGCGAAAACTGCGCGACGCGACGATCGTCGACAACAAGCAGGTTAGGTTGGTACTAGCGGCTAGGTCCTAGGCGCTAGTACCAACCTGCTGATGATCAGACTAAATTATTCTCTCTTGATGTTGTATCTCTTTTCACTAACGTTCCGCTGAATTTAGTTGTTGGAGGTGTTGCAAAAAAATGGCATTTACAAAAAAAATAAAATTAAAATTCCTTATTTCGAGTTTATAACAGGATTATGTCTAATAATGAATTCCACCTATTTTAAGTTTAATGGTAAGGTTTATAAACAGATTTTGGCCCCGATGGGTTCCCCCCTCTCCCCTATCCTTGCGGACATTGTCATGGAAAATCTTGAAGAAATATCACTTTCTCGTTTACCTTGTCATATTCCATTATATGTTAGATATGTCGATGATATTGCCATAGCAGCTCCTTCCGGTCTCATTCCTGACATTTTAAATATGTTCAACTCCTTCCATACAAGATTACAGTTTACAATAAAAGTCCCGGAAATAAACTCTTTGAATTTTTTGGACATTACAATTATAGTCAACGGGGAACACTTGGAGTTTAATTGGTTTAGAAAACCTACATTTTCAGGTAGATTCTTAAGGGGGGGGGTAGGGTTAATTCGCTATAAAAAAAGCACATTTTTGGGATTTTTTTTTAGGACACGCTCAATAAAAATGTTTTATTATAATTAGCATATAATAAAGTAATATTTCAAGAGTATTTTGAAAAATTTTCATTGAAAAATATGCAGAAATGAGCCGTGGACAGCAAATCTACGCAGACGTCTCGAAAAAATTTTTTTTGCGGTGGACAGCATAACTCATCACTGAATCATCTGAAATCAAAAATTCAAAAAGATTTCATTAGTTTATGAGTTTCTCGAGGTAACAACGTCGAGATTTTTTTTTTTATTGATTTTAAAATTTTTGAGATCACTTAGAAGTCAAAAAGTCGATTTTTCATAAAAAAATCGGCCATTTTGTTGTTGTAAAATAAATTATGAGCATTAAAAAAAAATCTCGACGTTGTTACCTCGTCATTTATGTGTAGAAAGTGTGTACAAAATTTCAAAACGATCGGTTCATTAGATTTTGAGATAGAGTGTCCACCGACTTTAAAAATACTAGTTTTGAGAAAAACGCGTTTAAAGTTTTGCATACTAAAAAATCGTAAATTAAACTTTAATAAAGCAGTTTTTTTTGTTTTACTTACATAGAATCATCAATGCCAGCTCCATAGAGCGAAGAACTTCCAGCTAGGATGTCTAAAGCATCTTGTTGCTTTTGTCTGCGGAGAATTCTGCCTTCTTTGCTTTCATTCGCAGCTTGTTGATTCGCTGTTTATTCGATTATTATCTACTCTCCGCGCCCATTCATGGCAACTGATCCCCGAACTGATCCCCATATCTTGCATGAATGCCAGCAGAGCAAAACAGCCTTCATTGAATGTACATGTTGCCATATTAGCTGCGATTTCAACGATTTCAGCGTTACCACTCACGTTTTTTGGTGTAATTTTCCAAATGAGCTGATTCAAGCTTTCATTATTATTTTGAGTGAAGCCTCCAATACATCGCTCTAAAAGTGCGTCTTTACTCAAGTCCTCGTAAATAGGTTTAATAGCATTTAAAACATCAATTGGAAGTGCACTGTAGCTATGTTTGAATGACTGCAATTGATTTTCAGCTGCAGCTCTCTGCCATTCACACCACGAGTCTGCGCCACTTGGGCACTTTTCGTGTTGCGGATTTTTGTCAGTTGAACTGTAGTGGTAGTAAGTTGCCCAAATAGCATTTTTCATTTTTTCCAAAGAATCATGATTGCGTCGAATGGCTAGACCATAGTAAACCGTTAGTTTATCTATCATTTTACCGGTAAGCTTACCTTTGCCTGAAAGACTCTTTCTTTTTACTTTTTTTCCGGCTGTAGTCTCGGTTTCCACTAGAGTATTATTCACTACATTACGTAGGCGGGTACCCATACGTTTTTGAACGTGTCCTACACATTCTTTTTTATTTATTACAAATTCTTCACCATAAGGTTTAGAATTTATGAGGCCTGTGTATGATTTTGAGTCACCATCTCCGATATAGTTGCGATACTTCACTTGATTATTCATTGAACGATGGAACATTATTTTAATCGCATCAACTTCCATATTTCCAGACGGTCCAGTATGATTAGCTTGACATTTTCCGTCAGTTACATGAGCTTCATGCCACTCTCTATATTCTGCGGTATCCAGTTTCTTTTCCCAAATTTTGCAATTATGACAGTAGGCACTTTTTACACAAAGATCTATAACTTTTCCAGTGTAGTATCCTATCAATGAAGTCACGCCATATAATGAAGAAAATCCTCGTTTCTTCCAGGTTCCATCACCTGAAACGGTCAATTCTGATGTATCCTCTACATTATTTTGTTTACAAGTTGCTTCTTTTTCTTCTTTTATAGCAGAAGAAAAAAACAACTGTGCAACATTTTTTATATTCGAACACATTTTTTTTACATATTCACTGTATGTTGATTTTGATAAAAAAGAACTTGTTAAATCCATCAGGCCGCAAAATTTTTCACATCCAGCTAATCCCAAGCCTAGGACTCGCATAACGAAAATGAATCGACAATTTATTTCATAAACACCAGATGAAATTCTGTTACTAGACGGAATGTACCGGGGCTGTTTACACTTTTCGCATGTAACTTTGAGGTTAAATCCTAGACCTTCCTTTCTACACGATTGAAAACTAATTTTTCCATCACACTGAACACACTTTACTAATGTAGAGATGGTAGAAAAAACTAGCAAAAAATCAACGATTCTATAATGTTTTTCTAAATCCTCCGTTACATCTTGAGCATCGCTTACTTTTATTTTTTTTGATGACGCACTATTCGTTTTAATGTCCTCTCTCTCGCGTTTGTGTGGGGGTACCCTTTTTTTTGACCTATTTATCCTTGAACCACTCTTCGCACGATCTTCTCTGCTAACTTTTTTTGGCATTTTAATGCAGAAAAAAAAAATCTTGGCAAAAACTAAGGCGAAAATTACGGCGCACGTGTATACCTGCGTACTTCTGAACTGTACTGTATACTAACTGAATCTACACAAGGCATGAATACAAGCATAGAATACGTAAACATAGACTCTCCGACGTTGAAAGAGGGGTAGGAATTAGACAGAGAGAGTGGAACAGCTGCCAAACATTCCCGCTGCGCATGCGTTGGGCAGTTGCTCGCTTTGCAGGTTTGTTCGGTTTTGAGGGACGGAGACTAACAGCTCCATATCTCTGCGAGTTTAACTCCAATCGACTTGAAATTTTGGCACAATAATCTTGAAATGATGTACTTTTATATGACAAATTTTCAAAAAATCGAAAAAAAAAATACCCTACCCCCCCCTTAAATTTTTATTCATGCCATCCATTAACTCACAAAAAGGGAGTGATCATAGGATTAATAGATAAAATTTTTAAACTATCACATCCTCGTTACCACGAAAAAAATTTAGCGGATGCGATTAATATTCTTCTCCATAACAGTTATCCAATGGACTTCATTTTTAAAACGATTCACAATAGAATAAAATATCTAATCACAAATAGTAATATTCCAGAAACTCCTTCTCAAGCGACCACCTCTTCGTGTCTTTCGTTTTTCACTATACCATACATAAAAAACTTTTCCGAGAAATTTTTCACTTTAGCAAAAGACTTAGATAAAACTTTGGCATTCACAGTAAAGAATAAATTAAATACAATGGTAAAATTACACAAGGATTCTCTTACAAAGATGCATCAATCCAATATTGTCTACAAATTATGCTGTAGTAAGCGAAGCCTCATATGTAGGCCAAACGAAAAGACAGTTAAAGACTCGTATTAATGAACACGAAAAAAATATTAATCAAAGAGATGAAAATCTTAATGTCATCATCATACATAGATTATAGGGTCATGAATTTAATTGGAATTGGAGGCTATAATTTTGGATAAAGAACCGTCCTATAAAAAGAAAATCATTTCTGAAATGTTACATATTACACAACAGAAATTTGGTCTCAACATTCAAAGTGACACTGATAAATTGGATAAAGTATATCTTTCGGTACTCAATAAATGCCAGTGATTGGATATATGTATATATCATTCAATGCTTCCCGCCTTTACGCCCCACACGCCATCTACCTAGTGTTTCTTCTGGTGATTCCCGCGCTCAACGCAATCCCGAACACCGTTTCCCCCACTTCCCTCCCATCTTCCCTCTTCCCTCTCCTACCTGCCGTGCCTTCAGCTCTCATTACGTTACGACGCACATTACCGGTATCTTTTGTTACGCATTTGGCGTGTGTTCTCTTTACAACGTGCATCTTTAACTTTAATAACGGCTATATTAATTGTGTGAGAGTATGAAAATCATATTTCGGTCATGGTTCTTTCTATTTTTCATTGTAATTATATTGTTTTGTTTGAGCATGTGCTTTTGGCGTAAGATGTGGTTGCTCTGCTTGTGCTTTATAATTTCAGATATTTGATCTCCTGCAAGTGCCCTTTCTCATCTATATTAGCAATTGTTTGCATATCACACGTGATTTATTTTGGCTTCGAGGCATATCATTTCTGCATTGTATCACACGCAATAAAATCTCGTGAGTATGTGACTGCATGGCTCATAACCGTTTTACAGGAAAGGACATAAGCAAGGTGAGCTTCCTATTTTTGCGTCGAGCCGTTGCTCGTATTTGGTTATTTCATTATTGACTCTGTAATTTCATTTGACTTTTATGTGTTTTACGAATTTCTTTCAATTTCAAAACTATGTTATAAATTTGAATGAAATAAGAATGTGGACTCTACCAGATCCTTTAAAAGTTTTATTGCTTTGACTTCTGTGCGATGACTATAATTTAAAGTATTTTTTAATATAATTCAGTTAATTGTTTATATGGTTTTGACATTGAAAAGGACCTGGAGTAAGGTCGAAACGTCTGTCGACAGAATTTCTTACATATTATTTGCGGTCTTTATTTTGTATAAGTAATATGCTCTAATAATTATGTAATATAATTTAAGAATTTTTCTACGCAATACGTTCAGCATTTTTGGTTCTATTGCCTTTACCTTCAATTTGCGATTCAGAAAGCAGTGTTATTTGTTGAAGAATTTTAGATAACAAAAATGTACAAAGGACGAAGTTCGCAAGTTTCGATTCAATTACTATGTAAAAATATACATATACAATATGCTAAGCAATACGCGAACGCCACATAAATATATAACATAAAAGCAGTGGGTACATATACAGAATTAGTCCAATAAAAAATTCATATTTTTTTCAAAAATCATTAGAGATAGAAAAAGATCAAAATTGAAAAAGGTAGGAATACATACTATAGTGACCATGAGGAACACTGAATGTCCTTTTCCATATTACCATATTACCAACTATAATATCCTTCTTTTAAATAAGAAGCAGTACTTTTGAGTTATTCCATAGATAATATTCAATGTCTTTAATAACTTTTGTATCAGAACATTTTTTTTGAAAAATCGATTCGTTGTCGAGATATATACAAAATTAAAAATCGGAATAAAACTTTGAATTTGGGTGTCTAGAAACATTGAGCTTACTCTGCAATTATTTGAAAATTAGTACGTTTTTTATAAAATAATTAACGAAACGTTTTGTTTGCATTCACTGTAAGTTATCATCAAAATTACTCATTAAAATATATATTTATATGTATAAAATATATTGTTACGTTTGGTGGACTCCACGATTCTTTTCTTCCTTCGAAACGATATCGTGGAAGAAACAAATCAAGGATCGGCTTGTATTTGAAACACAAAGCGATCCTTCTTAAGAATAATGATAGCGCATAAAAGAACGCAACCTAATCCGTGTATATAACCATTTAAACCTAACAAATATAATACTGAGAATGGCCAGTCGAGATAGCGTTAACGAAACTCTAAACAAATTTGTGAATTATGAGACGCAAAGTTGTTATAGAGATCTCAAGCGCTCAGCATTTATTGGTACAGCTTTACTCTCGAAAGCGCTCTATTTCAAGAATTTTTAAAACAAAGATCTGCTGTTCCTCGGGAAGATTGTCAAAATCAAAACATACGGGAATACTCTTGAAATTGATAGTGCACGTGCACTCGTTCGACAAGCCACCCTCAAACGTTCTTCGAATCGTTAAATCATCAAACGATAAGATAATCAGCTCACTCCCACTCTCTACTGGATGTAGCTAAGTCTCGAGGCAAAGGACTTAACCAATTAAAATCTTAAGAAACGTCTCTCCCAAAAATCAGCCTCCTTGTCCTTAAGAAAGAAGTAATTAAAATTATTTCATTTGTTTAAAAAGATCCAGTAAGAAGGAGGAGCAATAACTTTAAAAAATGCAAGCGCAAGACGCGGCGCACACTCCAGTTGACAATTCAGTACGCTAATTTTTTTCTACGATTCGCAGTGCAGATTAGTTCACAGTTCCTTACACAATTTATTCATTCATTTCTTTAGTCACAGTCGAGATTCGATCATATTACATTTTTTAGAATGCAATCTTAATTTGATTCAAATTATATAGCCTTGGGGATCCTTTTTTTGCGTTATACAATTGAGTTATTAATCTGTTTTATATCACAGTGAAAATGATTTTGTTAACATTTAATTGTGCATCGTGTGAATTTTCTGGTGAACATCTCCATTACCCAGCTCTTCATGTTATAAAACTCCGACCTCAGCCAATGCAATTTTATCAACGTACTCATTTTTGTGATGCCAACGAGTAGTGAGTAAAATTGAGTAATTTTTATTTTCTCCCTTTCTCATATCTTACTATTTCACAATTTAAAATCTATGTCTGACAAATAATTCTAAACTGTTTAATAACCATTAAATTTTTACTAATTACTATCAATCAATCAATCCTTGTCTCATCCCTCCTCCAATCTCATTCCTTATTCTTCCTAATTCGCCTTGAATCTCCGAAAGGCGGTTCACGAATAATCCTTCATTCACCTAGAATCTTCGAAAGACGGTTCGCGAATAATCCTTCGTTCGCCTTTTTTTTTTCTTTTATATCGGAGGAGAAATCCTTTATGGATACCCGCCCTACCCCGGGGAGGGAGGGCGGGTTATGTGGGACTCCCAGCCTGAAGGACTGGTTTACCCATTAAAACTCCTCCGGATGCCTACTCGGGTGTTTGGGGGGAGGACCGGGTATCGCTAGTGGCATTCTTCCGGGCGTCCTCCCCCCACCCATCCGACCTAACCTCTTGGGCGGACCCCGTTCAGCGTGGTCGCACACTGGGCCGGGGTCCGCCCATGCCGCCGCTACGCGGCGGCTCCTACTCTAGTTGTGGCGCAGAGGGGCATCACCTCCACGCCACGCCCTCCTCGGGGTTTCCGGGGGGCGGGGTCGGGGCTCGAGTCTCCCGCTCGAGCCCCGGGGTGGGCCCCCCTCCCTTCCCCAAAAGGGATTGGGATCCGGGCAGCATCCCAGGGCTTGTTCTTCAGTGTCGCTCCAGGGGCGGGCTCCCTCTCTCTCCCTTGGGATCGAGATTCGGCCACGCCCCGGGAGGGCTCGGTCTCCTATCACGGGATGCTGCTGCGGGGAGCAACCGCTCCCCGCAGCAGCACCCCCCCTTCTCTCCTCGGCCGGGGGCGGGGAGGCCGGCTTACCGGGTCCCCGCCCCCTATCGAGGTCATCCTCCCCCCCATTTGTTCGGGGGGGTGGACGGTGGGGGCTACGGTGCCTCCGCCTTCTCGGAGGTGGTCCGATCGGCGGAGACATCCGGCCCTCATCTCTCGGCGGAGAGGGAGCCGCGCAGTGTTGGCCTTCGCCGCGCCTCTCCCTCTCCGCGTCCTCCTTCTGCAGCATAACTCTGCCGCAGAAGGAGGACACTGCCTTCCACGCCCCCCGACCCCATCCTTCGTTCGCCTAGAATCTCCGAAAGGTGGTTCGGGATTACTCCTTAATTCTTATTTTCCTTTAGTTGCTTCTTCTGATTTATTCAGCGAGAATTTGTATTGTTTTCTATTTTTATATCTCGTTTCAGCCCTTCTTTATATATATTTAACTCTTAATTTCTATTTTTTTCTTTACTCCCTTTCATTTTCTTTTAATTTCCCATCTTTATATTATTATTATTATTATTATTATTTTTGTCTTTATATTATTTTCCTTTGTATTATTACTACTTTTTGGAGAAACCGTTGAAATAAATAAATAATTTTCGAACTTAGATTTGGCGAATCTCTTATCTTAATTTTATCATTGTATTTTAATTTAAACCTGTGTTTCAGTGAATTTAGCAAATTTTAATTCTAATTATAACACATGCACAAGCGACGAATTCTGTACTTCCTTTAATGAGTAAGCGTTATTCATATTTTTATTACAGATTCACTTCATTTTTGTCTTATTTCTTATATCATATTAATTATATATATATATATATATATATATATATATATATATATGTGCGTATATTGGTGCCGGCGGAGTCTATAACCCCTAGGCACCGCGTCCCCAAGTGGCGGATAGGGGAACGCTCGCCAGGCATGCCTGAAGAGTAGAGATGAAATAAAATAGTCTCCGCGGACCAACAGGTAGTCGTCACCAACCCGCTCGGTGACTTAATGCCAACTCCTTCCATACATGAAATGTCGGATTTAAAAACAAAAGTACCCCAGGCGAGTAGAGCGTAAAGCTCAGAATCTCGCACTGATTCGTCAGTCTGCCTCAAGGATTCTGGGGGAGGCACAAATTCGATAAAATGGGAAACAAAGAACGACCGTAGAAAGAAATTTACTATAATTTTTGCTAGCGACGTACAACATTCGCACCATGCGACGGGATGACCATCTCTAAGAACTGGAGCAAGAGCTACAACATATCAGATGGGACATTTTGGGGATATGCAAAACACGTCTGAGAGGAGAGGTTGCAACGGTGCTCAGGTCAGGACACCTCCTCTCCGCGGTGTGCCACCTTGTCGTGGTGGAGGGGCTGCCATTCTCCTCGGAGAATGGGTCTAAGAGCACACCATTGCACTTCCTCGCTTTCCGCCTGTCGGCGGGAGCGGGAAGAGGTTTTCTGTGGCCTTGGGCGTACGGCCCATCACGGATAGGGGGTGGCATACCCCGACTTCAAATGCCCGGCCCACCGAGTGCCGTTAAGGGCGGGAGAACGCCCTGACTCATTTCTTTCTACTCTCTTTCTATTCTGTCTTCTGCTGATCCCTTCAACCTTATTACCTTCTTCCCTTCTAATTCCTGAGCTATGGATGAATGTTATGCGTATAGCGGGTGCTTCCGCTGGGATGAGGGTGCCGGACAGTCGGTGCTCCGCTGCGAGGCGTCCCTCAGTGGGGAAGAATGGGTGCGGATCGAGACCTCGCCCGAGGGACTGATTCGGGTGACTTAGTCACCCAGCCGGACCAGAGGCGAGACCACCTTGACCAATGACACCCATGGGGTATGTGAGTGTGTGTGTGTGTGTGTGCGCGTGGATGTGTGGGTGTATGTGCGGATGGGTGTGGGTGTGTGTGAGAGTGTGCGCGCGGGTTGGATTCGTTTTGACTGCCACGTGGCAGGCGCCTGTGAGGCGCAGTAGATGCTGATGTTGGATGAGGGAGCTGGCGTCGATCGGGGCACCATGTCACGTCTTTAAAGGCGGGTGAACGCCCGTTGAGTTGGGGCGGGGGCTATCGAATATGGCCCTTAAGCTGTGGTGCTTCGATCGAATGTCGGGGAACTCATCCAGCATCTCGGGCGGTCAGGAGTGATGGCCCGGGGATACCGTCATCCCTGGATCATCGCGGACCGGGGGCTTCGCTGCCCTCCCCCATCCGAGGGCGGGTCTCCCTGGGTGGCTTACACCCACGGGGAATCCGGGTAGGTAGCTTACTCAGCCAGATGGCAAAGTTTTGGTAAGGGGTGATGCCTTCCCCTTATAATTCCGAAGGCATTCAGCATATCGGGCAGGGGCGATGCGGGTGACGGGGATAGGAGTACAGGGAAACCTGGCCCCCCGAGGTCGACATCGTCACGGCGAAGGGTCCGCCTTCCCCTCGCTTAATAAAAAAAGCGGAGGCGGGGACACGTCGGCGTTGCACGTCGGCGACAGGGGGCCTGCCCACCCCTGGATAAATAATCGCAGGCAGACCGGGCGTAGAGCATCTCACGATGGAGATGCCTTACGCAAATCGCTTCTACGTGGAAGCGAAGTGCGGCCCTGTGATGGGGGCCCCGGGTAGGTCAAGGACCATCATGACGTGGATGCGTCATGGTGGAATAGAGGGTTGTGCCTCACCCTCCGGAAATTCGGAGGCACATTTGCTTCGAGTCACGGTTGCCGTCGAGTGGCGCGGTGATGTCAGGCAACGGGTTGCTACCTCGTAGAACCCTGAGGCTGACATCGCCAGCAACAGGAGTCTGCATTCCTCCTCGTATAAAAAGGCGGATGCAGGGACACGGGTAGGGGGCGACATTAGGAGGACGGATTCTGCTACCTCGTAGAGTCCTGAATCTGATATGCGTCAAACAGGGGTGCGCCTTCCCTCCAGGTTTGAAGAATTCGGAGGCGTTCGGGGCCTACGGTGCATCTGCATGGATCACCGAGGCAGCTTCGCCCCCCTTCGTATGGGGGTATTGGGTAGGAAACTCACCCTCGCGGCGAAAGCGGAAGGTGAGATGAGGGGTGGTGCATCACCCTCCGGAAATTCGGAAGCACATTTATTTCGAGTCACGGATGCCGTCGAGTGGCGCGGTCATATCAAGTGACGGGTCGAATACCCCGAGGCTGATATGGCCAGCAACAGGAGTCTGCATTCCTCCTCGTATAAAAAGGCGGATGCAGGTACACGGGTAGGGGCGAATTAGGGTGACGGGCTGCTACCTCGTAGGGTCCCGAACCTGATATTCGACCAACAGGGGTGCGCCTTCCCCCTCGTATAAAAACGCGGAGGCGTACGGGGTCGTTGGTGTATCTGCAATGAGATCACCACGACAGGTCTCCCCCAACTTAGGGGCCCGGGTAGGAAATTCACCTTTGCGGCGAAAGCGGGAGGTGTTGAGGAGTGGTGCATCACCCTCCGGAAATTCGGATGCACATTTGCTTCGAGTCTCGGTTGCCGTCGAGTGGCGCGGTCATATCAGGTGACGGGTCCATCGATCTAGAGGCTGATATGGCCAGCAACAGGAGTCTGCATTCCTCCTCGTATAAAAAGGCGGATGCAGGGTAGGGGCGGATTAGGACGACGGACTTAGTCCCGACTCTGATATCCGACCAACAGGGGTGCGCCTTCCCCCTCGTATAAAAACGCGGAGGCGATCGGGGCCCTTGGTGTATTGGCATGCAATCACCAAGCGCAACTTCTCCCCTCCGATAGGGGTCCGGGTAGGTTTGGCGGTGCTCCAAGGGGTAAGGGTGACAGACGCACCCTTGCTGATCGTCCGACCTGTGTCCTGGGAATACCCGTTCACGGGCGGCGCTGCTTCCCTCTCGCCGGGGAAGGGTCCCTCCTGGCGGGTGTGTTCACAGCTGGGAGGGGACAGCAGCGGGTGGGGGCCCCCCCCAACAGGAGTGTCCGTCGAGTAGGGAGTCCTCCTCCTCCCTTCTTTAAGACACAACGGAGAGAGGCTAGCGGCACATGACTCTCTTCGGAGGCCTTCCAGTGATGAGGGAGTCCTCTGTGCCAACAAGTGTGGGTGAGCCCTGGCGAGAGGGCTAAAAAGGAAGGGCCCTAGACTAAGTGGGGCTAGCGGGTCCCTTAACGAATTTAGGGACCCTATTTTTCCCCTCCGGGGTGTGCCACCTTGTCGTGGTGGAGGGGCTCCCATTCTCGTTAGAGAATGGGTCTAAGAGCACACCATTGCACTTCCTCATCTCTCGGAGATGGGCTCGTGGCTTGCCGCAAGTCTGTCGAAGAGGGATGGGAAGGGGGGTTGCGCTCCCTCCGGGCACCTTGGCCTGATGCGCATAGGGGATGGCAAACCCTGACTTCAAATGCCCGGCCCACTGAATGCCGTTAGGGGTGGGAAAACACCCCGACTCATTTCTTTACTCTCCTCTCTCTCTATTTTTTTTCTTTTAATTCCCTCAACCCTTACCTTTTCCCTTCTAACTCCTGTGCTATGGATGAATGTCTGTGTGAATGGGAGTGTGGCGCGCTGGCGCATGTGTGGGTGAGGTGTGGTTTTCGGGGGGGGAAAGGGTGCCGGACAGGGGCCCCGGCCTCTGGCCCGGTTGGGTGACAAAGTCACCCGGCCGGTCCTTCGGGTTGGTGGTTCCTGGCTAGTGACACCCTAGTATGCTTGTGTGAGTATGTGTGTGTGTGTGAATGGGACACGGCCGGCTCCGGTGGATATTCCCGGTAGACTAACCAAGGGGGGAGTAGTTGCCCCCCGACCGCGGTGGAGGGGTGAAGTCTGTACCTGACCTCTGGCCTGGAAGATGCATAAGCCCCGGACTCCGTCCGGGGTGAGGTGCCTGAAGGGCCATGTTAAACGTGGGAAAATCGCTCCCTCTCCACTGGCGGAGCCTATGCCGGGGTTGAAACCGGGTAACCAGGCGTGTGTATGGAGGATTACCTGGCCAGTATTTCCTCATACCCGGAGCTGGGTAGGGTAAATCCCGGCACCGTCTAGCCCGAGGTTTGGGTAACTCGTGGTTCGGATCCACGGGGCCCACTCGACAGGGGTGACGTTAAACCTTTAACATCATTAGTGGACCTGGCCCTCTCCAGGAACCTTTTTGTAGAGTCACTGTGGACGACTAGGGTTGGCCACCTGAAAGCCGCTTCTCGGTTGTCGTTCACTTTAATTAGGTTAACTGTATAGGCGGGGAAGTGGCCCTACCGTGGTAGGGTTCCCATGATGGGCGAACCGTCTTAAGTCCTGAAATCTGCCATTATGAATTCCACGCAATTAAATTCAACTACCGAGGAAGAAGAGAGAAGGCAATCATCTGTTGCCAGTATCGCGTCGACGGTCTTAATGTCCGATCACCGCGAATTACATAGCAGTGAACGCAACACTGCTGATCAGCAGGGGTACACCGCCCTGCAGCGCATGGACGCTGATCAAACGAATGTCCGACCCCTAGGGGACGGACTGTGCACTCCTGTGCCAGAGTCTCCTCAAGATATCACTTACCGGGATGAAACGATGGATGTCCGATGTCCAACATCTATGGAATGCGAGGTGAACCCAGATACCTTCCCTGGCGAACCATTCTCGGGTCGACTGAGGATGGACCTGGAACCTTCCACTTCTCCTGAGGACCCCGTCGGAATACCCGAAACACCTGAAACAGAAGAAATGACTGTGTTAATAAATCCTGAAGACGTAATAATAAATACTGCAAGCATAACCACAGGCAAACGTCCTCGGTCTCGAGAAGATTCAGATATAGAGGTTGACTCGGACCTGGACTGTACATATCGTCTTCGTCCCAGAAAGGCACGTGTAATAGAGGAATCGGCTACCGAAGAGGATAATAAACCTCTTCCCCTCCCAGCCCCGATCAAGTCCCCTCCTGCCTGTGTTGGAGAGACCACTACTGGAGAAATAGACACACAACAAACTGACGTAGACTCTGCGGGACAAAAGAAAAAGAGATTAACGAAAAAGAAATCGTCCCCTATTGCTCCTAGGTTACACCCATTACCGGACCTTGAGAGTCTAAAAGAGCAGCCCATTGCGAGCCTGTCGGCTCTTGCGATGGACTGGCTAGATGATATTGAGCTAATCAGACGGAAGAGTAACTTACAAGGAGTAATTAGTAAATACACAAGAATGCGTATTGAACTTCTTCAAGAGGCTCTCCGTATGGTCCATAATTTCTCTCTGCGACCGGATAATCCGGACCTCCTAAAACTGAGGAATGCTCGGTTAGTGTCTGACAACCATGCACTTCAAAGAGAAAATGATTTACTAAAACTGTATGTAGATAAACTTACAAAAGAGAAGTCATTATCTAAAGCAAGTAAAATGACACGAGATGCTGAGACTGCTCCCATGGCTCCTATAATAGAGGCTGGAAGTAGGATTCCCACAGAGCTTGTCGAAGAAATATCCTGGATCAAGAATAAATTACAATTAATTGAAGCTGATATGAATAAAACGGACTTACCTGATAGAATGACTGTCCAGAGTCCACTTCCGCAACGATCCCTTAGACCTCTCTCTGGAAAACCGGTAATAAAAAGCATAGTAGAGATAAACTCTCCGAGGAAAATAATTACTGTAAAAAATTCTACTGTGAACTTACCTATAGCTTCCTCACGCGATCCGGGAAATCTGGTCCCAGGGAAAAGATCCTTGGCCCTTGAAGATTCCCGAAATCCTGCGCCTGCCCCTAGAAAAGGAAAAACAAAAAATAGTGAAACGA
Organism: Camponotus vicinus; assembly: GCF_025532165.1. NCBI lineage: Eukaryota > Metazoa > Arthropoda > Insecta > Hymenoptera > Formicidae > Camponotus > Camponotus vicinus. Next base: position 18,006,839 of record NW_028141978.1, on the reverse strand, counting down.
TTCTTACCTTTAACGACGTTCTGACTGGCCCCTGCGATCCGGATAGTCCCGACGATTGTAATCCTGGCGATCCTTGTAGTCCTGGTGGTCCCCCTGGAATGATCCCTGCATCTGAAACAGAAAATAAGAACGTTAGCAATAATAACAATAAAAGTAAAGGTAGGATAAAGGATATAGCAAAGGAGAAACTAAAGGGAAAGGGAAAAGAGGAGATTGAAACAGAAGATACTGCTAGAGACGATGACACAGAAGGATGGAAGATACTAGAGAAAAATAGGAAAAGAAAAAGGAAGAGAAAGAAGGCAGAAACAGAGAAAACGAAAGAAAAAGCAAAAGAGTCAAGAATGAGTGATACGACGAGGAATAAAACAACTCCAGTGCCTGCTCCTAGGTCATCTGGGAAAAGCTCTGCACAACTCTTACAAAAAAGAATACCTAAGTCATCTGCAGTTGTAATAAAAGGAAAGGATGAAGGCTTCTCCTATGCGGACGCGCTGACCAGATTAAGGAATAATATCCCACTGGAACAGCTAGGAATTGCCTCCACTAAAATCAAGAAAACTGCCAACGGAGCGGTGCTAATTGAGGTCTTGGGTAACAACAATAAACAAATGGCAGAGGAACTTCGTGTCAAAGCTACGGAAGTCCTTGGTGTAACCGCCTCGATTACGAGACCTGAAGTTAAAGGATGTATTCGAGTTGTCGGATTCGATGAGTCTGTTAGTGTTACGGATATAATGACAGCCATTGCTAAAGCCGGGGGCTGTGAAACATCAGAGGTGACTGTTACACCAATTACCCCTATGCGCAATGGACTGTTCATGACATGGGTAAGATGTCCCGCCTTGGCGGCGTTAGCTGCCTCAGAACGTGGAAAACTTGCCATCGGATGGACGATGGTAAGACTAGAACTCCAGAAGCCACCAACACCCAGATGCTTCAGATGTTGGCAAACGGGACACCATAAATCCAATTGTACCTCGGAATTCGATTACACGAATACGTGCTTTAGATGTGGCAGTCAAGGACATAAAGCAGCTAAGTGTACTAAAGAGGCTCGCTGTGTAATATGCGAGAAGCGTGGCCTACCGTCTCGCCACAGATTAGGCGCCCATCGTTGTGACTCTAATGTGACGCACCTGGATACCCAACAAGATAAGTCGGATCGGGGGCCGACAGCACCACAAAAGGATTATGAAGATTATCCAATGTAATCTCAATCGCAGTAGACCTGCATTAGATTTACTAATGCAATATACACTGGAGGAGAATATTGCTCTCTGTATTGTATCCGAACCTCCAATATTCAGGCAACAAAATACCCAATGAGCTATTAGCACAGACGGCTTGGCTGCCATCTATTATCAGCCGGAATTATGCGGCTCTCTCATGATTAATGGTAGAAGTGCGAATGGAATCTGTCTAACCAGTATAGGCGGATTTTCCTATATTGCATGCTATCTATCACCTAATGCAGATAAATCTGATGCGCTGGAATTCTTTGATAATTTAACAGATATTCTAGCTACTACGAATAACCTTGTACTGATTGCCGGAGATTTTAACTCGAAATCCCCCCTATGGGGTTCGACCTGCTACAATTGGAAAGGTCTCCTACTTGAGGAATGGATGTCCGAGAGAGACATCTGTACCTTGAATCGGGGCTCGGAACCCACCTGTGTTCGCCCACAGGGCAACTCTATTGTAGATATTACTTTGGCAACGCCGCTAATGATCCCACTGATTACGGACTGGATCGTACTCACTGAATATGAGACATTATCCGACCATAAGTACATAAGTTACAAAGTAGACAATGCCCCCCGTCATGTAAATAACAGTGTACATAATCCTGTAAATAATAAACATATTAATAACTTAAACCTAAACTTAAACCTAGGCTTAAACGTAAAGACTGTACATAGCACTACACATTTCAATACAAGACAGCGCGATAAAAACGTAACTCACGTCAAGGGATGGTTGTGGACATCCGTAGACGAAGACAAATTTAAGGCAACTCTTTCATGGCACTCCCCAGCACTTATAGACATGATAGTTGATAAAGAGTTGGACACGGATGCTGTGTCCTATAAAATCCAACAAATCATAACCGAAGCTGCAGATTCCGCGGCTAAAAGAAAACAAACACGTAAGCGTGCTAGATCAATGTATTGGTGGAATACTCAGATCGCGGAATTGAGAACTATTACACAAAGAAAAAGAAGAATCTGGATGCGATATCGTAGTAATCAACACCTAGAGTCATATGATGAAGATAGGCAGCAAATCCTACGAAGAGAGTACACGTCTAGTAAATCCGAGCTTCGAACTAGTATAATGCAAGCTAAGTCTAAGGCCTGGAATGACCTACTCTTGCTTATCGATGATGACCCCTGGGGTCTCCCTTTCAAAATTGCTATGAGCAAACTGAATAAAGGATCACCTTCGCTTACAGAACTTCTTAATGAAGAAGAACGTGAAAGAGTGCTCAGTAAACTCTTCCCTGCGGGAACTACTCATAATCCAGTCAATATATGGTCGGAATGCCGCTGGGAAGAAGATTTTGAGGTAACGTTTGCTGAAATTGATAGAATGCTTCGTAGAAAGCCATCTATAGGTGCCGCTCCCGGCCCTGATGGTATCCTTGATAAGATTACGAAATTATTCCCAGACAGTTTTGTTAATTTTTTAGCTAAATTTTACAGTAAATGTCTGTATGAAGGAGTATTTCCGACTCCATGGAAAAAAGGTAGATTAGTATTAATCCCAAAACCTGGTGCCCCTTCCAATGATGGTATCCCGAAATCGCGCCCAATATGTATTTTGGATGAGCTTGGCAAGGCCCTCGAGCGCATTATCCACTATAGGATTACTCGTTGGCTTCGTGATAATCCAGCTCATGCCCTATCGGAGCATCAGTTTGGCTTCGTTGAAGGCAAATCCACGATAGACGCCTTGAAATACGTTATATACGAATATAATTGAGAATGCATTCTCTAGAAGACACGTTGTTGTTGCTGTTAGCATCGACATTGAAAACGCATTCAATTCGTTACCTTGGCCAACGATAAGAGCTGCCTTGCGTGAAAAATCGATTCCTGACTACCTACGTAGAATAATAGATGCATACCTTTTCCAAAGAGCGATTGTTTTCCCGACGGCTCACGGCTATGAATCTCGCAGCATTCAGTCCGGTGTTCCGCAGGGGTCGGTCATCGGGCCCCTCCTGTGGAACATCGGATATGATATAGTGTTACGTAAAGAGTTGGAAGCGGGCTCATTCTTCGCGTGCTACGCGGACGATACTCTTATCCTTACAGAGGCGGACAATGTTGATGAGACTCTTATGATGGCGTCTATACAAGTCCATAGAATCTTGAAAGTAATAAAAAGAATTGGCCTCCGAGTTGCTACCAGCAAAACAGAGGTCACGATCTTCTCTAGGCACTCGTTATCTATAAATATAAACACGAATTATCTTACACATAATATAAATAGTTTTGTTGTGGAAAAGGATACTGTTAAAATAACTAAACACTTTAAATATCTTGGTGTATATCTAGACAGTCGATTAACATTCGAGAAGCATTTCGAATATGCAATAAAGAAAACTGCGGGTGTTACGGGTGCACTCACAGGCCTTATGCCTAATCTTCGTGGCCCCTGTGAGGCTAAAAGGAAATTATTTGCTAACGTGGTTCTATCGGTACTCTTATATGGTGCTCCCATCTGGAGTACATACTTATTCAAAAGGAAAAAGATGATCACACAAATGAATCAAAGCATTCGAATGATCTGCAATAGAGTGGTAGGAGGATACCGCACTATAGCCCAAGAGGTTACCTTATTATTAGCACGAGTTCCTCCTGTTGCTCTACAAGCGGATTGCAGACGCCGGATCTATGAAAGAGTTAAAGACTTATATAATAATGAAGAATACAGCGAGAAAGGTGCTGCCGAAATTAAGCACGAAGAAACTTTGTTAATGTACAGACAATGGTATATAAAGCTAACACATGCGGAATACGGATTAAGAACGATCAATGCGATCTTACCCTGTTATCAAAGGTGGTTAGATCGAAAGCATGGTGCTCTGGAGTTTCATCTAACACAAATACTGACAGGCCATGGAGTGTTTGGCAACTATCTGTACAGGATACAAAAAGCCGATACTCCATTATGCCTGTCATGCAATGAAGACGTAGTAGATACAGTTGAACACACGATCACGGAATGCAGTAGATGGGTCGAACAGAGACGAACCCTCACTGCAACAATAGGACCGGATCTTAATCTCAGTACAATATTCCAGAAGATGCTGGATTCTAAGAATAACTGGTTAGCAATAACCGCTTTTGCGAAACAGGTGATGTTAATTAAGGAAGACGAAGAACGCGCTAGGCAGGCGAGAAGATCGCGGTCTCACTCCCTGTCGATTAGAAGTAGTACAGATAATACCTAGATCCAGCTGATATATAAAACAAGAAAATGAATACTTTTGTATATATGTATATATGTATGGATGGATGTATGAGTGTGTGGGTGTCTGTGTGTGTAAAATGCGAATGACAGAAATTGTGTGTGTGTGTGTATGAGATTTGTGTGTGTATATGTACATGTAGAAAGTATGTGTAAATGTGTAAGTGAAATAAATAAATATGTATGCATAAGAAGAAGCCTAGTAAGATTACGGCTTTAGCCATACTTACTTAGGCTCAGGATACTGAATTTTGGATTCCCAATACGGCCTCATACTAAGGGATGCCTATAGGTCTCCAACTAGAATAGAATCAAGTATAAGTTATACTATTAACCTGAGTTGTAAAACGGACGACACGAAAGCTAGAACTACCAGCACACGAAGTGCGCCTTTAGCGCTGCGGTCTCTGGATTTGGAGGAAGTTATGGCTTCCGGTTCCCTCCAATTCAGATATGACTATAGGAAGAGTTTCCACTGGGGGGTTTCGACCCCCCCACGGGCAGGGGTTTCAGTGGGTAGGCCCGCCGCAGGAGGCGGGAGAGTCCCACACTCCCCCCTGGTAGCTGGTACCGGGGGAGGTGCTTAAAGATGGGTCCCGGTCCTCTCCGGAACTCGGCATTTCCCCTGCCCTCCGTAAGGAAAACCAAAAAAAAAAAAAAGGTCAGGACACCTACTGTTCCAAAACAACACACATATCGATCAACTCACATATCGAGGGAGTAGCGATTAGTGATGGGCGATTAATCGATTCATAATCGATTATATCGATTATACAAAGATAAATAATCGAATAAAATCGATTATTGCAGAAGAAAAAATTAATTGATATAATCGATTATTTAAACAATTAATCGATTATTTTTTAACTTTTTTTTTTCTTTTAATCGCAAAGTCGCAGGCAAATCGAATAATCACAATCAAGCATTTTCGAAAATGTCTATTTTCCAATTGCTTAACTTGGGCTGCGTTCCGTTTCACGCATATGCGCGCATTTATTTATAGTATGCGTAACGTATACTATAGATAAATGCGCGCATATGCGTGAAACGGAACGCAGTCTTGCTTACGAACTTACGATCTTATGATTACGTTACGGCGCGTTGTAAATGAGATACATACAATCCAATCAGCGTCAAGCTACTCAACGCTGATTGGTTTGCAAGACTCTCGCAACTCGCAAAGGAACATTGGCAACCTAACCAGGCTAACCTAACTAATTAATGTGTGACATTGTAACCGGTCTCTATTTGCATACAAATCATTTCCAACGTACAAAATGTTGAAAAAGTGGCTAAAAGATAAAAATAGACGACAAAGTTTAGAAAATAATGACGGTAACTATTGCTTGATTATTTTAATATAAATAGCATATAAATATATAGATATCCGTATTCTAACCACACATTTATCGTTGATTGCGACCATAAACATGTTTTTTTATACACGTGCTTCTATGCATATATTTACTTTAGCAATAAATGTGAGCTCAGAATATGCCCAAACAACATGCATATCTTTAAGATGTTTAAAAGACGTCTTAAAAATATGCATGTTGTCTGAGTAATTTATAAATGTTATTTAATTAAATTAAAATTGTTATAATAACGATAAATTATTTTGTTTGTTTTTTTAATTTTTATTCTGTATAAAAATAATGCTACAATTATATTAAAATTTTTCTATCAGAATCCAGTGAAGCAGAATGTAGTGCAATAGAAACCAGAAGTGAGTCAACTATTTCTTCTGTAACTAGTAAATCTTCTCTTTCTCGCGCAAAACGGTAAGATCTTTTTATTTTATTATATATAAGTCAATATTAGTCAAACATTTACACATAGCATCTGTTATCAAGTATGGTTTACAGTTTTAAAGCATCTTTATGTCTTGGAAATACTTCTGATTCAGAAAATAATAAGGAGGATTCCCCATTAATTGATACCAGGTTGGCAATTATATTTAAAATATGATGGAGTTTTAGTTTCTTGATATCTTATTTAAAAATTGCTAATATGTAACATAAATTCTTGTTTTAGAAATAATGACAAGTATACAAATAACAAAAAGCAAGAAAAAGATATGAAAATTAAACGGTATTTAAAAATTAAAAATTATAATTTACTTTTTATTTGAGCAGTTTAGTGAAATATTTAATTTTATTAAATATCTAAATTTTATTTTGAAGAATGTTTCACACACAAACAAAGTCTAATGCATGGGATTTTTTTACTAAAATTGATGAAAAAAATGTTCAATGTAATATCTGCAAGAAAGTTTTAAAAAACTGTGGAAATACGACAAATTTTTTAACTCATATTAAAAAACAGCACGAAATTGAGTTTTAAAAATACTTAAATGATTCTTCAGATTTTGAAGAAAACTGTTCTGAAAGTTCAAAATTAATCACATCCCAAAATATTAAAGGTTAGTTAATAATAAAAAATTTAATTATATATATTTTTCTTAAATTCCATTTATCTCTATTATGTTATTCCTTTTAAGTAATTTTTCAGATTCTATACCTGAAAAAAAATCAATTAAAAGTTTTTTTAAAAATATAATTCCATATGATAAAAATAGTCAAAGAAAAAAAGATTTAAATCGAAAACTTGCTATAATGATAGCTAGAGATTTCCAACCTTTATCTATAGTCAAAGATAAAGGATTTCTCGATTTTATAAAAGCTTTAAATCCTAGATACGCAATAGTTTCAAGAAAAACAATGACTAATTCTATATTACCCGAGTGTTACGAGATAGCAAAACAAAATTTGAAAGATTTATTGGAAAAAGTTTATTCTGTCTCGTTAACAATAGATGGATGGACATCCACAGCGAATGAAAGCTATTTGGGCATTACGTGTCACCTTTTTGAAGAACTTTTAAATTCATCTATAAACTTGCACTCTACTGCCTTGGATATATTATTAATCGAAAAAGACGAAACTGCAAATAATTTAAGCGAATTAATCAGAAACTGCTTAAATAAATGGGGAATTTTTGATAAAGTTAACCATATTGTAACAGACAATGCAGCAAATATGAAACTGACTGTCGAATTACTTAATAAAAAACATTTTCCATGTTTTGCGCATAGCTTAAATCTTGTTTTAAAAAATGCAATCATAAAATGTAATAACGATGAAGTCTCCACGGTTATTACAAAATGTAAAAACATAGTAACATTCTTTCATCAGACTTTGAAATACTTATGCACCCCAGGTAGTTCAGTTCCTGTGTGGAAAGATTATTTTCTGCCAGTGGCTACATTATTTCTGACAGAAGAAATCGATTATCTCCCAAAAATGTTAAGATATTAACTTTCCTTAATAAGAATTATAAACTTGTGTTTTAAAAATAGCTATCTCCAAATATATATAACAGCATACACAGATACATATATACTTATACACATAAACTAGATATGAAGATAAAGTTTTAAATATAAATTTAAGTTTCTATTATATTAAACTATTTCTATTATATAAACGTTTTTATTATATAAGTTATTTTATATTAATAGCTACTCATATTAGTATGAGTTATTTTAAGCACAATTACATTTGATATAGTTTGTTTTTTTCTTTTTAGATAAAAAATTAAAAAATTTTTTTCTACTTTCTAATAATCTCTTTATAATGATAATGTTACACTTTAAAAATGTGATATTCGCTAATAAGGTTTACTGTATAATAATATTATATATATTTATACCAAAAATGTTTAAAACATTTCTGTAATAAAATATTTTAAAAAATATGTTGAAAAAGATTTTATATATGTGTATATGTATTACTATTATCTTTATGCGTATGTATGTACATATTTATTATAATTTTTTAGTGACCTATAGGTATATTTAACAAAAGATCTTTCAACATTTTTATTGAGCACATAAAATAATTATTTTTTAATGAAAAAAAATAAAAAATTAAACGATTATTAATCGATTAATCGATTATTAATCGATTATTAATCGATTATTTTAAAGCTCCACTTTATTATAATCGATTTCTTTTTTTAACATAATCGATATAATCGATTCTTTAAAATGACCTATTATGCCCATCACTAGTAGCAATCATGGTGCACAGGGACCTAAAACACCTGGTCATTAAAACATGTGCTATCTCAGAGAGGGTGATCTATGTCATGATCAAACTAAATGACCGATACCCTGCAGGTAATTCAAGCTTACGCACCGACCAGCGTTGCTGAAAATAAGGAGGCTGAGCAATTCTACGAGGACGTGACCACAGCGAGGAGAACAGAGAGGGCCAAGTGTGTTGTAATGGGAGACTTCAATGTGAGGATAGGTCATAAAGCAACGACAGATACAGAGAACATAGGACCATTTGGCTTGGGTGTCAGAAACGAACGAGGCCAGATGCTACTGGACTACCTGAGCGCAGAAGGCCTATTCTGCATGAACACTCACTTCAAGAAACCACCTTAAAGGAAGTGGACCGGCCCGGATAGCAAGGTGAAAAATGAAATCGATTATATCCTCAACTAACAACAAAGAGATTTGCACTGACGTCAGTGTTCTCAACCAATTTGATACGGGAAGTGACCACCGGCTGGTAAGAGCCAAGATCTTTATTCACACAAGGATCGAAAGACTCAAACTAATAAAGAACTATGTCTATCCAACCTCGGCAACGCTAGAGCAAAAAAGACGCGAATATCAGGAAATCATCCGGATAAAGATGGAACCAACGGAATCTCTACAACTTATGAACATGGACGAATTAGCTGCGAAGATTACCAGCGGTGTTCAAGAGGCGACAAAAAAGGTGTGCACGCGATCTAAGACAAGAGGCAACAAAGTGAGTGCTAATACCATAGCCCTATTGGAGGAACGGCGACGAACGGACAGGAATACGGATGGATACAAAGCCCTCAACAAAAACATACGGAAAGAAATTCGGAAAGACCTGAGAAATTACAACACTCAACTATTTCACAGCACCATCGCCGACAACACCAACATGCGGGTCCTGCGGTCCAAGATAAAAACAGATCTCCAAAATGAAAAACGAGCAAGGAGAAATCGTCACCAAAAAAGCGGACATTATGAGAATCATCGAGAAGCTTCTACCGCAAGCTATATAGTACGTCAACCTCAAGACCGGATTACATGAAGAATGAGAAAAGGCGGAATATTTTAAATGTGGGTTCCGAGGATATACCAGAGATTGACCGGAGTGAGATGCGAGCTGCACTGAAGAAGATGAAGAATAGAAAGGCACCCGGAGAAGATAGAGTGACGAGCGAAATGCTCAAGATGGGAAGAAAATCGCTGGAAGAAGCGCTGCTTATTCTATTAAACAAATGTCTGCAGGAGCAGCGAATACCAACCACGTGGAGGAACGCTGAGGTTATCCTGCTGTTTAAGAAGGGCGACAGCACGAATGTGGAAAACTACCGACCTATTAGCCTACTGTCCATCTTTTACAAACTGCTGACGAGAATAATCGCAGACCGCCAACAAATTCGACTTCTATCAATCAGTCGAACAGGCAGGATTCAGAAAAGGCTATAGTACGATGGACCATCTCCAAGTCATACACATGTTAATCGAAAAGGCGACGGAGTATAACATCCCTCTACACCTAGCCTTCATAGACTATCAGAAGGCATTCGATTCAGTCGACATATGGGCAATATGAGCAGCAATGGACAAGGTAAAAATTGATTCCTGATACTCCAACCTTATCCAACACATCTACGCCAATGCAACACTCCAGGTCAAACTGGAGGAAGACATGAGGACGGAGAAGATCCCGGTTGAGAGAGGCGTGCATCAGGGAGACAGGATATCTCCCAAGCTGTTTACCATGGCATTGAAGGACGTTTTTAGGAGTCTACCCTGGGAGAAGAAGGGCATCAACATCGACGGCACCTACCTAAATCATCTGAGATTCGCTGACGACATAGTACTGATAAGCAGCGACCCAGAAGAGCTGAAAACCATGCTGGAGCAACTCCACAAAGAATCAGAAAAGATTGGCTTGAAGATGAACCTCCAAAAAACAAAGATCTTGAGCCCGGAAGCCCCCCTGATTTCGGTGGAGAATCATAACCTGGAAGTTGTGGAGCACTACGTCTACCTTGGTCACGACATCAAACTGGGCAAAGAAAATCAGAACGCTGAAATAACCAGAAGGATAGGATTGACATGGGCGGCTTATGGGAAGCTCGGCTTCATCCTTAGGAACCCAGCAATACCCATTAACCTGAAACGAAAGGTGTACGAATCCTGCGTACTTCCAGTAACAACATATTAGAAACCACTGCTCTCACACAAAAAAGTGCCAATCAATTGAGAACAAGCCAAAGAGCCATGGAAAGGGCAATGCTGGGAATCAGTATCAGAGATAGAGTGCGCAACGAAGAGATCCGAAGCGCACCGGAATCACAGACGTGATAAGACGGATTGCCAGTCTAAAATGGCGATGGGCAGGACATGTCGCAAGACAGAACGACACAAGATGGCCGAAGAAAATTGCACAGTGGAGGCCCCGAACAACAAGGCGGGATGTAGGGAGGCCGCAGCGAAGGTGGCTAGATGACATCAAGACGATCACAGGGAGGAAATGGTTACAAACAGCATCAAATAGAGAGTGTTGGAAGAGGCCTACATCCAGGAGTGGATGACGACAGGCTGAGGAAGAAGAAGAAGAAGATGTATGTGTGTGTGTGTATATATATATATATACAGGGTGTCAGGAAATTTTTCGCAGTCCCGAAGTGTGAAGGTAGATTGATTCAAATTAAAAAGGAAGGTCCGTAGGTAGGGAAGGTAGTAGTAGAGAAATGTTGGGACGAGATGCTCTCGTCCCTAAACACGGACCCATGGGGGCGTCCATATAAAATCGTGCTCAAGAGGCACAAAGCCTGGACGCCCCCCACAACGGAGACTCTGGAGCCCCTGCTCCTCGATAACATCGTGGACATCCTCTTCCCAAGTAGGGTGGAGGGGTCCACATTGGAGTGGGAACCTAACCTAGATGGTCCCCACGAACTTACCGAGGAGCAGGAGGTATCCGAGGCTGAGCTTTCCCAGGCCGTCCGGAGAATTGGGTCGCGCAAGGCCTCTGGTCCGGACGGCATACCGGGAAAAATATGGGTCCGTGCCCTGGATTTCCTGGACGCTCGTCTGGGGCACTTGTTCACGAAGTGCCTCAGACTCGGACAGTTCCCCCAGGAATGGAAGAAGGCCAAATTGGTCCTTCTTCCGAAGGCGGGCAGAGAAGCGGGTAATACTCCTTCGGCATATGTTTGCAAACATATCGGCCGATATGTTTGCTGGATGAGGTGGGCAAGATCTTCGAGAGAATTCTCGCGGCCCGCCTCATCCAGCATCTGTCCCGGAACGGAGACCTCCACAAGGAGCAGTACGGTTTCCGCGAGGCGAGATCTACAATCGACGCTATTAAGCGCGTCAGATCCCTCGCGGAGGCCGCAGCGGCGGAGGGCAGGGTGATGCTCGCGATATCTTTAGATATCAAAAACGCATTCAACACCCTGCCCTGGGACCGAGTGGGGGACGCCTTAAGAGAACGCGGCGTCCCCCTATACCTTGTGGGGGTTATCCGAGAGTACTTCCGGGACAGAAAATTGGAGTACATCGGCCGGGATGGACGCCGGTACGAGAGGAGTATCCGCTGCGGGGTCCCACAGGGGTCAGTTCTAGGACCCCTACTTTGGGACCTCGCCTATGATAGGGTGCTCTGCCTGTCTCTCCCCCGCGGCTGCCACGCAATCTGTTACGCAGATGACACACTCGTGGTGGCTGTGGGGGATAACTGGGGGACACTGCGGCCAGGGCCGAAACTGCTGTGGCACGCGTGGTGGGTGAGATCGCTGATATGGGACTGCAGGTGGCGGCACAAAAAACGGAGGCCATATTTTTCTACGGAAAGACCTCCGGAATGCCGCCACCGACCCGTATCAGCGTAGGTGGGACCTCCATCCTCGTAGGGGACCGAATAAAATATCTCGGTTTCCTACTGGACGGCACATGGACGTTTGGGCATCATTTTGATGCCCTCGCCCCCAGGATGGAGAGGACTGCGGCAGCGCTTGCCCGACTCCTCCCGAATCTTGGGGGTCCGGATGGCCGGGTGCGCCGTTTATACATGGCCACAATTAACTCTGTGGCCTTATACGGCGCACCCGTATGGGCGGCAGACCTGGCAGTCAGGCGGCAGGCTAAGGATAAGCTTCGCCGTATATAGCGGAGTCTGGCTGCCAGAGTGGTTAGGGCCTATAGGACGGTGTCCCATGCTGCGGTCACCGTCCTTGCAGGATGGCCCCCCCTGGAGTTTCTCGCCTCCATGTATGCCGATATATATCGGCAGGAGCAGGAGATTCTAGGGGCCACGGGATGTATGCCGCCCGCAAAGGCCAGGAGAGTCATCCGGGTCCATGCCCGGCAGTCCATGTTGGAAAGGTGGAATGCTCACATCTCTGATCCAAGAACAGCGGGTCAAAGGACTGTCGGGGCCGTCCAGCCCTGTCTATCGGAATGGGTAGACAGGGCCGGAGGAGAGGTCACCTTTCGGTTGACGCAGGTGCTGACCGGGCATGGCTGCTTTGGTCAGTACCTGCGTCGGATTGGCCGAGAACCCACTACGGCGTGCCACCACTGCCCCATCTTGAGTGACACGGCGCAGCACACCCTCGCAGACTGCGAGGCGTGGTGTGCGCAGCGCCGTGTCCTCAAGGGGGTTGTCGGAGAGGACCTCTCGCTGCCGGTCTTAGTAACGAAAATGGCCGGCAGCGGGGAGGCTTGGAGAGCTGTCACTGCCTTTTGCGAGGAGGTGATGCTGCAGAAAGAGACGGCGGAGCGAATCCGCCGTCAGGAGGCAGCGTCACCACCATCAGCAGGGGTGGTGGCGGCGGCCGCCGCTACTAGCGGCGGCGATGAAGGATCGGAGGACGAGAGGCAGGTACCAACTCCCCCACCAACACTCTCAACGACTCCTCGTGCTAGGAGGAGTCGGCGTTTGATGGTGCTCGCGGGGGGGAGCGACACCAGAGGGGATGCAAGACTAAAATTCGTCGGTCAATGCATCCCCTGCGGTCCCTCCTTGAGGGGAGAGGGGGGGGGGCAGAACGTAAATTCGTCAGCCAATGCCTCCTTCATAATGCTCCCCCCGCATATACAAACGCGAGCGCCGATAAGGAGAGCGAGGAGACGGGAAGAGTGGGAAATATATATATCCCACCCTCCCCCTCCTCTCACTCATCTTCGGCAGTTAGCGATGGGAGGGAGCTGCGGATCCCTCCAGCCTAAGTTTAGGCGGAGAAGAAATATGGGGAGAGAGACCGACACTCCCCCCCAAGAGGAAGCGCGCAGGGGCCACCAATCAAAGGTGGCATCCTTGTGCGATTCCCTCCGGACCCCGTCGCCGAGGGCGGGGGCCCTCGGCGGTCAATATAGGATTCGCGAGGAAGGTGGACGGACGGCGTGGCCCCGTCTGCCCACAGTCAGGCAGGAAAAGGGGAGGAGCTTAGAGCCCTCCCTGGGAAGAAGGCCGGGCAGTGCAACAAAAATTGCCGGGCCGTATGCGCGGAGGGGGACTCACAGCCAGGGATGCCGAAGTATTGCAGCAGCGGTTCCGGGTCCCTGCCTGCCCCTCCTGGTGCGCGGAAGGCCACCCCTGTGGTTTTAGCGGGTATACCGGCGGGCCAATAACTTGGCGCTGCCGGGAGTCCCGCATAACCCTCGTCTCTCCCCCGGGAGCGAGGGTATGCATCAAGCATTTCCACAGGGTTACCAAAAAAAAAAAGGTAGTAGTAAGACTATGAGGTTTCTAACCCAGGTCCTCTCAGGGGGGGTGAGGCGCGAGGGGAACCACAGCGCGGGGGGAATGACGTCACGCGCGGGAAAGGAGGAATTGCGGCGCGACCGATGGACGAGGGGGTCCGCGCGGGGATGGGGGATCCGCGGCGCGATCGATGGACGAGAGGGTCCGCGAGGAGAAGGGGGATCCGTGGAAAGAAGACGGTGGTGGGAAAAGGACAGCGCTATGCGTGGGAAAAGGACAGCGCTAAGTGCGCGAAGAGGTCAGTGCAACAAGGATGGCATCAACGTGCGACAAAGATGGCGTCAACATGGGGCAAGGATGACGCAATGTAAGATGGTGTGAGAAGGACTATGCAAAGGTAAGTGAGCGACGAGCATATGAAAGAGAGAGAGCGATGTCGCGAGAACAACGCGTGCGAGAGAGAACTATAATATCGCGAGACTTAGAACGATAATAGTACAAGACAACGCGTGCGAGAGAGAACGATATTGCAAGAACAACGCGAGTGAGAGAGAACGCATACGAAAGAGAGACTTATGATTAACGCGAGACTTACAACTAGCGCAAGAGAGAGAGAGAGACGCAAGGGATGGGAACGCAAGGAGAGGCGCGTAAATAATCACATTTTTTTAAATTAAAACAAAATTTATTTTAAAATGTGTGCGTGTACTATACAATTTGTGTGTGTGTGTGTGTGTGTACTTAAAATTAAGAATAATAATAAAAAATATAATAATAATAATAATATAAAATATAAAAGTAATAATAATAAAAATATAAAAATAATTAAAATTTAATATAGGGGGAGGAGGCGATGCGCCGAACTGAGGGATGTCGCTCCTAAAACAGAATAGACACACATTTTATTAGATTTAATAATTTATTTTAGGATACTTTTGATGTATTATAAATTGTAAGTTACTTACAATGTTATCCATATATTTTAATTTGTGCAAATGGGACACATATTGCGTGGTATTATTTGGTGCAAATTTTTCCTGCACTCTTTGCAATAACTGCCTATTGATAGAGCACAATAATCCGTTTTGTGTTTCCGGACGGAGTATACGTTTCGAAACGACGATGCCAATCTCAGAAAACAGTCTGAACAATACTTAGTTCCTTCTTCCGCATCATAATAATAGTATTTGATGCGACACATTTTTACGGTAACATCCAGATTATTTATTTCCATCGCGTTTAAATGTCTATATTTTTTCAGTCTTAATTCTTCATCATTATCACTAGCATAATCTGAATCCACTAAAGATGGTATTTCCACCTCGGATTCTCCCTCAGAGCCATCCTCGTCTGATTCGTCTAGATTATCAACATCCATTTGGTTGCCATCTTCGATGATAACAATCTCGTCAATGTCCTCGTCGACGATAATAACATCTTCGTCATCGATGATAATAACGTCGTCTTCAGCCATTATACGTCCAACGAAACACAAGACCAACGAAACACAGAACAACGAAAGAAATAATATTCTAATGCTGCAGACTCCTCTTCATTACATGTCTTTTAATATCTTTTGTCTCATTCCAACTAGAGCATCACGTCTCATCTACCTCAGCATTTCTCTACATCTTTAACGGAGCGTGTTGAGAAAAGTATCAACTATTCTTATTCGTATGGAAGGAAAGAATTAAAATCACAGATGGAATAAAAATAATTATTTATTGCACGCATCGTAAAGAATATTATTTACAGCACATGTTAATAATTCGCAATCGATTAATGATTCGCTGTTAAAGACATCACTCTCGTGTATCGTTTTTACAGCATCGCATACAGTAGTAATATTATTACGTTGTAATACAGTTTCAAATTGTTTAAATTTTTCATTCACGAGATAGCTATTCTCGGTATATACTCTCTATAACCAATTGTGCATATGATCGATACAATTTTCAAAATTAAATAAATGTAATAATGTTTGTGGCTTCATCTACAAAGAATTGTCACATAATGTGAGTTTTACAATTTTCGATTGATACATTTCGATCGATAAATCTCCAATCCTTAATGGGAGAGCAGTCGATTGTAGAAATTGTTCAACGTCTGCTTGCTTCTGCATCAACAAATTCCACGTTGAAAAAGGCAACACTATTTGATTGCCTCGATTATCGCCGAGAATCAGTTCCACGTACGATACTCCAACGCTTATTCCAATGTCCAAATACTTGTACGACGTTGGGGTTAGAGCGTATCTTCTTCCAAGTATGCGAGCCGCACGATGACTTTGAATACTATAAAATATAAATAATTAGACCAATATTTAAAAAAATTTTAAACAAATAGAAAAATTTTTAAACGATCGAAACTTACGTGTCATACTTTTGCTTCTTACACGGTGGAGTTTCACCGTTTCGAATCGGAACGTAAAAATTCATATCGATTTCTTCAGCAGTGAACCTTTTACACGCCCGATTGATGTAATACTGTATTAGAATTATTGATTGATGTAATCGTATTAGAATTATTATCAATTCAAATAGTATCTCAAATTGCGATGTAGAGGGGATTATTGCCGACGCATCATTTTAATTTCCTCTAAAATTTTGTCGCGCCGATGTACGGCTGCGATGACATCATCTTCAGAACAAAGATTTAGCTGAATATAACAAAAATTTTCAAGCGCCGATGTACGGCTGCTCCTGATGCAATCACGTTAGATTTTCCAAATGTACGTGACAAAACATGAAATTATCAAGGTTAAATTGCACACGCTACTCCGGGGAATTTTTTGTAAGATGAAATCATTCTAGAATGTTCGATGATAAAACAATGCATGAAACGGTATATAAATCATGATAAAGAGGCACACCCCGCCATTATTTTCGCTAAAGTACATCGGAACAGTCATTGGAAACGCTAAACTTCGCAAGTGTGTTACAATATGGAGGAACAAAATTTGCGAGAGCAATCTACTTTGGTGAATTCATTGGAAGATTACATTGTGTGGGAACAACGATGTGATACGTATATCGAGTCGTTGGAAGAGCAAAGTCGAATCAAACGACCGGAATTATCGATCGGACATCGACAATCGCTGATTACTCGTATCACGCGCCTCGAAGGGTTGAAAAATTCAGTACGTAGACGTTTCGTACACGCGGGTGCCGGATGTAGCGCGCGTCAAAATGGACTTGTGTGGCGCGAGATTGATACGGCGTTCGAGAGTCGCGTATCGACTGGTGCGATGATAAACTATAATCACATCGAACCTCGTCAATTTCTCGAGGACGCCAAAGACATTGTGATAGAACATGTGCAGGACGTTATAGAGAAATATTATAATGTGAAAGTAAACACTATATTTAACGGTGAATTCGTGACCGGAGATAAACGTGCCAACAAAAGTATCAATACGAGAAACTATGAACTCTTTCGCACGTCTGATTTACGCGAGTGGTACGAACGGTGCGTCATCGAGCCCACCTTAGCATTGCTAGAAGAGTTTCAGGAACGCGATAGCGGGTGGGCTTTGTCGCGAATACTAAATTTAACTGTAAATATAAATAAGTATAATCATATGCGCGCGGGATGTCATATTAAATTGCCGCGGAACATTATGATGAAAAGAGCGGTGATTAACGTGCAATCAAAGGACAATGCGTGTTTCGCGTGGGCAGTGGTCGCCGCATTATATCCCGCTGAAAGAAAGGCGGAACGGGAATCATCGTACCCGCATTATGCGACAGTGCTGAATCTCCGGGACATTGAGTTTCCAGTGACTGTGAACCAAATAAAAAATTTTGAACTTGTTAACGACATTTCTATAAATGTGTACAGAATCGAAGACAAGAACAGCATTGTCCCGATACGTTTTTCGCAGCAGAAGCGGGACAAGCATGTCAACTTGCTGTACATTGAAGACAACAGCGTCGGACATTTTGCGTGGATCAAGAATTTATCCCGGCTAGTGAGCTCGCAATTGAGCAAACACAAGAATCCAAAATATATCTGCGATCGGTAAGTTTAATTTATATTATTTGAATAATTATAGGTTATACACTTTGTTATATAAATCTTAATTAAAATTTTTCTTTTACAGATGCTTATATTATTTTAATTCGGACGCCAAGTTGCAGTCGCATACGGTCGACTGCGGAAAGATGAACGATTGCGCTGTCCGATTGCCGAGCGATAAGGACAAGTGGTTATCGTTCAACAACTTTAATCGGAAGGAGCGGCTTCCATTCATCGTATACGCCGACTTGGAGTGCGTTCTGGCCAAGACGGAGGAAGAACAACAAAATTTGTACCAACATCACCAAGTATTTAGCATAGCTTACTATGTACATTGTTCATACGACGAATCTTTATCGGCGTATCATTCGCATCGCAGTGCCGATTGTATAGCATGGTTCGCCGCAGACCTCAAAAATTTAGCGTTACGTGTAAAAAATATTTTAAAAACAAATGTCCCCATGGTAAATTTGACGTCCGAAGAGTGGGAGAAATTCCATAGCGCCACTCAATGTCATATATGCGAAAAACCGTTCGCGGAAGATGATACACGCGTTCGCGATCATTGCCATCTGACCGGGCGGTACAGAGGTCCCGCACATTCAAATTGCAATTTAAATTATAAGCAATCTTTTTGTATTCCGATAATTTTTCACAATTTATCCGGTTACGATTCGCACTTTATTATCGAGGGAATAGCGTTCGAAGGGAGAATCGACTTACTTCCGATAACAAAAGAGAAATATATTTCGTTTACCAAAAATGTTTGTATGGAAGAAGAATCAAAAACTCATGTAAAATTACGTTTCATCGATTCATTCAAATTTCTCGCATCGAGTCTCGACAAATTGGCATCATTTTTGGACAAAGACAAACTCAAAATTTTAAAATCAGAATTTCAAAATTTATCAACACAAAATTCAATTTGTTAACGCGAAAAGGTATTTCCGTACGAATACATCGATTCCGTTGACAAGTTGCAAGATACGTGTTTATCACCGCGCGAATCATTTTACAGTTCCTTGACCGGTGACACTGTATCCGAGGGCGATTACACGCACGCCGAGAACATCTGGACGTGATTCTCCATTCGGACGCTAGGCGAATATAGCGATTTATATCTTAAAATTGATGTCTTGTTATTAGCCGATATTTTCGAAAATTTTCGAGATAAATGTATCGAAAGTTACGGACTCGACACCGCGTATTATTATACTCTCCCCGGATACACGTCGGACGCCATGTTGAAGCATACGAAAATTACGTTCGAGTTGCTTACTGACATCGACATGGTTATGTTCATCGAACGTGGTATACGCAGCGGTCTGAGTCAATGTTCGGGTAGATACGCTCGTGCTAATAACAAGTATATGGAGTCGTACGATCCATCGAAACCATCATCGTACTTGATGTACTTTGATGTAAATAATTTGTACGGATGGGCAATGTGTCAACCGTTGCCTTACGCCGATTTTCGATGGGTCGATGACGTGACCAATTTTAACATATCATCCATCACGCTAGATTCGCCTACATTCTATGTCCTCGAAGTCGATCTCGAGTACCCGCAACATCTTCACGATGCGCACACTGACCTATCGTTTTGCCCGACACGCGACAAACCACCTGGCAAGCGAGAGCTCAAACTGCTTGCAACGCTATACGATAAGAAGCGTTACGTGATACATTATCGCAACCTGCAGCAGTGTACGCGTCACAGTCTTCGCATCACAAAAATACATAGAATTTTACAGTTTTCTCCATGGCTTCAAAATTACATAGAACTAAATACACATTTTAGAACATTGGCTAAAAATGATTTCGAAAAAAATTTATACAAATTGATGAACAATGCGGTATTTGGCAAAACGATAAAAAATGTGCGGAATCGTGTAGATGTTAGGCTCATAACGCACTGGGACAGGCGGTATGGCGCAGAGGCAATGATCGCAAAGCCAAATTTCCACAGCAGAAGCGTCTTTTCGGAAAACTTAATAGCTGTGGAATTGCGCAAACTCGAGGTGAAATTCTATAAACCGATTTACGTGGGTATGTGTATACTCGACATATCCAAGACATGTTTGTACAAATTTCATCACGAGTATATGACGCCAATGTATCGCGACAAATGCCGGGTAATGTACACCGATACGGATAGTCTCATATATCACATTGAGTGCGCGGATGTGTATGAGATTATGAAGTGTGATATCGTCAGATTCGATACGAGGGATTATGCGGTGGATAATGCGTATGGTATACCGCTTGTAAATAAAAAGGTACCGGGCCTGATGAAGGACGAAAACAACGGCGCCATAATGACCGAATTCGTCGGGCTCAGAGCAAAGATGTACGCGTTACGAGTGAATGGGAAAAAGGACACGAAGAAAGTTAAAGGTGTCAAGAGTAACGTTGTCGCGAGAACGATAACGTTTGACGATTACACGCGGTGTTTAAACGAAGAAATTGAAATGACGCGTCAGCAGTCGTGTATACGATCTAAACTGCACCAAGTATACACGATCTGCGAGACGAAAACTGCTCTGAGTCCGTACGACGATATGCGGTATATCGTACCCGAAACTACTGATACGTTACTGTGGGGACATTATAGAATACCTTTGTAAATAAATGTATATTTTGTTTATTATTAATTGTATATTTTGTACATAACCATGTATATATTTTTATATTTTATACATTTTACATATTTTTATATTTTAATAAATTTTATATTTTTTATACACATATTTTATATATTTTAATAAATATTTACAATACATTATTTTTATGTATCCAAGAGTTGTGTGATTTATCCATTCCCAACCATTTAACGTATACGTCATCACCCTTTTCCCGCAAAATTTTTTCCACGAGATATACGTCGGGATTAGCGACGCGTTGTAATTCGAATTCGTAGAATCCTTCAGCGACGGGATTTCCACGCGAATCTTCGAGTATGAACGTCGCGGAATTAGTTTTCTGCACCTCGACAATCTTAAAAACTTCGGTCCAATTAGGTGTGAAACCTTTCTTAAAGATGGTCTTGTATTTGCTCACGCGTACCGAATCGCCTACTTTAAATTTTGCCGGAGCCGCAATTTTTACGTTGCTATACACTGTATTTAAAAGTTTTTCGGCGATCGCCGGAGTGACGTCGACAGGTCTCATACCGATGGTGCGATGTTTTCGCGTATTGTACTCTGCAACGAGTTGAGATAGCTCGTCGATCCATTTATAATTTCCATTAAACGTAAACATTTTCCACAAATTGTTTTTCAAAGTACGATTGAATCGTTCTATGACCGAGGCTTTCATAACGTAATATGTCGAGTAATGATTAATGTTGTGTTTCTTCATGAGTTTCTGCACACTCGCGTTGTAAAATTCTTTTCCTCTGTCGCTTTGAAAATTTTTCGGACACCTTTTATCATCTCCAATAATCTTTGCGAGCGTTTCGGACATTTCGTTTCCGCTCTTACTCTTGAGCGGTACGGCCCACGCATACTTGCTCAACACATCGATAACTGTGAGTTTGTATTTATGACCCTTGTTGAGTCGAGAGTACGAACGCATGTCGACCACGTCCGCCTGCCACAGATCGTCGTATCCGCGTACAATGACGCGTCTTCGTGGAAAATTTCTTCTCGCCGGAGCATGTAATTCCTCGACTAGTCGCTTTTCGGAGGTGTTTTTCTTCTTTCGCATGTTTGATCGAGGCATAATTAATATTGCGATATTAGTATGTCTCGTTTACTGTGCCGAGTCAGATGTTGCATATCTCAGCACATTCTTTATCATTCTTTATCGTCCATCATTATTCGTAGCGCCTGCACGTTTGTTTCGAGCGCGATAATTTTTTGCTCAATTTCTCCCTGTCGATCTCTCAAAAGTTTATCCAGTATCGTTTGTTGACGGCGTCAGTATCAGCTTCCGGTTGCGCTACGCGTTGAATCTTGCGCGGCCTTTCGTCAAAGCCGGTAGTAGTCTGGCAGAGAGCGTTATCGCGAACGTAATTTCTCAATAATCCATTCCATTGATAGTACAAATTATTCAACGTTCCGAGCGATAATCCAAATTTATTAATCGACATTTCGGTACCGAGAACTTTGACCGAATGACACGTATCGTCGAGGCATAGTTTAATTTATAATAACGCCGGCCTCGCGAAGTTTTTCGATAATTGACAAGATTTTCATTGTCGTGAGCGTTGTTGCCGACTCGACGCGAGGCGTCCAGCAATCGCAAACGATCTACCAATTCGTTGGGATCGTTCCAATGCACGTAATCGATCATGTTGTCGCTTAGCGTCATGGTGCGCGGCGCGTCTATACCTCTTCCCGCCTTTTTATCGGGGAATAATGGCGCAATTATATATTTATACTTATATCCTTTATTACTTTTAATAGGATTATTAACTTTGTTGTCACGTTTATGCGCATTTGTTGCTTTTAATATACTTTGATATTTATACAAATCGTCTTGAGTGTCTTTTTAATTATTGGGAATATTTCTAAAAATCAAATCGTAGATACCTTCAGTTCCCGTATATTTTATTCCATCGATAATTATATTATCTTCCATGTCCACATCGAAACGTCTATCACCGAGCATCATTCCTTCGCTGGTAAATTTAACACCGTAGACGTAATCCATACTCCTATTTTTATCAACACTCATGATAGGTCCTATATATTTTTGCGCTAGTGGACCAAAATGATCTCGGAACGTTTTCTGACCTTCGGACGTTTCTAATTCGTGTCGGACCGATGTTACAAACGAATCGGGAGTTGTCTCGTAAATTTCTTCGACGGACGGTGATGGTATTGTTTGACGCAGTTGTACTTTTATCGGAGTAGAAACTGTAGCCATATTAGAAAATTGTTTCCTTCGTTTTGATCGATTCGATGTCGAATATATCGGCGAATCGTTTATCGGCATATTTATCCGTGCTCGCTTTATTCCTTGCTTTGACTCTTTTATTTTTTCTTCATGCTTCTCTCCGAACGTCAAACTCAATGGCTCGATTTTCGGCGCATCAGATTCCACAGTATTTCCGACAAGCTGTTTTAAAGGTTTGGTAATTGGCTTAAATTGTCTTTCCAATGTAACGTCTTCTTCCATTTTACCAGTTTTCAAAACGCAATATTTTTTGCGAATTGATTCGCTCGTTTTTGCAATCTCTCTCGCAATCTTTTCACGATCGCCGTTCATGATGCTCGATCGATGTGTCGATGACGACTGATCGCTTTACGGTATGGCGAAATCATTAAATCCTCTTCTATATCGTCCATTGATCAACTGCTGTCTTTATCAATGACTACGAAGCCATATTTGCGTTGCCAACATTTCTGACACATTGCGCGGAAATCGTCGTAAGACATGTCGGTATCTACATGATCGTTGTACACATGTTTCAAGTTTGTGCTGTCTTGTTTAAATAAAATCAAAAGATTCGCGTTGTCGCGTATAAGATGCTTAGGTATCTTGGCGTACGTTTGACAAAGATAGAAACAGTCAACGCTCGAGTGTCGACCCACTGCAAAGTACTCTCTTATCGTATCTTGCTTGTCGCATGCCACGTCATCAAAGATAAAGATGGAATTCGGAAACGCCTCGCTCGGTGGAATGACATCGCTGTTATTAGAGAATGTAAAATAACCAATTTCGTCTATAGGTGCTAGTAAATTTTCCAAGTATCTATATTTCGATTGTTGAAGCGATTTCGAGTATACGTACACGTTCTCGAAACGTACACCTTACAGACTTTCTATCAAACTAATCAACACGTTTGTCTTACCGCAGTTTGAAGGGCCGCAAACGATACTGCGTATAGTAGTCGGTAGCATGTTTTCATGCTTGCGTACTTTTTTCTCCGATATTAGTCTATCGTCGAAATTTGATACTTTGATTATCCGCGCTTGTCGCACGAACCGCATGTTTTCTCTTTCGAATCAATTTTGTGAATGATCACGAGGGGAGACCTATTTATAGAGGTGTCTCGACTCGAAACCGCTCAGTATCAAAAATGTTTCTCCTTCTGTCGGATAAAAGAGACATTCTCCGGCTTACCGCCGAACAACTGCAGTATATCCCAAAGATTGTTTTACTGCAAAATTTTGGTGATTACGTGGAACGATTGTGGGACAAGCTTCCAGAATATATAAAGGTTGATTCGGAGGTTCAACAATATCGTTCGTGCATGCGACATTACAATCAGCCGTGGCAGCGAACACACATCGACGGTTCACCATCGTTAATAAAAGATTGCTACGAATGTCAGCGAGAATTGTAAGAGGTAGCGGTCTCTTAAATCGTGCGATAAACGCGCTTCCCATCGAATTACATATATATATTCCCGGTTATCAGTTTTGCGGCCCGGGAACTCGATTAGAGAAACGATTGGCTAGAGGCGATCGAGGCATCAATCCATTGGACGCCGTTTGTCGCGAGCACGACATTGCTTACTCGCGAAGCAACGACCTCGGTCAACGACACGTCGCGGATCGCATACGAGCTGCAAAGCGCGAGAACGCATTACCGCGAGGGATTCGACTCTTGGCGAAAGAGCAGCCGCTACGACTGTTTGGGCGGCAATGAAGGCAAAGACAAAACTCGGCATGGGGATGAAAAAGTCGTTGACGACAAAGAGGAGGAAAAATCGAATACTTCCAGTAGCGAAACGAGGTGATATTTTACCACTTTTACCGTTGTTGGGAGTTGTCGGTTCTTTGGCCGGCGGTGCGGCGGGAATCGCAAAGGCGGTAAACCATAGCAAGGCGGCGCAACGTCAGCTGGAAGAGTTGCAGCGTCACAATCGCACTATGGAAGGTCGCGGACTTTATCTCGCTCCGTACAAGCGTGGACAGGGATTCTCAACAAAGTCTAAGAGAAAAAAAAACGTCGAAAAAACATTAATAATGCCTACGGGTGCGACAACTAACGTGCAATTGGAACAATTGGCGAAACGTATGCGCATACCTTCATTTAGAGGTGTTTTCATACGCAATAATTTACCGATAAGCGGTGTACGACGAAACGAGAGCGGTATCGTCAATTTGGATGACGTTGATAGTCCCGGTACTCATTGGGTAGTGTACGCAAAGAGGGGAGATCGTGTCGTATATTTCGACAGTTTTGGAAATCTTCGACCACCCAAGGAACTTGCGCGATATTTCGGACGAGTGAAAATTGAATATAATTACACATCTTATCAAAGTTACAATCAGAGTATCTGTGGACAGTTGTGTTTAAAATTTCTTCAAACAGTCGACGATCAATTTAAAGCTTGACAATCCACCGTCACGACTCACTATTCGTTCGACATGTCACTGACACTTACGTTGACTGGCAGAAGCAGCGTTCTCGCTGTAAGCTATTTTCCCGCTATAGATTTGACCGATGTCGATTACGAGCTCGGATTAACGGATTTTGAAACTTATCATACGATTCCGAACGTAAATTTTTCGAATAATAAATTTTACTTTGGCAACGACGACAAAGAAATTACGATTCCCGAAGGATCGTACGAATTGCACGCTATAAATGACTATCTCAAACGCACAATTTTGCGAGATGAACACCTTTCCAAAGATGTTGAAAACAATTATGTTCGAGATTCGTCGAGAGAAAAAAAAATTAACACTCATAATTGTAATTATACTCGATTGAAGAGAGAGTCGAGGGCCCGATCTTTAATTCGGCGCCCCTGGCAGCCGATAGCGAAATATCTCTTTGTCACCGCAAATCCGAAAACAACGCTCGCTCTTCTCGAAAGATCTAATAATAACAAGACACGTTAGATCATCAAATTTTAAACGGTATCTCAGTAACTGTCGAGTGCTTGAAAAAGCTGGATCTTTCGAGAAGGGCTTGAGTATAAATTGACGCGATCGGAGAGCGCTAGGTCTTTTGTCGAAAAGTCTCCGACGCGCTCATTTAACTCTCTTAGAAAAAAAACGTGCTTTCCGTTGCTCGCGGAATTAATCAATTCTCTCCGTTGCTTGCGGATTAAAGAACTCAGCTCGAATTTTCGATCCTTTTGTTTCGTTAGTAATTAAGACTGTAAATATATTAAAACTTTATATTTGTGAGCTAGAATAAAGAACTTGTACATAGTATTACTTATATCGAGACTTATCGTTCTGTACTCTCTCGTGCCGCGCTCGCTTCCCAGCCTATTTCGCGCTTTCGCTCCAAACATTTTGTTGGTCCTTCGAGCCGGATTGTCGCGTTCATTGCTCTTGTGTCGTGTAAATGAGATAGTGCGGGAGTTCTTCAGTGCTTCTGAGTGCATCCACCTGTAAAAAGAGTGAAATGGATCCGAAGGTGAAGGCTATTGTGGCCGCTGCCACCGAACTCTACGGAAAAATTGCTCGCTCGTATGAGAATCTAATGAAGCTCGGTTCTGCTAAAGTCACGCTAGGAGCCATTGAAGCCCGACTTCAGAACCTGGAGAAGTTGTGGTCCAAATTCGACACCATGAACAACGAGCTCGTGGCTCACATAGCTCAACTAAAAAACGAGGAATATATGAAACAGGACGTACCCGCTCTTGCCGAGGAAGCTTACCTGGTAAATAAGGGTCTGCTACTCGACCTTAAGAGCGCCCTTCACGCTAAGGTGCCAGCACCTGCCGAGACAGCCAAGTCGACGGCACGTACCACTCTTCCTCGGATTCAGCTGCCGACCTTCTCCGGGAAGTATGAAGACTGGCCAGCTTTCCGGGATCTATTTAAGTCGATCATCGGTAAGGATACCTCCACGTCACCGGTCGAAAAACTCCACTACCTTAGGACCTGTCTAAAGGGAGAAGCCGAGTTACTCATACGGAGCTTAACTACTACTGACGAGAATTTCGAGCGGGCGTGGAAAATCCTCAGCGACTACTACGAAAATAAACGGCTCTTAATTCGCTCCTATCTGGCTAATTTTCTCGCATTGCCTAAAATGAAAAGCGAGTCCGCTGTGGAGATGCGCAAAGTGTTCCACGGGATTAAAGCGACCGTCGGCGCTCTAGAGGGTATCGGCCGTCCAGTCATCAGCAGCGAAGACTTATTCGTGTACCTATCGGTGGAACTTTTAGACCCACGATCGCGCCGCGAGTGGGAAAACTCCATCAGCGACTCCACCGCACCGCCGTCATACGAATCGCTGGAGCTGTTTATGGAGAAGCGACTGCATACTCTAGAAGCAATGCTCCCGGCGAAAGGAGACAGCAGCACGAAGACCGCGAACTCGAGTACAAGGACCACTCGGAGTCACCACGCTCGTAAGCAGGAGGCTAAGGAAGGAGGACGATGCACCAACTGTCAGGGTGAGCACTTCGTGATGTTTTGTGAAGGTTATAAAAATAAAACTGCCGCGGAGCGCAAACAGCACGTGTCGGAAACTAACTTGTGCGAGAACTGTCTCGGTCGACACAAGACGAGCGCGTGCACGTCAAAAAAGAACTGTTCGGCGTGTGGTGGTCGTCACCACTCGTCACTTCATGACGCGTACCGAGAGGCCGATACAGCGAAAACCTCGCACGTCGCGCAGCAATCAAACCCCGTACATGTGGCAGTGCTCCTCGCAACAGCGCGCGTCCGCGTAGTCGACCGGTCCGGGGTATGGCACCACGCTCGTGCTCTAATTGACCAAGGCTCGGAATCGTCGATCGTGTCGGAGCGACTCGCGCAGCAGTTGAGGTTACCTCGCTCCTCAGCATCCGTCACGGTCTTCGGCGTCGGCGGAAAAAGGACGGGCGTTTCCAAAGGAAGGGTGATGCTTACCTTCCGCTCTCGGTGGGGCGGCCCCCCGATCACTGTCGCCGCCCT
This sequence comes from Camponotus vicinus, assembly GCF_025532165.1. Lineage (NCBI taxonomy): Eukaryota > Metazoa > Arthropoda > Insecta > Hymenoptera > Formicidae > Camponotus > Camponotus vicinus. Next base: position 17,978,746 of record NW_028141978.1, on the reverse strand, counting down.
CGTGCTACCGTAGCTCACTATTTACTCCGGCGGGCTCAGCTCCAGTGCACTGTCCTCATGGCCACATCTTCATGGTCTGGAACTCGCCGACCCCGGCTACCGCTCGGAGGATCCAGTAGATATTCTCCTGGGCGCCGATGTTTACGCCACCATACTCGACCAGGGCTTACGCAAGGGAGGTGCTAGTGAACCGGTAGCTCAACACACGTCGCTAGGTTGGATCCTCTCCGGCGTCGCGGGGGAAACGACTGCTGGACATCATGTCAGCACTCACCAGTGTCGAGTCGAGGAGGACCTCGCGGTCTTAGTGCGTCGGTTTTGGGAGCAAGAGGAGGCTCAACGGCCAGCGCATCTCCTCTCCAAGGACGAACTAGAGTGCGAAGATCACTACCAACGTACTCACTCGCGAGCTCCCGACGGGCGATATGTCGTGCGGCTGCCTACGCTCGAATCGCTACCCGATCTAACGGGGACGCGTCGAGCTGCTTGCCGTGTCCTGCAACACATCACATCAAAATTTGAGAGGGAGAACACTTTCCGCAGTATGTATGTAGAGTTCATGAAACAATACGTAGACCTAGAACATATGACGCAGGCTTCAGTGTCCTCCGAGGAGCTTCCTCAACGAGCCTGTTACCTGCCTCACCACGGCGTGTTGCGCGAAGCCAGCACTTCTACAAAGCTCAGGGTAGTATTCAACGGCTCGAGTTCCTTGCCGAACGGGGACACCCTCAACAAGTTCCTGAGCACGGGACCCAATCTGCTTCCAGCCTTGGCCGACATCCTGCTTCAGTGGCGACGGCACCGGTACGTCTTCGCGACCGACATCGAGAAGATGTACCGGCAGATCATGGTGCATCCGGACGATCGAGGGCTGCAAAGGATCCTGTGGCGAGAAAATGCTAACGAAGACATCAAGGAGTACTGGTTGAACACCGTTACTTACGGATTATCCTGTGCCCCGTATCTGGCGATCCGCACACTAAAACAGCTCGCCGACGACGAAGGCCATCAACTTCCTCGAGGCGCCGCTGTCCTTCGCTCGGACGTCTACATAGATGATATCTTGACGGGCGCATCGACCTTGCCGGAAGCCCTGGAGATCCAGCAGCAGTTGGTACAGATCTGTAAGGCAGGCGGGTTCCCCCTTAAAAAATGGTCGGCAAACAACATTAAGTTGCTGGAGGACCTACCAGCAGAGGACTGCCTTCGACGAGACACGAGACGGTGGCAACCGGGTGAGAGTCACGCCACGCTGGGCTTGCGCTGGCAATCTTGCGACGATCTCTTTTCCTTTTCTGCGAAGCCGGGCACCCTCTCCACGGTCTCGAAACGATCAGTCCTGTCCTTGACGGCGAAGCTGTTTGACCCTCTCGGTTGGCTTTCTCCGTCCACATTGTTAGCCAAGACTTTCGTGCAGTCAACTTGGTTACTCGGTGTTGACTGGGACACTCCGCTACCGGATGAGGACGCGCGACAATGGCATCGGTTCGAGAGGGAACTCCCCTGCCTCGAGCAGATTGAAATTCCCCGGTGGTTGGGCGGAGGAGCTGCAGATTGCCATCTGGAAGTCCATGGTTTTGCTGACGCTTCAACTAGGGCGTACGCAGCAGCCGTCTATCTTAAATCAGAAAAGGATGGAAAGAGTGAAGTAAGGTTGGTCGCAGCGAAAACAAAGGTCGCTCCGCTGAAGCAAATCTCCTTATCGCGACTGGAACTGTCTGCTGCAGCGCTCTTGGTTCGATTGGTTGCTCACGCGCTGCCCCTCATCAAGGCGGAGAAAGCGCCACTGCACTTATGGTCCGATTCCACAATCACCTTGGGCTGGATCCGCGGCCATCCGTCGTTCTGGGCCACATACGTAGCGAACAGAGTCAGCGAGATTCAGACATCATTGCCAGACGCCTTCTGGCATCACGTACCCGGTCGCGACAACCCGGCCGACTGCGCTTCACGCGGCTTATTCCCTGGCGACCTGGTGAACCATCCTCTTTGGTGGCAGGGGCCCCCATGGCTTCGGACGGAGACTGATCCTTGGACTGCCTTCGGGGAGGAGCTTGGCGACGTTGACCTCCCCGAGAGACGCACTCGCACTCACGCCGCCACGGTGGACAAGCTAGGAGACAAAGAGCCGGAATTGCTTCTCCGCTATTCCTCTATACAGCGGTTGCTGCAAATCACTGCCTGGTGCCGCCGATGGCTACGTCACCGCCTTCAACGACCCGCATTCGCACCCGAAGTGCTGAATCCTGACGAGCTGGAGGAGGCCCGGCTCACATGGCTACGCGTTATCCAAGCTACAAAATACAAAGAGAAAATAACTGCTGTACGAAGAGGGAAGCCGCTACCATCACGAAGCCCTCTCATCAAACTCAATCCATTTCTGGATCAGTCTGGAGTCCCTCCGCGTCGGCGGGCGGCTGCGACATGCCCAGATGGCGTTTGACGCCGCTCACCCCATAATTCTGCCAGGGTCGTCTCGCCTTACTCACCTCATCATTGATGCGCATCATCGGAGGACGCTGCACGGCGGGGCCCAGCTCACTTCGTGCTCTATTCGCCAGGAGTACTGGATTCCTCGTGGCCGCTCACTGGTCAAGGGCCATATCCATCGCTGTTCGAAGTGCGTGCGATGGCGGGCGGCAACTCCTCAGCCTCTGATGGGAGACCTTCCAGCACCTCGGGTAACACCTGGCCGGCCTTTTCTGAATACCGGCGTGGACTATGCCGGACCCGTTTGGCTCCGCACCAGCAAGGGCCGGGGACACAAGGCCGTTAAAGCTTTTATAGTCGTTTTCATTTGTTTGAGTTCCAGGGCGATCCACCTCGACGTAGCTTCTGATTACTCCTCGGATGCCTTCTTGACCGCCTTGCGGCGATTCGTCGCACGGCGAGGAATGTGCCGAACACTCTATAGCGACTGCGGTACGAATTTCGTCGGAGCCGACTCTAAACTGAAGGAATTGTTCTCCACCGCCAGCCGGGAGGGCCGACGGGTCGCCTCACTCGCTGCACAGGAACGGATCCGGTGGCACTTCAACCCTCCGGCAGCTCCCCACTTCGGGGGAGTCTGGGAAGCGGCCGTCAAATTAATGAAGTTCTACCTCCGGCGAGTTATCGGCGAAGCCACCCTCACGTACGAGGAAATGGCTACACTACTCGCGCAGATCGAAGCTTGCCTCAATTCGCGACCACTTCAACCGCTATCCGACGACCCGGAGGATTGTGCAGTGCCCTGACTCCGGGGCACTTCCTGATCGACGACGCGCACGTGGCCATCCGCTCCAGGATAAACTTTGGTGATGCGGGCGAGAAGCCACTTAACTGCTGGCGTCAGCTCGCTACGCAATAGACAAAGTCTGCCGACGCATGCCTCGCGGTTGGCCTTGACCATTTCGGACGATGAGCCAGAGTATGTAGGTACTCTCTGGACCACCGCTGCCAAAAATGGTCCTTCATCCGCTGTAACAGTTGCCAGCGCGAGAGGCGCGCGGGGGGCTCTTCGGCGAGAGACGGCTCTGGAACGGCGGTGAGGGCGGTCCAGGGCTTCCGGCAATTATGATGAGGAATATCCAATAGCGCTCCGAATTGGCGCTGCCAATCATAGCACACTAAAGAGCGAAATCAAATGCGCCTACAGAATAAACTTTACCAAACCCGACAATGTAGGATCCTTGCTTGGATCCTCGTCGAATCGTATATTGCAACCTCGCAAGTGGTACGAATCGGACGAACCGGTTAATATTATAAACGTAAATATTATTCGTATAGAATGTAACGTGACTACTGGTGCGTTCAGCAATGGCATGCGCGTACACACGATACATGAGTTTTCACCGAGTGTACCGCCAGGATATAAGATATCGGAAACGCCGGCGCAGATCATTTATCTGCCGATCATCGCACGGAGCATTACGGATTTAACGATACGTATTGTGGATCAAGGAGATCGATTGCTCGATTTTCGAGGAGAGGAAATTACCGTAAGGTTGCATATACGGCGGCGACAAACATAGTATGCTCGTGCTGAATGAAACGGAGCACGCGATAGACAATACTTTTACGAGGGACAATACTATTGCAGTATCGGGTGATAATAATAAAATAGCCGTTATAAAAAAGCTGAGCGCGTTGAATCGTGAATTTGTAAAATCATTGGGATTCATCGTACGAAAAGAATGATTGATATTTTGAATATCGGAGGTGAGCCAGTCTTTGACGATCGCATCGTCAAAATTGAGACTCATACGTACAATCCGTTCGCCAATACGACGCTTGGATACAGCGACGAGATACGAATACCTATACAACATCAGGATTTGTACACGTTACCGTGCGAAAGCTTTTTTTACATCGAGGGAAAGTTGAATGTGCGTAAAGCGAATGACGAAATGAAGGTTGTATTGGGAAACAATTGCGTCGCATTCATGTTTGATGAGCTTCAATACGAACTCGACGGAGTAGAGATTGATCGTAATAGAAATGTTGGAATAACTTCAATGCTCAAAAATTATCTCTCTCTGTCGCACCAGAAAAGTATAAACTTGAAGAACGCTGCGTGGGATTTGACTTACAACGGTGACAAAAATTATTTCAACTATTGCGTACCGCTCAATATGTTGCTGAGATTTTGCGAAGATTATAAACGCGTTGTGATTAACGCTCGTCACGAATTGATTCTGATACGTTCGCGCAACGATAATAATTGTCTATTCGGACATCCATCGTCGGAAGCTCAGATTGAATTACTCAAGATACAGTGGCGTATGTCTCATGTAATATTGAACGAGATTAATAAATTGTCGATGTTGCGAATGTTGGAAAGCGGACGATACTTGAACATGAGTTTCCGATCTTGGGATCTATACGAATTTCCTCTGCTACATAGCACGACTAAGCATTCGTGGACCGTGAAAGCCGCCTCCCAACTAGAGAAACCACGATACGTGATCTTTGCACTGCAAACTGGTAAAAAGAATTCAGTGTCACAAGATGTTACATTATTCGATGACTGCAAATTGACCAACGTTAAACTCTATTTAAACACGGAATTTTATCCCTACGATGATTTAAATTTAGATTTTGAAAAAAATAGATTCGCCGTCCTATTCGATATGTACTCTCGTTTTCGCAAATCTTATTACGGATGCGATAATAGCACCACGCTATTAACTATTTCAAAGTTTCTACATTGCGGTCCTCTCGCGGTCATTGATTGCTCGCGACAAAACGAGTCTGTCAAAACTGCTACCGTGGACGTGAGAATAGAGTTTGAATGCAGGGAAAATATACCGAAGAATACTACCGCCTATTGTCTCATCTTGCACGATCGGGTTGTCGAATATAATCCATTGACTAATGTAGTCCGCAAAATTACATAAGTCAGCAAATATTCCCTCCAATGCGCATGAAGAAAAATATAAAAGATTGAGATGTTTGACGATCGACATCAGTCTGCGATCGGATCTTGTCATCATGGCTGCGCCAACGTTTGTGGATCTACAAGGATTTATTATCGGGAGAAATTTTGTCGTGAAGGAAGCTGCGGTTCTGAGAAAAGGATCCGTACTTTCTCATTACATTTTTACATGTCCCGTACCATGGCACACGCTCACAAACTCTGAGAGATGCCAGGTTTTATGGCTGACTAAAAATCACCATGGATTATTGTGGGATGATGGACATGTTTCATATTGGAAATCGAAACGTTTAAATACGACGGCAGTGATGAGTGCAACGGAGGAGGATGATGCGTCATCTCTCGTATACGTTAAAGGGCACGAAAAACAACAATGGCTGGCCGATATACTGGACGATGATGCGAGAAACGATGTTATTATCGAAACTTTGGATGCAGACTATGAGGATGTAGCTTCTTTAAATAAGTTAGATGTTAAGAATACTGTGCGTTGTGAAAATCATGTAAAAAATTGCGCTTTACAAAATGTATTTAAGATTTATAATTGGTGGTTGAAACATCATGATAATGATTCATCGAATCCATATTTATAATAAATTGATGATGCGATATATTTTTATCGTCTTTCTTATTCTCTCCTTTCTTTCCTTTTCCTTATCTGTGTACGTGCGCAGTATCATGTTTCCGTACGTGACACAGCTGCCACAGATATTGTATTTCAATACATTGTAATACATTTAAATATTTGATAATTGAATATAGTTTTGCGTTGGATAACCGTTGATTTTCGTTCGACAGTCGTTCATTTCCATTCGATGGTCGTTCGTTTCCGTTCGACGATCGTTCATTTCCGTTCGATGAGCGTTCAATAACCGTTCGATCAGGGTTGACGCATTATATTATAGCGTTATATTATATCATGCTAAGTTGCATGGGAACATGCATACTTTTGTCTTGCGACGCGTTTTTGGTAAAGCGATAATGATACGTCCCTATTCTAAAGTTTCGTAACGAGACGATTGTCTCCTCACAAACTCGCGACATGATGATATTAATAATATATTATACCACGCTGAGTTGCATGGGAACGTGCATACTTTCGTCTTACGACGCGTTTTTGACATGGTGATAATGCCACATCTCTACTATAAAATCTCGTACCGAGACCTCGTTGCCTCGTCACAAAGTTACGAACAGTACGCGAGTAAAGTGTGTCACGAGTTTGTTTTTAAATAATAATATAACAATGGATCGCGTACTATCAATTTATAAAGATTGGAAAACGAAATTATTAGATATATTATGTATCGTCGTGTTAAACATGACTTTTACCTGGAACGTAAGTAGTGTTTTTTGTGAATATTTTGTGAAAAATTGTGAAAAATTTTGTATTTTTTAAATAAATATTTTGTTTATATAGTTCCAGGATGAGGTTCAAATACCAGGTTTTGTAAATATTGAGCACCGCCAGTGGGTGCGGGCGGTGCGCCGGGCTGAGAGGGAGGATTTCTCTGATATGTGGGGCGACATCCCGGAGAGTCGCCATCGCCAGGTTGATGATATTTTTGACTTGCGGCGGCTTTTCGGGAAAGAGCCCTACGATGTTATTATAGAAGAGGAAGAGTGGATCCAGGAAGAGAAGCAGAAGCAGGAGCAGGAGGAGGAGGAAAGAGGAGTGGAGGAACAGGAATGGATTGACAGATGTAAGTGTTTTTTTCTTTTTATAAATCTTATTGTAACTACGCTTGTATTAATACAATATCTTTTTTCTGTTCCAGGAGCGGCCTCCCCCTTAGCCCGGCGCATCATCCCCCCTCTCCCCTTATTTTTATATTTTATATTTTATGTTTTATGTTATTATTGTTATTATATTACAGTAGTAAGACAGGGCCGGTTCTAACCCAGGTCCTCTCAGGGGGGGTGAGGCGCGAGGGGAACCGCGGCGCGGGTGAGTGACGTCACGCGCGGGGAAAGAGGAACTGCAGCGCTCGTCGAGTGACGTCATGCGCGGGGAAGGGGGATCCGCGGCGCGAGCGATGGACGAGGGGGTCCGCGCGGGTAGGGGGAATCCGCGGCGCGAGCGATGGACGAGGGGGTCCGCGCGGGTAGGGGGGATCCGCGGCGCGACCGATGGACGAGGGGGTCCGCGAGGAGAAGGGGGATCCGCGGAAAGAAGACGGTACGAAGGTGTGAGAAGGATAGCGCTACGTGTGAGAAAAGGATAGCGCTAAGTGTGTGAAGAGGACAGTGCGACAAGGATGGCATCAACGTGCGACAAGGATGACATCAACGTGTGACAAGGACGACGCATTGTAAGATGCTGCATAGGTGGGAGAAGGACGACGCAAAGGTAAGTGAGTGAGTGATAGCGACGAGCATATGAAAGAGAGAGAACGATAATATCGCGATTAACGCGTGCGAAAGAGAACGATAATATCGCGAGAACAACGCGTGCGAGAGAGAACGACAATAGGGCGAGAACAACGCGTGCGAGAAAGAACTATAATTTCGCGAGACTTAGAACGATAATAGCGCAAGACAACGCGTGCGAAAGAGAACGATATTGCAAGAACAACGCGTGCGAGAGAGAACGATAGCGCGTACGAAAGAGAGACTTATGATTAACGCGAGACTTACAACTAGCGCAAGAGAGAAACGCAAGAGATGGGAACGCAAGGAGAGGCGTGTAAATAATCACACTTTTCTAAATTAAAATATAAAATTTATTTAAATGTGTGTGTGTGTGTGTGTGTGTACTATACAATTGTGTGTGTGTGTGTGTGTGTGTGTGTGTGTGTGTACTTAATATATAATATACAGGGTGATCCAGAACAAACGTTTGTCTTTAAAAAAATAAATTGTCGAGTCTATTCTAAGACAATTTTCCCTTTTCCAAAATTGTCTACGAGGCTTAGTTTTTAAATTATTAAATAAAATAGTTTGCGAATTACGGAACGAGTACAAGAGATAGACAGGGACGGCGCAACTCACCGTCCGATACAGGCGATCATGTGGGGCGCTCGACGCGATCAGCTGATTGCTGCACACGATGAGTGTAACAATCAGTGTGTGTGTGTGTGTGTGTGTGTGTGTGTGTGTGTGTGTGCGCGCGCGCGTGTGCGTGTGTGTGTGTGTGTGTGGTGTATTTATGCACGCGTATCCACACATGCACCGTACTCTCTCTCTTTCTCTCTCTCTCTCTCCCTCTTTCTCTCTCACTCTCTCACTCACTCACTCACTCACTTATTCTTACCTTAATAATGAGATTCTTCATACTGCTGATAAATAGCAGTGCCCAGTGTGTTGCACGATAATAATCGTCGTCGACGAGACGTCGTTTCTTCAACACGCAGTCTGAAACATCGTCAAATAAGGGAAGTTTTTTCTTTCATCACTTTCGACACTTTTACAAATTTACTCGCGCACTTAATCACTCACGATTGATAAAAGGAGGAATTTACCAACGGTTACGGTACGAATTTAATAAACGGTTAACGCATTTAATTATTAATTACACACTCGATTAAAGAAACGCGTTAACAGAACGCGATACTCGATGCAAAGCGCGCGACGCGACGACCGACGACAAGCAGGTCAGGTTAGAGTACTAGCGCGTAATGGTACACGTTTATGTTTGGCAGCGCTAGAGGCGCTAGTACTAACCTGACCTGCTTGTCGTCGGTCGTCGCGTCGCGCGCTTTGCATCGAGTATCGCGTTCTGTTAACGCGTTTCTTTAATCGAGTGTGTAATTAATAATTAAATGCGTTAACCGTTTATTAAATTCGTACCGTAACCGTTGGTAAATTCCTCCTTTTATCAATCGTGAGTGATTAAGTGCGCGAGTAAATTTGTAAAAGTGTCGAAAGTGATGAAAGAAAAAATTTCGCTTATTTGACGATGTTTCAGACTGCGTGTTGAAGAAACGACGTCTCGTCGACGACGATTATTATCGTGCAACACACTGGGCACTGCTATTTATCAGCAGTATGAAGAATCTCATTATTAAGGTAAGAATAAGTGAGTGAGTGAGAGAGAGAGAGAGAGAAAGAGAGAGAGTACGGTGCATGTGTGGATACGCGTGCATAAATGCACACCACACACACACACACACTGATTGTTACACTCGTGTGCAGCAATCAGCTGATCGCGTCGAGCGCCCCACATGATCGCCTGTATCGGACGGTGAGTTGCGCCGTCCCTGTCTACCTCTTGTACTCGTTCCGTAATTCGCAATCTATTTTATTTAATAATTTAAAAACTAAGCCTCGTAGACAATTTTGGTAAAGGGAAAATCGTCTTAGAATAGACTCGACAATTTATTTTTTTAAAGACAAACGTTTGTTCTGGATCACCCTGTATATAATAGTAATATAATAATAATATAAAATATAAAAAAAATAAAAAATAAGGGGGGGATGCGCCGGGCTAAGGGGGAGGCCGCTCCTGGAAGACTAAGGGGTCGATGTGCCGGGCTGAGGGGGGCCGCTCCTGGAACAGAAAAAGACATACATTTCATTAGATTTAATAATTTATTTTAGAACTTTTGATGTATTATAAATTGAAAGTTACTTACAATATTTTTCATGATCCATTTATTTTCATTTGTACAAATGGGACACATGTTGCATGGTATTATTTGATGCAAATTTTGCCTGCACTCTTTGCAATAACTACCTATTAATAGAGCACAACAATCCGTTTTGTGTTTCCGGACGGAGTATACGTTTCGAAACAACGATGCCAATCTCAGAAAACAGTCTGAACAATATCGTGTCCCTTCTTCTGCATCATAATAATAATATATGATGCGACACATTTTTATGGTAACATCTAAATTATTTATTTCCATCACGTTTAAATGTCTATACTTTTTCAGTCTTAATTCATCATTATCACTGACTTAATCAGAATCCACTAAGGATGGTATTTCCTCCTCGGATTCTTCCTCAGAGCCATCCTCGTCTAATTCGTCTAGATTATCAACATCCATTTGGTTGTCATCTTCGATAACAACCTCTTCAATGTCCTCGTCGATGATAATAACATCTTCGTCATCGAAGATAATAATCTCTTCTTCAGCCATTGCACTAACGAAACACAAGACTAACGAAACGCAAAGAACAACGAAAGAAATAATATTCTAATGCTGCAGACTCCTCTTCATTACATGTCTTTTAATATCTTTTGTCTCATTCCAACTAGAGGATCACGTCTCATCTACCTCAGCATTTCTCTACATCTTTAACGGAGCGTGTTGAGAAAAGATTCAACTATTCTTATTCGTATGGAAGGAAAGAATTAAAATCACAGATGGAATAAAAATAATTATTTATTGCACGCATCGTAAAGAATATTATTTACAGCGCATGTTAATAATTCGCAATCGATTAATGATTCGCTGTTAAAGACATCACTCTCGTGTATCGTTTTTACAGCATCGCATACAGTAGTAATATTATTACGTTGTAATACAGTTTCAAATTGTTTAAATTTTTCATTCACGAGATAGGTATTCTCGGTATATACTCTCTATAACCAATTGTGCATATGATCGATACAATTTTCAAAATTAAATAAATGTAATAATGTTTGTGGTTTCATCTACAAAGAATTGTCACATAATGTGAGTTTTACAATTTTCGATTGATACATTTCGATCGATAAATCTCCAATCCTTAATGGGAGAGCAGTCGATTGTAGAAATTGTTCAATGTCTGCTTGCTTCTGCATCAACAAATTCCACGTTGAAAAAGGCAACACTATTTGATTGCCTCGATTATCGCCGAGAATCAGTTCCACGTACGATACAGCTCCAACGCTTATTCCAATGTCCAAATACTTGTACGACATTGGGGTTAGAGCGTATCTTCTTCCAAGTATGCGAGTCGCACGACGAGGCTGAATGCTATAAAAATATATATAAATTAGATCAATATTTAAAAAAAAATTTTAACAAATAAAGTTTTTAAACGATCGAAACTTACGTGTCGCATTTTTGCTTCTTACATGGTGGTGTTTCACCGTTTCGAATCGGAACGTAAAAATTCATGTTGATTTCTTCAGTGAACCTTTCATACGCGCGATTGATGCAATACTGATCGTATTAGAATTAATATCAATTCAAATAGTATCGCAAATTGCAATGTAGAGGGGATTATTGCTGACGCAACATTTTAATTTCCTCTAAAATATTGTCGCGCCGATGTACGGCTGCGATGACATCATCATCCCCAGAACAAAGATTTAGCTGAATATAACAAAAATTTTCAAGCGCCGATGTACAGCTCCTGATGCGATCAAATGTACGTGACAAAACGCGAAATTATCAAGGTTAAATTGCGCATCAGAACAAAGATTTAGCTGAATGCGCTAAAATCGAGCGCCGATGTACGGCTGCTCCTGATGCAATCACGTTAGATTTTTCAAATGTACGTGACAAAACGCGAAAAAAAATAACTGTCAAGGTTAAAATGCGCATCACCCCTAGACAAAGATTTAACTGAATGCGTTAAAATCGAGCGCCGATGTACGGCTGCTCCTGATACAACCACGTTAGATTTTTCAAATGTACGTGACAAAACATGAAATTATCAAGATTAAATTGCACACGCTACTCCGGGGAATTTTTTAAGATGAAATCATTCTAGAATGTTCGATGATATGCATGAGACAGTATATAAATCATGATAAAGAGGCACACCCCGCCAGTAGCTAAAGTACATCCGGAACTATCATTGGGAAGCGCATTTCGCAAGTCTGATACAATATGGAGGAACAAAGTTTGCGAGAGCAATCCACATTGATTGATTCGCTGGAAGATTACAGTGTGTGGGAGCAACGATGTGATACGTATATCGAGTCGTTGGAAGAGCAAAGTCGCATCAAGCGACCGCGATTATCGATCGGAAATCGACAATCGCTGATTGCTCGGATCGCGCGCCTCGAAGGGTTGAAAAATTCGGTACGTGGACGTTTCGTACACGCGGGTGCCGGATGTAGCGCGCGTCAAAATGGACTTGTGTGGCGCGAGATTGATACGGCGTTCGAGAGTCGCATATCGACTGGTGCGGTGATAAACTATAATCACATCGAACCTCGCCAATTTCTCGATGATGCCAAAGACATTGTGATAGAACATGTGCAGGACGTTATGAAAAAACATAATGTGAAAGTGAACACAATATTTAATGCTAAATTTGTGGCTAGAGATAAACGTGCCAACAAAAGTATCAATACGAGAAACTATGAACTCTTTCGCACGTCTGATTTACGCGAGTGGTACGAACGGCGCGTCATCGAATCCACCCTAGCATCGCTGGAAGAGTTTCAGGAACGCGATAGCGGGTGGGCACTGTCGCGAATACTAAATTTAACTGTAAATATAAATAAGTATAATCCTATGCGCGCGGGATGTCATATCAAATTGCCGCGGGAGATTATGATGAAAAGAGCGGTGATTAACGTGCAATCTAAAGACAATGCATGTTTCGCGTGGGCAGTGGTCGCCGCTCTACACCCCGTCGAAAGAAAGGTGGAACGGGAATCCTCGTATCCGCATTACACGACAGTGCTGAATCTCCGGGACATTGAGTTTCCAGTGACTGTGAACCAAATAAAAAATTTTGAACTTGCCAATGACATTTCTATAAATGTGTACAGCATCGAAGACAAGAACAGCATTGTCCCGATACGTCTTTCGCAGCAGAAGCAGGACAAGCATATCAACTTGCTGTACATTGAAGACGACAACAGCGTCGGACATTTCGCTTGGATTAAGAATTTATCCCGGCTAGTGAGCTCGCAACTGAGCAAAAAGGATCACAAGAAATATATCTGCGACCGGTAAGTTTAATTTATATTATTTGAATAATTATAGGTTATACACTTTGTTATATAAATCTTAATTAAAATTTTTCTTTTACAGATGCCTGCATTATTTTAATTCGGACGCCAAGTTGCAGTCGCATACGGTCGACTGCGGAAAGATGAACGATTGCGCTATCCGATTGCCGAGCGATAAGGACAAGTGGTTATCGTTCAACAACTTTAATCTGAAGGAGCGGCTTCCATTTGTGGTCTACGCCGACCTGGAATGCGTTCTGGCCAAGATGGATGAAGAACAGCGAAATTTGCGTCAACATCACCAAGTATTTAGCATAGCTTATTATGTACATTGTTCGTACGACGAATCTTTATCGGCGTACCATTCGCGTCGTAGCGCCGATTGTATAATATGGTTCGCCGCAGACCTCAAAAATTTAGCGTTACGTGTAAAAAATATTTTAAAAACAATGTCCCCTTGGTAAATTTGACGTCCGAAGAGTGGGAGAAATTCCATAGCGCCACTCAATGTCATATATGCGAAAAACCGTTCGTGCAAGACGATACACGCGTTCGCCATTATTGCCATCTGACCGGGCGGTACAGTGGTCCAGCACATTCAAATTGTAATTTAAATTATAAAGAATCTTTTTGTATTCCGATAGTTTTTCACAATTTATGCGGTTACGATTCGCACTTTATTATCGAGGGAATAGCGTTCGAAGGGAGAATCGATTTACTTCCGATAACAAAAGAGAAATATATTTCGTTTACCAAAAATGTTTGTATAGAAGAAGAATCAAAAACTCATGTAAAATTACGTTTCATCGATTCATTCAAATTTCTCGCATCGAGTCTCGATAAATTGGCATCATTTTTGGACAAAGACAAACCCAAAATTTTAAAATCAGAATTTCAAAATTTATCAACAGAAAATTTCAATTTGTTAACACGGAAAGGTGTATTTCCGTATGAATACATCGACTCTGTAGATAGGCAAGATACGTGTTTACCACCGCGCGAATCGTTTTACAGTTCCTTGACCGGCGAAACTGTATCCGAGAGCGATTACGCGCACGCCGAGAACATCTGGACGCGATTCTCCATTCGGACGCTAGGCGAATATAGCGATTTATATCTTAAAATTGATGTCTTGTTATTAACCGATATTTTCGAAAACTTTCGAGATAAATGTATCGAAAGTTACGGACTCGACACCGCGTATTACTATACTATTCCCGGATACACGTGGGATGCCATGTTGAAGCATACGAAAATTACGTTCGAGCTGCTTACTGACATCGACATGGTTATGTTCATTGAACGTGGTATACGCGGCGGTCTGAGTCAATGTTCGGGTAGATACGCTCGCGCTAATAACAAGTATATGGAGTCGTACGATCCATCGAAACCATCATCGTACTTGATGTACTTTGATGTAAATAATTTGTACGGATGGGCAATGTGTCAACCGTTGCCTTACGCCGATTTTCGATGGGTTGACGATGGTCGAATTTTAACGTATCATCCATCGCGCTAGATTCGCCTACAGGCTATATCCTCGAAGTGGACCTCGAGTACCCACAATATCTTCACGATGCGCACACTGACCTACCGTTTTGCCCGACAAGCGACAAACCACCTGGCAAGCGGGAATTCAAACTGCTTGCAACGCTATACGATAAGAAGCGTTACGTGATACACTACCGCAACCTGCAGCAGTGTACGCGTCACGGTCTTTGCATTACAAAAATACATCGAATTTTACAGTTTTCTCAATCTCCCTGGCTTCGAAATTACATAGAACTAAATACACATTTTAGAACATTGGCTAAAAATGATTTCGAAAAAAATTTATATAAATTAATGAACAATGCGGTGTTTGGTAAAACGATGGAAAATGTGCGCAATCGTGTCGATGTTAAATTATTAACAAAGTGGGATGGTCGGTACGGCGCAGAGGCAATAATCGCGAAACCAAATTTCCATAGCAGAAACGATTTTTCAGAAAACTTAATCGCTGTGGAATTGCACAAACTCGAGGTGAAATTCTACAAACCGATTTACGTGGGTATGTGTATACTCATATCCAAGACATGTTTGTACGAGTTTCATCACGAGTATATGACGCCAATGTATCGCGACAAATGCCGGGTAATGTACACCGATACGGATAGTCTCATATATCACATTGAGTGCACGGATGTGTATGAGAATATGAAGTGTGATATCGTCAGATTCGACACGAGCGATTATACGGTGGATAATGCGTACGGTATACCGCTTGTAAATAAAAAGGTACCGGGTCTAATGAAGAATGGAAACAACGGTGCCATAATGACCGAATTCGTCGGGCTCAGAGCAAAGATGTACGCGTTACGAGTGAATGGAAAAAAGGACACGAAGAAAGTTAAAGGTGTCGAGAGTAACGTTGTCGCGAGAACGATAACGTTTGACGATTACACGCGATGTTTAAACGAAGAAATTGAAATGACGCGTCAGCAGTCGTGTATACGATCGAAATTACACCAAGTATACACGATCTGCGAGACGAAAATTGCTCTGAGTCCGTACGACGATAAGCGGTATATCGTACCCGAAACCACCGATACGTTATCGTGGGGACATTATAGGATACCTTTGTAAATAAATGTATATTTTATTTATTATTAATTGTATATTTTGCACATAACCATGTATATATTTTATATATTTTATACATTTTATATATTTTTATATTTTAATAAATTTTATATTTTTTTTATACACATATTTTATATATTTTAATAAATATTTATAATACATTATTTTTATGTATCTAAGAGTTATATGATTTATCCATTCCCAACCATTTTACGTATACGTCATCACCCTTTTCCCGCAAAATTTTTTCCACGAGATATACGTCGGGATTAGCGACTCGTTGTAGTTCGTATTCGTAGAATCCTCCAGCGACGGGATTTCCACGCGAATCTTCGAGTATGAATGTCGCGGGATTAGTTTTCTGCACCTCGACAATCTTAAAAACTTCGGTCGTCCAATTAGGTGTGAAACCTTTTTCAAAGATGGTCTTGTATTTACTCACGCGTACCGAATCGCCTACTTTAAATTTTGTCGGAGCCGCAATTTTTACGTTACTATACACCGTATTTAAAAGTTTTTCAGCAATCGCTGGAGTGACGTCGACAGGTCTCATACCGATGGTGCGATGTTTTCGCGTATTGTACTCTGCAACGAGTCGAGATAGCTCGTCGATCCATTTGTAATTTCCATTGAACGTAAACATTTTCCACATATTGTTTTTCAAAGTACGATTGAATCGTTCCACGACCGAGGCTTTCATAACGGAATACGTCGAGTAATGATTAATATTGTGTTTCTTCATAAGTTTCTGCACACTCGCGTTGTAAAATTCTTTTGCTCTGTCGGTTTGAAAATTTTTCGGACACCTTTTATCATCTCCAATAATCTTTGCGATCGTTTCGGACATTTCGTTTCCGCTCTTACCTTTGAGCGGTACGGCCCACGCGTACTTGCTCAACACATCGATAACTGTGAGTATGTATTTATGACCCCTGTTGAGTCGAGAGTACGAACGCATGTCGACCACGTCCGCCTGCCACAGATCGTCCTATCCGCGTACAATGACGCGTCTTCGTGGAAAATTTCTTCTCGCCGGAGCATGTAATTCCTCGACTAGTTGTCGCTTTTCGGAGGTGTTTTTCTTCTTTCGCAAGTTTGATCGAGGCATAATTAATATTGCGATATTAGTATGTCTCGCTTACTGTGCCGAGTCAGATGTTGCATATCTCAGCACATTCTTCATCTCGTCCATCATTATTCGTAGCGCCTGCACGTTCGTTTCGAGCGCGATAATTTTTTGCTCAATTTCTCCCTGTCGATCTCTCAAAAGTTTATCCACGTATTGTTTGTTGACGGCGTCAGTATCAGCTTCCGGTTGCGCTACACGTTGAATCTTGCGCGACCTTGCGTCAAAGCCGGTAGTAGTCTGACAGAGAGCGTTATCGCGAACGTAATTTCTCAATAATCCATTCCATTGATAGTACGAATTATTCGACGTTCCGAGCGATAATCCAAATTTATTAATCGACATTTCGGTACCGAGAACATTGACCGAATGACACGTATCGTCGACGCATAGTTTAATTTATAATAATGCCGGCCTCGCGAAATTCTTCGATAATTGACAAGATTTCATTGTCGTGAGCATTGTTGCCGGCTCGACGCGAGGCGTCCAGCAATCGCAAACGATCTACCAATTCGTTGGGATCGTTCCAATGCACATAATCGATCATGTTGTCGCTTAGCGTCATGGTGCGCGGCGCGTATATACCTCTTCCCACCTTTCTATCGGGGAATAATGGCGCGATTATTTATTTATACTTGTATCCTTTGTTACTTTTAATAGGATTATTAACATTGTTGTCACGTTTATGCGCACATTTGTTGCTTTTAATATACTTTGATATTTATACAAATCGTCTTAAGTGTATTTTTTATGATTGGGAATATTTCTAAAAATCAAATCGTAGATACCTTCGATCCCCATATATTTTATTCCATCGATAACTATATTATCTTCCATGTCTACATCGAAACGTTTATCACCGAGCATCATTCCTTCGCTGGTAAATTTAACACCGTAAACGTAATCCATACTCTTATTTTTATCAACACTCATGATAGCTCCTATATATTTTTGCGCTAGTGGACGAAAATGATCTCGGAACGTTTTCTGACCTTCGGACGTTTCTAATTCGTGTCGGACCGATGTTACAAACGAATCGGGCGGTCTCGTAAATTTCTTCGACGAACGGGGATGGTATTGTTTGACGCGGTTGTACTTTTATCGGAGTAGAAACAGTAGCCATATTAGAAAATTGTTTCCTTCGTTTTGGTCGATTCGGTGTTGAATATATCGGCGAATCGTTTATCGGCATATTTATCCGTGCTCGCTTTATTTCTTGCTTTGACTCTTTTATTTTTTCCTCGTGCTTCTCTCCGACCGTCAAACTCAATGGCTCGATTTTCGGCGCATCAGATTCCACAGTATTTTCGACAAGCTGTTTTAAAGGTTCGGTAATTGGCTTAAATTGTCTTTGCAATGCAACGTCTTCCTCCATTTTACCAGTTTTCAAAGCACGATATTTTTTGCGAATTGATTCACTCGTTTTTGCAATCTCTCTCGCAATCTTTTCACGATCGCCGTTCATGATGCTCAATCGATGTGTCGATGACGACTGATCGCTTTACGGTATCGCGAAATCATTAAATCCTCTTCTATATCGTCCATTGATCAACGTGCTGTCTTTATCAATGACTACGAAGCCATATTTGCGTTGCCAACATTTCTGACACAATGCGCGGAAATCGTCGTAAGACACGTCGGTATTTACATGATCGTTGTACACATGTTTCAAGTTTGTACCATCTTGTTTAAATAAAATCAAAAGATTCGCATTGTCGCGTATAAGATGCTTAGGTATCTTGGCGTACATTTGACAAAGAAACAGTCGACGCTCGAGTGTCGACCCATTGCAAAGTACTCTCTTATCGTATCTTGCTTGTCGCATGCCACGTCATCAAAGATAAAGATGGAATTCGGAAGCGCCTCGCTCGGCGGAATGACATCGCTGTTATTAGAGAATGTAAAATAACCAATTTCGTCTATAGGTGCTAGTAAATTTTCCTAGTATCTATATTTCGGTTGTTGAAGCGATTTCGAGTGTACGTACACGTTCTCGAAACGTACACCGTACGGACTTTCTATCAAACTAATCAACACGTTTGTCTTACCGCAGTTTGAAGGGCCGCAAACGATACCGCGTATAGTAGTCGGTAGCATGTTTCCATGCTTGCGTACTTTTTTCTCTGATATTAGTCTATCGTCGAAATTTCATACTTTGATTATCCGCGCTTGTCGCACGAACCGCATGTTTTCTCTTTCGAATCAATTTTGCGAATGATCACGAGGGGGGGAGACCTATTTATAGAGGTGTTTCCACTCGAAACCGCTCAGTATAAAAAATGTTTCTCCTTCTGTCGAATAAAAGAGACATTCTCCGGCTTACCGCCGAACAACTGCAGTATATCCCAAAGATTGTTTTACTGCAAAATTTTGGTGATTACGTGGAACGATTGTGGGACAATCTTCCAGAATATATAAAGGCTGATTCGGAGGTTCAACAATATCGTTCGTGCATGCGACTTTACAATCAGCCGTGGCAGCGAACACACATCGACGGTCCACCACCGTTAATAAAAGATTGCTACGAATGTCAACGAGAATTGTAAGAGGTAGCGGTCTCTTAAATCGATAAACGCGCTTCCCATCGAATTACATATTCCCGGTTATCAGTTTTGCGGCCCGGGAACTCGATTAGAGAAACGATTGGCTAGAGGCGATCGAGGCATCAATCCATTGGACGCCGTTTGTCGCGAGCACGACATTGCTTACTCGCGAAGCAACGACCTCGGTCAACGACACGTCGCGGATCGCATACTAGCTGCAAAGCGCGAGAACGCATTACCGCGAGGGATTCGACTCTTAGCGAAAGAGCAGCCGCTACGACTGTTTGGGCGGCAATGAAGGCAAAGACAAAACTCGGCATGGGGATGAAAAAGTCGTTGACGACAAAGAGGAGGAAAAATCGAATACTTCCAGTAGCGAAACGAGGTGATATTTTACCACTTTTACCGTTGTTGGGAGTTGTCGGTTCTTTGGCCGGCGGTGCGGCGGGAATCGCAAAGGCGGTAAACCATAGCAAGGCGGCGCAACGTCAGCTGGAAGAGTTGCAGCGTCACAATCGCGCTATGGAAGGTCGCGAACTTTATCTCGCTCCGTACAAGCGTGGACAGGGATTCTCAACAAAGTCTAAGAGAAAAAAAAACGTCGAAAAAACATTAATAATGCCTACGGGTGCGACAACTAACGTGCAATTGGAACAATTGGCGAAACGTATGCGCATACCTTCCTTTAGAGGTGTTTTCATGCGCAATAATTTACCGATAAGCGGTGTACGACGAAACGAGAGCGGTATCGTCAATTTGGATGACGTTGATAGTCTCGGTACTCATTGGGTAGCGTACGCAAAGAGGGGAGATCGTGTCGTATATTTCGACAGTTTTGGAAATCTTCGACCACCCAAGGAACTTGCGCGATATTTCGGACGAGTGAAAATTGAATACAATTACACATTTTATCAAAGTTACAATCAGAGCATCTGTGGACAGATGTGTTTAAAACTTCTTCAAACAGTCGACGATCAATTTAAAGCCTGACAATCCATCGTCACGACTCAGTATTCGTTCGACATGTCACTGACACTTACGTTGACTGGCAGAAGCAGCGTTCTCGCTGTAAGCTATTTTCCCGATATAGATTTGACCGATGCCGATTACGAGCTCGGATTAACGGATTTTGAAACTTATCATACGATTTTAAACGTAAATTTTTCGAATAATAAATTTTACTTTGGCAACGACGACAAAGAAATTACGTTTCCCGAAGGATCGTACGAATTGCACGCTATAAATGACTATCTCAAACGCGCAATTTTGCGAGATAAACACTTTTCCAGAGATGTTGAAAACGATTATGATGAGGAATATCCAATAGCGCTCCGCGCCAATCATAGCACATTAAAGAGCGAAATCAAATCCGCCTACAGAATAAACTTTACCAAACCCGACAATGTAGGATCCTTGCTTGGATTCTCGTCGAATCGTATATTGCAGCCTCGCAAGTGGTACGAATCGAACGAATCGGTTAATATTATAAACGTAAATATTATTCGTATAGAATGTAACGTTACTACTGGTGCATACAGCAATGGCATGCGCGTACACACGATACATGAGTTTTCACCGACCGTACCGCCAGGATATAAGATATCGGAAACGCCAGCACAGATCATTTATCTGCCGATCATCGTACGGAGCATTACGGATTTAACGATACGTATTGTGGATCAAAGAGGTCGATTGCTCGATTTTCGAGGAGAGGAAATTACCGTAAGGTTGCATATACGGCGGCGACAAACATAGTATGCTCGTGCTGAACGATACGGAGCACGCGAGAGACAATACTTTTACGAAGGACAATGCTATTGCAGTAAGGCGAGCGGTATCGGGTGACAATAATAAGATAGCTGTTAAGAAGAAGCTGAGCGCGTTGAATCGTGAGTTTTTAAAATCATTGGGATTCATCGTACGAAAAGAATGATTGATATTTTGAATATCGGAGGTGAGCCAGTCTTTGACGATCGCATCGTCAAGATTGAGACTCATACGTACAATCCGTATACCAATACGACGCTTGGATACAGCGACGAGATACGAATACCTATACAACATCAGGATTTGTACACGTTACCGTGCGAAAGCTTTCCTTACATCGAGGGAAGGTTTAATGTGCGTAAAGCGAATGACGAAGGTTGTATTGGGAAACAATTGCGCCGCATTCATGTTTGATGAGCTTCGATACGAACTCGACGGAGTAGAGATTGATCGCAACAGAAATGTTGGAATAACTTCGACGCTCAAAAATTATGTCTCTCTAACGCACCAGAAAAGTATAAACTTGAAGAACGCTGCGTGGGATTTGACGTACAACGATGACAAAAATTATTTCAACTATTGCGTACCGCTCAACATGTTGCTGGGATTTTGCGAAGATTATAAACGCGTTGTGATTAACGCTCGTCACGAATTGATTCTGATACGTTCGCGCAACGATAATAATTGTCTATTCAGACACCCATCGTCGGAAGCTGAGATTGAATTACTCAAGATACAGTGGCGTATGCCTCATGTAATATTGAATGAGATTATTAAATTGTCGATGTTGCGAATGTTGGAAAGCGGACGATACTTGAACATGAGTTTCCGATCTTGGGATCTATACGAATTTCCTCTGCTACATAGCACGACTAAGCATTCGTGGACCGTGAAAGCTGCCTCCCAGCTAGAGAAACCACGATACGAGATCTTTGCACTGCAAACTGGTAAAAAGAATTCAGTGCCACAAGATGTTACATTGTTCGACGACTGCAAATTGATCAACGTTAAACTCTATTTAAACTCGGAATTTTATCCCTACGATGATTTAAATTTAGATTTTGAAAGAAATAGATTCGCCGTCCTATTCGACATGTACTCTCGTTTTCGCAAATCTTATTACGGATGCGATGATGACGCAACGCTATTAACCATTTCAAAGTTTCTACATTGCGGTCCTCTCGCGGTCATTGATTGCTCGCGACAAAACGAGTCTGTCAAACTGCTACCGTGGACGTGAGAATAGAGTTTGAATGCAGGGAAAATATACCGGCGAATACTACCGCCTATTGTCTCATCTTGCATGATCGGGTTGTCGAATATAATCCATTGAACAATGTAGTCCGCAAAATTACATAAGTCAACAAATATCCCCTCCATTGCATATGAAAAAATATCAAAGATTGAGATGTTTGACGATCGACATCAGTCTGCGATCAGATCTTGTCATCATGGCTCCGCAAACGTTTGTGGATCTACAAGGATTTATCGTTGGGAAAAATTTTGTCGTGAAGGAAGCTGCGGTTTTGAGAAAAGGATCCGTACTTGCTCATTACATTTTTACATGTCCCGAACCATGGCACATGCTCACAAAATCTGAGAGATGCCAGATTTTATGGCTGATGAAAAATCACCATGGATTATCGTAGAATGATGGACACGTTTCATATTGGAAGTCGAAACGTTTAATTACGACGGCCGTGATGGGTGCAACGGAGGAGGATGATGCGTCACCTCTCGTGTACGTTAAAGGACACGAAAAACGGCAATGAGCCGTTTACTGAAGCCGATATACGTTAGCCGATATACTGAACAATGATGCGAAAAACGATGTGATTATCGAAACTTTGGATGTAGACTATGAGGATGTAGCTTCTTTAAATAAGTTAGATGTTAAGAATACTGTGCGTTGTGAAAATCATGTAAAAGATTGTGCTTTACAAAATGTATTTAAGATTTATAATTGGTGGTTGAAACATCATGATAATGATTCATCGAATCCATATTTATAATAAATTGATGATGCAATATATTTTTATCGTCTTTCTTATTCTCTCCATTCTTTCCTTTTCCTTATCTGTGTACGTGCGCAGTATCATGTTTCTGTACATGACAGCTACCACAGATATTGTATTTCGATACTACATTGTGGTACATGATAAAACATTTAAATATTTGTTTAATAATTGATTATAGTTTTACGTTTGATAGCCGTTGATTTCCGTTCGACGGGCGTTCGACAGTCGTTCGATGACCGTCCGTTTCCGTTCGACGGACGTTCGACAGTCGTTCGATGACCGTTCATTTCCATTCGACGAGCGTTTGATAGCCGTTCGACGGGCGTTCAATGACCGTTCATTTCCGTTCAACGGGCGTTTCCGTTTGATAGCTGTTCAATTGCCGTTCGACGCGCGTTCGTTTCCGTTCGATGACCGTTCGACGGGCGTTCATTTCCATTCGTTTCCGTTCGATGACCGTTCAATTGCCGTTCAGTTGCCGTTCGACGGGCGTTCAATTACCGTTCGATGGCCGTTCATTTCCGTTCGACGGGTGTTCATTTCCGTTCGATGGCCGTTCATTTCCGTTCGACGGGTGTTCATTTCCGTTCGATGATCGTTCATTTCCGTTCGACGGGCGTTTGATAGCCGTTCGATCAGGGTTGATGCATTATATTATAATGTTATATTATATCATGCTAATTTGCATGGGAACATGTATACTTTTGTCTTACGACGCGTTTTTGGACAGTGATAATGATACGATAATGATCCCTATTCTAAAGTTTCGTACCGAGACCTCGTTGTCTCCTCACAAAGTTGTAATATGATAATATTAATATTATATACCACGCTGAATTGCATGGGAACGTGCATACTTTTGTCTTACGACACGTTTTTAACATGGTGATAATGCTACATTTCTACTATAAAACCCCGTACCTCGTTGCCTCGTCATAAGTTCTGAACCGTGTACGAGAAGAGCCGAAAAAAAATAAATAAAAATGGATATGGATCAAATGAACATCTATCCGGATTGGAAGAAAAAATTATTTGACATCCTGTGCATCGTGTTTCTGAAGCTGACCTTCCTGTGAAATGTAAGTACCGTTTTATGATTATTTTATGAAAATTGTGAAAAAAAATTGTGTATTTATAATAATTTTTTGATTTTCTAGTTCCATGACGAAGTGGTGATTCCGGGCTTCATAAATATTCAACGCCGTCAATGGGTGCGGGCGGTGCGCCGGGAAGCACGGGAATATTTTGTAGACGTGTGGGGCGACACCCTGGAGGGCCTAGATGGAGATATCTTTGATCTGCGGCGGCTCTTCGGAGAAGAGCCTTACATAGTTATAGAAGATCAACAATGAATCCCGCAAAATTGGAACATTGAAGAAGAGGGAGAGGAGCAGGAGGAGGAGCAGGAGTGGAGGAACAGAAATGGGTTCATAGACGTAAGTACTATTTTTATAATAAATAAATAAATTATTGTAATATTTTCATTAACACAACATCATTTTTTTTCTGTTGCAGGAGCGGCCTCCCACTTAGCCCCTCCCATTAAATTTTAATTTTATATTATTATTATATTATTATTCTTAATTTTAAGCACACACACACATACACACACACACACATAATTGTATTACACACTATAATAAATTTTATATATTTTAATTAAAAAAGAAAAAAAATCTAATTATTTACGCGCCTTTCCTTTGCGCTCCCATCCCTTGCGCTATCTCTCTCGCGCTAGTTATAAGAATTTATCGTTGTCTCTCGCACGCGTTGTTCTCGCGATATCGTTCTCTCTTTCGTACGCGTTGTTCTCGCGATATTATCGTTCTTTCTCGCACGCGTTATTCTCGCGCTATTATCGTTCTCTCTCGCACGCGTTATTCTCGCGATATTATAGTTCTCTCTCTCGCACGCGTTATTCTCGTTCTCTCTCTTTCATATGCTCGTCGCTCACTTACCTTTGCATCGTCCTTCTTCCATCTATGCAGCATCTTACAATGCGTCGTCCTTGTTACACGTTGATGTCATCCTTGTCGCACTGTCCTCTTCACACACTTAGCGCTATCCTTTTCCGACACGTAGTGCTATCCTTCTCACACCTTTGCACCGTCTTCTTTCCGCGGATCCCCCTTCTCCTCGCGGACCCCCTCGTCCATCGGTCACACCGCGGATCCCCCTTCCCCGCGCGGACCCCCTCATCCATCGCTCGCGCCGCGGATCCCCCCTACCCGCGCGGACCCCCTCGTCCATCGCTCGCGCCGCGGATCCCCCTTCCCCGCGCGTGACGTCACTCACCGAGCGCCGCAGTTCCTCCTTCCCCGCGCGTGACGTCACTCACCCCCGCGCCGCGGTTCCCCTCGCGCCTCACCCCCCCCTGAGAGGACCTGGGTTAGAACCAGCCCTGTCTTACTACTTATTACTATTATTATTCTTAATGTTAAGTACACACACACACACACACACACACACACACAAATTGTATAGTACACGCACACATTTTAAAATAAATTTTGTTTTAATTAAAAAAAATGTGATTATTTACGCGCCTCTCCTTGCGTTCCCATCTCTTGCGTCTCTGTCTCTCTTGCGCTAGTTGTAAGTCTCGCGTTAATCATAAGTCTCTCTTTCGTATGCGTTCTCTCTCACTCGCGTTGTTCTTGCAATATCGTTCTCTCTCGCACGCGTTGTCTTGCACTATTATCGTTCTAAGTCTCGCGATATTATAGTTCTCTCTCGCACGCGTTGTTCTCGCGACATCGCTCTCTCTCTTTCATATGCTCGTCGCTCACTTACCTTTGCATCGTCCTTCTCACACCATCTTACATTGCGTCATCCTTGTCCCATGTTGACGCCATCCTTGTCGCACGTTGATGCCATCCTTGTCGCACTGTCCTTTACGCGCACTTAGCGCTATCCTTTTCCCACATGTAGCGCTGTCCTTTTCCCACGCATAGCGCTGTCCTTTTCCCACCACCGTCTTCTTTCCGCGGATCCCCCTTCTCCTCGCGGACCCCCTCGTCCATCGATCGCGCCGCGGATCCCCCTTCCCCGCGCGGACCCCCTCGTCCATCGGTCGCGCCGCAATTCCTCCTTCCCCGCGCGTGACGTCACCCCCCGCGCCGCGGTTCCCCTCGCGCCTCACCCCCCCCCTGAGAGGACCTGGGTTAGAAACCTCATAGTCTTACTACTAAGGTCCTATACTATTTTGCGATATTCGCAATAATTAACGAAAAATTAATTAAAGAAGGTCGGCCAATGCGCGTGGCTAGGAGTGCATGGCGGTGAAGGCGGTCTCACTGTAACATAATGGTGGTGCGCAGCGAAACGGTGATTGGGGAGGAGCGATGAGTGTGCAGGCGCGCGCGGCAAAAGGCTCTTCCCCTCCCCAATCACCGCTTCGCCGCGCGCTGCCATTATAGTAGTTAGGACTAGACGGGTTTTAACTCAAGTCCTCTCAGGGGGGGTGAGGCGCGAAGGGGATCTCAGCGGCGCAGGGGAATGACGTCACGCGGGACGGAGGGGATTTCGGTGGCGCGGGGGCTGCGGGGCGGGGGACGCTTGTATCGACGCATGTGTTGGATGTTTTATCGCAAGTATAAGCAATATTGTATTACATACCGCGTCGCGCGAATTTATAAACAATATAAACAGCGGTATTCCTTTGAAGAGGATTAGATTTTGGGGCTGACTAACGCGTCGGGACATGTTTTCGCAAACAAAATAGCTCTCGCGGTACCCCCCCCCCTCACCCCCAATATAAGTAATTCTAAATTTTTTTTCCGTTCGACGTATCCTTATCTCGCATCGAATTACGCGTCGCGCGAATTTATAAACAATATAAACAGCGGTATTCCTTTGAAGAGGATTGAGTGGGTGAGAATACGTGCGAAGAAATTACATCATGATTTAGACTTAAAACTCTTTATTCTTCTTTTATATATATTTTTCTTACGTACTATGGACTAAAAACTAAAGCTGCCAGCTCGCAATCGACGAGCTGATGCTTGTTGAAAGCGTCACTCGCGCGTATTACATTCGATACTTCTTTCGGATTTATTACAGTGGACGCGATATTGGAGAATTGCGTAAACTTGACATCAACTGTTTCAGTAATTTTATCCAATAGATCAAAAATTATATCTATGCATTGATCGAGATCGAACATACGATGTAACGTCGATTCGATCATCATCATGCATACGTTTGAAGATTCGAGACTTATGAGTTTGACGTCGTTAATCGTACGAACTCTCACTGTTAGCGGTCCAACGCTTATGAAATTGTAGTCATCTTTAGAGTCGTTCCGAAGGAAATTTTGAATATTACGACGTTGCTCGTAGAGTCCCTTCCACGTTTCGAGAGATAATATCAGTTCCTTTCCTCGATGATCTATGGCAATCTCCACGTAACTCGGCGGACCCACGTTGATATCAATTTCGAGGAATTTGAATTCCGTAGCTGTCAATGCATATCGTCTACCTAGTATACGAATCGCACAACGCTCCAACGAAATGCTACGGGAAAAATTAAAATTAAATAATAGTAATAATACAATTTGTACAAAAATATAAAAATAGAAAGAAGTTAAACGAAACTTACTCATCACATTTGTTCTCAAACGATGGAGTTTTATCACGACTCGGCACGTAATTATTCACGCGTCTTCCGACGCCGTGCACCGGTAGGATCTCGCTTTACAACTTACAGCATATATCCATTGTGGTTGAACTCTTCGCAATGTGTCTCCTACCACCGAGAAAGGTCCGAGAGGAAAGCTGAAAGCCCCCTTGCATCTTCCCGTGTGTATGTGTATGCGCGCACATACATTTCTGACATTTATATAACTTTTTAGTCGGGGCCTCCCCTGACTAAAAATTGTTATTTACATTACTCTCTAACAAGGAGATGGCAAGAAGTGCGAAATACCAAATGAAATGAGACATAGTTCACTCGAAAGGGGAGATTGGGTATAGCAAAACTGTAAAAGGATTTGAGTGCATGGGCCTCCGTTTATGAGAAAATCACAGTTATTTAAACGGCTGTATGTTAATTTGAGTATTTAAGTTACACTAATCGTGAAGCGTGGTGGCTGAGTAGACTAAGACACGCGCGTTATATTTTATTATGCGTCCGAGGAGAGTTCGAGGCCTCGCAATCTCAACTTTTTTATATAATTATATTTTTATAATCATATTTTTTACATTTTTATTAATTTTCATTATTTTTCGTAGCAATAATATTATTCATACACATAAAATAATATTTTATATATATATATATATATATATATATATAATAAACAAAAATAAGAATATGCATTTCTTAATTATTTATCGTAAAATTGAGACATTTCTTTACAATTTTGTGGGTGAAAATTAACATAAAAACATTTGAAACATAAATAAGTCGCACACCATGAACATTTTATGAAAGAATAATTTGATTTACACGAACATTTTACATTATGTATATTTGGAGGAAAGCACAACTGATTAACATTATAAAAAATTTCGCGTTCACATGATGTTAATTTTGATGCATACCAAGCAAATTGTAGCATATTTTTAAATAGCGGAACACATAATAAATAATGCGTTAAAGATTGAATTCTTATAGCATCATATCGCGAATTCAATTCTGCTTTTTCTCCATTAATAAGAATGTTTGGACAATTTTGAATTCTCTTAATGATAATTTTAACTTGTCTATAAAAATAGACATCACAAGATTGACAAATTGGAGTACATTTTGGAGGTACAATTTGTAAATTGCATGTCGGTTTATTAATATGATTTCTAAAAATTTCGTTGTACATATGAATATTTTTCTGACCTCCCCAAGAATCAACTATTAATAAAAATGAATTATTACCTACATAAGGCTTCAATATTATTTTCAAATACTGTTCATACAAATATGAAGTAAGTTTTCCTGATTTTGAACAGACAACAATCACATTTTTACATAAATTTAAAAGTCCATCGACTTCTTTTTTAACATGTACTCCAAATGTGTCACCCGGTTTTTATAAACACACAAATACTTTATTTAACAATTTTCCAGATTTCGTTAGAGAATATTGAGCAGTATAAGAATGTGTAATTTTATTTAAATCACCTATATAAAGTTCGACTGTCTTTTCTCCTGTATGCGTGTATGTTCTTGATACATTTACTCGGTACTCACAACCTGTTTGATCTGTATTGATAATGAAATCAGAATTATAGTCGATTGAAATAGATTGTATTAAATTTTGGAATTGTATCGCAGAATTTATAACTTCTTCTGGTGATTTTACTTCTTTTTTGGATAAATAACGTATTACTCGACGATTTGAAATTCCATAATTTTTTATAAAATCTGTTAACCATCTTGAAGATGCTACAAAGCGAAAAGCGCATTGGTTTTCATCTTCTATATCATCTTTTCGATATTGAGCTGCAGCAGACATAGCCTACTTGCTGCAATTGCCGCCTCGTAACTAACTGCTTACACTCTCGTGCTTCGGTGAATCGATCATAATCATTTTTTTTATAGCATCCATTTTATCAAGAAATGTACCACTTTTTAAAATCTCTCTTTTGAATCGTGCAATATCGCTGTTATGCTTTAAATGTTGTTTAAATCGTTTTTGTAAATATTTAAAACTCCACTGCGGATGTTCATTTGCAGTCATGACGATTTTTAATTTTATATCAAAGGACACTCTCTCACAAATAGACTTTTTTAGGTGGCACATATTCTTCACACGTTGATGTCGTGACTTCCTCCTGTTCGATATTTGATTGTGCTTTAGGTAAAAAATATTCTAGCTCCTCGATAATTGTGCATTTGCCCAACATTTTTATAAAATTTTCAAATAATTTTCGAGCAACCTCTTTTGCAGATTTTGTAAATTGTCTCGGCGGATCGGCATAAATCAAATTAAATTGTAATAACATATCTATGAAAAAATTCAATATTGTATCATTTGTAACATTCCACATTACATCTTTTGTAATATTTGTAAAAATATATAAATATTTACCTCGAAAATATACGATGCTATCAGTTAAATCTTCTTTTGATACATCAGATTTTGCCAATATCTGGATAAATTCTATTAATGATGGATCTATACTTGATTCCTCCATTGTTATAATATATAAAATCACTTTATTTAAACAGAGATTTCTTTACTGATCAATATTCGAAAGAATATTAACTCTTTCCATGTGCGTAGTGTGACAAGATAAGCAGTGTAATGTTTCATTGTTTCAATGATTGTCGCATGCTCGTGGCGAAAAAATCCCGGGCTTCGGAAAGAGTTAAACAGAAGAAGGGTCTATAGTGTGCGACTTATTTATGTTTCAAATGTTTTTATGTTAATTTTCACCCACAAAATTGTAAAGAAATGTCTCAATTTTACGATAAATAATTAAGAAATGCATATTCTTATTTTTGTTTATTATATATATATATATATATATATAAAATATTATTTTATGTGTATGAATAATATTATTGCTACGAAAAATAATGAAAATTAATAAAAATGTAAAAAATATGATTATAAAAATATAATTATATAAAAAAGTTGAGATTGCGAGGCCTCGAACTCTCCTCGGACGCATAATAAAATATAACGCGCGTGCCTTAGTCTATTCAGCCACCACGCTTCACGATTAGTGTAACTTAAATACTCAAATTAACATACAGCCGTTTAAATAACTGTGATTTTCTCATAAACGGAGGCACATGCACTCAAATCCTTTTACAGTTTTGCTATACTCAACTTCCCCTTTCGAATGAACTATGACTCATTTCATTTGGTATTTCGCACTTCTTATCATCTCCTTGTAAGTATAAAAAGTTTGCAGTAAAAAAATGTGCAGCCCATTTACAGGTGGAGCCGTTATTCTAAATAATTACCCATTTTTTAAACATGAAATGTTTTTTCACTAAAAAAATCATGAGTTTCAAATGTGAAATATTTTTAAATATTTTGAACATTATATATTGGATATATTATTACACAGCAGCGATGTCAGAAGCTGGGCTTTGACTGCACAGCAGCGGTATGCCGCCGTCACACAGTCGCGTTGGAGAGAGACAAAGGGGAAATTTCAAGTGGAGTCCACAGTGCATGGCTCGCGCTTGTGTAGAATTTCCCCTTTGTCTTCCTCCAACACGACCATGCGACAAAAGCTCGCCGTGATTAAAGTTCAATTTCTGGCATCGCTGCTGTGTAATAATATATCCAATATATAATGTTCAAAATATTTAATGATATTTCACATTTAATACTCATGATTTTTTTAGTGAAAAAACATTTCATGTTTAAAAAATGTATTTCTAATATTGAATGATTTAAAACATATGAGAATTTTATCTCGCACACACACACGCGCGCACACACATGCGCATGCACGCACGTGTGTAGGTTTCAAATGTGAAATAAATATTTTTAAATATTTAACATTATATATTTGTTATTTTATACACATCCGGTACACAGTGTATTTTAAAAAAATTTAATTAAAAATATTTTTAAACATAAAACATGGCTTTTCATTAAAAAACCTATAGGAATTTCAAATGTGAAATAAATTTTTTAAATAAAAAATAGTTATTCTTTAAAAAATCTAAAAAACGTTCTTATTGCTACACAGTGTACTTTAAAAATTTTAATTAAATTTTATTTTAAAAAATTATTAAGAAATTTTTAAGATTTATCTATTTCTTATCCTTCACAAAATTCAGCTTATTTATCAATTAATATTTTTATGTATTTTCAAGAATTTTGTATTTTTACTTACCGCAGTTTCTTATCCAAATATCAAATCTTTTATCAGTCTTCTGTGAAAATCGAAATAATTTATAGTTCTTTGATTTGACATTATTACAGTTTTTGTACACACATCTGTCGAATATCGTGATTTTCTTCACATTACCGTTATCCATTTTGATCCACGAAAAAACTACAACAATAAAAAATAAACCGCCGGCCGCGAACGGAAAACGCCGAGAAGCACGCAATCTCCGCGAATTTCCGCAAATCTCGTGATTTTATCGAAACCACAATTTGGCTGAAATTGTAGATTCTTAAAATCGGATCACTGCACACGTCACAATTCACAATAATATCTTTCAATAACTACGATAAAAAATCGTAAGATACTGAAAATCGTAAGCAAAAGCACAATAGAACTCGTTCGGTGAAACACAGTCGATGTGGACATTCGAAAACGACAAAAACCAAGTGAACATCTATACAAAAGTGTTGCGTATCTGTTTTATTGCGTTCGTCTATTTAAAAGTTTTAATTCTTCCAAAAAGTTTGAAAACATGGGTTATTTAATGGATTTTTTATACTTTGTAATCATCAGTAATTTTGAGAATTTTCTGTTTGAAAATTATAAATCTTTTATTATCGATTTGTTTATTTTTTCGTTTATTTTCTTTCGCTTGTTCTGCGAGCTCATAAGCCTCTGGCGTTCTCGAGTGACCACAACTGTGTCTTACAGAACTTTTTCAATTATACTTTTGTTTACAATTTTCAGTATCGTACGATTTTTTATCGTAGTTACAGAAAAATGTTATTGTGAATTGACGTGTGCAGTAATCCGATTTTAAAAATCTAAAGTTTCAACGAAATTGTAGTTTCGAAAAAAATCACGAGTTTCGCGGAAATTCGCGGAGATTGTGTGCTTTCTCAGCATTTTCGGTTCGCGGCCGATGGCTTGTTTTCGATTGCAAGTATTTTTCGTGGATCAAAATGAATAACGGTAATGTGAAGAAAATCATGATATTCGACAAATAAGCATATAAAAAGTGTAATGTCAAATTGTTAGAATTTAAGTTTTCGCGCGTCTAGCAATCTTACGAAATGTCCGACTCACGAGTCTGACGCATGCGCGTGGCACGTGTAGTAAGGGAAAGGCATCCCCACTCATGTACGTTACTCGAGCTGTACTGTATTATTAAAATGTTTTCTAGACGAAGCTACACGTGTTTTTCTCTACGTTTTATTCAACCCTTTTCATCGCTTACTCCTAACAGATTAACTCGAAAAAAACGAACAGGTTATAGGCCCAGTCACTCTACCTGCGTGAAAAATCTGTCTAGGAGGGGAGCAGGATGTGAAAAGAAAGTGCGCGAGAAAAGTTCCGTTTTTCTTTGAGATAAACCGACGACATTGGGTGCTTTCCAATTGTTTAACACATCTTAACACAAACATACACAGGAAGGCACAAAGTGTAGCGATGTGCACGACTCAATTGGAACAAAGTTAATGTGCGACTTTCAAGTGGAGGGTTAGGATTCTTCATTACCATGTCCATCTTGATATTTTTTAATCCATGGTGAGGGTGATACAGCCATATTAGAAGAAGAACTGTGTTTCTATCATTATACGAGACTCGAGTAGAAAAAAATAGGTATTTTAACATTTTATTTTATTTAATGTTGCGTTTAATGTTGTATATAATTAATATATTAATAATTTATGTAATTTTGTAGCAAAACGTATCTATTATTTAATATTATTTAAATTATTATTTAATTATTTGTTTCACAGATATATTAAAAATAATATATACATATGTCATTAGAAAAGAAAGATAAAATAATTATAGCGATGGCTGCAGATCTGTCATCCAGTTCTGATAATTTAAATTCAACGAGTTCAAGTTCAGATGTTTTCAACGACAATGAGATAATCACTAACTCGTCTGACGAATTTGATATATCTTCCTCAAACGAAGAAGCGGAAGAATATAATATATTGTTTTCATCATTGCTTGTTTTTACCAACGTCGTTTAACTTTAATCTTAGCTTAACTCACTCTTTGTCTCCTTCTAACTGTTCCTTTAGAAAGAGACAAAGAATGAGTTAAGCTAAGATTAAAGTTAAGCGGCGTTGGTAGAAATGGCCATATATCAACTTCTTATGCATGGAAAAAGACGTAGCAAAGTTCAAGCCTTCCTCGATACTGTCCACTTATATAGTGATGCTATATTCAAGGAGCACTTTAGATTACAGCGACATACAGCATATCTTCAAATAGGTAAATTAAATATTATTATTGTATTTGAATATTATTTACATTCTGTAAAAATACATGTGTCATTCATTTTTATAGACATACTGCGGCAAAGTAGTTTTATCCCATCTCATTCTTCTGGTATGCGTAAAATCTCTGCTGAGTGGAGTTTTCTTATATTTCTGTGGTATATTGCAAATACTGAGTCATTACGAACTATGGGAGATAGATTTAATGTATCTATATCTTCGATTTTTCGTGTAATACGTCGAATCGTGGAATGGTTATTATCAAGACTGGACGAAGAGATAAAATGGCCAGAGGGAAATAACACTATCCTCATGACTTCCCAAAACTTTGAAGCAAACGAGGTAAAAAAGTGTATCGGAGCAATCGACTGTACGCATATCGCAATTCGACAGCCTGTTGATCATCCTAGAGACTATTGCAATCGGAAAAGGTTTTTTTCTATCGTGTTATAAGGTGTTGTAGACGCAGATATGAAGTTTACAAATATTTACTGTGGAGAACCAGGTTCGTTGCACGATGCACGTGTTTTAAGAAGATCGTTACTCTATGATACTACTCAAAATGACATGGAAAACATTTTTCCCAATGGAATGTGCATAATAGGAGATTCAGCTTATCCATCGCTACCATGGCTTGTACCACCTTTTAGAGACAACGGACATTTAACTGCACAACAGTCGGAATTCAATTTCTTGCATTCTTCAACACGAATAGTAGTAGAGAGAGCGTACTTTGGGTACTTGAAA
This sequence comes from Camponotus vicinus, assembly GCF_025532165.1. Lineage (NCBI taxonomy): Eukaryota > Metazoa > Arthropoda > Insecta > Hymenoptera > Formicidae > Camponotus > Camponotus vicinus. The sequence goes on along the minus strand of NW_028141978.1, from coordinate 17,943,608 downwards.
GAACGTTTCCGTCGTTTAAAATTTTTAGAATTACTTGATATTGAATTTATACCAAAATTAATAACAGCCGTTTGTATTATGCATAACATTGTTATAAAGGCAAATGAAGAAAACGAATTCTTTGATAATGATATTAATGACTTTCTTGAAGATAATGACGCGATTGACAATAATGAAATTTACAATTTACATGTTAATGGACATAGAAACGAAATAGATTGAAGAATGCAGATGTTTCGCGAGCTGTTTCCTGATTAGTTCTAAAGATTTACAAGATTTATTTTATAATTTTTCAACTTTTTAGTTTTAAAATAAATCCAAGAAAAAATAAATATTCATATATTTTAATAAACGTATTTTTATTTATTTCTACCATTTATTTTTAACCTTTACAAAATATCTCTATATAAAATTAAATAAATAAAATTAAACCTCTGAGGTATATCTACTAATTTTCATTTTTATAATATAACTTTTTTATTATATTTATTGTAATAAATGATATAGTAAATAAGTTTCAATTTATAATAATCTAAATATATAAAGTTATTCTAAATATTATTTAGGAATATTTTTATTATATTACTTATGAGGAACAATATAAATTTAAGTACATTTTATAAAACAAAAAATTAAAATTTTTAGAGCAAACAAAAAATAAAAATCTTCTGAGCAACAAAAACGCTCACATATATCTGTACTCATTTTTCAACGAAGTATTTTTTAACATAAAATATTTATTTCTTAAATTATACACATTTTTAAAAATAATATTAAAATATCATTGCTATTTACAGTCAAATAGAATTAATCAAGACTATCCAAGGGCGAATTAAAACCAGCATATTTAAATAAAATTAAAACAATTTGCTAAAGCTGGAGTTTTTTAAATAGTATGTATCTAACAGATAGTGTATGTTTATCTGACTGCATTGTGAAACTATAATATATGTTAAATATTAGTCTAAAACTGACTATAGAAACGAATGTTGAAAAACTTATTTTATATAAATTTAATAAAATTTACTTAAAAACAATAAAGAATAAATAAAGAAATGCACGCAACTATCACATTTTTCAATCTTCATATGAACTATCTGTACTAGTCTTAAATCTCTTACTATGAGACAAAGTACGATTTTCTAATAGCTCTCTGAGTAATCGACATTTCTGTTTTTCTATGTTTAGTTTCTCTCGATGCCAGTTGTTCAGTTCCTTATTTTAATCTTTATGATAAGTCGATTATCACGCATGCAGCGCCATCCGTACGCGATTACGGTACTCAAGGGTCCGATCGCAAGGAACTACTTTCCAATATGACTGCGATTGATCAACCACAAAATTCACGTTGTCCATAAGATTATACCAAAGATCTCAAATACAGTGTTCAAGTTTTTACCAAAGAGTTCAATCGAGAAGAGTTCTTTCTCCATTACCTCCTTCTCCATTACCGGCCTCAACACCAGTCTTCAGCTTCTTCTTGCTTTCGTTGAGCAATATTTTGTTTTATATCTGTCTTTCTTTTAATGCTATCAATTTCTTTTTCATTTGCATTTCTTCTGCTTTTCTTTTCTCATAAGTTTCCTGTTTAATTTTTTTTATTTCATCTCTATCTGTTAAATTCTTTAAGCGGTGTAACCACTGTTTTTCTAATTCTATTTTACTTGCCGCTGCTCTGCTCCCTGAGCCATGTTGAGGGCGCTTGCTCTGTGTGTTGCTTACGGATGTAGAACATTCAGTTTTTATATTTGACAATTCCACCTTTTTGATAACTTGTTTATTTTTATCCAATCCGCGTGATTTTGATAGATTTTCATAAATTCTTCTTTTAGCACTATTGGTATTTACACTACTTGATGTGCTCGGTGATTCATCACCAATTTCATCACTAATTAAGGAATCGCTTCGCGCTATGAATGTATCGCTTTGCGGCAGCATAGTTGATTTCAATTTTGGATTCTTCTTACAATTAGCGAAAGTTGATGATATTGTACTTTGACCTTGTACAGTCTTCCGATCACCAAGAATATCTTCCATTTGGTCAAAAAATTTAAATGTCATAAGACTAGCACCAGTTTTTTTATTATTATCTACGCAATCTTTATATTTTCGAGTAAGCGTATTAAATTTCCATCTTATTTGTTCTGCAGAAAACTATTAGGTGCGCAACTAAGTTCCCGCTGTTTGTCAATAGATTGCGCCACCAATAAGTGTTGGTCGATTTCGACATATCCAAAACGTCATGAACCAAGCTTAGACATATGGTAAACAAATCGTTTTGACACAGTAGTGATTTTGTTTTGGCGTCATATACTTTTGGTTGTGTGAAAATGTCTGATTTTGTGCTAAATAATCGTCATTTGCGGGAAGTGTTGATTTTCTTCTTTCATTCGAGGAAAACGGCGGCTGAAGCGCATCGAGAGCTCCACAAAGTTTACGGAGATGCTGCTCTAAGTGAAACAACGTGCCGTGATTGGTTCCGTCGCTTCAAAGACGGTGATTTCGATGTTGACGACCGTCCGCGTGAAGGAAGGCCAAAAACCTTCGAAGACGCTGAATTGGAGGCATTGCTCGATGAGGATCCATGCCAAACGCAACAAGAGCTTAATTATAGTGTTTTGGAAAGCTCTCGAGATGAGCTGCAAGAATATGTAATAAAAAGTAGGCGATTCCATTTAAAAAATTGAAAGTGGCCTTCACGTGACCTTCAAGTAACTATTCAAGGTCAAACTAATGACACCATCTTATGTCCCCCTTGAAACCATACAACTTTTGTCTGAAACATCTTTTTCTAAAATTAAAAATAAGAAAGTTATTTGGGGTGGGACATTAAAATGGGACACCCTGTATAGTATAGAAATCAAAGATTTGGTGTAATATGCATTTAGTAAGTTACAAAAAATTTTTCATAGATTTTTAGGAAAATGAATTTTTAATAGTACATACCTTGTAACCGAGTTCTGAAAGGTCATTAGCTATCGATGCCCATACTTTCCCTCTCTTAATAGGATGATCGAGATCTTCCTTTCTTGCTTCATAACGGGTAAGTAATGCTAGCGTGCTGTTGTCTGTCCACATAGCAACTGTAAGGACAACATTATATATATATATATATATATATATATATATATATATCAGTGATTAGATTATATTTACAAATCTGTGAAAAGTAAATTATTTCTTATGTCTACTTCAGGATTTGTCTCATTATCAATAAATTAGTATGTAATAGTTTTTTTAACTTATTTTTTGTCCATTTTTAATGTGCCACACTATTAGAAACAATCTCAACATTTCTACATTTATAAAACAATCTCTACATTTATAAAGCAAATCTCTAAAGCAACCAGGAAATGAATCATTCATAAGTATAATGAATAAATAAATTAGAAGTAATTTACCATTTTTGTTTGGTTTTTTAGGTGTAATATGTTTCAGAGGGATATCTTTCTCTCTCTCTGGTTCTTGTTCTTTGGTATCATCTGAGACAATGTTATCACTATGATCAAATTCGATGAAAGTTTCTTGATCATCACTCAAACAATAAATAACGCCCTCATTCGAATAAATAGTTTTTCCCATAAAGCAAACATGTTTATACAATTCTTCTCCATTCGGCAAAAGTGAAAAACATGTTGCACACGTAAAATTTGTGTAATTAGTCTGTAAATAATTCGAAGCAAAGTTATTAACATACATAGATATATATATGCATAATATTATATAATATATAAATAATATACATATAAATAAAATATATAAATGCATAATATTATATTAATATATAAATATGAATGAAAATTTAATCAGTAATAATATACCTAACCTGCAAATATGCAAAAGAAACAACTTTATTTTATTTATTAAATATAATAACATTAATTATAATACATTAATGTTATTGACATTAATATATTAATTCGAATTACTTACTTCAATGATATTTTTAATATTTTTATTGTTCATTTTTGTATTTAATATACTTCAGTGGTTGTCTTTTAAATAAAAAGGATAAAAAGAAAAGAAAATTGCCAACATAACCGCCGTCAGTCTGCAACCGCATATTTCATTTGTCCCTAGAAAACAAAAGGTTACACAAGTTGACTAGTAGCCCTCGAGCTGAGTACGGATGTGTAAAGTTGTGTCGGCAGTTACGGCAATTGGAACGCGACTTGTGTCGCCGTGTGCATAAAAGTGTCTAGGGATATCTCAATTGAAAAGCACTCATTGTTAGTCGTTCGAAGTTAGCGGTACCAGGTACGCGAGTAAGTGAAAGTATCGAAAAGAAAAATGGCTGAAGAACTGTCTACACGTAACGTCACGAAATTCGACGGATCGAATTTTCAGGCGTGGAAGTTTCAGATAAACATGCTTTTCATGGCACACGGGATACACGATATAGTATCGGGCGCGAGAGTTATGCCGGTGGACACAGCATTAGCATGCGAAAAAGTGGGCCAAAGAGAACGCAAAAGCGATGTATGTTATCTCGTCGGCAATGGAAAGCGGGCAGTTACAGTGCTTGCTTACCTGCATCACAGCTAAAGAAATGTGGGATAAATTAAGCAGCATACATGAACAGAAGTCAGCGTCGAACAAACTCCTACTCATGCAAAAGTTTCATGAGTACAGGATGGACCTGAACGACTCAGTCGTCCAACACGTGGCACACGTGCAAAATATGGCGACACAGCTAAGAGATATTGGCGAAAATATATCGGAAGTGGCCATAATGACGAAAATTTTAGGTAGCCTGCCGTCACGATACAACGCACTGCAAACAGCGTGGGACAGCGTCTCTGAAGAAAACCAGACGCTTTGGAATTTATAAGGAAAGAAAATCGACAAAAGGAAGACGAAGATGCTACGAGCACTCTAGCTGCGATGAGTGTTGGCGCAAATAAAAAACAAGTGACCTCGAGTGTAAAAAAACCTAGTGAAAAATTTCGAAGGAGAGACAAAGCCGAAGTGGAGTGTTTTGTCTGTAAGAAGAAAGGTTATTATGCGCGAGAGTGCCGCAAGAAAAAACGCCCGAAAAACGAAGGAAAAGGCGACGAGAATATACGAGACAGCGGTGCATCGCGACATATAACTTATCGACGAGATTGGTTCAGCGAATATCGACCGAGTAACAGTCAGTATCACTCGGTGATAACGGCGTGTGCGAAGTTGTCAGCACGATCATGATCGATAAATTAGTGAACGGCAAGTGGTGTGAGGCACGCATCGAAAATGTCTTAAGGCGCCAATACACGACGCGTGATTCGGCGAGCCTCGCGCAGCTCGTACAAGCTCGTCAATTCGTCTCATTACAAACCTTTATTGTTCTCACGGCGCGTTAATTCGCGAATCCCGTGCCGCTTGTCGTGCTGTACGAACTTTAAAGAAACTCATTTGTCATTTAAAAATGTCTAGTCAACGAGAACGCATCATTGCTTGTGCAGCAGCTTGCTACGTATTGATGAGTGGTGATTATTTGTTGAAGAAGAAAAAACGTAAAAGACGGTGGTGAATGGTATCATTAAATAAAAGTCGGGCTACGTAAGTTTTATATATATTCACTTATGTTTTTGAAACGTGCAAATGATTCATACTATTTTTGATAGTTATGCCTTATTACAGATATAACGCGACCGACATGCTATACGATTTGATCAAAGAACCTTCTGGTAAATTCCAAAATTTCTGCAGAATGTCAGCAGCAGATTTTGAATATCTACTCAACAAAATTGGCCCACAGATCGCGAAGACCGACACTAATATGAGAAAGTGTATCCCTGTTCAAGAAAGACTTGCTATGGCACTCCGATTTTTGGTTACTGGAGACAGCTACACAAGTCTCTTATTTATTTAAATTTTCGGTACAAACGGTTTCTAAATGCATTGATGAAGTATGTAGTGCCTTGATACAAGAATTGCAAGGGGAAATAAAGGTAAGTAATAATTTGGTATTAGAGATTTGATATTAGATTTATTGAAATTAAACTGAAACGAAAATTAAACTGAAACATTCTTTGCTATCAACTAAAGGTACATATAAATCTTTGAAAAAAAATTTAAACTCAATTATATAAATCAAATCGCTTATTTTAAATGACAGATGTCTGTTATTTCATTATTATCTCGGTTCTCTTGCAACATATCGTCTAATGATGGTTGTGAGTGAGAATGGAGAGATGATTGTGAGTGAGAATGCGGAGAAGATGGAAATCCTGATGGTTGTGAGTGAGAATACGGAGAAGTTGGAAATCCTGGTGATGGTTGTGAGTGAGAATGGGGAGATGATTGTGAGTGAGAATGCAGAGAAGATGGAAATCCTGGTGATGATTGTGAGTGAGAATACGGAGAAGTTGGAAATCCTGGTGATGGTTGTGAGTGAGAATGGGGAGATGATTGTGAGTGAGAATGCGGAGAAGATGAAAATCCTGGTGATGGTTGTGAGTGAGAATGCGGAGAAGGTGGAAATCTTGGTAATGATTGTGTATGAGAATGCAGATATGGTGGATTATGATGATGAACTTCTTGTGGAATCGCATATTGAAAATTTTCAATATGTGCAAGACTACTTTGTGAAGGTGGCCTATTCTGTTGTTGCTTAAGACGATACATTATATTATCAATCTCGCTACATAGCAATTTCACGAGTGTTCTCGTTTAAAGCTCTCAATTTCTTGCATAGTAATTCGGTGTACAAGGAACATTCATCAGGCTTCTCGCTCATAATCTTCAAAATATGATATGCCTCGTCCATACGTTTTTCTGTATTGCTTTTCTTCTCAACTTTTCGTTTTTTATTGCTACTCATTCCCGCATCGGCAGGAATTTTGAAGGGATCCAAACTGGAAGTACTCTCTGAAGTTAAAGATTATGATTCAGTCAGATCAATATTATTTTCTGTCATTTTTACACCAGTGAACTCATGATCTTGCGTTTCAGTCTCATCATCTTCAATATCTGCCGCAATCTTAAACAAGAAAATAATTTTTTCAATTTGTTTTCAGCTGCCTAAAACTCCAAACGAATAGTTAAAGATAACAAAGAAATACAAAAGCTTATGGAATTTCCCTCACTGCCTTGGTGCTATAGACGGGAAACATATTGTGATTCAATATCCTACACATAGTGGATCAGAATTTTATAATTATAAGGGTATTTTTAGCGTGGTGCTATTAGCTTTAGTGGACGCTAATTATTGCTTTACTTTTGTGGATATTGGGTGCCAAGGCAGAATTAGTAACGGAGGCGTTTTCCGGAATTCATCTTTATTCGAAAAATTGATCGAAAATTATTAAATCTTCCGCCCAATAACCCGCTGCCACTTCAAGAAAAACCTTTACCTTACGTATTTGTGGCAGATGATGCATTTTCCTTAACTGTAAATATGATGAAACTCTACCCCGGCGTTTATGACAAGGGAACCAAGTAAAGAGTTTTCAACTATCGACTTTCACGTTCTCGCCGAGTTGTGGAAAATGTTTTTGGAATAATGTCATCCGTTTTCCGAGTATTGAGAAAACCAATACTACTGTCACCAGAAAAGACTACAAATATTGTAATGGCTTGCGTTTTATTACATAATTTTTTAAGGAGAAGAAAACCTTCAAATTTGTTATATTCACCGATCGGTACGTTCGATACGGAAACAGATGGTCAGTTTCAAGTAGGATTATAGCGAAATGATCAAGATGGAATAACTTCTCTAATGCCACTCCGTGGCTAGAAAAGTGGTTAGAAAATCAGGGCTTGAAACCAAAACTGTTAGAGATACATTTGCTGAATATTTTACTACATATGACGTGATACCATGGCAGGATAAATATTGATTATTATATTTACTTATAATTACTCATATTACTTATATTTATTTATAAGAATATTATTTGTAGGAAACAAAATATTGCGATATGTGCGAATTGCCTAAAGATACTGATGTATTGAGTTAAAAAATAAATATTCAAACTTACCTCTGAACTTTTCGTTTTCCTCGGGCTGTACACTGATTGAAGAAATTTAGCCATTTGTTCGTATGCAAACCAATCTGGCTTAAATACTTCATCTGCACCACTACCCGTTTTCATACTAGATTTTACTTTTGTATGCAGTTTACGATACGTAGCCATTAATGCATCCTTCTTTTTCTTTAGATCTTTTAAGGGATAATTACCGCTAAACTTCATTTCGATTTCTTTCCAAGCATCGTGGACAGCATTTCTGTCCTTATGTCTTTCATGTTTGGAGTTCCAAATGATAGGCTGTTCATACAAGTGTAAAAACTCCGCTACTAATTCATTTAACCAATCCATATTGCAGCAATTACATATAACTTTTTTGGGCGCTAGACGATGACTGAAGGAAGAAATTGTACGCGCGCTTTGCACAAACCACAAACTTATTCGAGCCTGTGTGAACGCGTTCACGGGACAAGCGACAAGCGGCGCGTTTCCTTTGACTTGTGTCATACTTACCGACGATCGACGGAAAAGACGCGCCGCGCCAAGCCTTGTCGCGCTAGTCTATTCACACGGCTCGCAGCGCGGCAAGTCCCGAGCCAGACTCGCCGAGTCACGCGTCGTGTATTGGCGTCTTTACACGTTCCGAAAGTAAAGAAAAATTTATTCTCGGTCGGGGTGTGCACGTCGAAAGGTTTTGAGCTCGTATTTAAAGGACAAAAGGTAACGATCGTGCGAGATGACGAAATCGTCGCGAGTGGTATAAAACAAGAGAACGAAATTTATCGTATGTTTTTTCGAGTTAATCGCGCTCGTGTCAGCGGTGAGGCAAATGTAGCAACGATCAGCTTGCGCGTATGGCATGAACGAATGGGTCATGCAAATACTCAAGTGCTCAAAGACATGGTAAAGAAAGGCGTCATTCGAGGTGTCAAATTATCTGACATATGTATAACAGAAATATGTGTTAATATATGTATATATATGTGTGTAATTAATGTAAATTTTAAATTATATATAAATGTAAATATATATATATATACACATATATTCATTCATATATAAAATTATTTTGAATATGAAATAAAATAAAAAAAATAAATAAGAATAATATATATATAATAAATATTTGAATATTGTTTCAACGTTGTAACAACATAAAGAATCAATGTAGAAAAATCAACATAGATTCAATGTTATGAAAATATTCATAATTCAACATTCAACATTGCAACGTTTTAGCAACATTATTTCAACTTTCTGTGCTGTATGGGAATACTGTTAGAGCCAACATTAGACCAATCAATGTGCGAGTTTTAGTAAGATTCTAAAGTTATGACATATAAGTTATAAGTTTAGCTAAACGTATACTATATGTTTATACTAATATGTTTATACTAATATAATGTTGGTAGAAAACAATCAGCATTAAATCTAGGTTTAATTTTAACGAAAGTTTCGCTAAACTGGAGATGGAGGCGAAGATAGTAGAAACGGGGCTAAGTAGCAATTGAATGTAATTGGTTTCTATGTTTGAATACACCAATCACATTCGATTGCTACTTAGCCGCTCAGTGAGCGGTTGTGCTTCTGGATGCACCCAGTGCTTCGAGTCACCGAGATACGAGAGATAGCTAATCTCGCATATGTCACTGTCATAATATCTTATTATCGTGTTTTTAACGATTTTTTGTTATATATGTGTTTCATGGTTTATAATAAGATTATGTATATGAAACATAATAGGGAGAGTCTAATAATTTTCAAGTCATTAATCCATCTTTTTTATTTACAGTGCGATCTTTACGCTACAAATAGTGCATTTTTGCTACGACTACGCAACACATACCAGTGCAGTGCTGAGATAATTATTGTGCAACTACAATATGAAATAATGTTTTTAAGTGTTTGTGGTTTCTTACTATTCATTCAATCTAAAGAAAGTCAAACTGAATTGTGGTGATAACAATTATACTGGTAAGATTGCTGTACAAACAATATCTTAATATCATGCTACTGTCGTCCAGGCCCGAGGAAGGATGGGCCGAAGGAAGGACGTGACACTTGTATCCCGAGAACAGGTGCCTTAAGCGCAGATGTCTCAGGTCGAGCGAGCCTGCGGGAGAGTCAAAGATAGGTCAACGACCGCAAGGGTCGATATTACGCTATTTCTGGTCCAAATGACCGCTCGACGGTCCCCTTTTTGGTAAAGGAATTTAATCCTTTTTACCCGAGACGGGACCAAGTGCGATTCAGAAGCGTGGGAGAGATGAGGGATCGATTGAGTTGAACGCGGAAGAATAAATTTAAATGAATTTATTGTACATTATAAAGAGAGATTTTAATCATAAATCGATACGATCTAGTACATGATTCTGTAACAATATTAAGTGAGTACGTGTGTGTATACATGAGTGTGTGTGTATGCGAGACGAAGAGGATCTAATCAAAATCAGGAGGATACCTTTCCCGGAAATATTCTATAGGAAAGGCGATGGGCTTATCGATAAAAGGGGTTAAACAGAGGATGGAAATATCGGGAGGAGCGGTGCGGAAAAAAGCCTTAAGGCTAGGAATGTGTATGGGGCCAGGTCCCAAGGTGAAATAACCTGGCAGAATGGGATCTGTGTATTCAGGGTAGGTTAAGGAGAGAATTGTTGCGACAGTTCGATCGCTAAGATCGATCCAGGAGAAAATAGGGGGAGGAAGAGCGGGAGGACAAAAGAAATGAGAATCGGGAGTTGCTTCGTGGGGTGAATGGAAAGGGCGACAATGGCGGAAATTCAGGCGGATGGTCGGGTTCCGTGTCGTACACGGGAGAGTAACTAGGAGCAAGGGTTCCAGGAGACAGATACGGGGAGTAATTGGGAGGAGAGGTTTGAGGGGACAGATACGAGGAGTCTCGCGTATCTTCTTGGATGTTACTCAAGAAGATTCGGGTGATAGGAAGATTCGTATTTATTTCGTTTAAATCTAATGTAAAAGAAGGGTCAGCCACAGCCCGAGCCAGTAGTCTGCGGGTTCGGCGATTGCGACGGTATCGAAGTCGCTTTGTCTTGGCTCTAGTGGATTTCCTCGAAGCGGGTTCCACTAGGAAAGCGATTATAGTAAGTAAAGAGAAGAAAACGAAGGAAGTGCGTAAATAAAAGAAAAGACTTACTATTTGTTTCAGAGAACGCGATTGCGGTTAGCGCTAGCTGGTGGTGTTTATTGCTGGGCCTCTGGGCGTCGAGAATGACAGGATTCTTGCACTGTTATTTAGTTGCAAACACGCACAGACTCGATGGGGTTACTGACTGTTTTTTTTTTTAATACAATTAATCCCGAGATTTTCGAGAATAGTGACTTAGTAATGCAAAGAATGCTGAGATACTGAATGAATAGCCGATTAACTGAATAACTAATTAATGAAGACTTAAGAATGAAAAATACTTAAGAATGCTGATTTGTTCGAAGTTCGCGCTTATATATCGTTTTTGGATTACCCTCTCCTAGAGTGAGAAGCTAGGGAAGTTAACGAATAGAAACTCTCATTAGATTTCCATCGTCTCTTCCCTGCCCCCTCTTATGAGTGTTTAGAACAAATGTAACAAATCAGAATTTTATTACATTCATTCGCAAATAGGAGAGCATCTTCCAAAACGGGAAGACCTAGGATTCTCAGTATCGGAGGTGGTAGTAATTTATGTCTTGCAGGATGCGTCTGCTAAAGACAAGGGGACTTTTACTACCCCCTTGAAATTAAGATGGGTACGTGTGTCGCGTCGCGACATCCGGTCACTCGCGTTTTCATGAATAGTTTCTTTTATTTTCTATAGCTTCTTTAGATTTTATGAGTTTTCAAGTGATCGGAAAATATCAAATTCGGCTGACTGGCTGGCGCCTTGACTGTGACCGGATGCTACTCTATGATTTTATAGCCCGTTAATATCTGACTGTCGTTTTTGGAGCACTTACTGAGAATCCTATTCCAATTTAACTGACATTAACGATTTCTTGGAAGTCATGCACGTGTGCGCCTGTTATGGGAAAGAAAAGAATCGTGAAGTCCCTTGGACGTAACACTACCTATTAATATTATATCATGTTTATTTTGATTTTAAGTAGGCAAAAGTAATAGATGGATACCCAGTGAGCATTATTGAGAGGAAGAAGTCTTTAGGAGGCCTTTTTGAGAAGACCTCATTAATTTCTTTTATAAATGATATCAATAAGTTATCTTTTTGTAAGGTGTCTTTCAAAAAAGCTCTTTATGATGTCTACTTATAGATGTCTCTAGAATCTCTAGTAAGCGAGCTCTTATACATGACATGTACAAGAGTTCGCTTATTAGAGACTCTAGAGACATCTATAAGTAGACATTATAAAGAGGCTACCCAAGTAGAATGTATCCTCAGGTTATACTAACTTGGCGGATTATCTTAAAGGAAAGAGGAAATAAAGAGAAAAATACAAAAGGTAAAAATAGAAAAAGAGTAAAAATAGAAGAAAGGAGCGAAGAGCACATTAGGATAAGTATAAAATAGTTCAAAAGTTGTTTTGAAACGATTGCTCGGTCGCCTTTCTCGACGCTCCGGATCGGCTCGTCGGATCGTCAGGATTCGAGAGAAGGGGGGAAACAAACTTGTGCGATCATTGCGGTGATACTAATATATATTTATTGTGTCATGAATATTTACAATGTAGGTGTATACGTGTGTGAATGTCAGTGTATTTATGCGCTGTGAGTGTATGAAAACTAAATACTACGGGTAATGAGAAAATAATAAACGACAAACCAGGCGCGTGCAAGCGGTATCTAGCGGATGCATGGAAAACGCATACGGGCGGTATATCGCAGATACTGGACGGCCCGGAAAAACACGGAGCTTACTTCTACGGGGACGCGAAAGTCTTACGGGTACTCGGGACGGACACGGAAACACGGAGCCTAGGACTAGCGTACTGTCGACGGGGTTCGGTGTCAGGTACGCCGGAGAGACTCCGTGGAGTCAGGTAATACCATGACTCAAACACCTCGGCCCGGGCGAGATCTGGTCGGGATCTGGCCCCGATGCACTGGTCGTGCCGGCTTATATACTCGGCCGGGGGATTCCCCTACCTGGCGGGTCGCTCAGGTGGGATACGACTGCGAGAGAGATGCGAATAGTCGGGCGAGCGAGTGAGCGAGGCAGCATGCGCAAAGCGATGAGAGCAAGCGAGAAAGATAGCGGGTGAGAAAGATAAGCAAAGCGAGTAAGGTGAAATATAGATATATTTATTTTACAAAAGACAAAACCGAATTAGTAACGGTGCGTAGACGCATCGTTACAGTTTTATACATTATAAAAATCATAAATACGAAGTTAACCACATTATTTTAAAAATTTATGTTTTAATAATGGTAATTGTGAAGAATACGGGTATCCTCACCGATTTCGCTGAAACTTGATATATTGACGTATTTTAGTGCGTAGAACATGAATCTGTTAATTAAAATTGTCGCTTTTACTTACGAAAAAAGTTATGAAGGTCTAAAGTTGGCAGGTATTTAAGGTTAGGAAATCCGTCATACTGACTAAACGTAGTGACGCGAACATGTTTCTTGACTACGTGCGCATGCGTTTTAGTCGCGCGAAATTAGAAATGTGATGAAAGAGTGCGATTATATAGGTCACATGACTGCTGTTTGATAGGTAAGTAACAATTTGAAATAATTCTTTCGTTTTATCATATGTTATTGTACAGTTCATTGTATACGATTATGAGTCAAAATGCACCTGCATGAGTTTTTGGCCATAACTCACGATAGAGACAAGTTAATAGATTATTTATTGGAAAATAATGTAATAAATAATGAAATATATTGTACAAAGTGCAATAATAAATTAAAAATAAATAAACGTAATCTTTCGTTTTTTTGCCAAAAAATATGTTTGAAAATCATAAAAATATTTCAAATAATATTCAAGAGTTCGAAATTAACGGGCGTCGAGAAACGTCTCGAATTTTCGATTTGTCATAAAAACTCGACCATTCGAGTTATCTCTAATTTTTTTCAACTCATAAGAAACGCGTGTCATAAACGCTCACAATAACAAACCAACCGTCGACAAAATCAGGGAGGCGTGTGGGCATGCGCGCCCATACGTCACGATCAGTTGATTGCCAATCAGCTGACAGAAAAAGGTTGCGCGCATGACAATTGAAGAATTGTCTACCTTAGACCTCATCGGCGGCCAATTGTACGCGGCGCCATAAGGTCACCGCTAACGTACAAAAATTATTGGGCCACGTCGCAACGGGCCCAAAATTCCGCTCGCCTTATAACGGGCACCGCACGCGAGCAAAGGAAGTCTCGCACTTTTCGCCAAACCGCTTTGTTAAACCGCTTCGCTTTAGAAAAACCGCTGATTAACCGCATTATACGACCGCTTACTCTCTTGGACTTTCCCAATCTCTTAGATAAAACCGCTGATTAACCGCATTATACGATCGCTTACGAATTCGGAAAACGCTTTTATATCGCTGCAACGCTCGCGATTCCGCTCGCGAAGATCGCGGAACTCTTACTCCATTACACCGCTGTTCCGCGAATCACTCAATCGCTGCACTAAACACTTGTCTTTTAAGTTTGACTTTAATAAATGTCACTTTTCGTTTTGTCAAACGTAGCGCACTTTTTTTTTCTGAAAGACCTTCCGCTCTTACTGTCCACTGTCGAATTCGCTCGCGAACAAAATACGATATGAAAAAAATGCACATAAGAAATATGTTTAAAAAAAATGTAATTTTAAAGTAAATGCAAAACTTAATACATGGTTTTACAAATCAAATTTAAATTTGGAAACCATGTGCAGAATGACTGCATATTTTATTATGTTGAGACCTCCTCGACAAGAATTTTTATGTACAGAATTACAGATTTCAAGACATTCGGTTGTTGATTGGGTTTCCTTTTGCCGAGAAGTAAGTATAATTTAATACGTTTAATAATACATAAAATATATGAATGTATTAGTTATGTTGAATATTAATATATGTTATATATTTTCGTAAAATTTATAATAAAATATAAATATCTTATAGGTTTGCATATGCTGGGCCGAAAAAAATACGACCAAACTTGGAGGACCCAATACGATCGTCGAAATAGACGAAGCAAAAATAGGCAAAAGGAAATATAATCGAGGCCGAATAGTAAAAGGAAATTGGATTTTCGGCTGGTATGAACGTAATACAAGTAAAGTTTTTCTTGTACCAGTTCCAGATCGCACAGAAGAAACTCTTTTAAATTTTATAAAAGAATGGATCCTACCTGGAATGACAATCATGTCAGATTGTTGGAAATCATATAACTGCTTAAACAGTCAAGGTTTCCAACATCTGAAAGTAAATCATTCCATCAATTTTGTCGATCCAGATACTGGTAAGTACACATTTAAAAATGTAGTGTTACAAATTAATAACATTAATATTATACTTTTATTTGTTTTATGTGCAGGAGCCCATACTCATTACATTGAACGTGTTTGGAGAGAAGTAAGAGCTAATATCCTACGATATGGGACACACTCTTCTCACTTAGTGGGATATTTAGCAGAATTTCTTTTTAAACGCGCTCATAAATACGAAGAACGTTTAAATAGTTTCTTCTGTGCAATTGCGGAATTGTATTTCCCTAAGACTTATACCAAAGCAGAGGTCTCAGAAGCTGAAACAAAATAATTTTGTTTTTTTATGAACAATTTTTACTTATAATTATTTTGGAATAAATAATTTATTAATCAACATTTAAAATTGACATCTGCAAGCGAGATTCACCCACCCTACCGGCACACACACACACACACACACACACACGCGCGCGGTGGGGGGATGCAAGGGGGGGCCTTCGGCCCCCCTCCCGCACCCACCCCATCCCCCTCGCTTCGCGTGGAAAGTTGCAAAGTGAAACCTCGCTTCGCGTGGAAAGTTGCACCCTCCTGCACCCACCCCGCCGGTAGGGGTGCCTACGGTAGGGTGCAACTTTCCACACGAAGCGAGGTTCCACTTTGCAACTTTTCACGCGAAGCGAGGGGAACGGGGTGGGTGCGGGAGGGGAGCTGAAGGCCCCCCCTTGCACCTCCCACCCGTGTATGTGTGTGTGTGTGTGTGTGTGTGTCAGTTCCATGCTGTTATAAACTAAAACGCATGCGCACGTAATCAAGAAACATGTTCGCGTCACTACGTTTAGTCGGTATGACGGATTTCCTAATCTTAAATACCTGCCAACTTTAGACCTTCATAACTTTTTCCGTAAGTAAAAGCGACAATTTTAATTAACAGATTCATGTTCTACGCATTAAAATACGTCAATATATCAAGTTTCAGCGAAATCGGTGAGGATACCCATATTCTTCACAATTACCTTAATAATTAATATTTTCTTAAATCAATTTTTATAATTAACATAATATTTTTTATATTTATAAGCGCAATGTTATTACGTAAAGAATTTAAAAATTTATCTGCAAGTCAGAAAAACAGGAGACTTCTTAAATATTACAAGTATTTGTATAATATGCATACAAGTGATAATGTAGAAGAAGATAATGTGTTCAATATAATGTGTTCGAGTGAAACAGTGCGTCCTGAAAAGCAAGAATGCAATATTATGGATAAAAATATGGATATCAGTTACAATAACAGTGAAGAAAATTGTTGCGTTGAAGATGCTTTAACTCGCAATCACAATAATGGTGAAGAAAATTATTCCATTGAAGATGCATTAATTCATAATGATAATAATATAATAAATGAAAGCGTTAACTTAAAAAAACAACTAAAGGAATGGGTGTGTGAATATAATATTACTCATCGAGCTACTGGAGCATTATTAAAGTTATTGAAAAATATTAAAGATATAAATGAATTACAAGATCTTCCACTTGATCCCAGGACATTGCTCAGTACTCCTAAGCAAATTGTTATTCGTGAAGTTCCTCCTGGGTAATATTTTCATTATGGATTAGAAAATGCTCTGATAGATATTTTAAAAACTGTACATTTAAGTGCAATACCTAAAAACATTGAAGTAAATATTAATATAGATGGTTTACCTCTAACAAAAAGTTCGAAAAGCCAATTTTATCCAATATTAGAAAAAATATATTCAAGAATTTCTGAACCATTTGTTATTGGAACATATCATAGATACAATAAACCTGCTTGTCCTAATGTATTTCTAAAAACTTTATCGAAAAGTATATTTCTTTACATGAAAAAGGATTTAAATTTAATGGAATATATTTTACAATTACAATTTGATGTGTAATTTGTGATTCTCCAGCTCCATCATTTGTGAAGTGTATTAAATCATTTAATGGATATTTTGGATGTTCAAAGTGCATGCAAGAAGGTGATTATAGTAATCATTGAATGCTTTTCCTTGAAATGAATGCAAATTTAAGGACAGATAAGAATTTTATTAATCGACAAAATGAAGAGCATCATATCGGAAGATCAATTTTTGAGAGAGCAAATTTGGAAATGATAAGTCAATTTCCATTAGATTATATGCATTTAGTTTGTCTGGGAGTTGTAAAAAAAATGCTTCTAACTTTTGTGCATGGAGAAATAAAAGCAATTAAATTTAGTTCTGGAGTTATTTATGAAATTTCACGAGATTTATGTAATATATCAGCATGGATATCAAGTGACTTTGCACGAAAAACACGTAGTTTAGAAGAGTTGGATCGTTGGAAAGCAACAGAATTAAGACTATTTCTATTGTATGCAGGACTAGTTGTGCTTCAAAATTATTTACCTCCAAATTATTTATTTGTTACATTTTAATTCTTTACATTGTGCTATTAGAATATTGTGCCATGAAAGTGATTGTATTAACAACAATGAATATGCCAAAAATTTGTTAATTTATTTCGTTGAAACTTCAAAAGTATTATATGGAAAAGATTTTACTATTTATAATGTTCACAATTTAATTCATTTACCTGATGATGTTATAAAATTCGGACACTTGGATTCATTTAGTAGTTTTTCTTTTGAAAGTTTTTTATATCATATTAAAAAGCAGTTGAAGAAAGCAGTAAAACCTCTCGAACAATTACATAATAGAATAATGGAATGTGCTGAATATAAAAAAGGACAATATAAATACAACTTTTCAAAACCTCAAGTTACACAGTATAATTCTATTAAGTCAAATAAAACGAGATTAGTACATGATTCTATTTTTTATAAAACATTCAAACTTTCATCAAAAAAAGAGTCTGACAGTTTTTGTTATTTAAAAAATTATGATATTTTTTACATTAAAAATATTTATAAACATAATGAAGAATACATTATACAAGGAAGAACATTAATAAATACAAGCAATCTTCCTCATTATCCTGTAAATTCTAAATTATTTAATATTATTGTTGGAAATGAATGGTCCGAATTAAAAAGTTATCCACTTGATGAAATAAATATGAAGGCAATTTGTATTCCTTTGTAACGGAGCACCTTTCCCGACACCGCGGATCGGCTCGCCGGAGTCAGGGTTCGGGAGAAGGGGAGGCTCAGGCTCGCAGAATTACACGGGTTAATTACGAACAAACTCTTTATTCCGTAATGCTTAAGCTAGGTTCACAAACATGTATATTTCTATGAGGACGCGTACAATTAGAAATGCGGACGCAGAATATTTACACGCTGGTCGCGTACAGTTCGTAACGGGCGCGGATCTTATGTGACAAACGTAAGATGTGTACATACAGGGTGGTCGCGTACAGTACGACGCGGATCGGACGCAACGTATTTACGAACACAAACCTTATTCTAACGACGCAGGATATGTACAGAGTGATCGCGCACAACACGACACGGATCGGACGCAACGAATTTACGAACACAGGCCTTATTCTAACGACGCAGGATATGTACAGAGTGATCGCGTACAACGCGACGCGGATCGGACGCAACTTATTTACGAACACAAACCTTATTCTAAAACGCAGGGTATTTACAGAGCTATCACGTAAGGCTAGGCACGGATACGAGTGGATGATATACAGGGTGGTCGCGTGTACCTAGTCGCGGACGCGGTGCGAGATACCTAGAGAGTGGTCGCGTGCAACTAGACACGGACACGGGTCTAACAGGGTCTGCCAACCGTGGTTGGCCGAGGACGGGAGCACCCGTCCTCAGGGTGGTGTACACGAGAGCGCCCGTAGTACACCGAGATACTGGACGTCGGTTACAACCGACTGAGCCCGGTAGCAACCAGGCTCTAGACCAGGGGAGTTAAGACAGGTCACTGAAGTACAGCTAACGAACACGGATTGGCGCGACGCGAGTCCAATGAAACGGTCGGTTCGGTCGAAGACCGCGGGTATCGCTGTCACGTAGGAACACGGTTAGGATCTAGGGCCGTGAAGGCGATTGTGCTTCATTCGTTCCAGGAGCCGTGAAAACGGCTGTGATTCCAAGAGCCGTGAAAACGGCTGTTATTCCAGGAGTCGTAGCTACGGCTGTCGTTCCGGGATCCGCGTAAACGGCTGTCGTGCAGGAGCCGTGGAAATGGCTGTCGTCCAGGAGCCGTGGAAACGGCTGTCGTCCAGGAGCCATGGAAACGGCGGGTGTCCAGGAGCCGTGAGAACGGCTATCAGGTCTTCCAGGATATGAGCCGGACAGTTCTGGACGTCGGTTACAACCGACTGAGTACGAGAGCGCCCGTACCCTGGACCGGATCGTCCGTGGCTCGACGGGATGCTACTGGTCGTCGGGTGCACCCGACCGGGCACGGTAGCGACCATGCTCTGGACCAGAGCAAGGATAGGAGCTCGATAAGCTTCGAATGCCCAGAGTGCGCCCTGTGGCTTCGAGCGTGCCGAGAGTCGGGACAGGAATAGGTATTAGTCTGCCGGAGCGGCCGCCTTATATACCCGGTTGGATATCCCCACACAGTATCCCCACACGGTTATACGTGTCGAAGTGGGGTAAGCCGCGACTCTCAATCGGCGGCTCTCAATCCGCGGCTTGGCCGAGGTGCTCAATCGGCGGCGCTCAGCGCCAACTTGGCGCGAGCGTGTGTTCGTAAATGGAGCTCTAGTAACGGCAGGGCCGTTACACCTTATCAAAAATCTTTTTGTTTTTTTCCTATAATTCATTCATGTACATAAAACTAAAATTGTATTTCAAACATATATACAATCCATAATAAACTAAAAATTATTTATATAAATATTGTTTAATTTATTTCTTTTAAATAAATGACCCTGTTATTATTTTTAATTTCTTTTATTTATTTAGTGTCTACGTTATTAATATCTATACTTATATACACTTAATAATTTATATAATTTTATTTTGTCTAGTTTTACTGATTTTATTCATTATTTTAATTTCATTTAATAATTTATTATTTTTAAAAATTATTAGTTTTTTTAAGAAAAAATTATTTAATAACAAATATTATTTAATAACAAATTTGATGTTAAATATGTACGCTAGTTATTTTTAATGTGCTTATTAATCTTATTTCAGCCACTCACAGTGTATATATTCATGCGTACTTGTTCATGCAACATAATCATTTGTTTATGTGATTGCATTTCGATAGTTACTTCTTTCTATTTTTATTTGAAATAAAAGTAAGTAATCTAGGTAAATATATTCACAGTTATATTAATATGTATTATTTGTAATTAATATATGTATATTAGTAAAAAATATGTACACCTTTTATATCTGTAACTTTTTAGGTTATACATATTCCATTTTGCATAATAATATAATATTCTTAAGTTATAGATAACATTTATAAAAAAAAAATTTTAATGTGATGTGTAAATTACGAGATATTTTAACGTAGTTCTGTATTGAACTAAACTTTATATTTAGTCTTAAATCGAGTTTATCTCAACGTAAGATTTAGTTTTCATTTAACAATTATAATATTATGCAATATATATACAGGGTGAGCCATTTTAATTAACGCACGCAATTATTTCGGAAACAAAGCATTTTAGAGAAAAATGTTTCAGACAAAAGTTGTTTGGTTTCGAAGGGTGATAGGGATGATAAGATGGTATCATTGGTTTGACACTGAAGAGTCATTTGAAGGTCACGTGAAGGTCACTTCAATTTTTTTAAATGGACCCTATATATTTTTGCACACTCTTGTAGCTTATCTCGAGAGCTTTCCAAAACACTATAATTAAGTACCTTTTCGTTAAGTACTTTTTGAGTTATGAGGCTTGAAATAATTTCTTAATTTTACATAAACCGTAAAATATCTTGTAAAATATTCATTTTTCGATTATCTTACCTTAATACTTTTACGTACAAAATAATGAGAGGAATCAATTGGTGTAAAGAAAACACATAGTTGTTTCGAAGAAAAAATATGTAATTTGCAATTAACAATTCCATATTTTTTCTTAAAAACAACTATGTGTTTTCTTTACACCAATTGATTCCTCTCATTATTTTGTACGTAAAAGTATTAAGGTAAGATAATCGAAAAATGAATATTTTACAAGATATTTTACGGTTTATGTAAAATTAAGAAATTATTTCAAGCCTCATAACTCAAAAAGTACTTAATGAAAAGATACTTAATTATAGTGTTTTGGAAAGCTCTCGAGATAAGCTACAAG
The DNA here is from genome assembly GCF_025532165.1 of Camponotus vicinus. Classification (NCBI taxonomy): domain Eukaryota; kingdom Metazoa; phylum Arthropoda; class Insecta; order Hymenoptera; family Formicidae; genus Camponotus; species Camponotus vicinus. The sequence goes on along the minus strand of NW_028141978.1, from coordinate 17,922,031 downwards.
AATATGCAATGACAAATAGTAGGCTCCATTTAAGAAATTGAAGGTGACCTTCACGTGACCTTCAAATAACTCTTCAAGGTCAAACCAATGATACCATCTTATGGCCCCCTCGAAACCATAAAACTTTTGTCTGAAACATTTTTCTCTAAAATGCTTTGTTTCCGAAATAATTGCGTGCGTTAATTAAAATGGCTCACCCTGTATATATATATATATATATATATATATACATATATTGCATAATATAAAAACTAAATCTTACGTTGAGATAAACTCGATTTAAGACTAAATATAAAGTTTAGTTCAATACAGAACTACAAAACGTTAAAGTATCTCGTAATTTACACATATCACATTAAAAAAATTTTATATATGTATATATATATATATATATATGGAGCATTTTTTGTCAAATCGGACACCCCCCCTGTCAAAAAATGGGGGCAACCGAAAAATTTCTTTTAGGGCTCATTTTATAGCTATATGCATGTACTTTCGTTTTAACTTTGGCCTTTTTGAAAAACCAATATGGCGGCCAAAACCTGGGGAAACTGAACTTTAAAAAGCAATATCGCTCATTAGAGCGTACTAAAGCGGTTGCTTTTTTATGAAATCCAGTGGTGCAGTGTTTTCTTCGTCCCTGGTAACGAATTTGTATTAAAAATATCAAATTTCAAAATGGCGGAATTTAAATGGCGGCCAAATGTCAAGAAAATGGTAGAAATCGATGATATTATTAACTGAGACTTATACTGTTCGTTCCAGGCTCATTAAATTAAGTGCTGCAGCGTTTTTTCAATCGCTGATCTCTTGATCACATTGTTAAATGAAAGCAACTGTTTAGACAAATTCAAAGACAATTTATAGTAAGCATGCTCCAGCTATTTGAAATTTGATATTCGGTGTACAGATTCTACAGATTCTATAAAACACTACGATATTTTTTAAACTATCAGTTATTTCTAAATAAGACGCAAATTAGATCATTTTCCACAACCGACATGGATTTCATGAAAAAGCAACCGCTTTAGTACGCTCTAATGAGCGATATTGCTTTTTAAAGTTCAGTTTCCCCAGGTTTTGGCCGCTATATTGGGTCCTCCATATTGGTTTTTTAAAAAGGCCAGAGTTAAAACGAAAGTACATGCATATAGCTATAAAATGAGCCCTAAAAGAAATTTTTCGGTTGCCCCTATTTTTGGACAGGGGGGGGTGTCCGATTTGATAAAGAATGCCCCATATACCATATATACAGGGTGTCCGATTCGTGAGGGACCAAACGAAAAGTGATGATAGATTGGGTCAAACTAAGAAGAAAAGTCCTCTACCATTTTACAAAATTCGCAATAATTATTAAGTAATAAGCAAAAATGTTACATGAAGGTTTAATTTTTTAAATGGAACCCCCTATTTTTTATTATGTATTCTTATAGCTTATCTCGAGAGCTTTCCAACACTATAATAAAGTATTTCTTCATTGAGTACTTTTCGAGTTATGAGGCTTGAAATAATTTCTTAATTTTACATGAACCATAAAATATCTAGTAAAATATTCATTTTTCGATTATTTTACCTTAATACTTTTATATGCAAAATAATGAGAGAAATCAATTGGTGTAAAAAAAAAACAGTTGTTAGTAGTAAGACTATGAGGTTTCTAACGCAGGGGCTCCGAGGGGGGGTGAGGGGCGAGGGGGAACCGCGGGCGGGGGGGGGGGGTGACGTCACGGGGGGGGGGTGACGTCACGCGGGGGGGGGGGGGTGACGTCACGTGCGGGGGATGATGACGTCACGCGGGGGATGATGACGTCACGCGGGGGATGATGACGTCACGTGCGGGGGATGATGACGTCACGCGGAGATGATGACGTCACGCGGGGGATGATGACGTCACGCGGAGATGATGACGTCACGCGGGGGATGATGACGTCACGCGGAGATGATGACGTCACGCGGGGGATGATGACGTCACGCGATGGATGAGGGGGTCCGCGCGGGTAGGGGGGATCCGCGGCGCGAGCGATGGACGAGGGGGTCCGCGCGGGTAGGGGGGATCCGCGGCACGAGCGATGGACGAGGGGGTCCGCGCGGGTAGGGGGGATCCGCGGCGCGAGCGATGGACGAGGGGGTCCGCGCGGGTAGGGGGGATCCGCGGCGCGAGCGATGGACGAGGGGGTCCGCGCGGGTAGGGGGGATCCGCGGCGCGAGCGATGGACGAGGGGGTCCGCGCGGGTAGGGGGGATCCGCGGCGCGAGCGATGGACGAGGGGGTCCGCGCGGGTAGGGGGGATCCGCGGCGCGAGCGATGGACGAGGGGGTCCGCGCGGGTAGGGGGGATCCGCGGCGCGAGCGATGGACGAGGGGGTCCGCGCAGGTGGGGGGGACGGGTGTGAGAAGAATAGCGCTACGTGTGGGAAAAGGATAGCGTAAAGTGTGTGAAGAGGACAGTGCGACAAGGATGACACGTGACATCATCAACATGTGACAAGGATGGCGTCAACGTGGGACAAGGACGACGCATTATAAGATGCCACATAGGTGGGAGCAGGACGACGCAAAGGTAAGTGAGTGATAGCGACGAGCTTGTGAATGAGAGAGAACGATAATAGCGCGAAGAGAACGCATACGAAAGAGAACTATAATATCGCGAGAACAACGTGTGCGAGAGAGAACGATAATAGCTAAGATAACGCGTGCGAGCGAGAACGAAGATATCGCGAGACTTACAACTAACGCGAGACTTATTGTTAGAACGATAGCGCGTACGAAAGAGAGAGAGAGAACGATATTGCTATACTTACAACTAGCGCAAGAGAGACGCAAGGGATGGGAACGCAAGGAGAGGCGCGTAAATAAATACATTTCTTTTCAATACTAAATATAACATTTATTTTAAAATGTGTGTGTGTGTATTATACAATTTGTGTGTGTGTGTGTGTGTGTGTGTGTGTGTGTGTGTGTGTGTGTGTGTGTGTGTGTGTGTCTAATAAAATAATAATATAATAATATAAAATTTAAAATTTAAAAAATATAATAATAATAAGAATAGTAATATAATAATATAAAATTTAAAATTTAAAAAATATAATAATAATAAGAATAGTAATATAATAAAAATATAAAAATATAAAATACATGGGGAGGCCGCTCCTGCAACAGAAAAAGAGACATTTCATTAGCTTTATTTTAATAATTAATAATAAAAATTATAAAAAATAGATATACCTTAGCCCCCTGGGGCTACTAAGTCCTCCCACTCCTCCTCTTCTTCCCAATCTTCCTCTTCTTGGACCCATATCTCTTCTTCTATTTCTTCGTAGGGCTCTTCCCCGAAGAGCCGCCGCAGATCAAATATATCTCCATCTAGGCCCTCCGGGGTGTCGCCCCACACGTCTCCAAAATTCTCCCTCTCGGCCCGGCGCACCGCCCGCACCCACTGGCGGTGCTCTATGTTCATGAAGCCCGGTATGCGGACTTCATCCTGGAACTACATAAAAAGTATAATTAATATAAATACAAAATTTTTTACACTTTTTCACAAAATAATCACAAAACACTACTTACGTTCCACGTGAAAGTCATGTTGAGTGCTACGATACATAATATGTCCATCAATTTCGTCTTCCAGTCCTTGTACAATGATGCAAGATGATCCATTGTTTTTTAAACTTTTACACACTTCTTACTCGCGCACTTCTAAACTCTTTCTGATGAGAGAACGAGGTCTCGGCACGAGATTTTATAGCAGAGATGCGACATTATCACCATATCAAAAACGCGTCGTAAGACAAAAGTATACGCGGTCCCATGCAACTCTCAGCGTGGTATATAATATAATATTAATATTATCATATCGCTACTTTGTGAGGAGACAACGAGGTCTCGACACGAAACTTTAGAATAGGGACATATCATTATCGCTTTACCAAAAACGCGTCGTAAGACAAAAGTATGCATGATATAATATAACATTATAATGTGTCAACCCTGCTCGAACGGTCATCGAACGCAAACGAACGCTCGTCGAACGGTCATCGAACGGAAACGAACGCTCGTTGAACGGTAATTGAACGATCATCGAACGGAAATGAACAGTCATCGAACGGAATTGAACGGTAATTGAACACCCGTCGAACGGAAACGAACGCCCGTCGAACGGTAATCGAACGGAAACGAACGGTAATCGAACGGAATTGAACGGTAATTGAACGCCCGTCGAACGGAAACGAATGCCCGTTGAACGGTAATCGAACGGAAACGAACACCCGTTGAACGGTCATCGAACGGTAATTGAACAGTAATCGAACGGAAACAAACGCTCGTCGAACGGTAATTGAACGGTAATCGAACGGAAACGAACGCCCGTCGAACGGAAACAAACGCTCGTTGAACGGGAATGAACGCTCGTCGAACGGTCATCGAACGTAAAACTATATTCAATTATCAAATATTTAAATGTTTTATCACGTACCACAATGTAGTATCGAAATACAATATCTGTGGCAGCTGTGTCGCGTACGGAAACACGATACTGCACACGTACATAGATAGAGATGAGGAAAGAAAGGAGAGAATAAGAAAGACGATAAAAATATATTGCATCATCAATTTATTATAAATATGGATTCGATGAATCATGATGTTTCAACCACCAATTATAAATCTTAAATACATTTTCTAAAGCACAATTTTTTACATGATTTTCACAACGTACAGTATTCTTAACATCTAACTTATTTAAAGAAGCTACATCCTCATAATCTGCATCCAAAGTTTCGATAATCACATCGTTTCTTGCATCATTGTCCAGTATATCGGCTAGCCATTGCCGTTTTTCATGCCCTTTAACGTACACGAGAGGTGACGCATCATCATCCTCCCCCGTTGCACCCATCACCGCTGTCGTAATTAAACGTTTCGATTTCCAATATGAAACGTGTCCATCATTCCACGATAATCCATGGTGATTTTTCATCAACCATAAAACCTGACATCTCTCAGATTTTGTGAGCATGTGCCATGGTTCGGGACATGTAAAAATATAATGAGAAAGTACGGATCCCTTTCTCAGAACAGCAGCTTCCTTCACGACAAAATTTTTCCCAACGATAAATCCTTGTAGATCCACAAACGTTGGCACAGCCATGATGACAAGATCCGATCGCAGACTGATGTCGATCGTCAAACATCTCAATCTTTTATATTTTTTCATATGCAATGGAGGGGATATTTGCTGACTTATGTAATTTTGCGGACTACATTGGTCAATGGATTATATTCGACAACCCGATCGTGCAAGATGAGACAGTAGGCGGTAGTATTCGCCGGTATATTTTCCCTGCATTCAAACTCTATTCTCACGTCCACGGTAGCAGTTTTGACAGACTCGTTTTGTCGCGAGCAATCAATGACCGCGAGAGGACCGCAATGTAGAAACTTTGAAATGGTTAATAGCGTTGCATTATCATCGCATCCATAATAAGATTTGCGAAAACGAGAGTACATGTTGAATAGAACGGCGAATCTATTTTTTTCAAAATCTAAATTTAAATCATCATAGGGATAAAATTCCGAGTTTAAATAGAGTTTAACGTTGGTTAATTTGCAGTCATCGAATAATGTAACATCTTGTGACACTGAATTCTTTTTACCAGTTTGCAATGCAAAGATCACGTATCGTGGTTTCTCTAGCTGGGAGGCGGCTTTCACGGTCCATGAATGCTTAGTCGTGCTATGCAGCAGAGGAAATTCGTATAGATCCCAAGATCTGAAACTCATATTCAAGTATCGTCCGCTTTCCAACATTCGCAACATCGACAATTTATTAATCTCGTTCAATATTACATGAGGCATACGCCACTGTATCTTGAGTAATTCAATCTCTGCCTCCGACGATGGGTGTCCGAATAGACAATTATTATCGTTGCGCGAACGTATCAAAATCAATTCGTGACGAGCGTTAATCACAACGCGTTTATAATCTTCGCAAAATCCCAGCAGCATGTTGAGCGGTACACAATAGTTGAAATAATTTTTGTCACCATTGTACGTCAAATCCCACGCAGCGTTCTTCAAGTTTATACTTTTCTGGTGCGTTAGAGAGACATAATTTTTGAGCGTCGAAGTTATTCCAACATTTCTGTTGCGATCAATCTCTACTCCGTCGAGTTCGTATCGAAGCTCATCAAACATGAATGCGACGCAATTGTTTCCCAATACAACCTTCATTTCGTCATTCGCTTTACGCACATTAAACCTTCCCTCGATGTAAAGAAAGCTTTCGCACGGTAACGTGTACAAATCCTGATGTTGTATAGGTATTCGTATCTCGTCGCTGTATCCAAGCATCGTATTGGCGTACGGATTGTATGTATGAGTCTCAATCTTGACGATGCGATCGTCAAAGACTGGTTCACCTCCGATATTCAAAATATCAATCATTCTTTTCGTACGATGAATCCCAATGATTTTAAAAATTCACGATTCAACGCGCTCAGCTTCTTCTTAATGGCTATCTTATTATTGTCACCCGATACCGCAATAGTATTGTCCCTCGTAAAAGTATTGTCTCTCGCGTGCTCCGTTTCGTTCAGCACGAGCATACTATGTTTGTCGCCGCCGTATATGCAATCTTACGGTAATTTCCTCTCCTCGAAAATCGAGCAATCGACCTCTTTGATCCACAATACGTATTGTTAAATCCGTAATGCTCCGTACGATGATCGGCAGGTAAATGATCTGTGCCGGCGTTTCCGATATCTTATATCCTGGTGGTACGCTCGGTGAAAATTCATGTATTGTGTGTACGCGCATGCCATTGCTGTACGCACCAGTAGTCATGTTACATTCTATACGAATAATATTTACGTTTATAATATTAACTGGTTCGTCCGATTCGTACCACTCGCGAGGTTGCAATATACGATTCGATGAGAATCCAAGCAAGGATCCTACATTGTTGGGTTTGGTAAAGTTTATTCTGTAGGCACATTTGATTTCGCTCTTTAGCGTGCTATGATTGGCGCGGAGCGCTATTGGATATTCCTCATCATAATCGTTTTCAACATCTCTGGAAAGGTGTTCATCTTGCAAAATTGCACGTTTGAGATAGTCATTTATAGCGTGCAATTCGTACGATCCTTCGGGAATCGTAATTTCCTTGTCGTCATTGCCAAAGTAAAATTTATTATTCAAAAAATTTACGTTTGGAATCGTATGATAAGTTTCAAAATCCGTTAATCCAAGCTCGTAATCGGCATCAGTCAAATCTATAGCGGGAAAATAGCTTACAGCGAGAACGCTGCTTCTGCCAGTCAACGTAAGTGTCAGTGACATGTCGAACGAATACTGAGTCATGACGATGGATTGTCAGGCTTTAAATTGATCGTCGACTGTTTGAAGAAATTTTAAACACAACTGTCCACAGATGCTCTGATTGTAACTTTGATAAGATGCATAATTGTATTCAATTTTCACTCGTCCGAAATATCGCACAAGTTCCTTGGGTGGTCGAAGGTTTCCAAAACTGTCGAAATATACGATACGATCTCCCCTCTTTGCGTACGCTACCCAATGAGTACCGGGACCATCAACGTCATCCAAATTGACGATACCGCTCTCGTTTCGTCGTACACTGCTTATTGGTAAATTATTGCGCATGAAAACACCTCTAAAGAACGGTATGTGCATACGTTTCGCCAATTGTTCCAATTGCACGTTAGTTGTCGCACCCGTAGGCATTTTTAATGTTTTTTCGACGTTTTTTTTTTTCTCTTAGACTTTGTTGAGAATCCCTGTCCACGCTTGTACGGAGCAAGATAAAGTCCGCGACCTTCCATAGCGCGATTGTGACGCTGCAACTCTTCCAGCTGACGTTGTGCCGCCTTGCTATCGTTTACCGCCTTTGCGATTCCCGCCGCACCGCCGGCCAAAGAACCGACAACTCCCAACAACGGTAAAAGTGGTAAAATACCACCGCGTTTCGCTACTGGAAGTATTCGTTTTTTCCTCCTCTTTGTCGTCGATGACTTTTTCATCCCCATGCCGAGTTTTGTCTTTGCCTTCATTGTCGCCCAAACAGTCGTAGCGGCTGCTCTTTCACCAAGAGTCGAATCCCTCGCGGTAATGCGTTCTCGCGCTCTTGCAGCTAGTATGCGATCCGCGACGTGTCGTTGACCGAGGTCGTTGCTTCGCGAGTAAGCAATGTCGTGCTCGCGACAAGCGGTGTCCAATGGATTGATGCCTCGATCGCCTCTAGCCAATCGTTTCTCTAATCGAGTTCCCGGGCCGCAAAACTGATAACCGGGAATATGTAATTCGATGGGAAGAGCGTTTATCGCACGATTTAAGAGACCGCTACCTCTTACGATTCTCGCTGACATTCGTAGCAATTTTTTATTAACGGTGGTGGACCGTCGATGTGTGTTCGCATCCACGGCTGATTGTAATGTCGCATGCACGAACGATATTGTCGAACCTCCGAATCAGCCTTTATATATTCTGGAAGCTTGTCCCACAATCGTTCCACGTAATCACCAAAATTTTGTAGTAAAACAATCTTTGGGATATACTGCAGTTGTTCGGCGGTAAGCCGGAAAATGTCTCTTTCATCCGACAGAAGGAGAAACATTTTGATACTGAACGGTTTCGAGTTGAGACACCTCTATAAATAGGTCTCCCCCCTCGTGATCATTCGCAAAATTGATTCGAAAGAGAAAACATGCGGTTCGTGCGACAAGCGCGGATAATCAAAGTATCAAATTTCGACGATAGACTAATATCGGAGAAAAAAGTACGCAAGCATGGAAACATGCTACCGACTACTATACGCGGTATCGTTTGCGGCCCTTCAAACTGCGGTAAGACAAACGTGTTGATTAGTTTGATAGAAAGTCCGTACGGTGTACGTTTCGAGAACGCGTACGTATACTCGAAATCGCTTCAACAACCGAAATATAGATACTTGGAAAATTTATTAGCACCTATAGACGAAATTGGCTATTTCACATTCTCTAATAACAGCGATGTCATTCCACCGAGCGAGGCGCTTCCGAATTCCATCTTTATCTTTGATGACGTGGCATGTGACAAGCAAGATACGATAAGAGAATACTTTGCAATGGGTCGACACTCGAGCGTCGACTGTTTCTATCTTTGTCAAACGTATGCCAAGATACCTAAGCATCTTATACGCGATAATGCGAATCTTTTGATTTTATTTAAACAAGACGGCACAAACTTGAAACATGTATACAACGATCATGTAAATACCGACATGTCTTACGACGATTTCCGCGCATTGTGTCAGAAATGTTGGCAACGCAAATATGGCTTCGTAGTCATTGATAAAGACAGCACGTTGATCAATGGACGATATAGAAGAGGATTTAATGATTTCGCGATACCGTAAAGCGATCAGTCGTCATCGACACATTGATCAAGCATCATGAACGACGATCGTGAAAAGATTGCGATAGAGATTGCAAAAATGAGCGAATCAATTCGCAAAAAATATCGCGCTTTGAAAACTGGTAAAATGGAGGAAGACGTTGCATTGGAAAGACAATTTAAGCCAATTACCGAACCTTTAAAACAGCTTATCGAAAATACTGTGGAATCTGATGCGCCGAAAATTGAACCATTGAGTTTAACGTTTGGAGAGAAGCACGAGGAAAAAATAAAAGAGTCGAAGCAAGGAATAAAGCGAGCACGGATAAATATGCCGATAAACGATTCGCCGATATATTCGACACCGAATCGATCGAAACGAAGGAAACAATTTTCTAATATGGCTACTGTTTCTACTCCGATAAAAGTACAACCGCGTCAAACAATACCATCCCCGTCCGTCGAAGAAATTTATGAGACCACGCCCGATTCGTTTGTAACATCGGTCCGACATGAATTAGAAACGTCCGAAGGTCAGAAAACGTTCCGAGATCATTTTGGTCCACTAGCGCAAAAATATATAGGAGCTATCATGAGTGTTGATAAAAATAAGAGTATGGATTACGTCTACGGTGTTAAATTTACCAGCGAAGGAATGATGCTCGGTGATAAACGTTTCGATGTGGACATGGAAGATAATATAATTATCGATGGAATAAAATATACGGGATCTGAAGGTATCTACGATTTGATTTTTAGAAAATTTCCCAATCATAAAAAATACACTCAAGACGATTTGTATAAATATCAAAGTATATTAAAAGCAACAAATGCGCATAAACGTGACAACAAAGTTAATAATCCTATTAAAAGTAACAAAGGATACAAGTACAAATATATAATTGCACCATTATTCCCCGATAGAAAGGTGGGAAGAGGTATAGACGCGCCGCACACCATGACGCTAAGCGACAACATGATCGATTACGTGCATTGGAACGATCCCAACGAATTGGTAGATCGTTTGCGATTGCTGGACGCCTCGCGTCGAGCCGGCAACAATGCTCACGACAATGAAATCTTGTCAATTATCGAAGAACTTCGCGAGGCTGGCATTATTATAAATTAAACTATGCGTCAACGATACATGTCATTCCGTCAAAGTTCTCGGTACCGAAATGTCGATTAATAAATTTGGATTATCGCTCGGAACGTCGAATAATTTGTACTATCAATGGAATGGATTATTGAGAAATTACGTTCGCGATAATGCTCTCTGCCAGACTACTACCGGCTTTGACGCAAGGTCGCGCAAGATTCAACGTGTAGCGCAACCGGAAACTGATACTGACGCCGTCAACAAACGATATGTGGATAAACTTTTGAGAGATCGACAGGGAGAAATTGAGCAAAAAATTATCACGCTTGAAACACACGTGCAGGCGCTACGAATAATGATGGATGAGATAAAGAATGTGCTGAGATATGCAACATCTGACTCGACACAGTAAACGAGACATACTAATATCGCAATATTAATTATGCCTCGATCAAACGTGCGAAAGAAGATAAACACCTCCGAAAAGCGACAACTTGTCGAGGAACTACATGCTCCGGCGAGAAGAAATTTTCCACGAAGACGCGTCATTGTATGCGGCTACGACGATCTGTGGCAGGCGGACGTGGTCGACATGCGTTCGTATTCTCGACTCAACAAGGGTCATAAATACATACTCACAGTTATCGATGTGTTGAGCAAGTATGCGTGGGCCGTACCGCTCAAGAGCAAGAGCGGAAACGAAATGTCCGAAACGATCGCAAAGATTATTGGAGACGATAAAAGGTGTCCGAAAAATTTTCAAACCGACAGAGGAAAAGAATTTTACAACGCGAGTGTGCAGAAACTCATGAAGAAACACAACATTAATCATTACTCGACGTATTCCATTATGAAAGCCTCGGTCGTGGAACGATTCAATCGTACTTTGAAAAACAATATGTGGAAAATGTTTACGCTCAACGGAAATTACAAATGGATCGACGAGCTATCTCGACTCGTTGCAGAGTACAATACGCGAAAACATCGCACCATCGGTATGAGACCTGCCGACGTCACTCCAGCGATCGCCGAAAAACTTTTAAATACGGTGTATAGCAACGTAAAAATTGCGGCTCCGACAAAATTTAAAGTAGGCGATTCGGTACGCGTAAGCAAATACAAGACCATCTTTGAAAAAGGTTTCACACCTAATTGGACGACCGAAGTTTTTAAGATTGTCGAGGTGCAGAAAACTAATCCCGCGACATTCATACTCCAAGATTCGCGTGGAGATCCCGTCGCTGGAGGATTCTACGAATACGAATTACAACGCGTCGCTAATCCCGACGTATATCTCGTGGAAAAAATTTTGCGGGAAAAGGGTGATGACGTATACGTGAAATGGTTGGGAATGGATAAATCATACAACTCTTGGATACATAAAAATAGTGTATTATAAATATTTATTAAAATAATATACATATAAACTATATAAATAATTTAATATATAAATATTTAATAATATAAAAATATATAAAGTGTATTAAATATAAAAATATATACATGGTTATGTACAAAATATACAATTAATAATAAATAAAATATACATTTATTTACAATGGTATTCTATAATGTCCCCACGGTAACGTATCGGTGGTTTCGGGTACGATATACCGCTTATCGTCGTACGGACTCAGAGCAATTTTCGTCTCGCAGATCGTGTATACTTGGTGCAGTTTAGATCGTATACACGACTGCTGACGCGTCATTTCAATTTCTTCTTTCAAACACCGCATGTAGTCGTCAAACGTTATCGTTCTCGCAACAACGTTACTCTTGACACCTTTAACTTTCTTCGTGTCCTTTTTTCCATTCACTCGTAACGCGTACATCTTTGCTCTGAGCCCGACGAATTCGGTCATTATGGTACCGTTGTTTTCGTCCTTCATCAGGCCCGGTACCTTTTTATTTACAAGCGGTATACCATACGCATTATCCACTGCATAATCGCTCGTGTCGAATCTGATGATATCGCGCTTCATATTCTCATACACATCCGCGCACTCAATGTGATATATGAGACTATCCGTATCGGTGTACATTACCTGGCATTTGTCGCGATACATTGGCGTCATATACTCGTGATGAAACTCGTACAAACATGTCTTGGATATGTCGAGTATGCACATACCCACGTAAATCGGTTTGTAGAATTTCACCTCGAGTTTGCGCAATTCCACAGCGATTAAGTTTTCTGAAAAAACGCTTCTGCTGTGGAAATTTGGTTTCGCGATCATTGCCTCTGCGCCATACCGACCATCCCACTTTGTTAACAATTTAACATCGACACGATTGCGCACATTTTCCATCGTTTTACCAAACACTGCATTGTTCATTAATTTATATAAATTTTTTTCGAAATCATTTTTAGCCAATGTTCTAAAATGTGTATTTAATTCTATGTAATTTCGAAGCCACGGAGATTGTGAAAACTGTAAAATTCGATGTATTTTTGTTACGCGAAGACCGTGACGCGTACACTGCTGCAGGTTGCGATAGTGTATCACGTAACGCTTCTTATCGTATAGCGTTGCAAGCAGTTTAAATTCCCGCTTGCCAGGTGGTTTGTCGCGTGTCGGGCAAAACGGCAGGTCAGTGTGCGCATCGTGAAGATGTTGCGGGTACTCGAGGTCCACTTCGAGGACATAGCCTGTAGGCGAATCTAGCGTGATGGATGATACATCAAAATTGGTCACATCGTCGACCCATTGAAAATTGGCGTAAGGCAACGGTTGACACATTGCCCATCCGTACAAATTATTTACATCAAAGTACGATGATGGTTTCGATGGATCGTACGACTCCATGTACTTGTTATTAGCGCGAGCGTATCTACCCGAACATTGACTCAGACCGCCGCGTATACCACGTTCGATGAACATAACCATGTCGATGTCAGTAAGCAGCTCGAACGTGATCTTGGTATGTTTCAACATGGCGTCCCACGTGTATCCGGGGAGAGTATAGTAATACGCGGGGTCGAGTCCGTAACTTTCGATACATTTATCTCGAAAGTTTTCGAAAATGTCTGCTAATAACAAGACATCAATTTTAAGATATAAATCGCTATATTCTCCTAGCGTTCGAATGGAGAATCGCGTCCAGATGTTCTCGGCGTGCGCGTAATCGCTCTCGGATACAGTGTCACCGGTCAAGGAACTGTAAAACGATTCGCGCGGTGGTAAACACGTATCTTGCAACCTCTCTACAGAGTCGATGTATTCGTACGGAAATACACCTTTTCGCGTTAACAAATTGAAATTTTCTGTTGATAAATTTTGAAATTCTGATTTTAAAATTTTGAGTTTATCTTTGTCCAAAAACGATGCCAATTTGTCGAGACTCGATGCGAGAAATTTGAATGAATCGATGAAACGTAATTTTACATGATTTTTTGATTCTTCATCCATACAAACATCTTTTGTAAACGAAATATATTTCTCTTTTGTTATCGGAAGTAACTCGATTTTCCCTTCGAACGATGTGGCTATTTCCTCGATAATGAAATGTGAATCATAACCGGATAAATTGTGAAAAACTATGGGAATACAAAAAGATTCTTTATAATTTAAATTGCAATTTGAGTGTGCTGGACCTCTGTACCGCCCGGTCAGATGGCAATGATCGCGAACGCGTGTATCGTCTTGCACGAACGGTTTTTCGCATATATGACATTGAGTGGCGCTATGGAATTTCTCCCACTCTTCGGACGTCAAATTTACCATGGGGACATTTGTTTTTAAAATATTTTTTACACGTAACGCTAAATTTTTGAGGTCTGCGGCGAACCATGCTATACAATCGGCGCTACGACGCGAATGATATGCCGATAAAGATTCGTCGTATGAACAATGTACATAATAAGCTAAACTAAATACTTGGTGATGTTGATATGCGTTTTTCTCTTCTTCCGTCTTGGCCAGAACGCATTCCAGGTCGGCGTAGACCACAAATGGAAGCCGCTCCTTCCGATTAAAGTTGTTGAACGATAACCACTTGTCCTTATCGCTCGGCAATCGGACAGCGCAATCATTCATCTTTCCACAGTCGACCGTATGCGACTGCAACTTGGTGTCCGAATTAAAATAATGCAGGCATCTGTAAAAGAAAAATTTTTTTAGATTTATATACAATTTGCTACATAACTTATAATTATTCAAATTAAACTTACCGATCGCAGATATATTTTGGATTCTTGTGTTTGCTCAATTGTGAGCTCACGAGCCGGGATAAATTCTTAATCCAAGTGAAATGTCCGACGCTGTTGTCGTCTTCAATGTACAGCAAGTTGATATGCTTATCCCGCTTCTGCTCCGTAAGACGCATCGGGACAATGCTGTTCTTGTCTTCGATGCTGTACACATTTATAGAAATGTCATTGGCAAGTTCAAAATTTTTTATTTGGTTCACAGTCACTGGAAACTCAATGTCCCGGAGATTCAGCACTGTCGTGTAATGCGGGTACGATGATTCCCGATTCGTGTCTCTTTCGGCGGGGTATAGGGCGGCGACCACTGCCCACGCGAAACATGCATTGTCCTTTGATTGTACATTAATCACCGCTCTTTTCAACATAATCTCCCGCGGTAACTTAATGTGACATCCCGCACGCATAGGATTATACTTATTTATATTTACAGTTAAATTTAATATTCGCGACAAAGCCCACCCGCTGTCGCGTTCCTGAAACTCTTCCAGAGACGCTAGGGTGGGTTCGATAACGCGCCGTTCGTACCACTCGCGTAAATCGGATGTGCGAAAGAGTTGATAGTTTCGCGTATTGATACTTTTGTTGGCGTGTTTATCCCCAGCCACGAATTCACCGTTAAATATAGTGTTCACTTTCACATTACAGTGTTTTTTCATAACGTCCTGCACATGTTCTATCACTATGTCTTTGGCGTCATCGAGAAATTGGCGAGGTTCAATGTGATTATAGTTTATCACCGCACCAGTCGATACGCGACTCTCGAACGCCGTATCAATCTCGCGCCACACAAGTCTATTTTGACGCGTGCTACATCCGGCACCCGCGTGTACGAAACGTCCACGTACCGAATTTTTCAACCCTTCGAGGCGCGCGATCCGAGCAATCAGCGATTGTCGATTTCCGATCGATAATCGCGGTCGCTTGATGCGACTTTGCTCTTCCAACGACTCGATGTATTGGTCGCATCGTTGTTCCCACACAATGTAATCTTCCAGCGAATCAATCAATGTGGATTGCTCTCGCAAATTTTGTTCCTCCATATTGTAACACACTTGCGAAATGCGCTTCCCAATGATAGTTCCGGATGTACTTTAGCAAAATTACTGGCGGGGCGTGCCTCTTGATCATGATTTATATACTGTCTCGTGCATATCATCGAACATTCTAGAATGATTTCATCTTAAAAAATTCCCTGGAGTAGCGTCTGCAATTTAACCTTGATAATTTCGCGTTTTGTCACGTACATTTGAAAAATCTAACGTGGTTGCATCGGGAGCAGCCGTAAAACGGCGCTTGATTTTAGCACATTCAGCTAAATCTTTGTCTAGGGGTGATGTGCGTTTTAACCTTGGCGGTTAATCTTTGTTCCGATGCACATCTTAACCTTGAAAATTTCGCGTTTTGTCACGTACATTTGAAAAATCTGACGTGATTGCATCAGGAGCAGCCGTACATCGACGCTCGATTTTAGCGCATTCAGCTAAATCTTTGTTCTGATGCGCAATTTAACCTTGAAAATTTTACGTTTTGTCACGTACATTTGAAAAAATCTGACGTGGTTGCGTCGGGAGCAGCCGTACATCGGCGCACGATTTTAGCACATTCAGCTAAATCTTTGTCTAGGGGTGATGTGTGTTTTAACCTTGACGGCATGATTTATATACTGTCTCATGCATATCATCGAACATTCTAGAATGATTTCATCTTAAAAAATTCCCGGAGTAACGTTTGCAATTTAACCTTGATAATTTCGCGTTTTGTCACATACATTTGAAAAATCTAACGTGGTTGCGTCGGGAGCAGCCGTACACCGGCGCTCGATTTTAGCGAATTCAGCTAAATCTTTGTTCTAGGGATGATGATGTCATCGCAGCCGTATATCGGCGCGACAAAATTTTAGAGGAAATTAAAATGTCGTGTCAGCAATAATCCCCTCTACATTGCAATTTGCGATACTATTTGAATTGATATTAATTCTAATACGATCAGTATTGCATCAATCGCGCGTGTGAAAGGTTCACTGAAGAAATCAACATGAATTTTTACGTTCCGATTCGAAACGGTGAAACTCCACCGTGTAAGAAGCAAAAATGTGACACGTAAGTTTCGATCTTTAAATATTTAATTATTTAATTTTTTTAAATATTGATCTAATTTATATATTTTTATAGCATTCAGCCTCGTCGTGCGACTCGCATACTTGGAAGAAGATACGCTCTAACCCCAACGTCGTACAAGTATTTGGACATTGGAATAAGCGTTGGAGCTGTGTCGTACGTGGAACTGATTCTCGGTGATAATCGAGGCAATCAAATAGTGTTGCCTTTTTCAACGTGGAATTTGTTGATGCAGAAGCAAGCAGACATTGAACAATTTCTACAATCGACTGCTCTCGCATTAAGGATTGGAGATTTATCGATCGAAATGTATCAATCGAAAATTGTAAAACTCACATTATGTGACAATTCTTTGTACATGAAACCACCGACATTATTACATTTATTTAATTTTGAAAATTGTATCGATCATATGCATAATTGGTTATGCGAGAATACGTATCTCGTAAATGAAAAATTTAAACAATTTGAAACTGTTTTACGACGTAACAATATTACTACTGTATGCGATGCTGTAAAAACGATACGTGATAGTGACGTCTTTAACAGCGAATCATTAATCGATTGCGAATTATTAACATGTGCTGTAAATGATATTCTTTACGATGCGTGCAATAAATAATTATTTTTATTCCATCTATGATTTTAATTCTTTCCTTCCATACGAATAAGAATAGTTATACTTTTCTCAACACGCTCCGCTAAAGATGTAGAGAAATGCTGAGGTAGATGAGACGTGATGCTCTAGTTGGAATGAGACAAAAGATATTAAAAGATATATAATGAAGAGGAGCCTGCGACATTAGAATATTATTTCTTTCGTTGTTCTGTGCTTGTCACAAAGTTGTGGAGAGTGTGTGAGGAAGAAAAGTGAACAAAATTATGTGTATTCCTAAACCATACAAACCGAGGTCCGATCCTCGCTTTTACTCTGATCTCCCGAGAATACACATTGCAAAATGTTTCTGGACCGAATCCTACCAACGTCGAAACCGACACTACTGCAAGGATTGTCGGTACGGATTTTATCGAAATTATGCATTAAAACATAATTATTTCCACGGGTTCTTCGAGGGACCGTTTACACCGTTTAGGTGCTGTCACTGCGGCACGGAGGTAACGGTGATAAGATCTGTCCTAGACTGCAAGGATTGTTACCAGGAATATTGTCATACGTTCCGTACCCTCAAGAGACAAGGATATGATGTAGATAATATGTCCATCATAGTATATAATACTGACCGAATGGAAATATGGAAGATACATTTTTTACCATCTGAACCTCCTAGTATAGAAGAGCAACGAGAGGAGTTGCTGGAACCTTATTACATGCTGCCTACTCAGAGCGAAAATTCGGCGACGCGTAACGAACTCTTCTTTCAAGAAACATAATTTGTAAGTAACTTTCAATTTATAATATATCAAAAGTTCTAAAATAAATTATTAAAAACTATTCAAATGTCTTTTTCTGTTCCAGGAGCGGCTCCACTCAGCCCGGCACATCGACCCCTTAGCATTCTAGGAGCGGCCTCCTCCTTAGCCCGGCGCACTCCCCCCAAATATATTATTCTTATTATTTTATTATTATATTATTATTATTTTTTTTTTAAATTTTAAATTTTATATTATTATATTATTATTTTATTAGACACACACACACACACACACACACACACACACACACAAATTGTATAATACACACACACACATTTTAAAATAAATGTTATATTTAGTATTGAAAAGAAATGTATTTATTTACGCGCCTCTCCTTGCGTTCCCATCCCTTGCGTCTCTCTTGCGCTAGTTGTAAGTATAGCAATATCGTTCTCTCTCTCTCTTTCGTACGCGCTATCGTTCTAACAATAAGTCTCGCGTTAGTTGTAAGTCTCGCGATATCTTCGTTCTCGCTCGCACGCGTTATCTTAGCTATTATCGTTCTCTCTCGCACACGTTGTTCTCGCGATATTATAGTTCTCTTTCGTATGCGTTCTCTTCGCGCTATTATCGTTCTCTCTCATTCACAAGCTCGTCGCTATCACTCACTTACCTTTGCGTCGTCCTGCTCCCACCTATGTGGCATCTTATAATGCGTCGTCCTTGTCCCACGTTGACGCCATCCTTGTCACATGTTGATGATGTCACGTGTCATCCTTGTCGCACTGTCCTCTTCACACACTTTACGCTATCCTTTTCAAACCAGTGCACCGTCCTTCTCACACGTGGACACATCGCGGGCCCGCCGCGGATCCCCCTTCTCCTCGCGGACCCCCTCGTCCATCGGTCGCGCCGCGGATCCCCCCTACCCGCGCGGACCCCCTCGTCCATCGCTCGCGCCGCGGATCCCCCTACCCGCGCGGACCCCCTCGTCCATCGGTCGCGCCGCGGATCCCCCCTACCCGCGCGGACCCCCTCGTCCATCGCTCGCGCCGCGGATCCCCCCTTCCCCGCGCGGACCCCCTCGTCCACCGGTCGCGCCGCGGATCCCCCCTACCCGCGCGGACACCCTCGTCCATCGCTCGCGCCGCGGATCCCCCCTTCCCCGCGCGGACCCCCTCGTCCATCGCTCGCGCCGCGGATCCCCCCTTCCCCGCGCGGACCCCCTCGTCCACCGGTCGCGCCGCGGACCTCCCCTACCCGCGCGTGACGTCATCATCCCCCGCACGTGACGTCATCATCCCCCGCACGTGACGTCATCATCCCCCGCATGTGACGTTGTCATCATCCCCCGCACGTGACGTCATCATCCCCCGCGTGACGTCACCCCCCCCCCCCCGCACGTGACGTCATCATCCCCCGCGTGACGTCACCCCCCCCCCCCCGCGCGACGTCATCCCGCGTGACGTCACCCCCCCCCGCGTGACGTCATCACCCCCCCCGTGACGTCACCCCCCCCCGCCGGTTCCCCCTCGCCCCTCACCCCCCCTCGGAGCCCCTGCGTTAGAAACCTCATAGTCTTACTACTGTTGTTTTTAAGAAAAAATATGTAATTGTTAATTGCAAATTACATATTTTTTTTTTAAACAATTATGTTTTTTGCTTATTACTTAATAATTATTGCGAATTTTGCAAAATGGTAGAGGACTTTTCTTCTTAGTTTGACCCAATCTATCATCACTTTTCGTTTGGTCCCTAACGAATCGGACACCCTGTATACAGGGTGCCGCAGACCACCCGTATCAGCCGAATATCTCAAAAACTGAGCGCGGCAGACAAAAATATTTCCAACAAAAGTTGTATGGTTTCGAGGGGGCCATAAGAGGGTATCATTGGTTTGCCTTGAAGAATTATTTGAAAGTCACATGAAGGTCACCTTCAATTTCTTAAATGGAACATTATACTTTTTATTGCATATTCTTGTAGCTTATTTCGAGGGCTTTCCAAAACACTACAATAAAATATTTTTCCCTCAACTACTTTTTGAGTTATAAGGCTTGAAATCATTTCTTAATTTTACATAAACCGTAAAATATCTTGTAAAATATCTTGTAAAATATTCATTTTTCGATTATCTTATCTTAATACTTTTATGTACAAAATAATGAGAGGAATCAATTGGTGTAAAGAAAACACATAGTTGTTTCGAAGAAAAATTATGTAATTTGCAATTAACAATTACATATTTTTTCTTCGAAACAACTATGTGTTTTCTTTACACCAATTGATTCCTCTCATTATTTTGTACATAAAAGTATGAAAGTAAGATAATCGAAAAATGAATATTTTTCAAGATATTTTACGGTTTATGTAAAATTAAGAAATGACTTCAAGCATTATAACTCAAAAAGTACTTGAGGGAAAAATATTTTATTATAGTGTTTTGGAAAGCCCTCGAGATAAGCTACAAGAATATGTAATAAAAAATAAGGGGTTCCATTTAAGAAATTGACGGTGACCATCACGTGACCTTCAAATGACTCTCCAAGGTCAAATCATTGCCACCATCTTATGGCCCCCTTCAAGGTACACAACTTTTGTCTGAAACATTTCTTTCTAAAGTACATAGTTTATGAAATATTCGACCGTATCGGGACTTTTGGGACACCCTGTATATATACATATATATTTATTTATTTATTTATTTATTTATTTATTATTTACATATTTATATATACTTATTTATTTATTATATTATAATTTTTCCATTTGTTTTTCTTATGGTTTTAATAAATGTATCAATATTTTCATGAACATTTTATAAAATTAATTAACAAGAGGAAGCAAAAAACATTAAAGGAAAAGCTGAATCTCATAATGAGTTATGTTGCAGTAAGTGTATATGAGAATAAATTTTTAATAATTCATATATTTCTCTCAATAAATATAACTTTATATATATATATATATATATATATATATACATATATACAGTACACGTCAATGATTCGTTTGGTTTCCCTAGCGAGAATTGGTAATATCCATCCTTTGCTAATGCATAGGATTCTTATACATTAGCAAAGGATAGATATTACCAACCCTCGCTAGGGAAACGGAACGAATCATTGACGCATACTGTACATATGTACATATATATTGTTTTTTTATAGAAGCTTGTCGGAATGACATAAAAAAATTACACGATTCTTGATTACAATCCAACAATTGTTGTTAGATGTACATCCACATTCTTCACAATAAAACACAGTAAATTTGAACTTACCGATTGAAACGCCTGAAGCCCTAAAGGAATTTAATAAATTGATAACACAAGATTCCATATCTTTATTGCAATATGTAAGTACCTTTTATCAATTAAATTTAAAAATAAAATATATAATATTCAAAATTAAATCCTTTTCCAAAAAAAACTAATTAGAATTATAGGAGGAAAAAATGCGGAACAACATGTAAGAAACGCACTAAAACTTACTCTAACTGATCATATAGCTTACAAACTCTCATGGACAGGACAAAAAAATACCATTGAAACGAGATGCATGAAATTTGTTGACGTCATCATCGGTATGTTTTTCTTATATATATATATATATATATATATATATATATATATAATACATTAATAAATGATAAAAATGACAATGAAGAACCAAAGCACGATAGGTAGAGCAAACAAAAAAGGGAATATTTCTGTTTCTCTTTATTAATATAATTCTAATTATTACAATGTTTTACAATAATTATAAGTATACAGTCAGTTGTTCGCAGCTGTATACATTAATGTTAATAACTGATTGTACACTTAAAATTATTGTAAAATATTGTAAATATAATTAAAATTATATTAATAAAAAGAAAAAGAAACAAAAGTTATCCTTCTTTGTGCGCTCTACCTACCACGCCTTGACTCTTACTTGCCATAATATAATAAAAAATTTATGATTTTAATAATTTAATAATTTTAATTTTTTATTATAAAATGTTTTTAGAAATCATCGAAAGTGGAAAAATTTCGGCTTAACTTCCGAATAGCCCCTACCTCCGAATTTGATGAAACTTCCAGCATTTGAAGACTATAACAGAACACATTCACACCATAAAGGATTTTTTGCGGAAACGAGTAGAAGCAAAGAAACTCAAAAAAGAAAGTTTTTATATATTTCGCAAGAGATACTTATATAAATATCAGAAACGTATATATATATATATACACACACACACACACACGCGGGGGGTGCAAGGAGGGCCTCCGGCCCCCCTCCTGCAGCCACCCCGCCGGTAGGCAAGGTACTTAATCTTAACTTTAAACCTAAATTTCAATTAACTTATACAACTTAACTTAAACTTAAGTTAAGTTGTATAAATTAATTAAAATTTAGGTTTGAAGTTAAGATTAGGTACCTTGCCTACCGGCGGGGTGGTTGCGGGAGGGGGGCCGAAGGCTCCCCTTGCACCCCCCGTGTGTGTGTGTGTATATACATTTCTGATATTTATATATAAATTTAAGTTGTATAAGTTAATTGAAATTTAGGTTTAAAGTTAAGATTAGGTACCTTGCCTACCGGCGGAGTGGTTGCGGGAGGGGGGCCGAAGGCCCCCCTTGCACCCCCCGCGTGTGTGTGTGTGTATGTGTGTGTGTATATATACGTTTCTGATATTTATATAAGTATCTTTTGCGAAATATATGAAAACTTTCTTTTTTCTTTGCTTCTACTCGTTTCCGCAAAAAATCCTTTATGGTGTGAATGTGTTCTGTTATAGTCTTCAAATGCTGGAAGTTTCATCAAATTCGGAGGTAGGGGCTATTCGGAAGTCTTACCAAAATTTCTTCCCATTCCATTCAAAATGTTGTAAAAAATTGGCTACAGCATGCGAGAGATAGAATAAACCAAAATGTTAAAAAACATGAAAAAAAAGAGAATTAAAATGAAGAATATATATATTATTTAAAAAGATGTTAGAAGTTATATATTATTAATTTTCTAAAGATAATATATAATATATTATTAAAAAGTTACATATATTATTATAAAGTTATATACAGGGTGACCCATTTTAACTTAGGCAGCCAAATAACTCGAAAAATAAGCAAGATAGAGAAAAATGTTTTAGACAAAAGTTGTATGGGCCATAAGATGGTATCATTGGTTTGACCTTGAAGAGTCATTTGAAGGTCACGTGAAGGTCACTTCAATTTTTTTAAATGGAACATCCTATATATTTTTGTACATTCTTGTAGCTCATCTCGAGAGCTTTCCAAAACACTATAATTAAGTACATTTTCGTTAAGTACTTTTTGAGTTATGAGGCTTGAAATAATTTCTTAATTTTACATAAACCGTAAAATATCTTGTAAAATATTCATTTTTCGATTACCTTACCTTAATAGTTTTATGTACAAAATAATGAGAGGAATCAATTGGTGTAAAGAAAACACATAGTTGTTTCGAAGAAAAAATATGTAATTTGCAATTAACAATTCCATATTTTTTCTTAAAAACAACTATGTGTTTTCTTTACACCAATTGATTCCTCTCATTATTTTGTACATAAAAGTATTAAGGTAAGATAATCGAAAAATGAATATTTTACAAGATATTTTACGGTTTATGTAAAATTAAGAAATTATTTCAAGCATCATAACTCAAAAAGTACTTAACGGAAAGGTACTTAATTATAGTGTTTTGGAAAGCTCTCGAAATAAGCTACAAGAATGTACAAAAATATATAGGGTATTCCATTTAAAAAAATTGAAGTGACCTTCACGTGACCTTCAAATAACTCTTCAAGGTCAAACCAATGATACCATCTTATGGCCCCCTCGAAACCATACAACTTTTGTCTAAAACATTTTTCTCTATCTTGCTTATTTTTCGAGTTATTTGGCTGCCTAAGTTAAAATGGGTCACCCTGTATATATATATATATATATATATATATATATATATATATATATATTACTAACAATAAGTTATATATATTATTAACCTTAAGAAAGATGTTATATATATTATTAAAAACGATATATAATATTTTTTAAATACATTCAAAATTTTCAAAAATTTACATAAAAATTATTGTAATTAAAAAAGTATGTGGTTCTTTGTTATAATAAAGAAAATTTTTGCAAAAGAGTTATATACAAAATGTTATTTATTACATCAAAAGTACATAAAAATAAAATATCATAAGTAAATAAATAAAATGCTAATAGCAATTCTTAACGGTAACATTTTTTTGACATTTATAAGAAATTAGATTATAGTATTCTTTTAGATGTCATTTATGAGAAATCAGATTATAGTATTCGTTTAGATGTCATTTATGAGAAATCAGATTATAGTATTCTTTTAGATGTCATTTATGAGAAATCAGATTATAGTATTCGTTTAGATGTCATTTATGAGAAATCAGATTATAGTATTCTTTTAGATGTCATTTTGTGTGATGTCTTTTTTTCCTCTAAAATCTACGCATTAGAGAACTTATTGACATCATTATGTTATCACTCGGATGACGTTGTCGGATGTCCATTTCTTAAACCTAAATACTTTAAGAACTTTTTTTGATAACTTATTGCTCACTGAGTACTAATTTGCAAATCACGGATCCAGCTTGCATCGAGTGTCAGGAAGGAATCGATTTACAAAGCATGAGAATCTTTTAAGCGAGAGCTAATATTATAGTCTCCGCTAATAGAATCTTGTGATCTGTAATGGAATGACCAACGCTCATTCATTAATTTGCAGTATTTGTTGACGCAATAATGACTTTGTATTGTCGACGTGTTAAATGATTGAGTATATTTGTATTGTTATTCAGTTAGTGAATACATCAGGGAAGACAGTGCTTTAGCATGTCATACCTAGATGCAGCGTATTGCATATTATCTGTACCACGATAAAAAAATCTTATTTTCTATTTTGTTCTTAACCTATTTATCAACTTTACAATTATATTGGAATATATATATATATATATATGGATTAAAATGGGCCACCCTGTATATATATATATATATATATATATATATATATATATATATATATATACAGGGTGGCCCATTTTAATCCATCCAGTCGAATATCTCGAAAACCAAGCCCGGGAGAGAAAAATGTTTCAGACAAAAGTTATTTGGTTTCGAGGGGGCCATAAGATGGTACCATTGGTTTGACCTTGAAGAGTTATTTGAAGGTCACATGAAGGTCACCTTTAATTTATTAAATGGAACACCCTATATATTTTTGCACATTCTTGTAGCTTATCTCGAGAGCTTTCCAAAACACTATAATTAAGTATCTTTTTGTTAAGTACTCATTGAGTTATGAGGCTTGAAATAATTTCTTAATTTTACATAAACCGTAAAATATCTTGTAAAATATTCATTTTTCAATTATCCTACCTTAATACTTTTACGTACAAAATAATGAGAGGAATCAATTGGTGTAAAGAAAACACATAGTTGTTTTGAAGAAAAAATATGTAATTTGCAATTAACAATTCCATATTTTTTCTTAAAAACAACTATGTGTTTTCTTTACACCAATTGATTCCTCTCATTATTTTGTACATAAAAGTATTAAGGTAAGATAATCGAAAAATGAATATTTTACAAGATATTTTACGGTTTATGTAAAATTAAGAAATTATTTCAAGCCTCATAACTCAAAAAGTACTTAACGAAAAGATACTTAATTATAGTGTTTTGGAAAGTTCTCGAGATAAGCTACAAGAATGTGCAAAAATATATAGGGTGTTCCATTTAAAAAAATTGAAGTGACCTTCACGTGACCTTCACGTGACCTTCAAGTGAATCTTCAAGGTCAAACCAATGGTACCATCTTATCATCCCTATCACCCTTCGAAACCAAACAACTTTTGTCTGAAACATTTTTCTCTCCCGGGCTTGGTTTTCGAGATATTCGACTGGATGGATTAAAATGGGCCACCCTGTATATATATATATATATATATATATATATATATATATATATATACAGGGTGATTCATTTTAATCTTAACAGGCAAATATTTTGAAAAATATGCGAGATACAAAAAAATGTTTCAGACAAAAGTTATATGGTTTTAAGGGAGACATAAGATGATGTCATTAATTTGACCTTAAATAGTTACTTGAAGGTCACGTGAAGGTCACCCTCAATTTTTTAAATGGAACTGCCTATTTTTTATTACATATTCTTGTAGCTTATCTCGAGAGCTTTCCAAAACACTATAATTAAGTTAGTTTTTATTAAGTACTTTCCGAGTTATGAGGCTTGAAATCGGTTCTTAATTTTACATAAACCGTAAAATATCTTGTAAAATATTCATTTCTCGATTACCTCACTTTAATACTTTTATGTACAAAATAATGAGAGGAATCAATTGGTGTAAAGAAAACACATAGTTATTTTTAAGAAAAAATATGTAATTGTTAATTGCAAATTAAATAATCCTTCTCGTTATTATAAAGAACTTTCGATTAATTGTTTAGTGTGGATCTCTGTCCCTTAGAACGTAATATCTACGTTCAATTTGAGTGAAAGTACGATCTATCGAAAAAATCATTTTTCAAGAAATTACAGCGATACATCGAACAAAGTAATAATAACTATTCTTTGGTGTTGTGTGAAAACAGATTTCGGGATGTCAAATAAACAGTGTTAGAGAAAATTCGCGAAAGAGAGGGGTATTTAGTGGGTAGGGAGTACCGAGTTGGTAATTCGACTTGGTACTTAAGTCCCACATAACTCACCGGACCGCCCGGTGAGTATGCATAAAATGCATTTTCCCCTCTCTCGTAAAAAAAACAGTACAATTTAAAAAAGTAATAATTAAAGCGAAAATGTATAATAATAAAAAGTAAATAATAATTTAAGTAAGAATAATAATGACTTAAAGTGAGTAAGCAAATGAGAGAGAGAGAAATGAAATGCCTAATGATCAAGCGAGAATACCCAGACAGCAGATTTTTCATAATATGTTCATAAAGAGCTCATATTTTTTATCTCTTTATGATTTGCATTAAATAAATTCAAAATGTGATTTAAAAATGTTACTTTTCTAAGCTCTTGAACACTAAATCATAAGCAGCTCATTATGAGTTCTCATATATGATCTTGTATAACATTCATACAGTGATCAGAAAAATGTCATTTTGATATCAGAAATTTTCATGATCATCGATGATCGACCCAGACAGCAGGGAGACATCTTATAGTAACTCTTTATGAGTTACACAAATTTTTATGAGTTCTTCAATTTTTTTAAAAAAGAGATGCTAAGGTGCTCGGATTGTAATCTTATACGCCACCTAAATGGACACTTTGTGAGCTGGTTATAATGAGTTCTTTAAGAATAGTATTATAAACTTATTCTGAGGACGAGATCGTAGAAAAGTTAGTTGTGCACATTATTGCAAATTGTAAAAATTTCGGTAATTAAGAAAATTTGTGCAATTTATAATAGGTTTTTGATGATTTTCTAAATATTTCTATATTTATTTTAAATTCAGTTTGTCAAAAATTAAACTGATAAATAGTTATATCAGGAAGAGGATGTGGTTCACACAAAATTATGCTGCGTAGCACATGTATGTGGTTCTCTCTGCTTGTATGCGTATGAGCAGTATCCTCTTTCTGGCACTACTGCTCATAAAAGGAAAAAAATATACTTTAAATCTTATGTGTTAATTACTAGTTCTTTATATACATTTCATGATAAATATTGAATACGAGTTAAGTTAAGAGTGGCTCACCGCATAGCGGCAAGCAAAGAAACACGTGCCACATTTCTGATATCAAAATGATATTTTTCTGACTACTGTATGAAACCTATCAAAATGATATTTTTCTGAAACTGTATGACCTGTTATAATAGGTTCATATGTGGGAACTCATAATCAGCTACTTATGATTTAGTTCAAGGGCTTAAAAAAGTAATATTTTTAGATCACATCTTGAATTCATTTAATGCAAATCATAAAGAAGTCAAAAATATGAGCTCTTTATGAACATATTATGAAAAGTCTGCTGTCTGGGGAATGTATGCGTAATTCATATATATAGTAAATACAGTGATGGGAAAAAGTTCCGGAACGGTTAAATAACTTTTGAACGGTTCAAGATAAAGGGCTAAAATTTATATAAGTTCAATGGGACTATAATATCGATCGTTTAACGACAAAACCCCTCATCCAGCCCCCAATGGGAGGCAGGGGACGACGGGGGGGCGAATTTTTGTAATGGCACGGGGGGTCGAGTGACGGCTCATTTGAAAGTGTTTTTCAAGACGAATACAACGGATTTTGGAAAAGTTCGCTACGATTTTTTTTCGCGGACTTATGATGATTTAAAAGTAGTTGGTTGCGACAGCCCACGAACGGACGGGAATAAATATATGTGTATATATGTGTATATATATATATATATATATATATATATATATACAGGGTGATTCAAAATAACCCCTGTGTCCCTGAAATGACATATTCTTGAATCAATTCTAAGACGATTTTTCCTTCGGCAAAATTTCGTCCGAAGCTCAGTTTTTGAATTATTAAAGGAAGTAGTTAACGTATGACGGGTCGAATACAAGAGGCAGGCAAGGGTGGCGCGATTCACCGTCAGACGCGGGAGCTTACGCGGGGCGCCTGCTGCGATCAGCTGATCGCTATACACATACAGACACACATGCGAACACATACATTCTCTCTCTGTCTGTCTGTCTGTCTGTCTGTCTGTCTCTCTCTCTCTCTCTCTCTCTCTCTCTCTCATTCGCTCACTCACCTGTAAATTTTTTTTTTTACGAGAGAGGGGAAAATGCATTTTATGCATACCCACCGGTCGATCCAGTGAGTTATGTGGGACTCGAGTACCAAGTCTAATTACCAACTCGGTACTCCCTATCCACTAAAAACCCCTCTCTTTTCACGAATTTCCTTTAACACACTGTCCCTCTGACTTCCCGAGATCTGTTTTCACATAACGTCAAAAAATAGTTATTATTACCTTGTTCGATGACTTTTGATGTATTGCTGTAATTGCTTGAAGGAGAAATGAATTTTCCGATAGATCGTACGTTCTCTCAAATTTAACGTAGATATCACGTTGCAAAAGACAAGAAATCCACACTAAATTATTAACTGAAAGTTTTTCTTCTTTCATGAACTGTATTCTTTTATTAAACTTTAACGTAATCACATTTATTTACTCACTCGATGAGACGAGAAATTTACTAATGACTCTATCACTAATCACTATTAATCACTGTCGAATAATAATTGTTGGCGATTAAAAATCACTCGATGAAAGAAACACGCGCGGACACGTTACTACACGACGCGACAATGCGACGATAATTACGACTCGGCGACTGCAAGCAGTTTTTTGTCATGGTAGGTTGCGGTAGGTTAAGGTACTACTGGCGCTATCGAACGCGATCATGTGTTCGATTGAAGAATGCGGTAAACATAATAAACATTTAAGATATTAATATTATTATTATGTTAAATGTTTATTATGTTTACCGCATTCTTCAATCGAACACATGATCGCGTTCGATAGCGCCAGTAGTACCTTAACCTACCGCAACCTACCATGACAAAAAACTGCTTGCAGTCGCCGAGTCGTAATTATCGTCGCATTGTAGCGTCGTGTAGTAACGTGTCCGCGCGTGTTTCTTTCATCGAGTGATTTTTAATCGCCAACAATTATTATTCGACAGTGATTAATAGTGATTAGTGATAGAGTCATTAGTAAATTTCTCGTCTCATCGAGTGAGTAAATAAATGTGATTACGTTAAAGTTTAATAAAAGAATACAGTTCATGAAAGAAGAAAAACTTTCAGTTAATAATTTAGTGTGGATTTCTTGTCTTTTGCAACGTGATATCTACGTTAAATTTGAGAGAACGTACGATCTATCGGAAAATTCATTTCTCCTTCAAGCAATTACAGCAATACATCAAAAGTCATCGAACAAGGTAATAATAACTATTTTTTGACGTTATGTGAAAACAGATCTCGGGAAGTCAGAGGGACAGTGTGTTAAAGGAAATTCGTGAAAAGAGAGGGGTTTTTAGTGGGTAGGGAGTACCGAGTTGGTAATTCGACTTGGTACTCGAGTCCCACATAACTCACTGGATCGACCGGTGGGTATGCATAAAATGCATTTTCCCCTCTCTCGTAAAAAAAAAAAAAAAAAAAAAAAAAATTACAGGTGAGTGAGCGAATGAGAGAGAGAGAGAGACAGACAGACACACAGACAGACAAACAGAGAGAGAATGTATATGTTCGCATGTGTCTGTATGTGTATAGCGATCAGCTAATCGCAGCAGGCGCCCCGCGTAAGCTCCCGCGTCTGACGGTGAATCGCGCCACCCTTGCCTGCCTCTTGTATTCGACCCGTCATACGTTAACTACTTCCTTTAATAATTCAAAAACTAAGCTTCGGACGAAATTTTGCCGAAGGAAAAATCGTCTTAGAATTGATTCAAGAATATGTCATTTCAGGGACACAGGGGTTATTTTGAATCACCCTGTATACACTCAGTTCCAAAAAAAGCGGTACACTTGAAATTTGAAAAAAAATCACCAAATTTCAAATGACGATAACTTTGTAAATAATAAAGATAGAAAGGTCTATAAAAAATGAAAATAAAGCTTGAAATCTCTACTTTAAAACTAGGTTCTCCGAAATGAATTGCGAGATAACATTTTTAAAAATGACGGATGACGAAACGAGAACATGCAAAATTGAAAAATAATTGTTTGAGTTTGCCATGACACGTGGCGAGAATCAAATGTCGCAGGTCAATGGGATCAAAAGCATATGATAGTACAGAGATTCCTCTTTAAAATGCTTTTTTGTTCATCTCGATACGATGATTTTTCACCGAGTTATATACATTTGAAGAAAAAAGCGGCTTTTTGAGTTGCCACAGCCGCATCGCGTAAGCTCTTTCACGTAAGACGGACGGGTGAGAGATTTATGCCGCTGCGTGTACGCTAGCAAATTTGATTGTTTCTTTTGTATGTAATAAAATGGGCAATTGATACTAACGTTGTTTCAATTGTAACTGAGCAGTCATCAATCTTTTATCATTAACATCCTTGATTAATTACAATGTCACCTTGTGGTATACAAACACACACACACACACACACACACCACAAGGAAGGTTTGGAGTCTTAAAATACTGTGGAGTTGACGAACCACGGGGTCCTTATCCTTGTGGTATACAAACACACACACACACACCACAAGAAGGGTTTGGAGTCTTAAAATATTGTGGAGTTAACGAATCACAAGGTTCTTATTCTTCCAATTCAGCGTTATTAAAAATTCAAAATTGAATGTTTCAGCATCTAATACAGCTAGCAAGATTTTTAAAAAAGCATTTTAAAAGTCCGGATGTCTACTTTTTGAAATTTTATATCGCAATTATGTGCGATAATTTTTTTAAAACGACGGATGACAAAACGAGATTATGCAAAATTGAAAAATAATTGTTTAAGTTTGCCATGACACATGGCGAGAATCAAATGTCGCAGGTCAGTGGAGTCAAAAGCATATGATAGTACAGAGATTCCTCTTTAAAATGCTTTTTTGTTCATCTCGATACGATGATTTTTCGCCGAGTGATACGCATTTGGAGTAAAAAGTCGCTTTTTTCTTCAAATGCGTATAACTCGGTAGCAAACTCAAACAATTATTTTTCAATTTTGCATGTTCTCGTTTCGTCATCCGTCATTTTTAAAAATGTTATCTCGCAACATTTCGGAGAACCTAGGTTTAAAGTAGAGATTTCAAGCTTCATTTTCATTTTTTATAGACCTTTCTATCTTTATTATTTACAGTTATCGTCATTTTGAAATTTGGTGATTTTTTTCCAAATTTCAAGTGTACCGCTTTTTTTGGAACTGAGTGTGTATATATATATATATATATACAGGGTAGGCCATTTTAATCTTCGGACGTAAATATCTCGTATAGTAAGCAAGATGGAAAAAAATGTTTAAAACAAAAGTTTTTTGACTATGAGGGGGACATAAGATGGTGTCATTGATTTGACCTTGTGTAATCATTTGAAGGTCACGTAAAGGTTACCTTCAATTTTTTAAATGGAACCTGCTATTTTTCATTACATATTCTTATAGCTTATCTCAAGAGTTTTCTAAAACACTATAATTAAGTACATTTTCGTTAAGAACTTTTTGAGTTATAAGGCTTGAAATAATTTCTTAATTCTACATAAACCGTAAAATATCTTGTAAAATATTCATTTTTCGATTATCTTACCTTAATACTTTTATGTACAAAATAATGAGAGGAATCAATTGGTGTAAAGAAAACACATAGTTGTTTTTAAGAAAAAATATGGAATTGTTAATTGCAAATTACATATTTTTTCTTCGAAACAACTATGTGTTTTCTTTACACCAATTGATTCCTCTCATTATTTTGTACGTAAAAGTATTAAGGTAAGATAATCGAAAAATGAATATTTTACAAGATATTTTACGGTTTATGTAAAATTAAGAAATTATTTCAAGCCTCATAACTCAAAAAGTACTTAACGAAAAGGTACTTAATTATAGTGTTTTGGAAAGCACTCGAGATAAGCTATAAGAATATGTAATGAAAAATAGCAGGTTCCATTTAAAAAATTGAAGGTAACCTTTACGTGACCTTCAAATGATTACATAAGGTCAAATCAATGACACCATCTTATGTCCCCCTCATAGTCAAAAAACTTTTGTTTTAAACATTTTTTTCCATCTTGCTTACTATACGAGATATTTACGTCCGAAAATTAAAATCGCCTACCCTGTATATATATATATATATATATATATATATATATATATATATACAGGGTGGGCCATTTTAATCTATGCACCCAAATTTCTTTGTACCTAAGACAGATACGGAAAAATGATTCAGACAAAAGTTTTATGGTTTCGAGGGGGCCATAAGATGGTATCATTGGTTTGACCTTGAAGAGTTATTTGAAGGTCACATGAAGGTCAACTTCAATTTCTTAAATGGAACCTACTATTTGTCATTGCATATTCTTGTAGCTTATCTCGAGAGCTTTCCAAAACACTATAATTAAGTACCTTTTCATTAAGTACTTCTTGAGTTATGAGGCTTGAAATAATTTCTTAATTTTACATAAACCGTAAAATATCTTGTAAAATATTCATTTTTCGATTATCTTACCTTAATACTTTTATGTACAAAATAATGAGAGGAATCAATTGGTGTAAAGAAAACACATAGTTGTTTTTAAGAAAAAATATGGAATTGTTAATTGCAAATTCCATATTTTTTCTTCAAAACAACTATGTGTTTTCTTTACACCAATTGATTCCTCTCATTATTTTGTACGTAAAAGTATTAAGGTAAGATAATCGAAAAATGAATATTTTACAAGATATTTTACGGTTTATGTAAAATTAAGAAATTATTTCAAGCCTCATAACTCGAAAAGTACTTAACGAAAAGGTACTTAATTATAGTGTTTTGGAAAGCTCTCGAGATAAGCTACAAGAATATGCAATGAAAAGTAGTAGGTTCCATTTAAGAAATTGAAGGTGACCTTTATGTGACCTTCAAATGACTATCCAAGGTCAAATTTTTGCCACCATCTTCTGTCCCCCTCGATGTCAAGCAACTTTTATTTGAAATATTTTCTTGTACATTCAAAAATAAAAAAATTATTGGGGTGGGTAACTTAAAATGGCTCACCCTGTATATTATATTATATTCAATTTATAATTCCTCATTATCAGATTCGGGATCTGTTAAATCTTCATCCAATAATTGTTTAGCTTCGTCAAAAAATGCAATTTTCTTTCTCGTAGAAAGTTTTGTCAATGAGGAAATAAATGGGTCCGATGATGTAAGAAGCCTCTGAAATAAATCTTGATTACAATTTATTCTCGAATTCTTTCGAGTGTGAAATTGCCGGAACATTTTGTAATCTTTATTCTTGGCTTCTTGCGCTTCTTCTGATAATTGTCCTGAAAATTAAGGATTTTTAACTAAAATTGAACTATTGTAATAATTTAAAGATATGCCCATGTTATGTGATGCGTTTTGAAAAAATAAATACTTACCAATCGGTAAAAGTGCATGACGAATTACTTCAGCGCCATGAATTAAAATTTTATGAACGCTTGTGGGCATGTAAAACCATGGATAAAGTTCTAAGAAAAGTTTTGCAGTCTCCATACCATAATTTTGAAATTTTTTTATGTTTATATTACGCCCACTTGCTATTACCGATAAAATATTTTTAAATCGATTGATTAAATTAACATCAATTCCAGTTATTTGTGCTGATTTTTCTGCGTGTTTGAAGAAACACCGAGCGGTATTTCCGTCATTAGTTGTACCATGACCTACATTGTACATAACATTAAATTTTTCTATGTACATATACCGCTTTAAATTTAAAGTTATTAATTTTTATTTATTTCATAGAGAAAAAGGTTAGCGATTAAGGATATACGTATATTACATTCGTGGATATATAAGGATATACATATTTATATACATATTTGTATACATATTTATATATTAATATAAGGATATACATACATATAAGGATAATATACATATAAGGATATACACACATATAAGGATAATATACATATAAGGATATACATATTTATATACATATTTATATATTAGGATATACATACACTACCGCTCAAAAGTATTTGGCCACCTAGGTAAATTGTGTTTAAATGACTATAAATAAATAAAAATCATTCATTTATATTAATCTATATATTTAATATCAAAATATACAAAAATTTTAAATTTTTGATTCATCCATGTGTCCTCCTTTATTTTTTATGACGGCTTCACAAAGTCTCGGCAATCTTCTTATTAATTTTTCTAAAGTTTCTTTAGATATTTTTTGCCACTCTTGTTGTAATATTCTCCATAGGTCTTCCTGGGATGTTGGACAACATTTTCGAACCTGCCTATCTAGTTGATCCCACAGTAACTCTATAGGATTCAGGTCAGGTGATTGGGGGGGCCATACCATAACTTTCAGTTTGTGTTGGTTTTCTAGCTGCTTCAAATATGTTGAGCACAGCTTTGATTTATGTTTGGGATCATTAACCTGTTGGAAAATCAAGTTTTTCCCAATTAACCGGGTGCCAGAAGGAACTACATTATTTTTTATGATTTTTTTATATTGCTCTTTTCGGAGAATTCCCTCTATTTTTATTAAATCTCCCACGGTTGATCCACCAAAACACCCCCACACCATCACAGAACCTCACCGTGTTTAACAGAGGCCACTGTGCAGTTGTCCGCTACCCTCTCATTGAGATATCGGCGAACAAAGACGCGTCTCTTTGTACCGAAAATTTCAAATTTTGACTCATCACTCCAAAGAACATTGTTCCAATCTTCCAAAGTCCAATTTTTATGTTGCCGAGCCCAATCAAGTCTCTTTTTCTTATTTATAACTTTTAAAAGTGGTTTTGATACTGCCACACATCCTTTCAGGCCTGCATTCAAAAGTCGTCTTTTTACGGTGGACACACTAACAGGATTATTGTGACTCTCATTGACGCGTGCTGTTATTTCAGGTGCAGTGAGGCGCCTGTTACGTTTGCTTTGCATTATAATATTTCTATCTTCCGCAGAAGTCGTTGCTTTTGGTCTGCCTTGGCGAGGATTGTTGATAATGGTACCCTTAGTTATAAATTTCTTCACATTGTAGTCAACAGTTTGTCTTGGTATGTTCAATTCTGTTGCGATTTGTCTATTATTCTTTCCGGCCTTATGAAGTCCGACAATTATGCCTCTCTTCTCTTCAGATAATATTCTTTTTTTTACCGTTTTAATATCACGTGGAGGAAAAAAAACAGAAAATTATTTTTGCAAAATATGCGTCGAGAGATGTGTTTTCTGTTCAAATGGCAGCAGATAACTGACGCAAATCTATATCCGTTACATTCTAAAATATCAAATAAACAAAAAAATTCCATGAAACACGCGCCTTTGTAGTAAAAATTTAAAAGTATTCATTCTAGGAAAAGAGCCATAGGCCCGTATTCATAATCGAGTCTCAAGTTAACACTTAAGATGATCTTGACCAAGTCTGTCTTATTCAGTCGAGATCGTCTTAAGATTGGTAGATTTCATAGTTGTGAAATAAGATAATCTTCACGAAGAAATTTTCGCTCAAGTAAATCTTATTTGATTTGAGATCTACTTGATGAAGACATACTTAAGAGCATACTTATCTCGACTCGGTTATTTCCGTAATATTTCTGCTAGTTCCTTCCAGTTCCTCCAATAGGAACATTGCATTCAAGGCGCAGTATGATTACCCATCTTCTGTTATAACTAACCATAGCCTTGTTTCGTAATTTTTAATAAATTAATAATAATATTCTTAATCTATTATTAATTCTTAATATAATTCCTAAAGTATAAAGAAGAAGAATTCAAGGTAAAATTTGTGATAATTATTTATTTAAGAATTTTTAAATTAAAATATAATTTTGTTTATAGAAATAATGTCGTGTAAAGAAAAAGCTAATAAGAGCAAACATTACACATCGATGGAAAAAAATGTATTTCTACAGATACTTGACAAATATAAACATGTAATTGAATTGAAAAAAATGGCACTACTTTAAAAGATAAAGATGTTGCATGGAGCGAAATATGCAATGAATATAATCAGTCAGCATTAATTTGCTGCGAGGTGAGTATAGCTAAAGAGAAAAGTGGTGATACAAATGATAAATTAACCTCTCCTTAAGCTGATGATACTTAACATATAAGCTCGAGTTTATTTAATTTTAATAACTGTAATCTTGTATAAACAAGATGAAAAATTATTGATTTATGCGTGTAATATATAATGTAGATATGCAGCCACTATGCGAGTGTTGTGCATCTATATAATATATTATATACGTAAATTAATAGCTTTTCATTCATAGTTTTTGATTTTATTTATATAATTATATATATTTATATATTCTAAATCAGGGTGCTACTTAATCTTCTTTTATGTTGGCTATTTCTTTTGATATTTCTAGTTTAATATCCTATAAAAAATGCATTTTATAATCCTATGTTTAATATCCCATAAAAAATATATTTGATATAATCATTTTGGTAATACAGAGAACTGTTCAGCAATTAAAAAAATTGTGGGCAAATTTAAAACAATGTCAAAGAGAAGCATTA
The DNA here is from genome assembly GCF_025532165.1 of Camponotus vicinus. NCBI lineage: Eukaryota > Metazoa > Arthropoda > Insecta > Hymenoptera > Formicidae > Camponotus > Camponotus vicinus. The sequence goes on along the minus strand of NW_028141978.1, from coordinate 17,884,589 downwards.
ATAAAAGAGAGACAATCGATCATGGCAACTGGTGGAGGACCACAAGAGGCAACGGTAGATATCGATCCTGACATTGCTATTATAGCACCTAATTTGATGAAGACCGCACCGGTATTATTCACATCCAATATGACAGACAAAGAAATTAATGGTATATATGTATACGTATATAACTAAATTAACTGTTAAATAAAGAACTGTTTAATAGAACACACACACACACAGACACACACGTTAGCTATTACAATGCAGTAGCACATATATATATTAGATATAGATAGATTTCATATATTAGATATAAATTTAATTTTATTATTTTATGCATTTCAGATAAACGTGATTATGTATTTGAAATATCGCCTGATGAAAGTGCAGAAATATTTTCGAATCTTGAAAATACACATTCGATATGCATAGAGGATGATAGTACTACTGCTTCGCAAAGTATTTATTATCTTTATTATAATTTTTCTATACAATATTATCAAATACAATTGTATTTAATACTATTTTCTTATGTTTTGCAAACATATTTGCAAACATATTTATTATTGTAGACGGCTGTAACAAAAAACTGATGACTTCACACAATACAGATACGCCACAAGTACAATCAAACAATGACGACAAAAAACTAAATATTTTCAAACGAAAAAGAAAAGATTTGGTGGAAATATCTAATGTAGAAGAGGAATTACGAATTCAAAGGATAAAGCAATTAATGACACAAGAAGAACAATTGATAAATATTAAATTAAACCACGAAAAAAATATAGCAATTATGAAAGAAATGCATTTAAAAGTATGTAACTTAATGCAATTAAAACATTTAGAAGAAGTACAAAAACTAGAGATAAAAATAAATGAATCAAAACTCAGAGCTATCAATTCAGAATATCAATTCACAGATAAAGAAAATATAGACTCACCTGTAAAGAAATAGATGGTGCTATAAAAATGCCACATATTAATGTTAATAATATCCTGTTAATGTTAGTAATATTCTGCATAATAATGTATAACTTCTATGTACATTTCATTTGTGATTTATGTTATTATTATATTTTAAGTTTTTTTGTTCTAAATATTTAATTTTGTTAAATGATACATATATATATAATTTATATGTATATATGAAAGAGAGAGAAAGAGACAATTTAATTTTATGTATTCTAAATCACATATGGAAAAAGTTTATAATATAATAGATATAAAATAAATGTTTCAAATGATAAAATAAATTGCATTTATTCTTCTTTAATTTCACATTTAACAGCACATTTAGTTAACCTCTTTAGTATATAAAAAGCTACTACAAATCAATTTTGTTGAGGGCTATAAATAAATATATTTTGTATCATCAATTATTGTATATTTAAACATAAAAAACAAAATTATCGAAACAATCGTTCAATAATGGCATTTCGTACAAGGAATCCATCTCCAGCTTGGTAATGAGGTGGAGGTACCGGAACTTCGTCATCTTCATTTTCTGCTTCTGCTGCTGCTTCTTCTTCTTCTATTTCCATATTATCATTGAATGTTAACGCAAGATTATGAAGAACAGCGCATGCTGTAACAATTGTTGTTGATGTTATTAATTTTGTTTGAAGGCCTTTTGATAAACAAGGAAATCTATGTTTCCAAATTCCGAAAGTCCTTTCGACAATTCTTCGTGTTCTCCCATGAATCATGTTATAACTGTAATAAAAATATAATTAAAAATATAATTACATATATTTGCACTAATATTATAATTGCTAGAATTAAAAATTTAAATTATATATGTATCAAACCTTATTTCTTCATCTCTGATGGGATTACCAATTGGTGTCAATAAAAATGGTAAAGAAGGGTAACCACCATCTCCAACTAGCATCCCGTCTAATTCACGTTGTCTGTATCGCATATAAATTCGTGAATTCTGGAATATACGGCTATCATGTTCACTTTCTGGCCATTCTGGAACTAGATCTAAAAATTCTGTATGTGGTCCAACAACAGCCTGCAATTATACATATTAACTGAATTTTAATAATTTTATATTAATAAAAAAATTTTATATATATTAAAGTATATGGGGATTTAGTTATACATATATATGATGAAATTAAAATTATTTAAAGAAAAATATTTACTTGAACATTCAACGAAAAATAGCCTTTTCGATTCCTAAAGATTTCATCAATGCCCTGAAATCTGGTATGTGTTAGTCGTATATGTGTACAATCAATTGCTCCATCAATAGCAGGAAGTCCTATAGCTCCAGGACCACGATCAAGTTCTTTAAATAAGCGTTTATTTTCAGAACGATATTGCAGCTGATACTGGTATCTTGATGTACGTATTAATATAACTGGCTAACAAAGTAGATACTCGCAAAATAATCCTTGAGATAGTAGGTTGGGATATTTGTGCTACATCTCCTACAACAAGCTATAAAAATAAACTTATTTTTATATTCTTGTATTATTTATATATATATTTTTACACTATATAAAACAAACTATTTTGAATATTTATATATTGAATTTATAATTAAAATATATAATTTTATTACTTACTTGAAAACTTGCTGTTGCATAAAAACGTAAAGAAATTAATAATTGAAAAACTGTTGGTATTGGCAAACCGCGATTGTTAATTTTTGAAAGTCCTTCCTCTATTAAAGGTGAAATACCGAACATAACTGAGTCCTTTGCAAAACGAAATCTTCTTTTGAATTCCCATTCATTATAAAATTCGAAAGGATTTTGATGGTCGCGGATATACCGTTTAGGCATACGAATTTGCACCTCTTCTTCATCTTCATTTAATAAATTAATGTCCTCAATTTCATTAATATTTATCATAATATCATCCATCTGTTGTGTTATTTATTTTTATAAAAGTTTGCCACAGTTTGCTTAAGTCACCTACGGATACGACTTGATGAAGATCATCTTATTTGGCAATAATATGTAAAATAAGACGAACTTGAATGACTATGAATACATAACTTATAAGATTATCTTAAGTCTGTGCTTATATCAAATAAGATATGTTTATGAAACATTCAGAAATAAGATTGTCTTCCATAAGTTCAAACTCAAGATTTTGGTCAAGTTCTTGCTTATTTTTCGACTATGAATTTAGAGGGCGTCTTAAGACTGTACTTAAGGCGAACTTAAATATAAGAACGGACTATGAATACCGGCCATAAATACCTTATTTGGCTTTGTAGCTATCTGTTAGTAAACATGAAGTGATATTTATAATATAGCTATTGAGAACGACTTTCCGTTAGCGCATAAACAATAAACATTGATGAAAGGCAATAGACACAATTTCGTTTTCGAGTTTTCTCTTAAATTAAGGGTGGCCAAATACTTTTGAGCGGTAGTGTATAAGGATATACATATTTATATATTACAGATCTATATCTGTATGTGGATGTATATGGATGTTAACAGTAACAATCTAAATTCTATTTTTTAATATTTAGATTATTTTCGTTAATTAATTAATAAATTGAAATTAAATTAAATAATTGAAATTATTTTTATATATTTTAATATACAATGAATAATACCTTGAATAACAACATCAACCAATAATCCTATTTCCGAACGAAATTTTTCTTGAATTTCTTTTTTTCTGGCAACAAACAATTTTTTATTTTCTTCTGATCTTACCTGCATATAAAATTTATTTTTAATAATAAAATATTCATTCAATATTCATAAATCTATCTGTATAAATTACTATACCTGCCAAGTTTTGAATTGCAATCTGTATGAAATATGCAGTAAACATTCGAAAAAGCGTATCCACGCATGGAGTGTAGATAAGCCGAATTTATAATTTTCGGAATTTGGTGTCATACTCAAAACTTTTTCTATATTATTATTCGTTTTAGGAGTCGATCCGCAAATATAGCATGCTTGGCTCGATGTTCCTGTCATGGAATTACATACCTGAAATATTTCAATTTCATTGTAGAAATCATATGTGCAGAATATGAAGATTGAAATAATTGAAGAAGTTATTGTAATAATTTTTTCATTCATGATCTGGATCTCTAAATCGCTTTTTCTTCAGTGAAAATTTCTATTTTTTTTCACTTCTGTATAGAATTACTAACGATTGTACTTACTTTTCCATCAACCATAGAAAAAATTAATTTATGGTTAATTCGTAATTCTTTTCCCTCATTTATTATCGTTGTAGGTATTAATCGACTGATTTCAGATTCAATATTTTTTACTTCTTCCAAGGTACTATCGACCGTCTCTTTCTTAAATCAAAATTTTGGTCCTGCAGAATCTCGTCGAAGAAGGTCTCGGATTTTCCCAAACAACAATATTTTGTTCAACCGAACAATGAAGCTGTAGTGACACTAATGAGAACAAAAATATATCACTGTCCATAATTGTTGTTGCATAGGAGTGATCAAATTTTTATTTGTACTGCGCTTGGCCACTACTGCCATCGCATCCCCACTTGCATAGCATCTCAAAATATGTAGTAGTTAATTCAATTTTTTTTAAATTAAGTGATTGGATAATACGTGATGCTATATGGTTCAATAGATTTTGAATTGAAACATTGCAAGCGGATTTCGAAATGTATAAATCATCCGGATAACATAATTTTTTTGCATTTATTATATCGTTATACGAAGGATAAATATTAGAATTCCTTTTTTTCGCACTTATTCGGATGTTTTGATATTGATGTTTTGTCAAATCGTTTTCAAGAAAAAAACACAGTGCTTCATCAACAGTATATGGAACAGGTCGACACCTTTTCATATTGCCCGTTTTTTTAAGAGCTTTTCTAATTTGAGAAGCTCTTGTAGGGTTTTTTGAAATATCGTTAATGAGCTGAGCAGCGCATCTATTGCCCGATTTTTGCATCACAATCTTTGCCGCATGCAACAATTCTAAAGCTGTGTAAGTTTTAATTAACTTCTCAACCTTTCTTCTTTTCGAAGCTTTTGAACTTTCGTTGAAAGCTTTTTTTGGTCGCCCAACGTTGGATAATTTTTTAGTTTTGAAAGGAACAATGAATTCTGTTTTTAACCACTCAGCATTTTTTTCTATAAATACTTTGTGCATTCTATTACATTTTACCCATCTTTTATTTAATGCTAATGAAAAGTTAAGTATTAAAGATTTTATTTTATTTTCATATTCTGGTTTCCAATTATACTGCTCATACTTTTGACGTATTATTTTTAATAAATGATTTCTTGATATAATACATTGTGGTTTCAATGGTCCTTTATTGCGCAAAATTTGAAACAGATCATTATATGTCAAATTGTTATTATTGTTAGTTACACTATTCATGGTGTCAGTATTTATATCTCTATAATAGAATAAATACACACAGAATATAATAATGAAAGATGTATATATATAGGTATATTTTCGAACCTCATATATACACCCACCCACAAAGAATAATATAGATACATAATAAAACTAAAAATGTGATACGTACAATAATGATGTATATGAAGATATTAAATAATAAAGTTTCCTTTATAAAAGTGAAGAAAATTATATATATAAAATTATATGATTGTCAATTTCAAAAAATCAAACGTAGCTTGGGAAAGAAACTGGTATGCTTTGTATGACTTCTTTATTTGAAAACTGCCTACATTACACTTATGTGTGTCTTCTGTTGTTGTTTAATAACAAAAGAAAGAAAGAGAGAAAGAGAGAGAGAACATCTAGCAATTGTTCCAAATGATCCGGCGCGGTGCTCGCGCTGGCTGTGCCGCGACCGAGGCCTTGCCTCGCGCTCGCCTGTATAACATTGGATATAGAATACGTTGTAGAAGACGCAACTGCGAATCAATGCAAATAAATTTTTTTTTATTCGATAACGATATATTTGTACTATATTTTCATCATAGTTACATTAGAGTAAAACAAGGTAATTTTTAGTAATATCACAATATGTCAACAAATTGATTAAAATATCATACTTACTTCAAACATATATGAATTTTTTACAAGATTAAATATATATATATATATATATATATATATGAGTTCATTTAAGTGGGATATGTAAAAATAAAATGCATAAAAGAAATTGAAAATTTTAGAGGAGGAGTGGGATATGTAAAAATAAAATGCATAAAAGAAATTGAAAATTTTAGAGGAGGAGTGGGATATGTAAAAATAAAATGCATAAAAGAAATTGAAAATTTTAGAGGTACAGAGGAACAGAGTTACACTTACCTGCAATTTTAATACTTGTAGTAAAATAAAACATTAAACTAGTTTATTATCAACTGAAATTATCAATAGTGAAACAAGAATAGCATCGCGCGTGATGACGTTTTTCATTGAGTTTCAAGTTGTATTTGTGCTGGTTCTTCACTACACTCATGATTTTGTGTTTAAAAATGCATTTTTAATCTTAATTAAGATGTGTACTTCAAAGTTATGATCATTAATAGTTTTATAATAATAAATAGTTTTATATTAATAGTTTTAAGTGGGAAGACACAACAATTTTAGACGAGGAACCGTCCTATAAAAAAAGACTTGTTTCGGAGATGTTACACATTTGCCAGCAAAAAAATAGCCTTAACATCCAGAATGACACGGTCTTACTCGATGATTCTTACCTCCCTATCATCAATAAATGTGCTACCCTTTCAAATTCTCCTGCTTCCTCACCTCCTTCTCCCTAATTCCGTTTTTTACCCCTCCTTCTCCCTAATTCCGTTTTTATCCCTACCATTTCCCTTCCTCCTCCCAGGTATCCCACATCTTCCTTTGTCAGGTATCCCACATTTTCCTTTGTCAGTGTTGTCTCGGCCTTCGTTATGAGCAGATTCCTTTTCTTTCTATACATGGCTTTTTTCTCTTTGTCTCTGCACTCTTTACGTAGGTATGCATATTTCGCTTTCTGTATCGTCCACCCACTTTGCCTCTCGATTTCTCTATAATTTTTTTCTACCGATCTTACTTTACCATACTGTATAAGCGTTTTATGTTTCTTTCTTTTTGAAATAACGGCTAAATTTCTTCCCTTTATATTACATGTCTGACATGATACTTGATAATTTGCGCATTTTTAAACAGGCTCCCACCTCGTTATCAGTCATTCTAATTCTAATTCTTTCGGCACATCTGAGCGACTTGGGACGTTGGAGAGGCTGTCACATTTTACCAAATCGGGACTATAATTTTTATTGCAATGACTCTCATTATCATGGACTTTTTATGGTTCGGATTTCCCCTTTGTAATCAGGCGAAGTATATTTCCCCTAGTTTCATAGTGTCGCTCGGACAATTTTGATATCGAGATGAGGTTGCGCTATTCGTTTGAATATTACATCACTATGCATATATATATATTTTCTTTATTAATATAAGTATTTATATTAATAAATGTATATATTTATATTATATATTATAAAAAAATAAAAAATCATGTTACTTACACAACGCTGTAATTCACAATTTGAACTTGCAACGATTGATAGCAAAAAAACAAATGTACACACATATTGAATTCGATACTTATTCATATTTCGATTTGTCGCCATTTTCTGAGCAGATGGCCAGTCTCTAGTACAGGATCTCTAGGTTTTACCTCCTTCTTAACTCCCCTTCTCTTCCTTTTGGCTACTTGGCAGGCCTTGCTTCCCACCTTGTGTTTAGTGGGAAGTTTAAACTCCGCGCACAGGGGACAATGTACCTCGTTGGTACATCCCTGCGCGCGGTGGCCCGCCTCGCCGCACTGGTAGCATTTGTTGCTACGGTCAATGCCACTCGGACAGCATATCGCCACGTGTCCCCCCTTCAAGCATTTATAGCATTGGAGGGGGCGGTCCGCGAATATCTCCACCCTCACCATGGACCATCCTATCCGGATCCTACCTGTTTCGGCCGCCATGTTGGCTGGGACTAGTGGACATTTAGCCCAGATCGTACCCAGTCCATCCGGGACCCTCGTGATCGCCCCAACCTGTATTTCTCTGGGTTGCACTGGCCTTTCCTTGCCAGTGCTTCTCTGACCTCAGAGGGAGTAATGGAGGCATCCAGGCCTTTAAGCCTCAACTCAGCCATTTTTTGTGGCCGGGTGATTTTGACACCCTCGCCTCCTATTACCTCGCGGAGTTTTGTCGCGAGTTTATCTGCTTTCGCAGACCTCTCCTCTCCGGCAAACTCGAACACATACCCTCCGGTAATAGCTCTTCTGGGTTTCATGCCCTCGATTCCAAGTTCTGCAAGATTTATCTTGCTCTTGGCTTCTTTTAGTTTCTTCTCGTACGCACCGTCTTGACACGTGATTATAACCGCCGCTGTCTTTGGCGGTTTCCTCTTCTTCATCTTGTTTTGGGATGAGGCTGGCGACTTGAGGTGAGTCCCCTAATATCAACCTTTACCAAAAATACATATTAGCGCTTATATCTATGTATGAATGCGTATCTGTGTGTATGTGAATATTTTCGCAGGTGTTACAATTGTTCGAAAGTCATCAGTCAGAATATACATAGAGGAGAATTTACGTTAAGAATTAGGTTCTGACTGATTATTACAATATATATATATATATATATATATATATATATATATATATATATTGTGACGTTGCCGTCCCGACGCGCGTCCATCCGCCCCGAATATCTTGACGGGGCGCGAGCCGAGCGGCCGCGCCAGAAAAAGATAGCGAGAGCCGTATCGTGATCTCCGGAGAGGCGAGCTATTATTGTAATTTCGCACTTTTCTAATTGTATTTTTTTATTATTTTGTACGTCGGGCAACCCGCCGGAAAACAACCGAAAGAATAAGAAGAGGAATCTTTTTGCCACCACCGACACGGCGCTCACGGCCTTCAAGACGAGAGCGGAGGTAGCGCCTGAGGATCAGGACAGCGCAGAGTCGCAGGTGAAATTCGCCCCCTGCAATTAAAGGAGGGAAAGTCTCCAAGGATCGGCTGTCTTGGACCGGAATCACGGGGCCCGGTCGGCGCTCCTCCGAGGACGAAAGATCGACCTCAGGAAGACCGCCGATAGCAGGGTCGCCGACATTAAGATTTTCAAATTATCGGGGCCGTTATGCTCCCTGATACGGCGTTGTCGCGGGGCGCATTAATATCTCGCGTGTCGCGGCGCTATTGGCCCCGAATCCGCGCACCCCTGGGCGCAGGATTGACGCCGCTATCGACTCTGGATTGCGAGATCCAGGGAATCATTCTGGTGCGGGCGCTCTCAGCGATTAGTCGTGTTTGATAGTCTCTTGTGTAGTCGTTAAGTGTGTCGCAGACAAGATCAGGGCGAGAGGACGAGCCGAGGATCATTCCCTGGCCACGGGAGAAAGTATCAGGTTGTGAGGTTGCCCATCGCATAATTGTAAGCCACGTACGCAATTCCGTCCGCGGACCGGCCGCTGTCGCCGTCGCCATTTTTGTGTCTCGTTGTCGCTCGGGCATTGTACCGAGCTCGCGATTTTCGTGCATTTCGGGCGACCGGAGACAAGCGACCGAGGCATCAAGGACGATCGTAACGCCGGCCGTAGTCGATAAGAAACCGTTATTCTCTCTCCGGGATTCGGAGTGTCATAAAACGCGTAGCGACCGGCTCTCGTATATCGACCACGTGCGCGGTAAATCGCGGGGAATGCGTTCGCTATCCGTGCTGTCGAAAAGAGTTGTCGAAGCCGCGTAAGACATCCCCGCAATCGATCTTCGGGCGATTTTCGTTATTAATTAGCGTGTATGTGAGAGTGTGACCGTGTGCGTATCGTGACGTTGCGAATGTCGTACTGTCTTTGTCGCGCTTGTTACTTGTATGATTTGCACTTATTGCGAGATATTTGTCGTGCGTGTGAATGTGTCGCGGTGCATAATCGATTATGATAAATTAAGAAATTGCCGAAATTCGAGAACTGCGCGTGAGTAAAGGGCGTTACGCAGAAAGGAAAGTACGCGGCGTCCGACGGCTATCGAATATCGATCGAATCGAACGCGTTCGTCGCAAGCGAGATTTTCCGTCTTCGCAAATTGCTGAATTACTCTCGCTCAATTATTAAGTCTCTTGTCGAACATATTGCTGTCGACTAGAAGAGCGAGTGAGAGAATAATGTAAAAAGATCTGTAAAACTGAGTCGTCGATGAGATTGTCGAAATTTCCGTTACGTTTTCGAAACGCCGTTTGGCCTCGCAAAGTCCGGCCATAAAAACGGGCCAGGAGAACTAAAAATATCAGCGCTTTCTTAGGGTCTCGATTTCGTGTTGTTATTCTTATCACCGCTATCGGGGAATTATCTGTTATACATTCCGTTATTTCAAATTTTCGAAGTTATGTTAACCGCAGTTATATTTCGTTAATTCAGATTTGCTACTTTATGTTATTATTATTTCTTTCTTAAATTCGTTATTTCTTTTACTTTATGTTCTTTTTTTATATTTCTTTTCTTGAATAAATTTGTTATATTTTCTTTTATATTAAGCTCGCGTAATTTATTTGAGTGTTCGTTTTCCGTGAGTGTTAAATTCAGTTGTGTTTGTCAATTTTCGTAATTACCGAAAGCCTCGCATAAAATAATTCAATATCCTTTTCAACAGACCCTGCCCCTCTACCGTTAGGTGAGCCCGTGTCGACTAGTCGGCCCGTGGCGAAACAGGCTAGCGTTCTTCGCGTTATTCTGGCATTTAGCGAAACTGATACGTGAAAGACCGTCTGGCGCCCAACTTCGAGATTTCGAGACGGCCTTCGCTTCGCCGCGGCTCGCGCGAGAACACCCTCCATCTTAGTTTCTCCAAGCGCGAGTATCTCTATCCTTGTGTTTTTGACGACGTTTTCGCTCCACCTTTGTCATCCTCCTTTCTAACACCCCAAGGAGGAAAATTGTATAAAAATTAGAAACGTCGCAATATATATACAAGGTGCGTTCCAAAGTAAACAGGACTTTTTCAAAATAGCACATTCTAGTGGCGCCACCTACTGATGAATGCCTGACTTGGAAAGGTGCAAACTTCACTGACGTTCTGTCAAACGCGCATGACAATCGGGCGTGTAGAAGCTGAGTTATTGCGTTATAAGTGACAGTGTGTTTGTTGCATCGGTGCAAAAATGAATATCGAACAAAGAGCCAACATTAAGTTCTGTTTTAAACTTGGTAAAACTTTTACCGAAACGCTTCAATTGATGAAACGAGTTTATGGTGATGAGTGTTTATCCCGTAGCAGAATCCACGAGTGGTATACGCGCTTTAAGGATGGTCGTGAAGACGTAAATGATGACCAACATGTTGGGCAATCGAAATTTGTGATAACCGAAGATGCCATCAAAACTGTGCGTGAATTCATCAAAGATCAGCCAAAATCTTCATTGAAATTAATGGAAATGGAATTGAATATCTCTAAAACATCAATTTATCGCATTTTAACCGAACATTTGGGCCTCCGAAAGGTCTGTTCACGCTTTGTTCCGCACAAATTGACTGATGACCAAAAATTGCGCAGAATTCAACATTCGAAGGACATCATCAAGGAGTCAAAAAAGGACCGAAACTTCTTGTACAACATTGTGACTGGTGACGAAACGTGGTGCTTTCAATATGATCCAGAAACCAAGCGCCAAAGTACAGAATGGAAGCGTCCAGATGAGCCTAATCCGAAAAAAAGCCGTTTGGAGAAGTCAAAAGTGAAGACAATGTTAATTTGTTTCTACGATTCGAAGGGAATAATTCATAAGGAGTTCGTTCCACCTGGCCAGACGGTTAATGCTATGTTTTATCTTGGTGTTTTGAAGCGTTTGGTGCGGCGTATTCGTTGTATTCGGCCAGAATATCGTGAAGAAGGAAGTTGGCGCTTGTTGCATGATAATGCGCCATCTCATCGATCGATACTTGTGACTGATTTTTTGACCAAAAATCGCATTTTAACCATCAACCACTCGCCGTATTCGCCTGATTTAGCACCGTGTGATTTCTACCTATTCGGAAAAATGCATTTGCCGATGAAAGGAAAGCGTTATGCCGACGTGGAGGCCATCCAAAAGGCTTGTACCGACATTCTCAAGGACATCTCTACAGACGACCTAAAACACTCGTTCGACATGCTTCTTGACCGTGTAAATCGCTGTATAGAGTCTCAAGGAGACTATTTTGAATAAAATAAGTAAGTTTTGCCAAAAAAATAAGTCTTTGTTCTCATTTTGAAAAAGTCCTGTTTACTTTGGAACGCACCTTGTATATATATATATACAGGGCGATCCTGAAAAACGTTATGTCTTTAAAATGACGTATTCCTGACACCATTCTAAGACAATTTTTCCTTTACCAAAATTTGATTTGAAGCGTAGTTTTTGAATTATGAGCAAAAATAGTTAGTAAATCACGCGTCGGGTACAGAAGGCAGGCAGGAGCGGCGCGGCGTGCCGCGAGCGCGGACGCAGCTGACCGCCCGACGGGTGATTATCACCGCATGAGTCGCTATTTTATCTTATAACATAAAATTATGCTTTAAATAAAATTTTGATAAAGAAGAAAATGTCTTAGAATTACGTCAGAAATACGTGTTCCTTAAAATAACGTTATTTTAATAATGAAAAGTTGTTCCGGATCGCCGGCCGTCCGACGTTGCAATCAGCTGATTGCTACACGCGATGTGTGTATGGCGGAGTGTGTGCGTAAGAGAGAGAGAGAAAGAGAGAGAGAGGGAGGGTAGGAGGGACAGACATTCATACACACGCACGCACTTTTTTTCTCGCTCTCTTTCTCTCTTTTACGCAACACTCATACACTCTCTCATTCAGTCTCTCACTCACACTCTCTCGGTCACTCACTCACTCACTCACCTGCTTACTCACTTGCTCACTCACCTTGTAGCAGCGTAACGAATCTTCATGCTATGTATTGTTGTTATCTGCTGCACGGTTATAATTGCTAGAGATGCGCAACACATCGAAATTTTTTCGATTATTAGTCTCACACTCGATTGACACAATACAGATTACACGATAACGAGTTTACTGTTTATTCACTCACTATTGATTTATCGATACCAAAAATTACTTTCAAAGAAACGCGAATGCAAACAGCACATGACTCGACGCGAAGCGACGGACCGCGGAGACTGCGCGACTACAAGAGTTATGTTGCCAGAAACGCGACACGCGACATCTAACAAACGATTTGCGCGTGGCGCGTGATTGACGCGAGATAAGACGAACGATCGGCTAAAACCTTCGCATTGCGAATGCGGTAGAAAACATGAAACGTATAATGACATACTTAAAAAATTAATTATTTATTATAAATAATAACTATTTCTAATTATAATAAATAATTATTATTTTAAAAAGCATGTGTTGTACGTTATTACGTTTTCGAAATTATTGCGTTCACGATGCGATTTAAGTCAATCGCAAGAATAATGTAATTTTAATTACATTCTGTGCACAAAAGTATTAAGATAAGATAATCGAAAAATGAATATTTTACTAGATATTTTATGGTTTATGTAAAATTACGAAATTATTTCAAGCCTCGTAACTCGAAAAGTACTTAATGAAAAAATACTTAATTATAGTGTTTTGGAAAGCTCTCAAGATAAGCTACAAGAATATGCAAAAATATACAGGGTGTTCCATTTAAGAAATTCAAGGTGACCTTCATGTGACATTCAAATGACTCTTCAAGGTCAAACTAATGGCACCATCATATGTCCCCCTTCGAACCAAACAACTTTTGTTTGAAACATTTTTTTCGTAAATGCTTTCCTAAAGAAATAATCTGGTGGAACTTTTAAAATGGGATATCCTGTATATACAGGGTGTCCCATTTTAACTTGGACAGTAAAATATCTCAAAAACTAAGCCCAGCAAACAAAAATGTTTCAGACAAAAGTTGTATGGTTTCGAGGGGGACATAAGATGGTACCATTGGTTTGACCTTGAAGAGTTATTTGAAGGTCACATGAAGGTCAACTTCAATTTCTTAAATGGAACCTACTATTTGTCATTGCATATTCTTGTAGCTTATCTCGAGAGCTCCAAAACACTATAATTAAGTACCTTTTCGTTAAGTACTTTTTGAGTTATGAGGCTTGAAATAGGAATCAATTGGTGTGAAGAAAACACATAGTTGTTTTGAAGAAAAAATATGTAATTTGCAATTAACAATTCCATATTTTTTCTTAAAAACAACTATGTGTTTTCTTTACACCAATTGATTCCTCTCATTATTTTGTACATAAAAGTATTAAGGTAAGATAATCGAAAAATGAATATTTTACAAGATATTTTACGGTTTACGTAAAATTAAGAAATTATTTCAAGCCTCATAACTCAAAAAGGACTTAACGAAAAGGTACTTAATTATAGTGTTTTGGAAAGCTCTCGAGATAAGCTACAAGAATGTGCAAAAATATATAGGGTGTTCTATTTTAAAAAATTGAAGTAACCTTCATGTGACCTTCAAATAACTCTTCAAGGTCAAACCAATGGAACCATCTTATGTCCCCCTCGAAACCATACAACTTTTGTCTGAAACATTCTTGTTTGCTGGGCTTAGTTTTTGAGATATTTTACTGTCCAAGTTAAAATGGGACACCCTGTATATATATATATATACAGGGTGGGCCATTTTAATCCATTCACCGGAATATCTCCTCAGGTAGGGGCGATAGCGGAAAATGCCTCAGACAAAAGTTGTATGGCTTGAAGGGGGCCATAAGTTGGTGTCATTGGTTTGACCTTGGAAAGTCGTTTGAAGGTTACGTAAAGGTCACTTTTAATTTCTTAAATGGGACTCCCTACTTTTCATTGCATATTCTTGATTCCAGAAAAGATAGGGATGTATGTGGGAGGAGGTTAGGTTAGGTCGGACGTGTCCATACGCCCATTTGATCAACGAGCGACAGAATCTATCCATGGTAATGGCATCGACGCATATCCTGTGGAGAGAGAGCATTCACACATTTTTCAGCCCAACGAATAATTGCTAGAAAATAATATTCGCGGATTAGAAAAATATGTGAGACGCAAGTGGCTGGATCGGGAATCGAACCCGAGTCTTTCGCTTTCCGGGCAACTGATCTAGACCACTGAGCTATCCAGATCTCACACCTAATGCTGCTTTTTAACACAGTGATATGCGACTCCAGAGCGATGTTGATACCTTGCTCGATGGATGCAATGCCGATTGCCATGGAGGATCCTTGAAAAGGTCGCTCGCTGACCAAATAAGTGCCGGTGGAGGTATTCGCGTGCACTGCATGCTGGCTTCCGACTGGCCTTCCGTAAGAAACGGCACCGACGAGCACAACGTCTTAGAGTGACCACATCCCCCAAGATTCCTCTAGTACATACTAAAATCCCCACTGTACCAAATAGCAGTGGCGGATGGACCCTAAGATAGGGCCGTGGCAAGCCTCCAGAAAAGATAGGGATGTATGTGGGAGGAGGTCGGACGTGTCTACACGCCCATAGCTTATCTCAAGAGCTTTCCAAAACACTATAATAAAGTATTTTTTCATTGAGTACTTTTCGAATTATGAGGCTTGAAATCATTTCTTAATTTTACCTTAATTAAACCATAAAATATCTAGCAACATATTCATTTTTCGATTATCTTACCTTAACACTTTCATGTACAAAATAATGAGAGGAATCAATTGGTGTAAAGAAAACACATAACTGTTTCGAAAAAAAATGTAATTGTTAATTGCAAATTACATTTTTTCTTTCGAAACAATTATGTGTTTTCGGCTCAACTTCCGAATAGCCCCTACCTCCGAATTTGATGAAACTTCCAGCATTTGAAGACTATAACAGAACACATTCACACCATAAAGGATTTTTTGCGGAAACGAGTAGAAGCAAAGAAACTCAAGAAAGAAAGTTTTCATATATTTCGCAAGAGATACTTATATAAATATCAGAAACGTATATATATACACACACACACTCACACATACACGCGGGGGTGCAAGGGGGGCCGAAGGCCCCTTTTGCATCCCCGCGTGTGTGTGTGTGTGTATATATATATACGTTTCTAATATTTATATATAAACTTAAGTTAAGTTGTATAAGTTAATTGAAATTTAGGTTTAATGTTAAGATTAGGTACCTTGCCTACCGGCGGGGTGGTTGCGGGAGGGGGGCCGAAGGCCCCCCGCGTATGTGTGTGTGTGTGTGTGTGTGTGTATATATATACGTTTCTGATATTTATATAAGTATCTTTTGCGAAATATATGAAAACTTTCTTTTTTGAGTTTATTTGCTTCTACTCGTTTCCGCAAAAAATCCTTTATGGTGTGAATGTGTTCTGTTATAGTCTTCAAATGCTGGAAATTTCATCAAATTCGGAGGTAGGGGCTATTCGGAAGTCTTACCGTGTTTTCTTTACACCAATTGATTCTTTTTATTATTCTGTACATAAAAGTATTAGGGTAAGGTAATTGAAAAATGAATATTTTACAAGATATTTTACGGTTTATGTAAAATTAAGAAATGATTTCAAACCTCATAACTCGGAAAGTACTTAATGAAAACTAACTTAATTATAGTGTTTTGGAAAGCTCTCGAGATGAGCTACAAGAATATTCAACAAAAAATTGGAGTTTCCATTTACAGAATTCAAGGTGACCTTTACGTGACCTTGACAACACTCTTCAAGGTCATACTGATATCGCCATGTAATGCGTTACTTGAAATCTTACAACTTTTGTCTGAAACATTTTTGTCTGCCGCGCTCAGTTTTTAAGATATTCGGCTGATACGGGTGGTCTGCGACACCCTGTATACATGGTGTTCGGAAATTCAACGACAAATTTTCAGAGATTGCCGGGGGCACCATAAGAATCATTTTTTGCAAATGAACCTGGGGTCGGAAACGTGTCATTACATCGCTACAGAATACGGAGTGTTCGAAAGAGTCGGGACCTCGAAATATCACATAAAATAGAAGTTTTACAAAAAATTGTTTCAAACAAAAGTTGTAGGGTGTAAAAAGTCTATTTACTGGCGCCATGTGTTTGACCTTGGATGGCGTCGCCAAGGTCACGACAAGGCCACCTTGAATTTTTGAAATGGAACCCTCCACTTTTCATTGCGTATTAGAAATCAGAAATAAAATACTTTATTTTCTAGATGATGATTTCAATTGGATACGTGCTTTAACAACAGTGCACAACAGTACTGTTTGGAGTACAAACTCAAGTCTACAAAAAAATGAAGCTTTTTATTTGCTCGAATGTCTAATAAAAAAGGGCCCAAAATATCACACGCATCGGTCAGTTATAAAAGTGGATCCACCATCATTTACCACTTCTACCTTCATTCGCGGATAATAATACGATAGCTACAGTCGTCGACTTATCAGAAAAAAACATATAACTTCAATAACTTCGAAACGGCTTACTTAAAGTTGGTAAAATTAGTGCTTTGAAAAGGTCTCGAGAAGGGCTACAAGAATATGCAATAAAAAGTGAAGGGTTCCATTTCAAAAATTCAAGGTGACCTTGTCGTGACCTTGGCGACGCCATCCAAGGTCAAACACATGGCGCCAGTAAATAGACCTTTTTACACCCTACAACTTTTGTTTGAAACAATTTTTTGTAAAACTTTCATTTTTTGTGATATTTCGAGGTCCCGACTCTTTCGAACACTCCGTATGCCATAGCGATGTAATGATACGTTTCCGACCCCAAGTTCATTTGTAAAAAATGATTCTTATGGTGCCCCCGACAATCTTTGAAAATTTGACGGTTGAATTTGCGAACACACTGTATATATATATATATATATATATATATATATATATATATATATATATATATAATTAAAGATATTATACAGGGTGTCAGGGAAATTTTTGCCCATACGAAGTAAGGAGATAGATTGGCTCAAATTAAGAAAGAAGGACTTGTACTGTTTTGTGATATTCGCAATAATTAACGAAAAATTAAATAAAGAATATCGGCCAATCTGCATGAGTAGAAACGCGCGGCGACGAGAGTCGTCCCACTGTAATCTTATACTAGGCGCGCGGCGAAGCGATGGGCGGATCGCTCTCCGAGACATGATGATGGCGTGCGATATATCGCAATACCGCGCCGAAAAATGACCCGTCCTTTTAGTGAAAATGATGCGCTATCATTTCCACACCACCTTGCGGTAGATAGCATGGTGCGCTTTTTTTATAGTGGTTTCCCCCATAGGCCTATTCCACTCTCAATTTAAATATTTGTGAAAATTGTTCAAAATGCCGTTACTGTACGCTGAATGTATCGTAAATGTAAAAAATTGATGATGACAGTACCTTCACAAAAATTGATCCGTGGTTGAAAATCCCTCGATAAAATGTGTTACACACGTTGGTAATGATACGGACGTAATCTATTACACGTAAAGCGTGATGTACTGCGTATCGCGAGAAACCAAATTCGTGTGCCACATGACGCACGCTAGTTCCAGGATTTTCATAAAATGCTTCAAGAATCCTTTCTTCATCTCGTACACGAAGACGCACTGCTGGACCGGTTATCCCGATATTATGCACGACACCCAGTTTCACATCATTATTGCACAACACGTAAAATTGTACGTCCACTTGATTTTCGTGCACGCCCGGGAAATCATTCCACGTAAATTACGGCCGCGCGATAAGTATTTTCTCCCGCTAGCCCATATGCCACAATCATATCCGTATATTCCTGCAGAGTACACTTCATTTTCACTATTAATTTACTACGCGAATACATGATTTTTACTAAAACTGTCTCAGCTCTCGCAGGCTGTTGCCAGAGTGCATACGCCAGCAGCATGCAACTACAGCTGAGCGGACATGTGAGTGTAATCATAATGCGCAGGCGCCGAGCTCACATGTACGCTTATACTCACATGTCCGCTCAGCTGTAGTTGCGTGCTGCTGGCATATGCATTCTGGCAACAGCCTGCGAGAGCTCAGACGGTTTTAGTAAAAATCTTGTGTTCGCGTAGTAAATTAATAGTGAAAATGAAGTGTACTCTGCAGGAATATACGGATATGATTGTGGCATATGGGCTAGCGGGAGAAAATACTTATCGCGCGGCCGTAATTTACGTGGAATGATTTCCCGGGCGTGCACGAAAATCAAGTGGACGTACAATTTTACGTGTTGTGCAATAATGATGTGAAACTGGGTGTCGTGCATAATATCGGGATAACCGGTCCAGCAGTGCGTCTTCGTGTACGAGATGAAGAAAGGATTCTTGAAGCATTTTATGAAAATCCTGGAACTAGCGTGCGTCATGTGGCACACGAATTTGGTTTCTCGCGATACGCAGTACATCACGCTTTACGTGTAATAGATTACGTCCGTATCATTACCAACGTGTGTAACACATTTTATCGAGGGATTTTCAACCACGGATCAATTTTTGTGAAGGTACTGTCATCATCAATTTTTTACATTTACGATACATTCAGCGTACAGTAACGGCATTTTGAACAATTTTCACAAATATTTAAATTGAGAGTGGAATAGGCCTATGGGGGAAACCACTATAAAAAAAGCGCACCATGCTATCTACCGCAAGGTGGTGTGGAAATGATAGCGCATCATTTTCACTAAAAGGACGGGTCATTTTTCGGCGCGGTATTGCGATATATCGCACGCCATCATCATGTCTCGGAGAGCGATCCGCCCATCGCTTCGCCGCGCGCCTAGTATAAGATTACAGTGGGACGACTCTCGTCGCCGCGCGTTTCTACTCATGCAGATTGGCCGATATTCTTTATTTAATTTTTCGTTAATTATTGTGAATATCACAAAACAGTACAAGTCCTTCTTTCTTAATTTGAGCCAATCTATCTCCTTACTTCGTATGGGCAAAAATTTCCCTGACACCCTGTATATCATATATATGTAAATATATTATATATATATATATATATATATATATATATATAATTGTTGTATATGTAAATGTTTATATACTTGTAATATAAATTTACAAACATTTACATTACATTATATACTTATCTCATCGCGAATATAAATAGAATAATGAATTTATTCATTTCTTCAATTTACAATATTCTGAATATAGAGGCCCATCCATCACCCATTCTTGTGAGATGCAATATACCTTTTTCACCTCTCCAATTTTAATTAACGAAGATAATCTTTACATTGAGATTTTTTTAAATCGTCTCTGGGATAAACATTTTTTAATTATCACAGCGCTCATATAAACCGCATCGGGTATAAAATATTTTTAAAAACCAGCACACGAATAGATCGTTTCTAAGATAAATATTTTTTAATTACCACAGCGCTTATGCAAACTGCATCTGGTATAAAATATTTTTAAAAACCAGCACACGAATAGATCGCCTCTGGAATAAATATTTTTTAATTACCATAGCGCTCATGCAAACTGCATCTGGTATAAAATATTTTTAAAAACCAGCACACGAATAGATCGCTTCTGAGATAAATATTTTTTAATTACCACAGTGTTCATGCAAACTGCATCTGGTATAAAATATTTTTAAAAACCAGCACACGAATAGATCGCCTCTGGGACAAATATTTTTTAATTACCACAGCGCTCATGCAAATCGCATCTGGTATAAAATATTTCTAAAACCCAGCACACGAATACATCGCCTCTGAGACAAATATTTTTAAAAGCAGCTAGCTCACGAATAAATCGTCTCTGGCACTAACTACTATAAATATATATAATATATATATATATATATATATATATATATATATATATACATATAAGGTATGTAATCTTTGACCATAGAGAGGCAAGCGTTTGGCATTATACTTACACACCGTTATATGAGCACTATATATAAAATAAATAAATATGCACTATATATATTTTACTTTCATTACTATAATCGACACGTTATAACGCGTTGTAACTTGTAATGGTCGTCACGGTCGACTGTTCTTATACTGTTTTCTTGTTACGTGTACATACGTAAGCACCGGCAGCGCGACAGCAAGTATCTGTTCGCGCAACAAATATATGTATAATAAAATAATTTTAAATATTACCCGATTTATGTCGTATTTGGTGTCATTTTAATCACAAAAATCTCATTAATTTATTACAAATATTTGTAAACGGATAAAATGCAAAATAAAAGTTTTAGTTTTAATTTTATAAGATGTTTATATGTATAGATAAAGAAAAATCCCCCATGTTGAAGAGTTGCTAAAAGCGAGAGCGAGAACGAATAAGGAGCAAACGAGATAAATAACATCAAAGAGTTCCGAAGTCTCTCGCGAGGTTCCCTTTATCTATAATCTTTCACGTATTATATGTCATCTTACAATCGAAAATAAAACTTTCATAATTCGCATTTTATTACTTTGGAAATAATTTTAATTAATTAATGAGATTTTTGTGATTAAAATGACAACAAATACGACATAAATTGGATAATTTTTAATAAAATCAATTATCAAATTATCAATTATCAAAAATTTGATTATTTATTTAATTAAAATTGACCGATTTATGTCGTGTTTGGTGTCATTTTAATCGCAAAAATCTCATTAATTCATTGCAATTATTTCCAAATCGAAAAAGTGCGAAATAAAAATTTTAATTTTTACGATATTTAAATCCCTAATAGTTGTTATAGATAAGGAAAGGTCTTCGATTCGAAGCGAGAGCGAGAAGGAGTAAGGAGCAAGCGAGATGACGGAACATGAAAGAGTTCCGAAGTCTCGCTCGCCAGGCTCACTTTTTCTTATCTTCATATGTATACATGTCAACTTCCTGTGGAAAATAAAATTTTTATATTTCGTATTTTTTCAATTTGAAAATAATTGCAATGGATTTATGAGATTTTTGCGATTAAAATGATACCAAACATGACTTAAATCGGATCATTTTTAATCAAATTAATTATTAAATTTTAATTATATATTTGATTAAAAATAATCTATAACACTTATCTATAACAACTGTTAGAGATTTAAATATCGTAAAAATTAAAATTTTTATTTCGCACTTTTTCGATTTGAAAATAATTGCAACGAATTAATGAGATTTTTGCGACTAAAATGATACCAAACACGACATAAATCGATCAATTTTAATTAAATATATAATTAAAATTTAATAATTAATTTGATTAAAAATCATCCGATTTATATCATGTTTCATGTCATTTGAATCGCAAAAGTCTCATTAATCTATTGCAATTATTTTCAAATCGAAAAAATGCGAAATATAGAAATTTTATTTTCCACAATAAGTTGACATTTATACATATGAAGATAAGAAAAAGCGAGCCTGGCGAACGAGACTTCGGAATTTTTTCATTTCGTTATCTCGCTTGCTCCTTACTCCTTTTCGCTCTCGCTTCAAATCGAAGACTTTTCCTTATCTATAGCAACTGTTAGGGATTTCGTAAAATCGTAATGTCTCTTTCCCTCTTGCATGCGTGTAACAATAATTTATATATACGCATTATTATTATTGCATTCCCTCTCATATTTTTTCTTTCGTTTTCTCGATCATATGCTCATTCTGTCTCTTTCTAATTTCTCGCTCATTACATATCGCCCAGCTTCATGCTTCACACATACACGGTTATACATGTTGCGTTTCTCTCTCTCTCTTTCTCTCTGTCTCTGTCTCTGTTTATTTGGTCGGTATTATATTCTTTCATTCGCTCATGTCACTTTTACTTTTTTGATTCTCGTTTCTCTGTATGAAAATAGGGATAAACTTCCGAAAAGCCCATATCTTCGATTGGGTTGAAATTTTCCACCGACCTCCTTAACGATATAAGAAAATGTACCAAGGGATTTTTGGCGCATCGGCACCGTTCCACCCCCACCTCCTCCCAAAGTTAAAAAATGTTTTACCCTGTATCTCCGAAAATATCGATTTCAGAGAAAAAAGTTTCAAAGAAAAGTTCAAGCTCTTGAAAAGATCTACAAAAAAGGTTATATACATTTTTTTGTAGGCTCATTATTTTGGCTATTATGTTTAAAAATAGTAATTTTAATAGTGGGCTAGTCTTTTTTTTTAACAAATCAAAACCAGTATGGTAAATATGCATAAAAGGTCAGGCCTCGCCGATTTTATCGCCACTTCAATGTTATAAAAGAGGTTGTCCTGAGTAATTCCCCGCAAAAAATAAGTGAGGAACGGCATTAATTTAGAAGATATAACAAGTTAAAGTTTGACAATTTTAACGCTTCTTTTAGGCATTATAGATTATTATTAACAACATTATATATGTATATGAGGTTTGTTTACATCCTACTGATCTATTTAACATTTTCTATAGTACATGCGCAGACGCAGTGGGTTTCGCCCCCTCCCCCAACCCATGTCTGAGATATGGAATACACACACACACACGCGGGGGGTGCAAGGGGGCCTTCGGCCCCCCCTCCCGCACCACCCCGCCGGTAGGCAAGGTGGACCTCGCTTTGCCACAATAGACATGCTGTAAGTTCTAAAGCGAAGTCCACCTTACCTACCGGCGGGGTGGTGCGGCAGGGGGAGCCGAAGGCCCCCTTGCACCCACCGCGTATGTGTACGCACGTTATTTTCTAATTTAGTACTCAAAATAACGAGTTTACGAAAAAAATGTATATAACCTTTCTTGTAGATCTTTTCAAGAGCTTCAACTTCTATTCGAAACTTTTTTCTCTAAAATCGATATTTTCGAAGATACAGAGTAAAATATTTTTTACCTTTGAGAGGAGATGGGGACGGAACGGTGCCGATGCGCCAAAAATCCCTTGGACGATTTTCTTATATCGTTGAGAAGAAGGTCTCTGCAAAATTTCAACCCAATCGGAGGTATGGGCTTTTCGGAAGTACACCCGAAAATAGTTTTTTATGTGTATGCATTTTTATTCCATAATAAATATAAAATATTTGTCTCTCTTTCTCTCTGTTTTGTTATAATAAATACACCTATATAATATAATTTATATATATTTTTTACACTTACACTAAGAATAATCTTTATGATAATTGATCACAATTTATAACTTTTCACTATTTACCAAGAATAAAGTTTAGTAAAATCAATTTACATCAAATATGTATATTAATAAAATCACTGAAATAAAATTAAATACGCTTATACATGTTTAATAAGACAAGTACATACAAGTTTATTTCAATTATTTATTTAAAACAATACAATAATATTTAATAATTAGAGATTACAATAATAATAGTCACATGATTCTTATAGCTGATAAGTATGTATTTATAATATATGTATGTATTTATAATTTATAAGAACTAGTCTATATTTGTCAAAAAAACAAAAGTTTCCTACAATAAAATTTGTAAATTTCATTATTATATCATATGTCGAGGTAATTCGTAATAGTGATTTTATTAATATACATATTTGATGTAAATTGATTTTACTAAACTTTATTCTTGGTAAATAGTTGTAAATTGTAATTAATTATCATAAAGATTATTTTTACTGTAAATGTAAAAAATATATATAAATTTTAATATATAGGTGTATTTATTATAACAAAACAGAGACAAATATTTTATATTTATTATAGAATAAAAATGCATTGTAACGTGCGGTTTTTTCGTACCGCGGAATCTCTAAATTCGGATAGCCGTCGGATCCAGGTGGCGGATATAATAACGATTTACGTGTATATGTGTAATAAATGTATTTATTAACTCTCTGTGTGTGTGGTTTACAAAGTGTGAGTGTGGGTGTGTGGATGTGTAATTGTATGCGAGCTCGTGTGTTTACAATGTCTGAGTGTGTGTGTGCGTGTGTGTGTGCGGGCGCGCGTATCGGTACGTATGCGGAGCGAGCTATAATCGATAAACGCGGGCCGAGGATGTACAGGATTCCGGCGTGAATAATCGCCGCGCTTGTAATCGGTGGAAGTTCCCCTTAACGATGAGTTCGCGAGGTGCAATTCGTGGACGTGTCACGGATCTTGCGTGGTATTGATTCGCACAATTAGCGGCGCGGAAATAAATGATAGCAATACAATAAGGCGTGCAATATACGGTTGCACGTCTATCGGTACGGCGCGCTCGGGTTTTTATGACGTGAAACGTCTGGCGCGTTTTTGTTGCGTTTCTTGGCGCGGTTCTTATCGCTCAGCTGTTCGGGATTTAAATCCGGTTATTTAAATTCGACGCTAATATTTCCCCTGATGGATTGCGGGTTTCGGAAGGCGTCGCGACGCTAGCAAGCGTCGAAGGCGGCTCAAGTTCCACCCCCCGGGATAGGTGCGACTCCTAATATTTGGATCTGGATTCGGAGGCGATTTCGAAGGCGCCGATATCAATCGGTAGAGGCAGCGTTCGCACTACCTTCTGGCCTTTTTACTCTCGCAAGGATTTCTCGTGGTTGCTTTGCTTGCCGTCGGACTAGCTCAGCTGCTCAAGAGAGATCGGAAGGATCTGTGTGAATGTGCCGCCGAGAGCCCGTTTTATACCCGGTTAATTGCCCGCGCCGGCGTAATCGGTAATTACTCCCACCGAGCGGCGGTAAAAATATCGGAGCGATTCGGGTCCGTCCGGGGGAGTTCGGGGTGCCGAGCGCGGGTTCTCAACCGTCGGCTCCCGACGGCAGTGTCGTGATAATCGGTTATCGTAATTCCTACCCGGATGTTTCCTAAGTTATTAAAAAATGGGGCGCACAGCGCCTCTGCCAATGCCCGACCGGTGTTCGTCGGGCGGCAGCTTCCGGCCGGTGTTCGCCGGGAAACGATGCATTTGAGGGTGCATCGTTACATCACGCCCCTTCTCAAATTCACGCCTGAATTTGAGGCGTGATTAGCCGGATGATCGGGCTCAGCGGATCCGCCGGTGGTACCGCAACTTCCCATCGCGGCTGAAGCGCAATATCCACTGCCCGTCGGCGGTGCGGGGGCGGTAGCGGCGGGATACATGCACCGCGAAATGCGGTACCTCAAAAACCAGGCCCGGTTCGACCTGGACCTGGATTGGGAGCGCTGGTATTGGCCCCATTGGCACCAACAGTTCCGGTGCGGCGGCAGTGGCAGTGGTCGCTGTCTCTCGGGCCGATGGCGGCGGGCAGCGCTCGTATGGCCGCGGCGGTCTTCTCCTCGGTGGTGGCGGAGGCGGGGTTGCCAGCATGGCGGCCTTGGCAGCGTTTTCGCGGACCGTTGTATGATGGTACCGACCCGAAGCGCCTTCGGTCTCTCCGATGGCGGTGGAGGTGGTGGTTCTTTGTCGGGCCCCGTCGTGCCCGACGGCGGAGTTTCTTCCGCCAAGTACGCGTCGATTGCCTCTAGGATTTCGTCTGTTTCCCTCGACATCTTGTAAGCGTTTAATCGTCGCCTGTTGTCTCCGAGTCTTCGTCGGTCTCCTCGTCGGCTTCAGTGGGGGGAAGAGAGATAAGATCGTCCCTTGTTTTGTTATTATTATTCCCCGTATGGCCCGTTTTCAGGTCTTGAATGTGTACATGCCTGTACCATTTCCCTCGTTTGCTTCGGATGTCAACAATAACGGGTGAGACGATATTTCTCCCTCGTACGGCCCGCTGTATTTTGGTGCTAATTTCGCGTTAAAGGCGTCGGCCTTTTTAGATAACGGGTGTTCTTTTTTCCAAACCCACTCGCCGAGCGTGGGTTTCCATTTCCTGCGGCGCAAGTTATAATACCTTTTCTGGCGTTGGAAGGCTTGCGCCAGGTTAATGCGGACCAGTTCGTATGCTTCCTCCAGGTTTTTCCTTACTGCATCTGGCGCAACTCTGGAATTTGGTGGTGGATCTAATTCGGTCGGCGGTGTTAGCTCGCGGCCATGCAGCAGGTATGCCGGTGTGTACCCCGTAGCGTCGTGGGTCGCGGTGTTATATGCAAATTGTAACGCGGGTAGCTTCTCATCCCATGTGCGGTGGTCCTTTCCCACGTATTGCCCGATCATCGTTTTGATTGTGCGATTCGTCCTCTCGACCGGGTTACAGTGGGGTGCGTAGGCAGGAGCGTTTATGTGCCGGATGTTTAGAGCCGCTAGCCGGTCTTCCAGTAGTTTGGATCTTAGCTGTGTGCCGTTGTCCGTCAGGATGGTGTCCGGTTTTCCGTGGCGCAATACAAGGTCCTCGGTGATCGCTTTTGTTACGGCCTCGGCGGTGGCTCGGCGGAGTGGGACGAATTCTGCCCACTTCGTGAAGCGATCCTGGATTGACAGGAGCCAGGTGTGCCCCTTCTTTGACCTGGGCAATGGCCCAACCAAGTCGAGGGTGGCCTGCTCCCAAGGCCGAGAGACGTTCGTGGCGTGTAGGGTTCCGGCGGGTCGTTGTTGTGCCGCCTTGTGGCTCTGGCAGTTCCTACACGTCCGGACGTATTTTCCGATATCCCGGAACATTCCAGGCCAATAATATCTCTCTGCGACCCTCGCGATGGTTTTCGCGATCCCCAGGTGCCCCGCGGTGGGAGCGTCGTGGAATTTCTCCATGATAGTTCGTCGTAGCGGTTCTGGGACGCACAGCTTCCATTGTTGTTCCGGGCTCGTCTCCTTGAAGTTCAAGCTGTGTAGTATATGGCGGTAGAGTCGTCCCTCGTCGATTCGGTATTCCGGTCGGGGTTCCGGGGTTCCTCGGACCTCCTCCATGATCTTCCGGTACCACTTACAGCGGTCGGTGCGGGCGGCGCAGTTCGCGGGTTGACGCGACAAGGCGTCCGCAACGCGGTTAAGTACCCCGTGGTGGTACTGGATCTCGAACTCGTGCTGTTGCAATTCGAGGCCCCATCGTCCGAGGCGTCCGGTTGGTGACTCGAGTTTTCTTAACCATTTTAGCGCCTGGTGGTCGGTTGCCACCGTGAAGGCGTAACCCTCCAAATAATTTCGCATCCGCCGAATTCCCCAAACGATTGCAAGGCACTCTAATTCGGTCGCACTATAATTGCGTTCGGCCGCGTTGAGGGTGCGGCTGGCGTAGGCGATAACGCGGTCGCCGTCGGCGTATCTTTGCGTTAACACGGCTCCTAGGCCCGTGCTGCTGGCGCCCGTTTGTAGGAAAAACCGGCGGGTGTAATCCGGGCAGGTGAGTACCGGCGCGGAAATCAGCTCTCGTTTTAGAGCTTGAAAAGCGGCTAGCTCTTCCGGCCCCCATTCCCAGTGCGCGTGTTTACGCGTCAGTCGCGTCAATGGGGCGGCGACGGTGGAAAAATTGGCGATGAATCGGCGGTACCAAGAGGCCATACCGAGAAACTGGCGGACTTGTTTCACGGTGGTCGGTTCGGGCCAGTCGGCCACGGCACTCACTTTTTCTGGATCGGTACGGATCCCCTCACGGTCGATTACGTGCCCCAGGTATTTCAGTCGGTCGACGCAGAACCTGCACTTCTCGGGGTTCAGTCTGAGACGCGCTTCCCGAAGTCGACGGAATGTCTCGGCGAGCAGCCTCAGGTGTTCGGAGAATGTGCGACTGATGATAATGATGTCATCCAGATATACAAAGACGTGGGGCTCGAGTTCGGGGCCGAGCACGGAATCGAGCAGTCGTTGGAAGGTGGCCGGTGCCGAGTGTAATCCGAAGGGCATGACCTTAAACTGGAAAAGTCCTTTTCCCGGTACGGTGAACGCCGTGATGGGGCGGCTCTCCGGCGTGAGGGGTATCTACCAATACCCGCTTTTTAGATCTAAGGTCGACAAATATCGTGCCCCCGTCAGTTTGTCCAAGGTCGCCGTGACCTGGGGTAAGGGATACGCGTCGCGGTGGGTGACGTCGTTTACGCGTCGGAAATCCACGCAAAATCGGTACGATCCGTCCTTCTTTTTGACCAAGACCACGGGAGAGCTCCACGAGCTGCTCGAGGGCTCGATAATGTCCTGGTCTAGCATTTCGTCCACCTCGTTATTAATCACGGCCTGCATTGCCGGGTTACACGGCCGGTATCGTTGTTTGATCGGAGTGGGGTCCGTTAGGCGGATCTGGTGCTGGGCCCTTCCGGTGGGTCCCCTAACCCCCTCGAATTTCCCCAACTCCCTCTCTAAAAATTCTTGCAGTTGTCGGCGCTCCTCGGGTGTCTGGTTGGCCAGTCCCTCGGACGCACAACATTGCTTCCTGTCTCGGATAATGGAGAGCGGCGGCGGAGGTGTCCCTAGCCGTAGCTTCGCCTGCGCGTCTACGCCAAGGAGCACATCACTCTCCATGTTGGGTACGACCGAGAACTTATGCATCACCGGCGAGTTCTTTACGCTTATGGGCACCGTGAAGGTGCCAAGGGCGTCGGCGGGGGTTCCGTCTACGAGCACAATTTGCCCCTTTCCTGGGCTGCTCTCTCATCCCGTTTGCTCGTAGTCGGTTCGCGGTGCGGGCGTTCAGCAGCGAGACTTCGGAGCCCGAGTCGATGAGGGCGTCGAGTCGAATTCCCCCAATTTTTATCCTGATATGTGGCCGCGGTAAAAATCTTACGCGGTGTTTGGGGTGGCGGCTGCGGCCGCGGTGGCGCCAGCCCCGGTGGCGTTTTCCTGCCGCGGGTGGCATTCAGAGGTGAGGACCCCGTCCTTACCGCACTGCGAACAGAATCTCTTGGCCGGTCGACGGCACTGCGCGCGGGTGTGCCCTCGCTGTTTGCAGCGCCAACAGCATTCCGTTTTGTTATACACGGCGGCTACCGTGGGGGCAACTGACGCTTTCTCCCTTTTTCCAGCGTCCCGCTTTTCCTTTTCGATATCTTCGAATTCCCGGGCCCGGTTTTGTAACTCGGCTAAATCGCGCACGTCGTCAATTCGTACATAGGTTTTGTATTCTGGATGCATATTATCGTACAGGGTTTCGAGCTGCTCTGCGCGAGAAAAACCCCCGGCCCGGCGCATCAGGGTCATCATTACCATAGCGTAGTGCATGAACGGTTCGTCGACCTTCTGGTACCGTCCCATGATCTCGCGGCGGAGGGAGGCGGCGTACCAGCGAGGGAAATATTGTAACCGGAATGCGCGTTCGAAATCGTCCCCTATTTGCCAATCCTCGCGCTGGTTGCGATACCACAACAAGGTGTCCCCCTTTAAGACCTCGGGGAGGCCCTTGAGCATTTGGGGACCCGAAAACCCGTAACCGTCCCGCAGCTCCTGCAGGCGTTCGATAAACGCAGCGGAGTCCCGTCCGTCAAAATGACACCCCCATTTGCGAATCTGATTAATGGTTTTTGCGTCCGTGACCTCGTGCAGGTGGGGATTGGGGGTACCGGGCGGATTAACGACGATTGAAGGTGCGGAGCCGCCACTTGATTTCCCTCCCCACGCTTCGAATTCGTCGGAGTGGCTGTCGACGTACGCGCTCATACGACGACGGAGGTCGTCCAGCAGCCCGGAGTCGTCGACGCCGTAGGATCGTGCGATCGCCGCTAACTGTGACTTCGGTAGCCCGTAGATTCACCATTTCATGTTCGCGTGTTCAAATACACTTACAAAAGGGAGAGTAAAAAAAACGCTTCCTAATTCCGCGGTCCCTGTTCGGGCGCCAATGTAACGTGCGGTTTTTTCGTACCGCGGAATCTCTAAATTCGGATAGCCGTCGGATCCAGGTGGCGGATATAATAACGATTTACGTGTGTATGTGTAATAAATGTATTTATTAACTCTCTGTGTGTGTGGTGGTTTACAAAGTGTGAGTGTGGGTGTGTGGATGTGTAGTTGTATGCGAACTCGTGTGTTTACAATTTCTGAGTGTGTGTGTGTATGTGTGTGTGCGGGCGCGCGTATCGGTACGTATGCGGAGCGAGCTATAATCGATAAACGCAGACCGAGGATCTACGGAATTCCGGCGTGAATAATCGCCGCGCTTGTAATCGGTGGAAGTTCCCCTTAACGGTGAGTTCGCGAGATGCAATTCGTCCGTGGACGTGTCACGGATCTTGCGTGGTATTGATTCGCACAATTAGCGGCGCGGAAATAAATGATAGCAATACAATAAGGCGTGCAATATACGGTTGCACGTCTATCGGTACGGCGCGCTCGGGTTTTTATGACGCGAAACGTCTGGCGCGTTTTTGTCGCGTTTCTTGGCGCGGTTCTTATCGCTCAGCTGTTCGGGATTTAAATCCGGTTATTTAAATTCGACGCTCATATTTCCCCTGATGGATTGTGGGTTTCGGAAGGCGTCGCGACGCTAGCAAGCGTCGGAGGCGGCTCAAGTTCCACCCCCCGGGATAGGTGCGACTCCTAATATTTGGATCTGGATTCGGAGGCGATTTCGAAGGCGCCGATATCAATCGGTAGAGGCAGCGTTCGCACTACCTTCTGGCCTTTTTACTCTCGCAAGGATTTCTCGTGGTTGCTTTGCTTGCCGTCGGACTAGCTCAGCTGCTCGAGAGAGATCGGAAGGATCTGTATGAATGTGCCGCCGAGATCCCGTTTTATACCCGGTTAATTGCCCGCGCCGGCGTAATCGGTAATTACTTCCACCGAGCGGCGGTAATAATATCGGAGCGGTTCGGGTCCGCCCGGGGGAGTTCGGGGTGCCGAGCGCGGGTTCTCAACTGTCGGCTCCCGACGGCAGTGTCGCGATAATCGGTTATCGTAATTCCTACCCGGATGTTTCCTAAGTTATTAAAAAATGGGGCACACAGCGCCTCTGCCAAT
Source organism: Camponotus vicinus (assembly GCF_025532165.1). NCBI lineage: Eukaryota > Metazoa > Arthropoda > Insecta > Hymenoptera > Formicidae > Camponotus > Camponotus vicinus. The sequence continues at coordinate 17,853,037 of NW_028141978.1, read as the reverse complement.
GCCCGACCAGTGTTCGTCGGGCGGCAGCTTCCGGCCGGTGTTCGCCGGGAAACGATGCATTTGGGGGTGCATCGTTACAGCATACATAAAAAACTATTTTCATACAGAGAAACGAGAATCAAAAAAGTAAAAGTGACATGAGCGAATGAAAGAATATAATACCGAGCAAATAAACAGAGAGAGAGAGAGAGAGAAACGCAACATGTGTAACCGTGTATTCGTGAAGCATGAAGCTGAGCGATATGTAATGAGCGAGAAATTAGAAAGAGACAGAATGAGCATATGATCGAGAAAACGAAAGAAAAAATACGAGTGGGAATGCAATAATAATAATGCGTATATATAAATTATTGTCACACGCATGAAAAAGGGAAAGAGACAATACGATATTTTGTCTGTCCTTGTCGATAATAGATTGCAGTTCCATCTATCGTACTATCCGTCAACTAATTTTGCTCTATTTTACTCTTTTGACATCGATTCTGTACGCGCACGCATGTACACTAAATAGTTCGATTACTAATCTTTTTATACAGGCTTCTAAAATCATTTCTATTACTTCTGTATTATTCTTTCATGTTATCCCAAGTGAGAGCGCTGTGTCTTTTACATAGACAAACTGCAAAACTTATATATTAAAGCAATATTGTTACGACGTGATGCAAGAAGTCGACAACACGACTGTAATTAACAAAATTATAAATAACTTTTCGTGGTTTTTTATATGAAATTATTGGACCCTCACTTCGTTATTCTTAGTACTTTAATTGTGGAAAAGGATTTATCGATCTGTGTAGCCAATAAAAAGATTTATGATCGAACTGATTCTTCGCATCTTGTCGGTAAAACAGTCGATTTTAGGATCCCCTAAATGGGGATACCTCAATCTACCTGTTTTATCGACAAAACACTTTAATTTTTGGGCATGTGCCATTTTTTATTGCCTGCATAGAATTAAAAATCCTTTTTTACGGTTGAAATACAGATGCAAACGGACACGGGGAAGCCGATCATATACTGAGAAAGAAAAAAAGTATAAAATTATATATTCATTTATTGCCTTCTTAGATCAACATGGCGTCTAAAGCTATCACCTCATAAAGACATTAGCCTTGTATAAATGTTTTGTAGCTTTTATGCATAAAACAATAGCATACCCAATAGCGGACTGCACAGTAAAAACGTATGAAACTGTGAAAATTGAGCTTAGTAGTCTAAGTAATAAATGGCATATGCCCAAAAATTTCGGTCCGTATGTATCTGGGATGTCGGTAAAATGGAGTGGAAAAAGCAGTAATTTTAGTTTATAAATAACGTGATAGAGAGTGCTGCAATTATTTTGTTAGACAAAATACGAATGTCACGTTTCAGAGAGAGAAAGACAAATCAAGCTTGTGAGAATAGTAATGTAGTTAAAAGTAATACGGCTATTGATATAATAAGTAATGATAGGAAAAAATACTAATAAACTAATAATATATAACTATATGTATATACAGGGTGTCCTGTATAGACCACCCGTACACCCCTTTTCTTTCAAAAACTAAGCATTTTAGAGAAAAATGTTTCAGACAAAAGTTGTTTGGTTTCGGGGGGGCCATAAGATGATGCCATTGGTTTGACCTTGAAGAGTCATTTAAAGGTCACGTGAAGGTCACTTCAATTTTTTTAAATGGAATACCCTATATATTTTTGCACATTCTTGTAGCTCATCTCGAGAGCTTTCCAAAACACTATAATTAAGTTAGTTTTCATTAAGTACTTTCCGAGTTATGAGGCTTGAAATAATTTCTTAATTTTACGTAAATCATAAAATATCTTGTAAAATATTCATTTTTCGATTATCTTACCTTAATACTTTTATGTACAAAATAATAAGAAGAATCAATTGGTGTAAAAGAAACACAGTTATTTTTAAGAAAAAATTGTTAATTACAAATTACATATTTTTTCTTCGAAACAACTATGTGTTTTCTTTATACACTCCGTCCCGGAGTCCCCTCCCGAGGAGCCGCCCCCGCGTCCACAGTGATGGTGGCGGGGACCTCTACCATGAGGTCCCCGTCACCATCTCTCCCTATCCTTATTGCCCCGAGTCCCGGGGTCAGGATTTTGATTCCTGGTTTACGTGCACTCAGAGCCTTCACCGCGTCGGCGTAGAGAAGGCCGGCCGGTCCAGACCCCCTGACCTTAGTCCCGGGGGCCCTCTCAGCCGTGCCTTTCCACCGCCGACGCACCGGGGGGGCAGCGTTCTCATTTACAGCTGGGCTGCCCCCCCCTTCACCGCCGTAGGAGAATCCTCCTTCTCTCCTTCCTCCACCTTCGGCGTCTGCGTGCCCCGGCCCCTAACTCGACAGGGCTCGGGGCCGACGCACGCATCGCACTTGGAGGTAGGGGGGACCCAAGGATCCGGTCCCACCCACACCCCCATTACACCGATTCCCAACGGGGACGTGCCCCTCTCCACCATAACCGGAGAGGGACACGTCCCCATCGCCACACTCCTCTGCTCGATCGGTGGAGGCCCCCGGGGGCCATCTTTCACCCCCGCGAGACACCTCCCGACCATCTTCCACATTTCCCTCACGTCGTCCAGCCACTCGACGAGGTCCAGGGCCTCTCCAAGCGACACGACGACGCCCGCTCCTTCCTCGTTGGTACTGTGGGGGGGAATATCCCAGATTACTCGTCCGAAATATGCCCTCCAATCGAGGCCTTCCTCCGCCACACCGCGAAGCCGCCTAAGGGCCCACACGGTGTCCTTCTCTATCGGGGCGGTAGTCCCTTCGCCCCCAGCGCCCGCCCGGAACGCCGGGGGTGGCCCGTCTCTCGATGACGACGGGGGAGGGGCCGAGACAACACCCCCCCACACCCGCCGTGCCCTGGGGGTCCGAAGTCCCCTGAGCCGGTACATGTCTCCTCCTTTTTTTGGGCATGTCCATCCTTCTTTTGTTTTTTATCGAAATTGTCTCCTCTAGGCTGTTGACAGCAGGGTGCCACTCCGAAGAAAGAAGAGGGGGAAATATGCAGAAGAAAAGGGTAAGGGAATAAGGAAAGGTAAATGTGTGAGAGGGTAGGAGAAAGAATGGATTGGGTGTTTCTTCACCCGTAACGGCTCCACTGTACCGGGTTTTTACTCAGGGTTTTCCTTCCCCTATCCGCATTAGGCCAACGCTCCCGAAGGGAGCGGAATCCCCTCTTCCCATTCTCCACCCGCCGGGGCGCGAGGCGAATCTCGTCCCCACCGGGAGGAGAATGAAGGAATGCAATGAGACCACTTAGTTCAGCGCCCCGTCCATCCGAGCCGACAAGAGAGGACTATGTCCTCCCAAGGCGGGTCTCATGGGGGAGACGTTATAACCCTCCTAGACGGTAATAATATTGTTAAATATTGTGTAGAAAAACTGCAATAATAATTTAATACACTTCAAAGGATCAAATATTGTGCAATAAAATTGACTGTCTGGAGAAACGGGAGAGCATTTGTCTCGTGACGCGTTGCGCCGTCCCTGCCTGCCCGTTGTATCGGACTCGTGAGTAGCCAACTATTTTCTATTATAACTCAAAAATTAAGCATTGGACAAAATTTATCAAGAGGAAAAATAGTCTTTGAATTCGTTCAAGAATATCATATTTCAAAGACATCAGGTTGTTTTGAATCATCCTGTATATACAGGGTGTCGCAGACCACCCGTATCAGCCGAATATCTCAAAAACTGAGCGCGGCAGACAAAAATATTTCAGACAAAAGTCGTAAGGTTTCAAGTAACGCATCACATGGCGATATTAGTATGACCTTGGAGAGTGTTGTAAAGGTCACGTAAAGGTCACCTTGAATTCTGTAAATGGAAACCCCCATTTTTAATTGCATATTCTTGTAGCTTACCTCGAGAGCTTTCCAAAACACTATAATAAAATATTTTTCTCTTAAGTACTTTTCGAGTTATGAGGCTTGAAATCATTTCTTAATTTTACATAAACCATAAAATATCTAGTAAAATATTCATTTTTCGATTATCTTACCTTAATACTTTTGTGCGCAGAACAATGTGAGGAATCAATTAGTGTAAATAAAAAGCAATTGTTTTTGAGAAAAAATATGAATTGTTAATTGCAAATTACATATATTTTCTCAAAAACAACTGTGTTTTCTTTACACCAATTGATTCCTCTCATTATTTTGTACATAAAAGTATTAAGATAAGATAATCAAAAAATGAATATCTTGCTAAATATTTTATGGTTCATGTAAAGTTAAGAAATGATTTCAAGCCTCATAACTCGAAAAGTACTTAAGAGAAAAATATTTTATTATAGTGTTTTGGAAAGCTCTCGAGGTAAGCTATAAGAATATGCAATAAAAAATGGGGGTTTCCACTTACAGAATTCAAGGTGACCTTTACGTGACCTTGACAACATTCTCCAAGGTCATACTGTTATCACCATGTAATGCGTTACTTGAAACCTTACGACTTTTGTCTGAAATATTTTTGTCTGCCGCGCTCAGTTTTTGAGATATTCGGCTGATACGGGTGGTCTGCGACACCCTGTATATGTATATATATACAGGGTGAGTTTTAATGGTTGTGTCAATCTTTCTATCATGCGTGAGATTACCGACCGCAATTTTAATAAATTGATCGATATATAGATGTCAGTTAATTGAATCGACCGTATCGAAGGCCGAAATATAATGTGTACAATTAAAGAAAGTTAAAAACTGAAATTATGTAGTATGGATTTATTATTATTATTAAAGCTACGCATTTATTATTATTATTATTATTATTATTATTATTATTATTATTAAATATATATATTATTATATTATTATTATTATTATTATTATTATTATTAAAGCTACATATACATATTCAATATATTAAAGCAGTAAGAATACATATTTCAAAATTCATCAGTCATTCAGTTCAAATTTAACACTTTAACGTTTTATGTAAAACTATTTCAAATTCTGCATTTATTTTTATGATAAATATGTTTATTATTGTTATACGCTAAAGATATGTAGCATTTCTGTCTTCTTGAAATAAAATTATGCAATTGTTCCATAAAAAATACATTCTTATGAAACAATTGCGTAATTTTATTTTAAGAAGGAAAAACATTTTTTGCTACATATTTTTAGCATATAAAACAATAATAAAAGTTTATCATAAAAATAAATGCGAAATTTGAAATAAAGTTTTACATAAAACGTTAAAGTGTTAAATTTGAACTGAATTTTTAAATATGTATTTCTTCCGCTTTAATATATCGAATATGTATAATAATAAATCCATAATTTAATTACAGAGTAAAATAATAATAATAAATATAATAATATATATATTTAATAATAATAATAATAATAATAAATGCGTAGATTTAATAATAATAATAAATCCATACTACATAATTTCAGTTTTTAACTAGCTTTAATTGTACACATTATATTTCGGCCTTCGATACGGTCGATTCAATTAACTGACATCTATATATCGATCAATTTATTAAAATTGCGGTCGATAATCTCCCGCATGATAAAAAGATTGACACAAATATTAAAACTCACCCTGTAGGGAGCGAAGGTGGAAGTAGGAGAAGTTAAAAGGATAGGAGAAGTGAAAGAAGAAGGGCGGGAGATGCTATTAGTCAGGTTAGGAAGTGAGGAGCAAAAATGGGAGGTGATGGAGAAAAAGAAGAATTTAAGAGGTAGAAAGGAGAGAATTCTGGAGGACCTGTCGTGGAGGGAGAGGAGGGTTAGATGGAGGTTGGGAGAGATAGCAAAAATGGAGGAGGCGAAGGGAAGAAGAGTTTGGGTAAGAAGAGGGAGAATAAGAATAGGGGACCAATGGTGGAGGTGGGAGGACGAAGGAGAGGTATTGAGAGATGAAAGAGGTGAGATAAGAGGAGAAATACAGGGGAAAGGAAGATAAGTGGAGAAGAGAATGGGGGGATAACGGGGGAGGAGAAGAGAGGGGAGATCGGTAGGGAAGAATGGAGGGTGGCATTCTGGAATGTAGCGGGGTTGAGGAATAAGGACAGAGATTTTTGGAAGGGGTTGGAAAATGGGATGTAATTGTGTTGTCGGAGACATGGGTGGAGGAGAAGGGATGGGATAGGATAAAAGGAAAATTACCAAAAGGATATAAATGGGGGACACAAATAGTAAAAAGGAGAAGTAGGAAGGGGAGAGTAATGGGAGGAATGGCTATGGGGATAAGAAAAGAAGTAATGGAGAAAGGACAGGAAATAAAATCAGAAAGGGAGGGAATAATTGAAGGAAGACTGAGAGTGGGGGGGAAATGGAAAATAATAGGAGTAGGTTTAGATTGGGGAATGAGATAGGGCAGAGTAATTATTGGGAAGAGGAAGATGATGAGAAAAGGATGTGTAGGTTATGTGAAGAGGAGACGGAGACTTGGGAACACGTATGGGAGGGGTGTAGAGTGTGGAGGACTGGGGGGGAAAGCTGGCAGGAAATGGCAGGGTGGATATTGGGGGGAGGAGGGGAGGGAGAATGGTGGATGAGAGAGATGGAGAAAGAAAGAGAAGTAGGAAAAGATAGAGGAGGGAGAAGAGAGGAAGAGGAAGAGAGAGAGTGAGAGTGAGAGTGAGAGAGAGAGAGAGAGAGAGAAGGAGAGAGGAAGAGAGGATAGAGGGAGGGACGACGGAGTTGGGAAGTTGAAGGAAAAAGCAAGAGGAAGCGGAAGTCGAGGGCGTGTGTATGTGTGTAAAGGAGGGAGGGGGAGCGAAGAGATTCGCGATTCCTCAAATAGTTAATAAGTATAGGTTAAGTTTTAGGATAAAAGTAGTTTTAAGAGTTTTTGTAACAGATTGTAACCCTGAGGGGAACAATAAAGATATTATTATAAAACTCACCCTGTATATATATATGTGTATATACATATACAGGGTGTCGCAGACTACCCGTATCAGCCGAATATCTCAAAAACTGAGCGCGGCAGACAAAAATATTTCAGACAAAAGTTGTAAGGTTTCAAATAACGCATTACATGGCGATATCGGTATGCCCTTGAAGAGTGTTGTCAAGGTCACGTAAAGGTCACCTTGAATTCTGTAAGTGGAAATCCCCATTTTTTATTGCATATTCTTGTAGCTTACCTCGAGAGCTTTCCAAAACACTGTAATAAAATATTTTTCTCTTAAGTACTTTTTGAATTATGAGGCTTGAAATCATTTCTTAATTTTACATAAACCATAAAATATCTAGCAAGATATTCATTTTTCGATTATCTTACCTTAATACTTTTATGTACAAAATAATGAGAGGAATCGATTGGTGTAAAGAAGACACATAGTTGTTTTTGAGAAAAAATATGTAATTTGCAATTAAGAATTACATATTTTTTCTCAAAAACAACTATGTGTCTTCTTGACACCAATCGATTCCTCTCATTATTTTGTACATAAAAGTATGGCAGATTATTCGCCAACCGAAATAGTAGACATGATAATTATTTTCAGTAATACTGGTGGTAATGCAAGAGAGGCAACTCGCCAGTATCGTGACCAGTATCCGGGTCGGCGTCATCCCGATCATAAAGTAATATTGCGTGCTGTACATAGAGCACGAGCTGGACAGATGCAAAGACAACGATCAAAAAAACACTTGGATAATGATGACGTGATAAATGTTACGGTGCTTGGAATGGTGGAAATAGATCCGTATATCAGCCAACGACAGATTAATCGTGAAGTAAACATATCAGAAAAAACAGTTCGACGTATTTTGAAAGCAAATTCCTACCATCCGTACCACATATCATTTCATCAAGCACTTTTTGACAATGATAAAAGACTTCGTATTAGGTTTTGCAAATGGGCACAGGAGCAAATAGCACTCGATCCCACATTCTTTAACCGTGTCATGTTTAGTGATGAGGCCACTTTCCAGAATACGGGAGAATTAAACCGGCACAATTGCCATTATTATTTGCAAACAAATCCGCATTGGGTTCGTCATGTTGATAATCAACATCGCTGGAAGGTAAATGTATGGTGTGGCATCCTAGACGGTCACATTGTGGGACCATACTTCTTTGAAGGCAATGTTAACGGAACTGAGTATTTGAATTTTTTACAAAATCAATTGCCAGAAATGTTGGAAGATATTAATCTTAACATAGTCCAGAATATGTGGATACAGTAGGATGGTGCGGGTGTACATAACGCACGCATTGTAACTAATTTCTTAAATGACAGGTATGCACAACGCTGGATTGTACGAAATAGTTCCGTGGCCTGGCCTCCCAGGTCACCTGACCTAACATGTCCTGATTTCTACCTATGGGGCTACCTCAAAAATACTGTTTATAAAACAGTATCCACGACGCCTGAAGATCTAAAACATCGCATAAGAACAGCATGCAGAAACATTTCAACTGAAGTATTAAGAAAAACAATAGCAACATTTAGAAGGCGGATTCAGTTGTGTATCGATGAAAATAGAGGCACATTCGAACAGTTATTAAAAAGAAATAATAATGTGAATCTGAAGCATTCACTTACTTACCTCTCTCCCCCCCCTCACACACAGACAGACAGACAGACAGAACAGACAGACAGAGAGCAGAGAGGGTTTGGAGTCGCTAAATACTGTGGGAGTGACGAATCACGGGGTCCTTATCTCTGACTGTGCGCAACACACACACACACACGCGCACACAAGTGAGAGGCAAGGGGACTCACTTTAATCAAGCACCCCGAAGAGATGTAAATCCGACCGTGCGACCTCCACGCGGTACATCTTGGGTAATACTAACGCCGGCGGTACTTAAATTTTGAAGACCCATCATTCAGAAAGATATCAACCAAAAAGGGTTTGTGACCAGTATTTTGAAAACGTCTTGACGCCAGCTACAAGAATATGCAATAAAAAATTAGGGTTCCCATTTAAAAAAATTAAGGTCACCTTGATCTGACCTTAATGGCGCCGTCCAAGGTCAAATCAGTGATATCATCTTATGTCCCCCCTCCGAACCATACAACTTTTGTATGAAACATTTTTCTGCATCTCTCTTTCTCTAGTTTTCCAGATATCCACCTGGGGCGATTAAAATGCCCCATCCTGTATATATATATATATATATATATATATATATATATATATACAGGGTGTTAGAAAAGTCTGGAAACAGTCAAATATCTCGAAAACGAAACGTTTCTGAGAGAAATGTTTCCAACCAAAGTTGTAGGGTTTTAAAAGTTCTATTCAATGATCATATCCATTTGACCTTGAGTGGAGGGGCGAGGTCAAGGTCAACATGATTTTTTTAAATGGAACACCCCATTTTTTTATCACACAGTGTTAAAGATGACAGCGAGGCGTTTCCAAAACACTACTTGATGACCTATTTTTGTTGAGAATTGTCTGAGTTATGAGCTTTAGAATTTACGGTGCCGCCAGCATTAGTATTATCCAGGATGTACCGCGTGGAGGTTGCATGTTCGGACTTTACACCCCTGTGTGTGTGTCAGCAGAGATAAGGACCCCGCGGATCGTCACTCCCACAGTATTTAATGACTCCAAACCCTCTCTACTGTGTGTGTGTGTGTGTGTGCGCGCGCGCGCGCGTGCGTGTGTATGTAGACGAGTTTTTACTGAATTAAGTGTTCAAATTGTCTTCCGTCTGCTGCTTGACAATGACCTAATCGTAGATAAAATTCATTTAAAACGTTTCGTCTCATTTCTGGTAAAATAAGATTTACTTGGTGCAGTATGCGTTCCCTAAAGTCTGCCAAGTTAGCAGGTTTCGTTGCGTACACATTGTTTTTAACATACCCCCATAAAAAGTAGTCCAATGGAGAAAGATCTGGTGATCTAGAGGGCCACTCTATTTCTCCACGTCTTCCTATCCATCGGTTTGGGAAAGTATCAGTTAAAAATTGACGCACTACTACTGCATAGTGTGGCGGTGCACCATCTTGTTGAAACCAAATATTTTGTATATTTCCGTCAAACAAATTGTCAATAGCAGGAACTATTTGATTTCGCAATAAATCTAGATAAGTGTTCGCATTTAAATTTCCTTCGATAAAGAAGGGCCCGATAATACCACGTTCGCAAAAACCCGCCCACACGTTCAGTTTTTGGGGATACTGTGTGTGGAGATCACGCATCCAGTGAGGGTCTCGTCACTCCAATAGCGGCAATTCTGACGATTTACCGTTCCATTTAATTCGAAAGAAGCTTTATCGGAAAAAATGATATTATCAAGAAAAGTGTTATCATTATCGCATCGACGCATCATTTCATTGCAAAACTCATTTCTTCTATCGAAATCACATTCCGCTAGCTCCTGAGTAAATTTTATTTTAAAAGGATACCATTTTTCTTTCATTATAATTTTATGAATGGAAAATGTACTAACTTCAGTCGCTGCTAGAGTCTTCGCTACCTTCCTTATCGAAGAATGAGGATTTTCTACAAATGATTGCATCACATCCAAACTTTTATCGAAATGTGTCGCTGATTTTGGTCTACCACTCCGCGGGCAGTCCTTGACAGATCCCGTTTCTTCGAATCGTCTGACAGTTTTTTGAACTGTAGACTTTGAAATTGGTTCACGATCTGCATAAGTATCGTTAAACAAAGTCACTACTTGTTCGAAGGATCTAACGCGGTCACCATATCCTCGCATCATCAATATTGTAATTCTTTCCCTTTCAGTCAATACCATTTTGGCGACTACCGAAGGTAATTTCTTACTTTGCAAAAGGAATTACTTTGACTTGATATACTACGAACAAGTAATTTGTTACTTGTAGTATCCCCAAAAAAACATGTCGACGGGTTTATGGTTATTGGACCCTTCTTTATCGAAGAAAATTTATTAGATGCTAGATATTAGATGCAGATCGTATTCGTCATACAAGTTTATCGAAGGAAATTTAAATGCGAACACTTATCTAAATTTATTGCGAAATCAAATAGTTCTTGCTATTGACAATTTGTTTGATGAAAATATACAAAATATTTGGTTTCAACAAGAAATGGTGCACCGCCACACTATGCAGTAGTAGTGCGTCAATTTTTAACTGATACTTTCCCAAACCGATGGATAGGAAGACGTGGAGAAATAGAGTGGCCCTCTAGATCACCAGATTTTTCTCCATTGGACTACTTTTTATGGGGGTATGTTAAAAACAATGTGTACGCAACGAAACCTACTAACTTGGCAGACCTTAGGAAACGCATACTGCACCAAGTAAATCTTATCTCACCAGAAATGAGACGAAACATTTTAAATGAATTTTATCTACGATTAGGTCATTGTCAAGCAGCAGACGGAAGACAATTTGAACACTTAATTCAGTAAAAACTCGTCTACATACACACGCACGCGCGCGCGCGCGCACACACACACACACACATACAGCAGAAAGGATTTGGAGTCATTAAATACTGCGGGAGTGACGATCCGCGGGGTCCTTATCTCTGCTGACACACACACACACAGAGGTGTAAAGTCCGACCATGCAACCTCCACGCGGTACATCCTGGATAATACTAATGCTGGCGGCACCGTAAATTCTAAAGCTCATAACTCAGACAATTCTCAACAAAAATAGATCATCAAGTAGTGTTTTAGAAATGTCTCGCTATCATCTTTAACACTGTGTGATAAAAAATGGGGTATTCCATTTAAAAAAATCATGTTGGCCTTGACCTCGCCTTGATCCTTCCACTCAAGGTCAAACGGATATGATCATTAAATAGAACTTTTAAAACCCTATAACTTTGGTTGGAAACATTTTTCTCAGAAACGTTTTGTTTTCGAAATATTTGACCGTTTCCAGACTTTTCTAATACCCTGTATATAAATTTTTACAGTTCCACATCAATTTTTACAGTTGTAACATAGAAGCTTGCTCATATTATATTGGTTTGGGGGAATAATTAAGGAATATAATAAATCTGTGTAATTAAGAGTTTATTTTATAAAGTAATCTCTCTTTTTATAATTTGCTTTTTTTAAATTATAATATATTAATGTGAGTGGATGTGTGTGTGTGTGTGCACTCTGTAAAAAAAATAAATGTAGTTTCAATAATATTTTTTATAATAAACGTAGTTACAATAATATATATATTTTTTAAATATAGATATGCAATATAATTTTTCATAGAAATAAGTTATGTTAATAAAATAAAATATATTAATAGTATTAATGTGTGTGGATGTGTGTGAATGTGTGTGTGTGTGCATGTCATGAGGCTGGAGGCAGCACCATCTTTCTCTTTCCCTGAAAAAAATAATAATATTTAATATAATATTGAATAAAAACATTTCATATAAATACATAAAAATAAGTAAAACAGATTCTTACACATTCTAGGTGGTAGCGGCGCATATCCGGATGGAATTGCGTATCCCGGCGCTGCTGTGTATCCCGATGCTGCTGTGTACCCCGGCGCTGCATAGCCCGGCGCTGTGTATCCCGGCGCCATGTAGTTCGGTACCAAGTACCCCGGTGCAGATGCCGGTACATAATACGGCGTGATATAAGCCGGCATATAAGCCGGTGGTGCTGGCAGTGCTGGCGGCACTGTATAGGTCGGTGGTGTCGGCATCATATGACATACAGGTGCGTACGCACGACCGGCATGTCTCTTCCGCCGCTCCTTATTGACGGCCCTTACCGCTTCGTTGATGCGCTGAAATATTTAAAAAATTACATTTTATATATTTTACACGTACGCAAACACACGCGCATAAAAAATTTTTGAACTTACCTTATTTAATCGATTTTTCACTAATATACGTAGGGAGACGTCGTGCGGAGAAACATGCCGGTCGTGCGTACGCACCGTCGGTGTCTCGATCCGTGTCGCTGCCTCGATCCGTGCCGGTGCCTCGATCCGTGCCGGTGTCTCGGTCCGAGCTGGTGCGTCGATCGTTTTTTTATTGATCGATTCCATCTGAGGCGGTGGCAGCGTACGGCTGCCTGCTGCACGATCACTTTTTTCTAAAAAATGTAAAAATAATACAATTATAAAAATATATTAAAAAATTCAAATAAAACTGAGTGTACTTAAAATAAAGTGCATATACATACTCATTATCAGTACTTCTGATTCTTTAGGCGCCGGCGCACGACGTGCATGATATGTACCTTCACTCTTTGCTAAACAATACATAAAACAATTTATAAAAATCTATCGAAAACATTCAAATAAAATAAATTGGCAATGAGTCAAAACGTTGTAAATAAGGCATACATACATACTAATAATACAATCAATGATAGCGTACGTTTTCGGCCTTTTCTTTGAAATCGCCGTTGATCTCTGACTCGCCGCAACAATCGATTTTTTTCTTCTTCTAAATTGTTAAATTTTTGAAGTTTTATTTGTTCAATGTGATCTCTTTATAGCTTTATATGATTGCACCCATTAGATCTGAATTTTAATTCATCAAAAAATTGTGAATAATTTAATTTATATACAGGGTGGCCCATTTTAATACATCCAGTCGAATATCTCGAAAAGCAAGCACGGGAGAGAAAAATGTTTCAGACAAAAGTTGTTTGGTTTTGAGGGAGCCATAAGATGGTATCATTGGTTTGACCTTGAAGAGTCATTTGAAGGTCACGTGAAGGTCACTTCAATTTTTTTAAATGGAACACCCTATATATTTTTGCACATTCTTGTAGCTTATCTCGAGAGCTTTCCAAAACACTATAATTAAGTACCTTTTCGTTAAGTATTTTTTAAGTTATGAGGCTTGAAATAATTTCTTAATTTTACATAAACCGTAAAATATCTAATAAAATATTCGTTTCTCGAATATCTTACCTTAATACTTTTATGTACAAAATAATGAGAGGAATCAATTGGTGTAAAGAAAAAATATAGTTGTTTTCAAGAGAAAATATGGAATTGTTAATTGCAAATTACATATTTTTTCTTCAAAACAACTATGTGTTTTCTTTACACCAATTGATTCCTCTCATTATTTTGTACGTAAAAGTATTAAGGTAAGATAATCGAAAAATGAATATTTTTCAAGATATTTTACGGTTTATATAAAATTAAGAAATTATTTCAAGCCTCATAACTCAAAAAGTACTTAACGAAAAGGTACTTAATTATAGTGTTTTGGAAAGCTCTCGAGGTCAGCTACAAGAATATGTAATAAAAAATAGGAGGTGCCATTTAAAAAAATTGAGGTGACCTTCACGTGACCTTCAAATGACTCTTCAAGGTCAAACAATGGTACCATCTTATGGCGCTCTTGAAACCAAACAACTTTTGTCTGAAACATTTTTCTCTCCTGGGCTTGGTTTTCGAGATATTCGACTGGATGGATTAAAATGGGCCACCCTGTATAATGTGTACACAAAAGATTTCATGATTTTTATTGTTATTTCGATAAATAATTTTCATTTCATCGTGCGGATATCATCCATATATTTTTTTCAATTTAACTGGATTTCTTTTCCGTTCTATTCGGCTTCACAACAATAATAGAGAAATCTCAGTTAAATCAGATCATCATATATTTTCTCAGGAACGGTCGCTTCTTCACGTGCTTTACGCAACCATTATGTTTTTATCGAAGCACGTGAACAAGCAACCGTTTCTAAGTAAATGTGTGATGATCTGATTCAATTGGAATGTATTATTATTGCAAATAAATATAGGACGAAAAAGACTCAGTTATAGCAAATAAAAATATATTGTGTGTGATGACAGCAATAGAATTACAAACGAAATTACTAATTGAAACAATAAAAATCATGAAATCTACACATATTATACATAGAAGTCATTAAAATTTTTTCACGAAAAAGTAAAATTTAAATTAACATAATTATATTATGCGAGACATGTAAAGCTATAGAGAGATTCTACATTACTGAACAGATAAAAATTCAAAAATTTAACGAGTTAGAAGAAAAAAAGAATAGACGGCGAGTCGGAGATCAAACGACGATGATTTCAAAGAAAAGATCAAAATGTACGCCATCATTGATAATATATTCCGCTTTACGATCATTATCGATTCTCACTTTATTTCAATAAATTGTTGTGCCGCGTGCGGCACGAGATGTGGGATGTTGCCGGATAACCAATCAAGGCCTCAGGACCGTTTGAATTTCAGTTTTTTATTATTATAATTACTGTCCTTTTTACAAATATATTCATTTATTTTATTCTAATCGGTTTCTTTTAAGCCTTTTCTTCTTAGTATCATCTTTCCTTATATCGCCTCGTTTTTAGATTTCGAGTGTTAACAAACTTCTTCAGCGTTTGATGCGCAGAATAGCGGTTAGCCCCAGATTCGCATTCTTTATTGATTGATTTTTAATTAACGACTGTCCGCCGCGGACTCGCGGTGGACGGTTTTTAACACCTCGTTTTTAGGGGTTTTTTGAAGGGGTTCGCCTAGCGACATGACCATATATGGTCATGGAAGATTTTCGTGGCGGTCAAGTCCAAGTGCAAGCGAAGGAGGTTTAAAGTCGAATCCCTTCGTTGGCATTTTCGCGTTCCGGCGAACTCGTGCGTGGGTCGCTGAAATAGCGGTTTTACGCGGTTCGCGTTCCATCGCATTTTAATTGTATAAAATTTATTAACGGTAAAATAAAATAAAGTTATAGTCTTTCGGACTATAACATCTCTCCCCCGTTGGAAAAGAAAAACGGAGGTTCTAAACGGAGTTTTTCTATCTCCTAAATTTACATATATCTATCCCTGTTTTAAATACAATGTTTCCCGTTTACAATGTTTATTATAATCGTTTCTTATTTCTAAGTTAAAATTTATTTATTCTAGAATCGTGTGCTCTTACTTCTTTTTAATATTGGTCTAAGCATTCCGTATGGTTTGTCAGTTTCGTCTATTACTGTGACAGTCGGTCGTTTAGATTTCTTTTTCTTATATTGGACAATTATCCATATTATTAGTATTATAATAATTATAGTGGTTATTCCACTGGAAGCCATTGGATAAATGAATTCCTTTTGTTTAAAGAAATTATTTTCGTTGTTATTTAAATCTTTATTTATTTCTTCTAATTTGTTACTTAGTTCTTTTAATTCTAGAGGATTATTTATTACGTCTTTGAATTTTCGTTCGTCATTTGATTCGTCAATGTTTCGGGAAATTGTTATATTGAATTCTGGTAAAAATGTTTCTATATTCGTTCTATATGTAATTGTTTCTGTTTGTATTGTCATGTCTGCAGTTGTCAGTTTACAATTGTCGTTTAAAATAATTCGACCTGATTTTGTGAGTATCCTTTTATACTCAGGATGGTTATCGCAATTTATTACAATTTGCTGCTCGGATGCAGTCGAATATAGCCAAGAGTGTGGCTGATGTAACGTAATCCATATAGTGCGGTTCGTTATCGTATAGTCTATGTTCCACTGTTCGCGGTAATCTTGTGCTCGTATATATTAGGTGCGCAACTAAGTTCCCGCTGTTTGTCAATAGATTGCGCCACCAATAAGTGTTGGTCGATTTCGACATATCCAAAACGTCATGAACCAAGCTTAGACATATGGTAAACAAACCGTTTTGACACAGTAGTGATTTTGTTTTGGCGTCATATACTTTTGGTTGTGTGAAAATGTCTGATTTTGTGCTAAATAATCGTCATTTGCGGGAAGTGTTGATTTTCTTCTTTCATTCGAAGAAAACGGCGGCTGAAGCGCATCGAGAGCTCCACAAAGTTTACAGAGATGCTGCTCTAAGTGAAACAACGTGCCGTGATTGGTTCCGTCGCTTCAAAGACGGTGATTTCGATGTTGACGACCGTCCGCGTGAAGGAAGGCCAAAAACGTTCGAAGACGCTGAATTGGAGGCATTGCTCGATGAGGATCCATGCCAAACGCAACAAGAGCTTTCATCAGCATTAGGAGTTACCCGCCAAGCCATTTCCAAGCGATTGCATGCGTTGGGAATGATTCAAAAGCAAGGAACTTGGGTTCCTTATGATTTGAAGCCAAGGGACATTGAGCGTCGTTTTTTCGCCTGTGAACAACTGCTCCAGCGGCAAAAAAGGAAGGGTTTTTTTCATCGCATCGTGACGAGTGATGAAAAATGGATTCATTACAGCAACCCAAAGAAAAGAAAGTCATGGGGACTGCCCGGTCATGCTTCTACGTCGTCGGCTCGGCCGAATATTCACGCTGCGAAGGTTATGCTGTGTATTTGGTGGGACCAGGTCGGTGTTATTTATTATGAGCTGTTGAAACCGAACGAAACCATCACTGGGGAACGGTATCGACTTCAATTGATGCGATTGAGCCGAGCACTGCGCGAAAAACGGCCACAATACGAGCAGAGGCACGAAAAAGTGATTCTACAGCATGACAACGCTCGGCCTCACGTTGCCAAACCCGTTAAAACCTACCTGGAAACGCTCAAATGGGAAGTCCTACCCCACCCGCCATATTCCCCAGATATTGCGCCGTCCGATTATTACTTGTTCCGTTCGATGGCACATGGTCTGGCTGATCAGCAGTTCCGCTCATATGAAGACATCAAAAAATGGCTTGATTCGTGGATAGCCTCAAGAGATGAACACTTTTACCGTAACGGTATTCGAGCTCTGCCAGAAAGATGGGGAAAAAGTTGTAGCTAGCGATGGGTAATACTTTGAATGATTCATTTGTAACCATTTTTTCACAATAAAGTTGCATTTTCATAAAAAAAACAGCGAGAACTTAGTTGCGCACCTAATACATTTTAATTTCGCACGGTGTATTTCTGTTTACATGATATATTGGTTGACTTTTTTCGCATAAGTATTGATTATTATTATTTATACAATCATTTAGGTTTTGTTTCGTTAGGATTACATATATACGCATATCTTTATTTATTGCAATTAATGTATTATCTACTTTCGTGTACGCAAATTTATTTACATGATTATACGTCGGTAACGATATTACATTCAAAATATCATACATTGGTTGCGCGACTATTGGAAATTTTAGTATTGTGTATATAGTTGTTTTGTCGCAGTACGCGCTTACTTTCATATAATTTTCTATTGTTAACCATTCGTCGTATTTTATTTCGAACGGAAAATACGATCCTCGTGGTAACTGTAAGACAGCTTCTTTCAAATGGGAAATTATTTCATTTATTGATGTTAATAGTGGATGGATTACATCTTTACGTATGTATGTGAGGTATTCTAAAATGTCTTTCGCGTCTCTGATTAAATCTGTTATCATTGCTATAATTACAGTGAAATGTTCATCTATTTCTTCTCGCGTCGTATATTCTCTAATATAATGATTTATTAATTTACCATTGTAATCTAATATGTTTTCTAATTTATTTAAATGAATTATAGTAGTGTTTAGGACTTTCATTTGATTTTTTGCGACGTGTTTTAGTGTTTGCTGATTATTTTGTAATAGTTGAATTTGTTCGTTTATTAGTTTTCTATCATTCGCGTCCAAATAACGTCTCAGTTATTGAGCCTATTCCATCTATCAGACCTCTGCGTCTGTCTGATGATGTTTTATACAGATTATTTATTAATTTTATTATTTTAGCTAGTGTATTGGAATCATTGTTGATAATGTTTTTTAAATTTTCGCACGTTCATTTAATGTTATTTTCGGATTTTATGTTTTTACACATTTCGTTCGTTTGTTGCACATATTTATTTACTTACCAGGTTCTATCATTTAGTTCAGTTATATCTAATTTGATGACTAATTTCTAGGTTTTCTTGATTTGATGTAGATATCCGATTTTCTCGTAGTAGATTCCTGGGTTGTGCTTGAATTCTTCAATTTCAAACGGAAGACGGGTTTCGTCTTGCTTGGTGAGAACGGGGTTGATCCCTAGTGTTAGTGTTCTGTGATTATATATATTAAGTATTATATTATGCACTCTGCGAGTGATATTTATTCGTTTCTTGCTAGTTTTATCAGTGTGGGATTGGTTTTAATTTTTCTCGACTAGCTTTGCTATACTTTATATTCTTTTGCGAGCTTCAGTCTCTCGCTGTCCGTTCAATAAGTAACATTCGTTGTTTATAATTGTTGAAATGTCAAGTACGAGTTATCCCGCCTCGTCGGAGGAGATGATCGACGATAGGGGTGATGTTTTGTGTGGCCCGCCTCTGCCGCGCGACCGTTTTGAGCGGGCTTGTCTGCGCGTCTATTCGAACAGCCCGTTATCCTTGCGGGTTGTTTTAAATGTTAATATGGGTGAGCGCGTTGTGCATGAAGTGGTGCCCTACCAGAGGGATACCCTGCATTGGTTCTGGGATATTTTCCGAGCGCAGGAGGCCCAGGAATTCGTTGCCTTACGGGGACATCGTCGCTTTCAGTGACTTTTGATGCTTGGCGGGGGCGGCTATCATCTGCCTGTGGTGCCTTTTCCTAGGCTGCGGGAGAGGATGCCTCCTATCGGTCGTGGTCGTGGTTGCTCGCCTGGGTAAGTGCATTTTATTTTATATTTAATATTCTATAAATAGCTTTAATTTGTTCACGTGCATGCGTATCGTTTTTCTTCCTCTTTTTATTGTATAATTAACATTGGAGTTTTTCTCTAGAACTGTATATGGTCCTGTCCATAGTGATTCTAGTTTCTTTGATCTTCCACGTCGTAGTGTTTCGTCATATACTAATACTTTGTCTCCTACTTTAAATTGTGTTTCCTTTCTGCTTTTGTCGTATTGTTTTTTAGCCTTAAATTTTTCCTCTTTTATGTGTTCTTTCGCGAGTTGGTTTGTCGCTCTTAATCTTTCTTTTAATTCCTGTGCGTAATCATCGTAATTATACGTCGGTTTAGGCGGTTTTGTCAATGCTGTCGGAATTTCGGCTTGATGTCCGTACACCAATTCGAAGGGTGTATATCTTGTAGCGGTATGCGGTGTTGTATTATATGTTAACATCGCGAACGGTATCCGTTCATCCCAGTCCGTTTGATCTTCGTTTATATAATGTCGTAGATACTCGGCTAATGTGCGATGCGATCGTTCTAACGCGCCGTTGCTTTCCGAGTGATACGCGGTTGTTTGAATTTTGTTTATTTTTAATAATTTACAAGTATTTTTAAATATTTCGCTCATAAAATTAGTTCCTCGATCCGTTAGAATTTTTTCCGGTATTCCGTGTTCAAATATTATTTTTATAACAAATTCCTTACTAATTGTATTCGCTTCTTGATTCGGAATCGGTATTGCCTTGCTAAATTTAGTTAGATTATCTTGGAAAGTTAATAAATATTTATTTCCATTAGTAGTAATCGTTAACGGTCTGACAATGTCTAATGCGCATTTTTCAAATGGTTTATTAGGCATATCCGTAATTATTAACGGTATTTTATTTTTTCGCGATAATTTATTTTTTTGACAAGATTCACATCTTGCAATATATCGTTCGACGTCTTTTGTTAAGTCTTTCCTATTATGCTGAAGTCGGATTCTTCTTATTGTCCGTTCTATTCCTTGATGCCCTCCTATAGGTGCATCATGATATTCGGAGAGTATTTGCTTTTTCTCCTCTTCTGTATATGTTTTTGCTTGTTCGTTGCTTGCTTCGTTTTCTTCTTCTTCTTCTTCTTCTATTATTAGGACTTCATGATTATTATTTTCATTTGAGGGTCCCGGTATCGCGTTGCGACTTAATGCGTCGGCGTTCGCGTTTGCTCGTCCGGCCTTATGTATAATTTCATAGTCGTATTCTTCTAGTTTTAATCTCCATCGGATTAGTCTTGATCCGGGGTCGTTTACGTTAAACAACCATATTAGAGGTTACGTTAAACAACCATATTAGAGGTGATCGGTCACAATTTTAAATTTCGTTCCATATACGTATGGTCTAAAATGTTTTACGGCCCATACAATTGCTAATAACTCTTTTTCAGTATTATAATTTTGCTCCGCCTTTGTTAATATTCTGCTGGCGTAAGCAATCGGTCGGTCGTTGCCTATCTTTCCTTGTGATAGTACTGCTCCGATCGCATAGTCGGAGGCATCGGTGGTCACTATAAATTCTTGCGTGAAGTCAGGGTACTTCAACACTGGTGCAGTCATTAATTTTTCCTTTAGTAGTTCAAATGCTGCTTGCTGTTCCGTTGTTCATTCGAACTTCTCCGATTTTTTCGTTAATTTTGTTAACGGTTTAGCTATTTTTGAAAAGTTCTCAATAAATTTCCTGTAATATCCTGCGAGTCCTATGAAAGATTGGATATCCTTTATCTTTTTCGGCGTTGAAAATTCTTTTATCGCAGTTAATTTTGACGGGTCTGGCGATCTTCCGTTTTCTGAAATAATATGCCCTAAATAAATTACTTCCTTGCGTAGAAATTCGCATTTATCCGGCTGCAATTTTAAATTAGTTTTTCGCAATCTTTGTAGTACTTCCTTTAGACGTTTATTATGATCTTCTAAGCTCGATCCGTATATTACGATGTCGTCGAGATAGACCGGGCATCTAAGTCCTTGTATTCCTGTTAAGACCGAATTCATCAGTCGTTGAAATGTTGCTGGCGCATTTTTTAATCCGAACGGCATTCGATTGAATTCGTAATGTCCGTAGGGAGTTGAGAACTTCTCCGATTTTTTAATCCGAACGGCATTCGATTGAATTCGTAATGTCCGTAGGGAGTTGAGAAAGCTGTTTTATTTTTATCCCTCTCAGCCATTAGGATTTGGTGATATCCTGATGCTAAATCTAATGTGGTGAAATATTTCGCATTTCCCAGCTGATCTAGAATATCGGTTATATTAGGCAATGGAAATGAATCACCTATTGTTAATTCATTTAGCTTCCGAAAATCTATTACTACTCGGAGCTTCGGTTTTCCAGATGCGTCTGTTTTTTTCGGCACTACTAATAACGGTGCGTTCCATTGACTTGTGCTAGTTCGAATAATTTCGTCTTTTAGCATTTCTTGAATTTGTCTATTTACCTCTGTCTTATGTTTCTCGGGTAAACGATACGGCTTCACGTTCACCGGCGCTGTGTCGGCACGCGTGTTTATGTCATGCTCTACCGTCGCGGTGCATGTCAGTGGTTCTCCTTCTAAATGGAATGTATCGCTGAATTCTTCGCAGATTTTTAAGAGTGTCTGCCCCTCTTCCTTATTTAAGTGTTGAGTTCGCAGTAGTTGTCAAATGCGCTGGACTCGCGGAGTGTTGGTTTTAATCTTCGTCCTTGATTTTATTGTATTTATTT
This sequence comes from Camponotus vicinus, assembly GCF_025532165.1. Taxonomy (NCBI): domain Eukaryota; kingdom Metazoa; phylum Arthropoda; class Insecta; order Hymenoptera; family Formicidae; genus Camponotus; species Camponotus vicinus. Next base: position 17,830,850 of record NW_028141978.1, on the reverse strand, counting down.
CGGTTGTGCTAATTTTGTCTTCCATGTCCTCTAATGTGACGAGGGGGGTTGCTAATTCGATGGTTTCATCGGTCGTATTTATTACGCTCACGGGACATGAAAAATTTTTTGGTTCTACTAGACAGCTTCCAATATAAACTCCTAGTGTGGTTTCTTCTGTTCGGACTATCCCTATCCGATTTCGATTAGTCGCAGCTTTTATTATTGTCTCGCTACACGGATTTAAAATCATTTTGTTGCAAGGATGGAGTTTTAATGTGCTGTCTTTTATTTTTATTTCGTTAGTTTCGTAATCGCATTTAGCTGTTTGTTTTTTAAGGAAGTCTAATCCTAGAACTCCTTCGTGTTCTATGGCGGTATCATCTCTTATTACGTAAAATGCATGTTTGATTTTGTGTTTATTAATTTTTATCGTAGCGTACATTTTGCCTAATGTATATATTTTACGTCCGCTTATTCCTATAAGTGCTATCTTCTTCTCGTATATTAATGTGTCGTCCTTTAAATGTTTTAATTTTATTAAGGAAATTGTTGATCCGGAATCGTATAACATGTTTATTTTTTCTCCTTGGCGATTAAAAATCACTCGATGAAAGAAACACGCGCGGAAACGTTACTACACGACGCGACGACGCGACAATGCGACGATAATTATTCGGCGACTGCAAGCAAAGCTGCCAGATCTCCGCAAGCAACATGCAACGCGCAGTGGGGGGGGTAACGGAGATGTGAGCGTAAGCGTACGTGTGAGCTCGACGCTTCGGCTAGCTTCAGATAGAAGAAGAGGACAGAATACAGTTTTCTGTCTCCTTCTTACCAAGCAGGCAACGAAAGCGACGGAGGACGCGCGACGCTGCTCGCTCCTCAATATCTCGATACATGCTCGATATGTTTCTCTGTTACAGCTTTTCTTTATGTTTTATATTTTTGTTACAACTGTATGGTAAATATGTATAAATATATATATATATATATATATATATATATATAAACGTATAATATATTTAAAAAAAAAATATATATATATATATATATATGTTAGGAATATAATATTTATATATACATATTTATACATATTTACCACACAGTTGTAACAAAAATATAAAACATAAAGAAAAGCTGTAACAGAGAAACATATCGAGCATATATCGATATATATATATATATATACATATATATATATATATCGATATATGCTCGATATGTTTCTCTCTTACAGCTTTTCTTTATGTTATATATGTATACACACACATACACGTTTTGCGATATATTTAATATTATTAATTTTTTTATATATCTAAAATAATAAAAAAATAAAAATATAAGTGGCGACTTTCCACACCACCCATGAGGTATCACCAATGGCGCGTTAGGTTTTTCATGAGGACCTTCGCCTGAAGCCCTATCATACCACATTGCATTATTTCGTTATATTTTAAGTATGGTGTCTGTTATACAGACAAGTTATTTTTTATATTCTAGTTTTTTCAAGTATGGTGTCTGTTAGACAGACGCACGCACGCACGCACGCACGCACGCACGCATGCACGCACGCACGCACGCCCGCCCGCCCGCCCGCCCGCACGCACGCACGCACGCACGCACAAAAATAATGTAATTTGCAATTAGCAATTCCATATTTTTTCTTCAAAACAACTATGTGTTTTCTTTACACCAATTGATTCCTCTCATTATTTTGTACATAAAAGTATTAAGGTAAGATAATCGAAAAATGAATATTTTACAAGATATTTTACGGTTTATGTAAAATTAAGAAATTATTTCAAGCTTCATAACTCAAAAAGTACTTAACGAGAAGGTACTTAATTATAGTGTTTTGGAAAGCTCTCGAGATAAGCTACAAGAGTGTGCAAAAATATATAGGGTATTCCATTTAAAAAAATTGAAGTGACCTTCACGTGACCTTCAAATGACTCTTCAGTGTCAAACCAATGATACCATCTTATGGCCCCCTCGAAACCATAAAACTTTTGTCTGAAACATTTTTCTCTAAAATGCTTTGTTTCCGAAATAATTGCGTGCGTTAATTAAAATGGCTCACCCTGTATACGTGATTACAAAGGATATTGTATTTTATCTGGTTAAATGTAAGACAATAAAAATGCGATGTAACACTTAGTAAATAATTTATAACAAGCACGCAACAATAAAAAACAAAAAACCCTATATTTGTCACTTTCATTATAAAAATATACCTTTATATAATAATATACAAATATATATATATTCATATCCATTTATACTGCGACGCTTTTTATTTTTAATTTTTCAATCCTCCTCGGGTGTTGGAGGGGAGGATGTAAAAGGGGGAGCGAAAACGCCGTCAAAAACACAAGGCGGATAGAGATACTCGCGCTCAAAGGAACTAAGATGGAGGGTGTTCTCGCGCGAGCCACGGCGAAGCGAAGGCCGTCTCGAAATCTCGAAGTTGGGCGCCAGATACGGTCTTTCACGTATCAAATCGCAAAATCGTCAGAATAACGCGAAAAACATTAGCCTGTTTCGCCACGGGCCGACTAGCTCGCCTAACGGTAGAGGGGCAGGGTCCGTTGAAAAGGTTATTGAATTATTTTATGCGAGGCGGTCGGTGATTACGAAAATTGACGAACACAACGGGATTTAGCGCTCACGACAAACGAACACTCAAATAAATTACGCGAATTTAATAGAAAAGATAATGTAACAAATTTATTTAAATAAATGAAATATAATAGAAGAGAATATAAAGTAAAAGAAATAACGAGTTCCAGAAAGAAATAATAATAATGACCTAAATTAGCGAGACTGAATTATCAAAATATAACTGCGGTTAACATAATTTCGAAGATTTGAAATAGCGGAACGTACCACAGAAAATTCTTCGACAACGGTGATAACAATAACAATACGAAGTCGAGACCATAGGAAAGCTGTGATATTTATCGTCCTCTGGGCCCGTTTTTATGGCCGGACTTTGCGAAACCGAACGGCGTTTCGAGATCGTAACGGAAATTTCGACAATCTCATTAACGACTCAATTTTACCGATCTTTATGCATTATTCTTTCGCTCGCTCATTTAGTCGACAGCAATAGGTTCGAAAAGAGGCTTAACATTTGAGCGAGAACAATCCAGCAATCTGCGAAGACGAGAAATTGTCGCTCGCGACGAGCGCGTCCGATTCGATCAATATTCGATAGCCGTCGGACGCCGCTTCACTTCTCTTCGGCGTAACGCTTTTTATCTATGCGAAACCTTCGAATTTCGACACTTTCTTAATTCGCTGAAATTTATTATACACCGCGACACACTCACACGTACGACAAATACCTCGCGATAAACGCAATTCATACAAGTACCGAGTGCGACGAAGACAGCACTACATTTGCCACGTCGCGATACGCACACGGTCACACGCTCACATACACGCTAATTACTAACGAAAATTGCCCGAAGATCGATTGCGGGGACGTCTTACGCGGCTTCGACAACTCTTTTCGACAGCACGGATAGCGAACGCATTTCCCGCGATTTACCGCGCACGTGGTCGATATACGAGAGCCGGTCACTACGCGTTTTACGGCACCCCGAATCCCGGAGAGAGACGAACGGTTCCTTATCAGCTACGGCCGACGTTACGATCGTTCTTGATGCCTCGGTCGCTTGTCTCCGGCCGCCCGAAATACACGAAAATCGCGAGCTCGGTACAATGCCCGAGCGACAACGAGACACGAAAATGGCGACGGCGACAGAACGGCCGGTCCGCGGACGAAATCGCGTACGTGGCTTACAATTTAGCGATGGGCAACCTCACCGATACTTTCTCCCGTAGCCAGGGGATGATTCTCGGCTCGTCCTCTCGACTGGATCTCGACAACGAAGCACAAAACGACAACGACAATTTTTGGCGACTATCTGCTGAGAGCGCCCGCACCAGAATGATTCCCTGGATCTCGCGATCCAGGGTCGATAGCGGCGTCAATCCTGCGCGCAGGAGTGCGCGGATTCGTGGCCAATAGCGCCGCGACACGCGAGGTATTACTGCGCCCCGCGACAACGCCGTATCGGGGGCCGTAACGGCCCCGATAATTTAAAATTCCGAATCTCGGCGACCCTGCTATCCGTGGTCTTCCGGAGGCAGGTCTATCGTCCTCCGTCCTCGGAGGGTGGCGCCGATCCGGTCCGGTTATCTCGGTTCAAGACAGCTGGTTCTTCGCCGCTTTTCCATCTTTAATTGAAGGGGGCAAAATCCACCCACGAATCTGCGCTGTCCTGTTCCTCCGGCGCCTTCTCCGTTCTCAAGTCGGAGGTAGGAAATGTCGTATCGGCTGTCGTAACATGGATTCCTCTTGGGCCTTTTCCGGTTTCCTTCCGGCGGGTTGCCCGACGTCAAGAAAAGGATACAAACAAAAAATAATTAATAATAGCGCGAAATATACTAATGGCTCGTCTCTCCGGAGATTTCGATACGGCTCTCGCAATCTTTTTCTGGCGCGACCGCTCGGCTCGCGCCCCGTCAAGATTTCCGGGGTGGATGGACGCGCGTCGGGACGGCAACGTCACAATACATAAGCATATCTGTTTTTATATGGACAAAATTGATATATAAGTTTGTATAACTAGATATAATCAGTTTTGTCTAATTATATATGAAAAATTTTTTACCGGGTAAACAGTCAAAAAAAGAAGGTACGTTATTATATATAACTTGTATAAATCTAATCTTTTATTTTAACTTATAAAACTATTGTGTGTTAACTTGTTATTGTTAGTAATATTAAAGTTTACTGATGCATTTTTTTATATTTTGTAGATACATACATTTGGAGCAAAAAGGAAACGTTATTATTAAGTTTATATAAAGAAAATGAAGCAATGTTTACATCCGGGAAAACTAAACAGCATTCATGTTGGGAATATATAGCAAAGAAAATGACAGAATAAGATTATAATATTTCTGGCAAAAAATGTTACACAAAATTTCAAACCCTAAAAAGGACTTACAAGCAAATTAAAAATCATAATAATAAATCTGAAAACTCGAGAAAAACGTGGGAATTCCTTGATGTATATTAATTTATATTCTGTTTTTGTTAATATTATTTTTATGTACATAAAAATTTTTATGTATATTCATTATAATTTATACTCTTACAGGAAATGAATGATTTATTTGGCACAAAACTATGGATTCAGCCAGTAGCAATAGCTGGGTCTAATATAATTGATGAATTGGAAGAACCATCAAGTCATCAAGCTACAAAAGGAAAGATACAGAAAGGTACATGCCACAAGGTTTGATTGCCACATATATAACAGTTACATACTTCACATTACACACCCACATATTATTTCAAAACTTTTGGTTTAATTAAGATAAATATTTCTATTTACAGAGAATAAGCATGCCTCTTCCTATAAACAAAGAGTCTTAGATTATACGAAAAGTCGTGCTGAACAGAGAGACAAACAGCATAAAGAAAAGATGGATTTATTATTCGAAAGGCCAAACTGGGACATCTGGTACACAGATGGCTCGGGGGCGGAAGGACGATTTGGAGCTGGAGTCTACGGCTCAAGGACTAACCACAGGGAATCTTATTCCCTAGGGGAGCTGGCCACGGTTTTCCAAGCTGAGGTTCTAGCAATCCTTGAGTGCGCAAACACTTTAACCTTAGTTAAAGCCACCAATAGAAATATACTCATCTGCTCCGATAGTATGGCAGCCATTAACGCTGTAGCCAAGACCGCCACTGAGTCCTCGGTGGTTTGGGACTGCATGCTAGCGCTCAACAGACTAGGCGAATCCAATAGGATCACTTTAGCCTGGGTTCCCGGTCATCAGGGAATTCGTGGCAATGAAGTGGCGGACGGCCTGGCAAAGCTAGGCACCCTCGAGGTCCCGGCTAGACAAGTCGTCCCCTCTATCATAGGTAAAAGAGTCTCTGAAACGGGAACATCTGGTTTCGTGGGCCCAGGTTCAGGGCTGCCGTCAAGCCAAGTTATTGCTGAACCGACCCCTTTCTAAAAGGACGGATGAACTCCTAACTATGAGCAGAAAAAAGCTCAATATCTCCATTGGCCTGCTCACGGGCCATATGGCTCTCAGGGCCCACTTATTCAATCTCGGCCTGGCCGAGCGGAAAGACTGCCGGCTATGCGGCGAAGAAAAAGAGGACAGCATTCACATTCTGTGTTACTGCCCCGCACTTGCTCTTAGGAGATACACACTCTGGGGTCACATGTTCGTTGAACCCAGTGCATTACAAAACGTGAGGGTGGGCGATCTACATAACCTTCTTGTAAGGGCCAAATTGGATCGCCACTTATAACCTCAGACAATCACGGGGTTACAGAAGATCTTTTAGATCTAGGTGACATCAGGGACTGATCTAGCCCCACCCGTTTTTATTACTACTACTACTGCTGCTACTACTGCTGCTACTACTGCTGCTACTACTGCTGCTACTACTGCTGCTACTACTGCTGCTGCTACTGCTGCTGCTACTGCTGCTGCTACTGCTGCTGCTACTGCTGCTGCTACTGCTGCTACTACTGCTGCTACTACTGCTGCTACTACTGCTGCTACTACTGCTGCTACTACTGCTGCTACTACTACTACTACTACTTTCATATAATTATTGCTTTATATAATTGGTTAATTGATAAATAATTACACTTATGTAAAGATTTATTGTGAGAGAGTTTATTTTACTCGTAACATGATATGTAGAAAGAATTAAGTTACATTTAATGTTAATATCAAAAACAAATTTAAGCCACACTCTTGCACCTATACGTACTGAGCTTATTACAAATATTCTATACTTGTTTAATATTTTATGTAAAAATTATATAAAGCAGTAATTATATGGAAACCAAAGTTTTCATATAATTACTGCTTTATATAATTGGTAAATTAAATGATAAGTAACTACACTTATGTGAGAATTTATTTATTGTAAAAGAGAGTTTATTTTAATTTGTAACATGATATTTCGTATATATGTAGAAGTATTAGTTACATGAACATTTTGGTTTATTGATAAATGAACAAAGATTTGTTATATTTGTTATAAATGTTTATTTATATGTTAAACGTTTATTTACATGTGATGTGATATAATATCATACATTTTGTTACCTTACATAATAATTATAATAAAAATGAAACAATAAATAATTATTATTGGCTTAATATATACACAATTGCATTCCTTTTTTAAAGTCCACCTTGTACATCTTGTTCATTCTCATTATGTTGTACAACATCAAATTCATTTATGTCTTCCTCTATAATTATAGGAATATCTATAAAGTCTTCATTTAAAATGCAAATGTTATGAAGTACATAACATGCTATAATGTATCTTGGTATCAAGTCTATTCGTCTCATATGTAATTTATCGAGTAAGCTACGAAAACATCCTTTCAATAATCCAATTGCTCTTTCCACCATTACGCGAGCAGAACATAAATAATTGTTAAAAATTATTTCAGCTTCTGTTAAGTGACCATTATTTTTAAACGGTACCATGACATATTTTTGTAAAGCGTATACAGCATCACCTATTATGTGACTATCTGCAGGAAAATAATTGTCTGTGCACATTTTTTGGACACCACTCAATCTAAAAACACGCATATCATGAACCGATCCTGGTTATCCTGCATAACAATGGATAAATTTTAATGTTGAATCACATATTACCTATAACAAAAGAACAAAATAGAAAAATATTTAAATATGTGTTAATTAATTATCAATAACTTTTATTACATTACTTCATATAATTTATTAGACTGCATATTCTAATTTAGATAACATTATTAGTTTTACTTATTTGCAATTGTACTGAGTGATAACCTTTCTGATTAATATAGCTTTCATCATGTTCATTGGGTTTAGTTATTTTTATATGCGTCCCATCTATAGCACCTATAACTTTGGGGAACCCTTGATCTGAATGTTAGTCCAAGTATATTGAGCTTTCTCTTCATTTGGCCACTTAATATATTGTGGTGCTAAACAGTAAAGAGCTGCACAAACTCTTCTAATAGCACGCCAAGCACTTGCTCGTCCAACGTTAAATCGATCGCAAACTGATCTATAAATAGAGTAATTGTATTAAATATATATATATATATATATATATATATATATATATATATACACAATTGTATTAAATATATATATATATATATATATATATATATACAATTATCATTTAAAATCCATCTACTCAATGTAAATTTTGCTATTTTATGTATATGAATTACCTATAAGAATCTGGTGTTGACATGGTCCATATTGCAATCAACAATTGATTTTCTGCAGAAATTGTTCTTCGACCAAATCTTTCTGATTGTTTTTCCAATCTTGGTTTAATAAGATTTAATAACAAATAAAAAACTGCACGCGACATCCTGCAATTAAAAAATAATTGTTTTTAAAAGTGTTACGTCCGATGGACGTCGTGATTCTTTTCTTTCTTTGAAGCTATACAAAAACTATACGATAACCATGTGCGCGGGTAACTCTCGGCGATATCCAAATCAAGGAAACGAAAAATAATAAATGAGTCTAGACTACGCGGACAGCATGTTATTATAAATAGAAAATTTCCACTAAAATAAAGAACTATAATAAAATCGAACTAGCATATGTTTACAGTTGGGACGTCCGTTAGAACCATTGGAACTTTAGTAACAAAGCGATCCTTCTTAAGAATCGCACCAACTATAAACATATGTATATTTAACCCTTGCAGCGGATATCTGAGATCGAGAGACTCGAAGCAAAAATATACAAGAAAAACTAGAGCTAAGGATGGTCAGTCGTTGGAACTTAGAAATTTTAAACAAATCGGAACCAGAACCGCAATAAAATTTTTATAGCGCTCCACACGTGGAGCTATGAAAACAGAAACCCTTCAGGGCTGCAGAATCTTAAGCGAGTAATCAAAAGGGGAAACTAAACAATTCGCCTGGCCACCCTTAAGCGCTAGCCGAAACGCGAAAAGACTCTCGCAAGCCATAAAATCTGTCCGCTAAGCTCCCACTCTCTGCTGGATAGAGCCAAATTTTGGAACCAAAGAGCCAGCCTATTACAATCTTAGAACCGCCTTTCCCTCCAAAATCAGCCTTCTTGTTCTTAAGAAGGGGGCAACTGAAATTATCTCATTCGCCCAAAAGGGATTCCCACTATCCAGAAAAGAAGAGGAGCAATGACTTTAAAACTCGAGCGCAAGACGCGAGACACAGTCTTTCCGTACTCAAAATTTTCCGGCAACTGCCAGTACTTTCTCCGCAGTTTGTGCGTCGCGAGTTAAATTAACCGATCAAAAAACGCGAAGTGCATGAAGTGAACGGAGTCCAACATCAACTGAGGCACCTGTTCTCCAGCATTGGGGCCACCCAACTCTTCGACCGCGACTAGAGACCCGTCTTGGTTAAATCGTTTTTTTGTATATATATATCAACGCTCTCAATAAGTAGTAAGTCTAAATCCTCTCTCAATCCTTATTTCTCCTTCCCATTCGATTGAGAAACGATCTTTAGGTAATTAAAGAGTTTGAGTTACAGATCTATAAGGTAATAAGAGTTTAATCAATAATACTCTCGATCAGTTAAAATTCCATAGTAACCATCAATAGTAATTTATCGTTAACGGTTCAATTCCCCTCTCCATATAACTCCTATTTATTCGTTCTGGATTTCAGAATTGGAATTCGCGAATATTCCTCTTATTTATTCGTTCTGGATTTCAGCATTGGAATTCGCGAATGAATCGCTCGAGATTCTTATCCATTCGTTCTGGATTTCAGAATTGGAATTCACGAATATTCCTCTCATTTATTCGTCCTGGATTTCAGCATTGGAATTCGCGAATAAATCACTCGAGATTCTTATCCATTCGTTCTGGATTTCAGAATTGGAATTCACGAATATTCTTTTTACCTATTCGTTCTGGATTTCAGAATTGGAATTCACGAATATTTCTATTACTTATGCGTTCTGGATTTCAGAATTGGAATTCGCGAATACTTTCCCACTCTCCAAAGATTCTTTAAACCAATCTATCCCATTAGTTTCCTTTAAATTTTTTTTTTCTTTTCTCTCTTTCTTTTCTTTCTCAATATATATGTATATATATATATATATATATATATGTACATAATTATTTGTTCAAATTGTGACCGGATATATTTCAAAAGAAAAGATTGAACGATAAATAAACCTTAAAGATCGTTTCTTGATAGAGACCTAATATATCTGACCAATCATCTGTCTTCATTAATAATTACCGTATCTAAATCGCGTATCTTCAATCTTGTTAGTGTCGCCTCGCAATTCGCGGTCAAGCATAAAGCGTTGGCGGAATCGCCGGAACAGACGGTTAAGAGAGGGGTTGGCTCAACCTATCTCATAGTCCATTATCGCCCATCCAACAAATCATTCAACCATCGGTATAGGCATTAATAACTCGTCAAAAGACTCTAACACACACCAACCTAACCAACTCCCCTCAGTCCTTGCACCGAATTATTCTCCTATCTCCTCCCCGGGACATTCCTCGACTTCCCCCGGCACACCTGTTCCGGGCCCCGCGCCGTCAATTGCGTCAGCCAGATCTCCTACCCCGACTCCACCGGAACTTTCTCCTTCACCAGCTACTCCCTCTACCCTCGCTTTTGAACCCTCTCCTTTGTCTTCTCCCGCACCCTCCTTGGAATCTCCCTCTCCTTCCTCCATACCTGTTATCATCCTTGATTCAGACCCTCCTTCCCCTTCCACCCCCTCAGAGTCTTCAGAATTCGGCGAGGCTCTGGGAAGATTTCGCGAGAGATCTTCCCGACCTTAAAGAAGATTTCCACGACTCCGACTTCCCTGCCGATTCCCCGTCGGAACATCCTCACCATAACGAAACACCTGAACCTCCCCATCCTGATTCTCTAAATTATTTCTTATCTCAGTTCCCCTTCTTCGATCTCCCCATACCTGAAGAAACATTCTGCGTGGGCCCAGCCCCAGTTCGCCACCAAGACCTATTTAATCTCATAACCACCGCCCCTCCCAATTCCGTCATCCCCTGGTACCTCCCGGGTTATCAACTCCCCTTAGCTGTCCCTATCCAAGCCCTCTGGAGAAGGTTTCCCCCTTCCACAGCTAGGATTGAAGAACTCTGACCCTTCGCTTTTCCCCCTCACCCAATAAATTTGTGCATAATTCCCCACTTCCTGCAACCTACACACGCATATCCGCAAGCGACGAACTCTATACTTCCTTTAATGAGTAAACGTTATTCACATTTTTATTACACATTCACTTTTATTTTGTTTTAAACCTTGTATTATATTAATTATATGTATATTGTATTAACCAGTCAGAATTTAACTCTTAATGTAAATTCTTCCCTGTATATTCTGACTGATGACCTCCGAACGATTGTAACACCCGCGAGAACATATACATTCACACACAAATACCCACTCACGCATAGCTATAACTGTTAAGATGTATTTTTCTTTCTTTATTTTTGCATAATATATGTATTTTTTCACGTGATGTGTAATTTAATTGTTTAACCCGTTCACTTCCATAAATCCTAAGATCGCACTAGGTCCCATCCCGCGTAACAAAGATTAAATTCCTTTACCAAAAAGGGATCACCGAACGAATAGGCTTAAGAACTCAGCGTTAAAGAGACCTTCGGTCGCTGACCTGTGTCCGGCCCTTCACATTCGTTCGGCCCGATCCACGCACACACGTCCGAATAAAGTGTGTCACGGGGTAAGTAAGTTACGTTCTTCCACGGTCCATCCGTTCCAGGACCTGGACGTAACAAAAGAAAATCTCCTCTTTCACAATTATAAGTTTGCAGCAGTATAAATAATACAAAAATTTTAAAAAACATTAAAATATCTTAAGCTTAAAAAGCAAACAAAATATTATATTAGTATTCACATTACCTAAAGTGACTTTTAAATTCAGCATTAGAATATTCATGAACAATATCTAAATAATTTTATACGGGCGGTCGTATATTTTGGGTGGCAGGATATATTAAACTTAATAATTCCTCTTATCGTCATCACTTTCACTGCTTTCACATAATGCTTCTATGACCGTGAAGCACATTAACATTTTCATATCTTTATTCATTTAAATAATTATTTTTAATTAGCGGTATTGCGCGGAAAAAGGTTAGGTGCTGTTTGCAGTGTACTGCAGTGTACTGCAAGTTGTTCCCAAATACAACGTCACAATTCTGCTGGCAGTATCAAATCAATTTCGGAACAGCTACGACAGTGTACTGTTATAACGTCATTTTAGTAGCACTGCCAATAAAAAAAGAACACAGCCTTAATCGTTTCAATAATCACATGTAACTGCATATAATCAATTAATATAATCGAACTTTCAGTTTGGCGCGAATGTTACAGAATAGGAATAAACGCAGCATTTTTATGCGCTTGCGCGAGTATGTAGGAATAAACCTACGCAACACTTTTACACGCATGCGCGGATATGTTAATTATGCATTCATTATTATGATTGCGTTTCGAAATTTATTGCTACTATTAAAAGTCTCTAACGTATATAATGTATTATACATTTTCAGCACTGATTTTCGTTGCTTTAATCATAAAATTATGTAACAAATATTTTAAAATTAATTTTGTAATTTTTATTTTATTATGGGTGCGATCAAAGTGTCATTGCAAATGCTGAGAAGCGTTTCGAGTGCGGTCAATCGAGCGTTGCAAAGCATTCTAGCAATAGGTATGACGTCATGAATACGTCATACATTTTCGCTTCCAGCTCGCTTTTAATGCTGCTGCTGAAGAGGTAGTGTAGCTGAAGCGTTTACGATTCAAATATACAAGCGCGGGAAAGTTACAGTGTCAAAATGTCAAAATGTACTCAAATGTTGAATGTCGAATACTAGTAACATTCAATTTGAACATTAGCATTAACGTTGAATTTTACACAAACACATTTGTGTGAGAATTTAAGTGTTACGTCCGATGGACGTCGTGATTCTTTTCTTTCTTTGAAGCTATACAAAAACTATACGATAACCATGTGCGCGGGTAACTCTCGGCGATATCCAAATCAAGGAAACGAAAAATAATAAATGAGTCTAGACGCGGACAGCATGTTATTATAAATAGAAAATTTCCACTAAAATAAAGAACTGTAATAAAATCGAACTCGCATATGTTTACAGTTGGGACGTCCGTTAGAACCATTGGAACTTTAGTAACAAAGCGATCCTTCTTAAGAATCGCACCAACTATAAACATATGTATATCTAACCCTTGCAGCGGATATCTGAGATCAAGAGACTCGAAGCAAAAATATACAAGAAAAACTAGAGCTAAAGATGGTCAGTCGTTGGAACTTAGAAATTTTAAACAAATCGGAACCAGAACCGCAATAAAATTTTTATAGCGCTCCACACGTGGAGCTATGAAAACAGAAACCCTTCAGGGCTGCAGAATCTTAAGCGAGTAATCAAAAGGGAAAACTAAACAATTCGCCTGGCCACCCTTAAGCGCTAGCCGAAACGCGAAAAGACTCTCGCAAGTCATAAAATCTGTCCGCTAAGCTCCCACTCTCTGCTGGATAGAGCCAAATTTTGGAACCAAAGGGGCAGCCTATTACAATCTTAGAACCGCCTTTCCCTCCAAAATCAGCCTCCTTGTTCTTAAGAAGGGGGCAACTGAAATTATCTCATTCGCCCAAAAGGGATTCCCACTATCCAGAAAAGAGGAGGAGCAATGACTTTAAAAACTCGAGCGCAAGACGCGAGACTCAGTCTTCCCGTACTCAAAAATTCCCCTGCAGCTGCCAGTACTTTTTCCGCAGTTTGAGGGTCTGAGTCTTAGCTTTCGCGAGTTAAATTAACCGAAAAAAAAAACGCGAAGTGCACGAAGTGAACGGAGTCCAACATCAACCAGGTCACCTGTTCTCCAGCATTGGGGCCTCTCCGACCGCGACTAGAGATTCGCTTTGGCTAAATCGTTATATATATATATATATATATATCAACGCTCTCAATAAGTAGTAAGTCTAAATCCTCTCTCAGTCCTTATTTCTCCTTCCCATTCGATTGAGAAACGATCTTTAGGTAATTAAAGAGTTTGAGTTACAGATCTTTAAGGTAATAAGAGTTTAATCAATAATACTCCCGATCAGTTAAAATTCCATAGTAACCATCGATAGTAATCTATTGTTAACGTTCAATTCCCCTCTCTCGTGTTAACCAACTGTCATTGGGAATGATCCTTGACCGATTTTTTTTCTCTAATCTATAGAAAATAAATTTCGACAATATAATAATCGTTTAATTACTTCTTGTCTCTTTCCTCTTGCTAATCATCTTCCTCATCTCTCTCTGTTCGTCTAGAATCTCCTCAAGGCGATTCACGAACGATTTCTCGTTCGTCTAGAATCTCCACAAGGCGGTTCACGAACGATCTCCCTATTCGTCTAGAATCTTCTCAAGGCGGTTCACGAACGATTTCTCGTTCGTCTAGAATCTCCACCAGGCGGTTCACGAACGATCTCCCTGTTCGTCTAGAATCTTCACAAGGCGGTTCACGAACGATTTCTCGTTCGTCTAGAATCTCCACAAGGCGGTTCACGAACGATCTCCCTGTTCGTCTAGAATTTCCACAAGGCGGTTCACGAACGATTTCTAATCCGGCTCACATCTCCGAAGACGACTCCCTATCGAACACTCCTAAATTTGAAACTTTTCTTAAAACCCATTTGGAATTTACGTTACCTCCTTTCAATTTTTGTTCTCCTCTCTTAACTATCCCTTCACTTATATTTCTTTATCATCAGTGTAACCCACAATTAAGAACTCTTTAAATTTAAGGATATAAACGGGCTACTATCCCGTCTAAGATTCAAATATCTTTTCCCAATGACAACGGTAATATAGTTAACGGTAATTAGTTAGCAACACCTCTTGACGATATTTCAATCTCCCTCATTTACCGTTGAATTATTATTAGTGCCGGGGCACGGTAAACGCAGAGCGCAGAGTTGCGGCGCAGGAATCGTTGGAATAGGGCTCTCAAAAAGAAATTGGCCAAGAGAACCACACCCCTTGTTGCGATCCAAACCCCGAATAATAGTATAGAAACAGAAAACTTAACGGACTCCCCATCTACCCTACACAACAATAGTAATAATATTACCAATCATAATAATAATAGTAATAATAGTAACAATATTAGCGATATTAGCAATAATAGCGACAATAGTTATAATAGTAATAATAGTTTACGAAATCTCGACTTACTCGGCACTCCCTCACCTCCTAACTACTCTCCAGTCTCCTCTCCCGAACCCCCTCGTTCCCCCTCACCTCCTGTCCGGGATCGTACCCCTCCCGTACCTGTCATCACCCTTGATTCAGACCCTCCTTCCCCTTCCACCTCCTCAGAGTTTTCTGAATTCGGCGAGGCTCTGGAAGATTTTGCGAGAGATCTTCCCGACCTTGAAGAGGATCCCCACGACTTCGACTCCCTTCCCGATTCCCCGTCGGAACATCCTCACCATAACGAAACACCTGAACCTCCTCATCCTGATTCTATAAATTATTTCTTATCTCAGTTCCCCTTCTTCGATCTCCCCATACCTGAAGGGACATTCTGCGTGGGCCCAGGCCGAGTTAACCACCAAGACCTACTTAATCTCATAACCACCGTCCCTTCCAATTCCGTCATCCCCTGGTACCTCCCGAGTTACCAACTCCCTTTAGCTGTCCCTATCCAAGCCCTCTGGAGGAGTTTCCCCCTTCCACAGCTAGGATTGAAGAACTCTGACCCTTCTCTTTTCCCATCACCCAATAAATTTGTACATAATCCCCCACTTCCTGTAACCTACACACACTTATCCGCAAGCGACGAACTCTATACTTCCTTTAACGAGTAAGCGTTATTCATTTTTTTTTTATTACACATTCACTTTTTATTTTATTTTATTTCTTACATTATATTAATTATATGTATATTGTATTAACCAGTCAGAATTTAATTCTTAACGTAAATTCTTCCCTGTATATTCTGACTGATGACCTCCGAACGATTGTAACACCCGCGAGAATATATACACACACACACAGATACCTACTCACCCATAGCTACAACTGCTAAGATGTATTTTTCTTTCTTTATTTTTGCATAATATATGTACTTTTAATTTAATGTATAATTTAATTATTTAACCCGTTCTCTTCCCTAAATCCCGAGATCGCACTAGGTCCCATCCCGCGTAACAAGGATTAAATTCCTTTATCGAAAAGGGACCACCGAACGAATAGGCTTAAAAACGCAGCGTTATAGAGACCTTCGGTCGCTGACCTGTGTCAGGCCCTTCACATTCGTTCGACCCGATCCATACACACGCCCGAATAAAGTGTGTCACGGGGTAAGTAAGTTGCGACCTTCCATACGGCCCATCCATTCCAGGGTCTGGGCGTAACATACTGATCAAATTTGGGGGCTCGTCCGGGATTGAAATGTGCGATCTTGGAAACCGGAATGAGTGACGGGACTCGAAGTACTAAAGTTAATAAAGACGAAGTAGAAGATCTTTATAAAACAGCATTAGAGCGATATAGTAAACTGAAAAATACTCGATCTATTTCTACTCCCTTACACACATCTACCCCTAAATCGACATCTAAACAAGTCCAATTTACTGAGGAAAATTCTTCCAATTTAACTGAAAATACCTTAATTGCCGATTCGCCTGAGCCGTCTTCCAACGATTCCGAATCTACCGCTGCAAACGCTAGTATAAGTAAAATAATTGATAGTAATAATCTTGCAAATTATCTTGAAAACCCTATAATCATGGCGCAACAAAATCCTTTCGCCACACTGAAATATGCGGTTGACGCTGTCCCCTTCTTCGATGGCAGCAACATTCCGCTTAACTATTTTATTGAGGGCTGCGAAGAAGCAAAATCGATGCTTCCTAAGGAAGCCGAACCGCAGTTTACTAAAATTTTAAGAACTCGAATAGTAGGCGAAGCACGCAGAACAATTCAAGATCAAGACTTTGATAAGGTATCGCAATTAACTGCCTATTTGAAAAGAATTTATGGGCCTGTAAAAACCGTCTACCAACTACAAGGGGAATTAGGTTGCATTTACCAGAAAAATGAAGAGGACGTAGTTACTTACGCTAACCGTGTCAAAATCCTAGGGAAACAGATATTAGAGGCTTATAGAGAACCCGGAAATACACTGCCTGATCAAACCACCAAGACATCTCTAGAAAAGGATATGTGTAAATGCTTTATAAGGGGACTTAAGCCTGAAATCGAACAAAGAATCGCGAGGGATTTAGATGTACAAGAAACGGTCGCCGATGCTTTAAGGATAGAAAGAGAACTGCGGATAATGACAGACCTGCGACAGGGACAGAGCAGCGATTCAAACAAAACAAAAATATTACTCACTAATCGGTTGCGGGAAACATGCCAGATCTGTTTCAAAGAAGGGCATGTAGCAAATAATTGTCGAAAACTCTCAATTTTCACTACAAAATCACCATAAATCCGATCTAGGCACCGAAATATTAATATGTCAGATTTGTAAGAAGCGAGGGCACGGTGCTGACAAATGCCGGTTTCGCGATCCTCAAGCTCGACAAAATGTAATACAGGAAAAAGCCGTCACCTGTCAGTTATGCTCAAAACCAGGACATAATGCAAAAACCTGTCGACAAAATACTAATAGTCAACCTAATAAAACTCCTGTAATCTGTCAGTGGTGTGATAAGCCCGGGCATTCCGCCAATAATTGCTGGAAGAAACAGAACGAGCAGCGGAACTTCGAGAATAAACCAAGAATTATCTGTCAAACTTGCGATAAATTCGGGTACACCTCTAAAGAATATCATTCTAAAACTAATCAACAAACGACACCTAAGGACGATTTATTCTGTCGATATTGCAAGGACCGAGGTCATCTTCTCGATGATTGCCAATTGCGCATCGCGAGTAATAACCGTCGCAAAGAAAATAGTCAGGGAAACTACAAGGGCCCCTCGACGTCGGGTGTGCAGCAAGGGGCCGGGCCGATTTCACACCCGTCACAATCTCAAGGAGCCACGTAAGAAGCGGTGATGTGACTATACAGCCTGTAACAGTAAATCTCAATAAGCAAAGCCTAGTGCCTACTGTCCGGGTTAATGTTAAAGATATTCCGACTTCCATAACTCTTATGTTAGATACAGGATCTGGGCCAAATGTTATTAAAGAAAATCTTACACCTGAGGGAATTAATATCATTTAGTTTCAATATATCAGAAATATATTGAAACTAAATGGTATAAACAATGATCCTGTTTACACTCTCGATGAAATCGTATTAACTCTTTTTGAGCTACCGGTCATCTTTCATATTGTATCTAACGATTTCCCAATTCCGCAATCCGGAATATTAGGCAATGAATTTTTTAAATAAACTTTTACAAAATAGATTATGCGGAGGAATGCCTGATTGCATCTGGAATTAACATACCTTTCTTTACGCCGGAGATGATTGTGGTGGCTCCACGATCTGAGTCATTATTTTATGTAAGGATAAAAAATCCAGAAATAAAAGTAGGATATATACCCAGAATAAGGTTAACGCACGGAATCTATCTAGGGGACACCATTGTCGAAAATACATCTGGAAAAGCCTATTTAAACGTCATAAGCACTCTAGACGAAGAAACGGAAGTACAAGTTCCGATCTTGCACTTAAAACCATTAAATGAAGTGCTCGATGATCATGAATCCACTTTGGAAGACTTGAATGACTTGGAGGAAATAATATGTACAGAGGGAGAAATCAAACATAAAGAATCTCACCAAATGCCTGAAAGGTTCAACTACAAGGAAGAGGACGAAATTGAAGACGAAAATAAAGATAAAAATAGTCAAAATAATATTAGCATCAAAGAAACTCGAAATAAAAATAATAAGGAAATGCTAAATCAAGAAAAAAATAAAATTAAAAATAAAAACAAAATTAAAATCAGAATAAAAAAGGGAGAAGAAAAGGAAATTAGAAGTTACGTAGATGGAACGGAACCAGAAGATAAAGATAAAAACCACCAATCTTGCTATCGAAGAAATATCGGATGAAAATAACGAGGAAATATTAAACCAACGGAAAAACAGAAAAGAAATCAAAAATAAAAACAACTACGAAAAGAAAAATAAGGAATTAAATTCAAATTCCCTAGGAGAGGCAAATTACCAGACCTTTTCGGAGGAGACTAACTCTAGGACTTCGGAGGGAAATTTCCAAACCTCGACAGAAAATCCTAGCTCCGTCAATTGTGAGGGGGGGAAGTTACGAAACCTCGTTACACAATTCGACACCTTCTTATTTTAAAAAAGGGAGCAATTCTTCATCTCCCTTAGACATCGAATTCCCAGAGATTGAATTATTCTCAAAAAATAACGACAATGAATTGGAAATTTCTCTAAAAAATCTCTTTGAAGAAGTTCAAAAACAGATTAGGAAAAACAAAAAATTAAAACCTAAAGGTCTTCAAAGGAATAAACAATCTTCAAAAATTTCCACGTCCTTATTAAACAAATCTCAAGAGATCATAGATAAATTTATGCGAAAACGTAAATCAAAACATAAAGGAAATCGACAACCTGATATTGCAAACTCCAAGTGTCTAGTGGTCACTGAAGGAAAAATAAAGGATCGACTCGTCGAGATAATAGAATCACTACGATTAGAGCATCTAAATGGGACGGAGAGAGAAAGCATAATAAAGTTAATAAGAAACAGTCAAGATCGATTTCACGTTCCTGGAGAAAAATTGACTGCAACAAACGTATTACTACATCAAATTCCGACCACAAATGATCATCCAATAAATACTCGACAATATCGTTTCCCACAAATACACAAGGACGAAATAAATAGACAAGTAGAAGAATTACTAGAAGGAGGAATAGTAAAACATTCACAATCACCTTACAATACTTCTATATGGATTGTGCCAAAAAAGGAAGACTCTAAGGGTAATAAGCGATGAAGAATGGTTTTAGATTTTCGCGCTTTAAACGATAAAACTATAGGAGATGCATATCCTCTCCCGAATATCGTCGATATATTAGATCAACTGGGAGGAGCTCGTTATTTTTGAATATGCGATTTAGCATCCGGTTTTCATCAAATAAAAATGGATCCTGCAGATGGCCACAAAACTGCTTTTACAACGCCTTTTGGACATTATGAATTCGACCGAATGCCTTTCGGTCTTAAAAACGCTCCAGCGACCTTTCAACGCCTAATGGATTTAGTGTTGACTGGATTACAAGGTGAAGAATTATTTGTCTACATGGACGATATTGTTATTTATGCATCCTCGTTGGAAGAACACGAAAGAAAATATAATGCCTTAATTGAACGGCTTCGCAAGGCTAATCTAAAATTACAACCCGACAAATGTGAGTTTCTGAAATCTGAAGTAACATATCTGGGACATGTAATCGGGAGAGATGGAGTAAAACCGGATCCGAAAAAATTAGAAGCAGTGCAACACTTTCCAAGACCGAAAACACCAAAAAATATTAAACAATTTTTGGGACTTGCCGGATATTATAGAAGATTTATACCAAATTTTTCTAAATTAGCAAAACCATTAACACTATTATTAAAAAATGATGTTCGATTCGAGTGGACGACCACTCAAGAAGAGTCATTTGAAACCTTAAAACAGAAATTGTGCGAAGAACCAGTACTACAATATCCAGATTTCTCTAAACCATTTATTGACTACTGACGCTTCTGGGATAGCTGTAGGAGGAATCCTATCCCAAGGACAAGTAAACAAGGATAGACCAATAGCTTACGCTTCACTCTGACCGACAACGAATTAAAATACGATACCTACGAAAAGGAAGCACTTGCAATAGTATATTGCGTTAAGCATTTCCGACCATACCTGTACGGAAGAAAATTCACCTTAGTCACAGATCATAAACCATTAATGTGGTTTAAACACGCTCAAGATGCAAATATGCGGATATTAAGATGGAGATTAAAATTGGCCGAATACGATTATGAAGTAGTATACAAGGCAGGAAAAACTAATGTAAATGCAGATGCATTATCCAGGAATCCCGCAAATATTGAAGAACTTGATTGCAAGATTATAAGAAATAAAAAACTTTTAAACCCTGATAACCCCGAAGATGCACAAGTAATATCTGAAATGTTAGAAGAACTTGAAGAAGATGAGGGAGAAGAAGAAAGCGACTATTTTCATTTACATCTTTCCGACAGCGAAGATAATGAAGAAATAATAACGGAAGACAATCCTGACTCCCTTCCATTTACCTTAGAAGAATTAAATGAACCGATTGAAGCACAGCTAACAGAGAAAGCATTAATACATGATCCTCCTAAACAGAACAGAATATTAACAAGAAGTCAGACAGCTAAATTAAAAAACGATACCGAAAAAATTAATGAACAAAATGATCCTCCTGATAAAATTTATAAAACAATAAATGAATTAAACATAGAGGAAGAAGAGAAGGAAAAAGAGGAAAGGGAAAAGGAAGAAGATACAGAAGAAGATGACATAAATAAAAACCTAAAATCCAGGAAAACAAAACCCTTTATAATCAGAGATAAATTCTTAAGGAGTAATATTGTCGACTCACGCGAATTACTATTTTTATGAAGAGATAACATTGCATATTTTGTTGATACTGAGGGAAATCCTTTGGATTCTGGATCTAAAAAATTATTTGAGCGAAACGAATTACCACATCTAAATTCTCTAGTCTTGAGTAAAGCTACCGCCATAAAATATAAGAACTATTACCACGTAGCACTGCCTATCAGCGAGGGACAACGAGAAGGCCCTACAGTAGCTCTCAATCAAATCATTACAGTGTTAAACGATTTACGAAATCTACTTGAAACATTGAAATTAGAAACACTTAGCATAGCAAAAACCGATTACGTTAATAATGTCCCATGGGATAATATTAAAATACAGCTTCCATTGATACTCCTTGACGTACCCACCAGAATAATAATATGTAATGGATTAATTAAATATCCTCCTAAAGATTTACGCCCTGTTATAATCGGCGAGATGCACTGTCCGCCAACAGGGGGACATCGTGGCGTTACTAAAACATATCATAGAATAAAACATAATTATTACTGGGAAAATTTAAAATCCGATATTCAAAAATATATACAACAATGTCTACAATGCCAATTAAAGAAATTAGTCCGAATAAAAACTAAGCAACCTATGATAATCACCGACACTCCAGGGTCTGCTTTCGATAAAGTAGCAATGGATATCGTCGGTCCTTTACCAAAAACTGAGAGAGGCAACGAATATATACTGACGTTACAAGATCAATTAACAAAATTCTGCATGGGAATACCATTGCCAGACCAGACATCTGAAACAATTGCAAAAGTATTCGTAGACCGTTTTATTTGCGTACTTGGATCTCCCAAAGCCATATTAACCAAAATTTTATTGATATTAACCAAAATTTTATTGAGACCAAGGCAGAAATTTTATTAGCGACCTAATGAAAAAATTAGCCAAAGTATTTAAAATCCGTAAATTCCGTACTACCGCCTTCCATCTGCAATCAAACGGATCTTTGGAGAGGTCACATCACGCGCTAGGAGAATATCTTAAACAATATGCTAACGAACAAAAGCAATGGGACCGATGGATAGGACTTGCAATGTTTAATTATAACACAAGCGTGCATGAAGCTACAAAACACACTCCATATGAGTTAGTATTTGGAAAAATAGCAAGAGTCCCTTCAAGTGAGCTTCCAGCACCCGAGGATAGATTAGCGAATTACGATGAATATCTGATAAACCTTGTAACGCAACTACACACCATTCAAGGGAATGCCAGAGAAAACGTGATCGACGCCAAGCATAGATCAAAGAAATATTATGACAGAAAGATCAACCCTCAAACCTTTAAACCTGGAGATCAAGTATTTTTACTAAAAGGGCCGAAACCGGGAAAATTCGGCGATCATTACACAGGCCCTCATGAAGTTTTAGAAATACTGAATAAAAATAATGTGAGAATAAGAATAAAAAAGAACAGCCGAATAGTACATCCGAATCGGTTGCGAATTTCTTATATTAAACCCACTAATAAACCATCAAGCCATCAAAAGGAATAATAATAATAAATATAAACTTAAATAATAATAATAATAATACTAATAATAATAATAAATATAGTAATAAAATCAACCATACTAACAATAGTAACATTAATAAAACTCTTACGGGGAAAGGAAAATGCACGTATACACATAATATTCCTGTTATTATTAGGTAGCAATTAAATAATAAATATAATAATTACACTAACGAAGTAAATGAATAGCAATAGATACGTAATTATATCAATAAAAAATTTTCAGATGGATCCCAGGCAAATAGCCACGTTAATATTTTTATTTGTGGAATTACAATCTACTTACGGAATAATAGGCTATGATTGTGGTTCAGCATCCGCTAATATCACTACGCTATCGTTACTGAGCATCGAAGAATACTTAACCACCGATGAAGCATATCTCTATGAAGGATGGGGAGCGCCTGTCTTCGCACGATGGGAAGAAAAACAATAGTGAAAAAGAAACCTTTTCCCCCTCCCCCCCACCTTCAACACCGGATCCAGACTCTCTGACCATAACCACGTGGCATCGCTCATCTCCGCATTATTTACTCTTTTTCCTAAAAAAAAAAAATATATATATATATATATATAAATTAAAAAAAACGCATAATCTGGCATTCTAAGTATTTACAGTTAATTCTTCAATGATTACACATCAACTACAGCTTAAAATGGCAGAAGGATCATGGTTTTCCTGGAACTCCGAAACATATGAAGAGGAAACTCATAGATCTAGCAATAGAACGAGATCACGAATTCCTTCCAAAACTTCCGATTACCTGAAAAGAAACCATCGACGCTCATTTAGATCAAACGTGGAGAGTGCCTGCCCGTCCCCAAAGGAAAAAGAGTAACAGCGAAGGACAAAGGAAGAACCTGGTTTCTCTCACATACGCAGATCTGGTATCGACCCTGACAAGGACGATATGTCCATATCTCTCTCTCTTATCCTTTCTATCCTTTCTTCGCTCCAGCCTCCTCTTTCGCGCTACTATATAATTGCGCTAAAATATCAATTATCAATTCCTTTTATATACTATCTTTATATTCTTCTTATATTAAGTTACCTTTATATTTTTACTCATATTTTAATCATTATTATAAAAATATATATATATATATATATATATATATATATATATACAGGGTGACCCATTTTAACTTAGGCAGCCAAATAACTCGAAAAATAAGCAAGATAGAGAAAAATGTTTTAGACAAAAGTTGTATGGTTTCGAGGGGGCCATAAGATGGTATCATTGGTTTGACCTTGAAGAGTCATTTGAAGGTCACGTGAAGGTCACTTCAATTTTTTTAAATGGAACATCTTATATATTTTTGTACATTCTTGTAGCTCATCTCGAGAGCTTTCCAAAACACTATAATTAAGTACATTTTCGTTAAGTACTTTTTGAGTTATGAGGCTTGAAATAATTTCTTAATTTTACATAAACCGTAAAATATCTTGTAAAATATTCATTTTTCGATTACCTTACCTTAATAGTTTTATGTACAAAATAATGAGAGGAATCAATTGGTGTAAAGAAAACACATAGTTGTTTCGAAGAAAAAATATGTAATTTGCAATTAACAATTCCATATTTTTTCTTAAAAACAACTATGTGTTTTCTTTACACCAATTGATTCCTCTCATT
Source organism: Camponotus vicinus (assembly GCF_025532165.1). Classification (NCBI taxonomy): domain Eukaryota; kingdom Metazoa; phylum Arthropoda; class Insecta; order Hymenoptera; family Formicidae; genus Camponotus; species Camponotus vicinus. Next base: position 17,805,955 of record NW_028141978.1, on the reverse strand, counting down.
ATTTTGTACATAAAAGCATTAAGGTAAGATAATCGAAAAATGAATATTTTACAAGATATTTTACGGTTTATGTAAAATTAAGAAATTATTTCAAGCATCATAACTCAAAAAGTACTTAACGGAAAGGTACTTAATTATAGTGTTTTGGAAAGCTCTCGAAATAAGCTACAAGAATGTACAAAAACATATAGGGTATTCCATTTAAAAAAATTGAAGTGACCTTCACGTGACCTTCAAATGACTCTTCAAGGTCAAACCAATGATACCATCTTATGGCCCCCTCGAAACCATACAACTTTTGTCTAAAACATTTTTCTCTATCTTGCTTATTTTTCGAGTTATTTGGCTGCCTAAGTTAAAATGGGTCACCCTGTATATATACCAGGTGTATGCATAAGTTTTTTCCGGTTTTTGGTAAAAAAAAACACGTAATTTTCAAGGGAAATTAAATTTTTTTTAATTCAAAATATTGGCCATCGGCTTCTACACATTTCGCCCATCTTTCAGGTAATTTATGAATACCATGCCAGAAAAACTGTTTGTCTTTTGCGGCAAACCATTCGTCGAGCCATTTTCCAACTTCCTCGAAATTGCTGAAGTGCTGCTCTGCGAGCGCGTGCCCCATTGATGCGAAGAGGTGATAGTCAGATGGCGCCAGGTCTGGGGAGTACGGCGGGTGCGGAAGGATGTCCCATCCAAGCGATTTCAAGGTGTCTTTCACTGGTTTTGCTGTGTGAGACGGCGCATTGTCGTGTAACAAAATCACTTTGCCATGTCTTCTGGCCCATTCCGGTCGTCTTTCGATTAATGCGTGGTTTAAATTAATCATTTGTTGGCGATAGCGTTGTGTATTAACGGTTTCGCCGGGCTTCAAGAGTTCATAATACACAATACCGCTCTGGTCCCACCAGACACAGAGCATGGTCTTCTTGCCGAAGCGATTTGGCCTTGGTGTTGATGGACCGGCTTCGCCAGGTGAAAGCCACGATTTTTTCCGCTTCGGGTTTTCAAAATATATCCATTTTTCGTCACCCGTCACAATTCGATACAAAAATGATTTCCTTTCGTGGCGTTGAAGCAGCATTTCACATTTGATTTTGCGATTTTCCATTTGACGTTCATTCAAATCGTGTGGGACCCATTTACCGAGTTTATTGATCTTCCCCATTGCTCGTAAACGTCTGCTGATAGTTTCTTGTGAAACATGTAATGCTTCTGCTAATTGCCGTTGAGTTTGAGTTGGGTCATCATCCAATAACTCCTGCAATTGCTCGTCTTCGCATTTTTGTGGTCTACCAGAGCGCTCACTGTCTTTCACATTGAAATCACCACTTTTAAATTGTCGAAACCATGTCTCACATGTTCTAATCGATGGAGCATGTTCACCATATGTTTCTACCAGCAAACGATGACTTTCAACAGCCTCTTTCTTTTGATTAAATAAGAAAAGCAATGCGTGCCGCAAATGTTCTTTTTCAGGCACAAAACTCGACATGATCACTGAACGATAAAACAAAGACGCTAGTTTTTGGCGGACTCAACTTGTGTGTGTTTGTAGTTTTAAATGTCAGACGAACAAAATGACGTATGTGTCAAATTAATACGCTGCGTACTTTTCGCTGGCGCCATCTCTTAGTTAAACCGGGTGGACCATTTTAACCTTTAATGGAGAATAACTCGAAAACCAAGCCCGGGAGAGAAAAATGTTTCAGACAAAAGTTGTTTGGTTTCGAGGGGGCTATAAGATGGTATCATTGGTTTGACCTAGAAGAGTTATTTGAAGGTCACATGAAGGTCACCTTCAATTTCTTAAATGGAACCTACTATTTGTCATTACATATTCTTGTAGCTTATCTCGAGAGCTTTCCAAAACACTATAATTAAGTACCTTCTCGTTAAGTACTTTTTGAGTTATGAAGCTTGAAATAATTTCTTAATTTTACATAAACCGTAAAATATCTTGTAAAATATTCATTTTTCGATTATCTTACCTTAATACTTTTATGTACAAAATAATGAGAGGAATCAATTGGTGTAAAGAAAACACATAGTTGTTTTTAAGAAATAATATGAAATTGTTAATTGCAAATTACATATTTTTTCTTCAAAACAACTATGTGTTTTCTTTACACCAGTTGATTCCTCTCATTATTTTGTACGTAAAAAGTATTAAGGTAAGATAATCGAAAAATGAATATTTTACAAGATATTTTACGGTTTATGTAAAATTAAGAAATTATTTCAAGCCTCATAACTCAAAAAGTACTTAACGAAAAGGTACTTAATTATAGTGTTTTGGAAAGCTCTCGAGATAAGCTACAAGAATATGCAATGACAAATAGTAGGTTCCATTTAAGAAATTGAAGGTGACCTTCATGTGACCTTCAAATAACTCTTCAAGGTCAAACCAATGATACCATCTTATGGCCCCCTCGAAACCAAACAACTTTTGTCTGAAACATTTTTCTCTCCCGGGCTTGGTTTTCGAGTTATTCTCCATTAAAGCTTAAAATGGTCCACCCTGTATATATATATATGTATATGGAAATCTTATGCAGGAAGGACGAAGGAATAAAAGGAAGGGGTTATGGAGGTCGCCTTTTCTTTCCTCCTTCCTTTAAGAAAAGGAAGAAAGAAGAACTAGCATATACTATAATAATTAATTTATACACTTATACTATACTCTTACACGTTACATTAAGTATATAATAATGCGTGTAATTTCCTTTTTCTTTTCTCAGAAAGAAAAGAATCGAATATTTCTATTATTTGCAAATGTTGTGTACCCCTCAACATTTGTCTAAGGCGGGGGTTGTTACGTCCGATGGACGTCGTGATTCTTTTCTTTCTTTGAAGCTATACAAAAACTATACGATAACCATGTGCGCGGGTAACTCTCGGCGATATCCAAATCAAGGAAACGAAAAATAATAAATGAGTCTAGACGCGGACAGCATGTTATTATAAATAGAAAATTTCCACTAAAATAAAGAACTGTAATAAAATCGAACTCGCATATGTTTACAGTTGGGACGTCCGTTAGAACCATTGGAACTCTAGTAACAAAGCGATCCTTCTTAAGAATCGCACCAACTATAAACATATGTATATCTAAACCTTGCAGCGGATATCTGAGATCGAGAGACTCGAAGCAAAAATATACAAGAAAAACTAGAGCTAAGGATGGTCAGTCGTTGGAACTTAGAAATTTTAAACAAATCGGAACCAGAACCGCAATAAAATTTTTATAGCGCTCCACACGTGGAGCTATGAAAACAGAAACCCTTCAGGGCTGCAGAATCTTAAGCGAGTAATCAAAAGGGGAAACTAAACAATTCGCCTGGCCACCCTTAAGCGCTAGCCGAAACGCGAAAAGACTCTCGCAAGTCATAAAATCTGTCCGCTAAGCTCCTACTCTCTGCTGGATAGAGCCAAATTTTGGAACCAAAGGGGCAGCCTATTACAATCTTAGAACCGCCTTTCCCTCCAAAATCAGCCTCCTTGTTCTTAAGAAGGGGGCAACTGAAATTATCTCATTCGCCCAAAAGGGATTCCCACTATCCAGAAAAAAGGAGGAGCAATGACTTTAAAAACTCGAGCGCAAGACGCGAGACTCAGTCTTTCCGTACTCAAAAATTCCCCTGCAGCTGCCAGTACTTTTTCCGCAGTTTGAGCGTCTGAGTCTTAGCTTTCGCGAGTTAAATTAACCGAAAAAGAAAACGCGAAGTGCACGAAGTGAACGGAGTCCAACATCAACCAGGTCACCTGTTCTCCAGCATTGGGGCCTCTCCGACCGCGACTAGAGACTCGCTTTGGCTAAATCGTTATATATATATATATATATCAACGCTCTCAATAAGTAGTATGTCTAAATCCTCTCTCAGTCCTTATTTCTCCTTCCCATTCGATTGAGAAACGATCTTTAGGTAATTAAAGAGTTTGAGTTACAGATCTTTAAGGTAATAAGAGTTTAATCAATAATACTCCCGATCAGTTAAAATTCCATAGTAACCATCAATAGTAATCTATCGTTAACGTTCAATTCCCCTCTCTCGTGTTAACCAACTGTCATTGGGAATGGGTGGCACCCGATTGACCACGTTGAGATTGACCACAGCCATCTCTGATTGGTTAATGTTGCTGGTTACCCTAGGCATAGGTCGATATAATTGGCTGCGGTCAATCTCAACGTCAAACGGGACGCTCCCATTGGGAATGATCCTTGACCGATTTTTTTCTCTAATCTATAGAAAATAAATTTCGACAATTTAATAATCGTTTAATTACTTCTTGTCTCTTTCCTCTTCCTAATCATCTTCCTCATCTCTCTCTGTTCGTCTAGAATCTCCTCAAGGCGGTTCACGAACGATTTCTCGTTCGTCTAGAATCTCCACAAAGCGGTTCACGAACGATCTCTCTGTTCGTCTAGAATCTCCACAAGGCGGTTCACGAACGATTTCTCGTTTGTCTAGAATCTCCTCAAGGCGGTTCACGAACAATTTCTAATCCGGCTCACATCTCCGAAGACGACTCCCTATCGAACACTCCTAAATTTGAAACTTTTCTTAAAACCCATTTGGAATTTACGTTACCTCCTTTCAATTTTTGTTCTCCTCTCTTAACTATCCCTTCACTTATATTTCTTTATCATCAGTAACCCACAATTAAGAACTCTTTAAATTTAAGGATATAAACGGGCTACTATCCCGTCTAAGATTCAAATATCTTTTCCCAATGACAACGGTAATATAGTTAACGGTAATTAGTTAGCAACACCTCTTGACGATATTTCAATCTCCCTCATTTACCGTTGAATTATTATTAGTGCCAGGGCACGGTAAACGCAGAGCGCAGTTGCGGCGCAGGAATCGTTGGAATAGGGCTCTCAAAAAGAAATTGGCCAAGAGAATCACACCCCTTGTTGCGAACCAAACCCCGAATAATAGTATAGAAACAGAAAACTTAACGGACTCCCCATCTACCCTACACAACAATAGTAATAATATTACCAATCATAATAATAATAGTAATAATAGTAACAATATTAGCGATATTAGCAATAATAGCGACAATAGTTATAATAGTAATAATAGTTTACGAAATCTCAACTTACTCGACACTCCCTCACCTCCTAACTACTCTCCAGTCTCCTCTCCCGAACCCCCTCGTTCCCCCTCACCTCCTGTCCGGGAGCGTACCCCTCCCGTACTTGTCATCATCCTTGATTCAGACCCTTCTTCCCCTTCCACCTCCTCAGAGTTTTCTGAATTCGGCGAAGCTCTGGAAGATTTTGCGAGAGATCTTCCCGACCTTGAAGAGGATCCCCACGACTTCGACTCCCTTCCCGATTACCCGTCGGAACATCCTCATCATAACGAAACACCTGAACCTCCTCATCCTGATTCTCTAAATTATTTCTTATCTCAGTTCCCCTTCTCCCCATACCTGAAGGGACATTCTGCGTGGGCCCAGGCCGAGTTAACCACCAAGACCTACTTAATCTCATAACCACCGCCCCTTCCAATTCCGTCATCCCCTGGTACCTCCCGAGTTACCAACTCCCTTTAGCTGTCCCTATCCAAGCCCTCTGGAGGAGTTTCCCCCTTCCACAGCTAGGATTGAAGAACTCTGACCCTTCTCTTTTCCCATCACCCAATAAATTTGTACATAATCCCCCACTTCCTGTAACCTACACACACTTATCCGCAAGCGACGAACTCTATACTTCCTTTAACGAGTAAGCGTTATTCATTTTTTTTTATTACACATTCACTTTTTATTTTATTTTATTTCTTACATTATATTAATTATATGTATATTGTATTAACCAGTTAGAATTTAATTCTTAACGTAAATTCTTCCCTGTATATTCTGACTGATGACCTCCGAACGATTGTAACACCCGCGAGAACATATACATTCACACACAAATACCCACTCACGCATAGCTATAACTGTTAAGATGTATTTTTCTTTCTTTATTTTTGCATAATATATGTACTTTTAATTTAATGTATAATTTAATTATTTAACCCGTTCTCTTCCCTAAATCCCGAGATCGCACTAGGTCCCATCCCGCGTAACAAGGATTAAATTCCTTTATCGAAAAGGGACCACCGAACGAAGGCTTAAAAACGCAGCGTTATAGAGACCTTCGGTCGCTGACCTGTGTCAGGCCCTTCAAATTCGTTCGACCCGATCCATACACACGCCCGAATAAAGTGTGTCACGGGGTAATTAAGTTGCGACCTTCCATACGGCCCATCCATTCCAGGGTCTGGACGTAACATAAGTATATCATATCATGTATATATCATATAACATATATATAAAAAAATTAAATATAATAACAATAATAATACCGAAAATGCGATTTAAAATGGTCATCGCTGAATGATGGTATTATGTGCTCGACGTAACCTTCAATTTTTCGATTATAGGATTGATTTTTAAAACCTTCTACTACAAGATCATCTTCGTCATCGTCTAAATACGAAGGTGGTTTCAAAAATTCATTCACGCACATTAATATAATTATTTCTTTTTTTCTATCCATGATGACAGTATGAACGAGAACCACGACGAGAATCGCTTATTTATTTCGAAATTGGAAGCATTTGTAGCGCCACTTTGACCGTACTTAGGTTTATGTTTGCAACTTCGGTAGTGTTCAATGACCGGTCCTATGAAAGCGTTAGAATAAAAGCGATTGAAGCATTCAGTAAGATCTGTTTGACCGCACCCTATATCATATTAATCCAGATAACAAAAGTAATTATCTTGCGATTTGATGTCAGAATAATTACTTTTGTTATTCAGGAAGAAAAACAAAAACAGTTCTTAGAAAGCCTTTATATGGACTTTTATGGGTCTTTAGAACGTCTTTAAAATGACGTCCTTGAATGGTTTAAAAATTACGTCTTTTAAACGTCCATCTATTAGCCGTCGACCTCATGACCATAAATGACTAAAAATAGATGTCATTTGCCGCATTCAGTAGACTCAACAGTTGAGCAACATTACTAGATTTTCCAATATAATTCGACGCTGATTGGTCCGATCTGAAAGTAGAAATCAATCATGTTCGATTCCTACTTAGCAGTTGAGTCCGCTGAATGCGGCCATTATGTCGTCTTCTGACGTCTTCTCACTTTGCTACTTGGGATCCCAGGGCTGCGTTCCAATATTCACTGCCAGTACTGAAAATCTATAGTTTACGTGATGTACACTATAGATTTTCAGTACTGGCAATGAATATTCCCAGGTAGCAAGCACACGTCATTTTGACGTTCCAAACTGGTCATTTTTTGCATATGTTGTCAAAATGATTGATTTGTTACATGACTTTATATTGACGCGTCTTGATATAACATTATTTTGACGTCATATTTTAGTCATGAACTGACGATTATTTTATTATTAATGTGATTAGTTAGTACATCGATCCCATAAAAAAATCATTTAAAATTTTTTATACAACATGACTTTCGCGATCAGACCAACAATTTTCCTTTCGACGCAGGCGTTTATCTGTGCACAATCATGTTGCTTAACCACTCAAGTGTTTATTAAATTAGTGCACAGTGAAAATATTAGCTATATCAATTGAGTGTAATTAAAATGCCAAAAAATATACACATTTTTTTATAATACAGTTGATTGGCAAAATATATTTTTATAAACGCAGGCAACGGAAGACATTATTTGTTGAAATTTTATATGATATTAGAAGTAAGTTTTATTATGTTTAAATAAAATAATAATAATAAATATAAAATTTCTGACCTATTTTCTTACCATCCCAGGTAGCAAGCACACGTCATTTTGACGTTTCAAATTGGTCATTCACTGTCTATTCTTGACGTCACGAATTGACGTTTTTATGACGTAAAAGTGACGGTCTAATGTCACAGATTCTTGACGTCATGACATGTACCGTATTTTGACGTCATAAAATGTACCATATTTTGACGTCTTTTTCTTAGCATAATAATATATTTAATAGTGTTGTCGAATAAAGCACTCTCTAAAAGTGAATCAGTGTATTATCACTGAAAAACAGTAAATACCCAAACAGCACCAAGTCGACTGTTAGTTGACTGTCAGTCGGCAGAAAAAAATCTAAAGTCGATTTCAAAGTCAGACTGAATGTCAATTTAAAGTTGACTAACAGCCGACAAATGACTCGACTATAGTCGACTGTCAGTCAGCTAATAAGTCGACTTAGGTTGCGGTCCGAAATGCGCTTACAGTGCTGATGGTGCCAACAGCGCCAAAGACCGGTCCGAAATTATAAGCGCGCTTAAGCATGATTTATTTCGGAACGCTATATAACGCGCTCAAAATTCAAAATCGCATCGAATAGCGAACATCCTCTGCTTGTCAATAATAAATATAAGGTTAAGAAAAACAAAATGAATAAAGAACAATGAATTATTCTCACTCAATTTTTAGAATTAGCTTGTGAATCTTCTGATGAAGATTCACTATCTTTTTTTTATTTATCTTCCTCTAGCGATGAGGATGAAATACAAGTTGCAATTGCTGTCCAGAAATGTAAAAGAAAAAAACAGAACAGATTTCGTTTAAAAAATTATGTTGAAAGAATTATGCCTAATTATACTGCTTTAGAATTTAAAATGCATTTCAGGTATATATTTAATTGTAAAACTAATCACATATATATATATATATATATATATATATATATACATATACATATACATATACATATACATATACATATACATATATACATATTTTTACTATATTTTTAAATTTTTAAATTTGCTTGCGTTTCCCGCGCTTATTACGTCGCGCTCACGGTGCCTTACCATTCAACTATGGGCAGCGTGAGCACGAAAAGTATGACGTCACTTCGCTACGGCGGGCACACTCAAGCCATTTCGGAACGGCCGTAAGCGCGCCGATAGCGCTATGAGCACATTTCGGACCGCAGCCTTAGAAGTCAACTTTATGGCGATTATAAGTCAATTTTCAGTCAATTTAATATCATGTCCATTAACTACTAAATTTTTATTTATATGCCATTTCTCAAAAACTTGATCGATTTAATGTTCTGTATATAGATACATATATGATGGAATTTAAAAAAAATTAACCGTCTGCGGTTAATTACCCCGTAAAAAGTTTTTCATATATAATTAGACAAAACTGATTATATCTAGTTATACAAACTTATATATCAATTTTGTCCATATAAAAACAGATATGCTTATGTATAAATGGATATGAATATATATATATTTGTATATTATTATATATAGGAATATTTTTATAATGAAAGTAACAAATATAGGTTTTTTTGTTTTTTATTGTTGCGTGCTTGTTACAAATTATTTACTAAGTGTTACATCGCATTTTTATTGTCTTACATTTAACTAGATACAGTACAATATCCTTTGTAATCACGTGTATATATATATATTGATTTCCGACATTGATTTCCGACATTCACCCGACATAAAAAAAATTATATTCGTATATTTATTTCGAAATTTTATTACTTTTTTTAACTACGTTTGTTTTTTAAGATGCAGCCTATATGATGATTCTATCTAAAAATTAGCGATTTTATAATGGATTAAATGTTTTCTCGTATATAAAAAACACACTTACCTTGGTGGGACTCGAACTCGGGACCTCTGGATCGTGAGCCAACTGCCTTACGTGGTAGACTACTTCTTCATTTAATTTAAGTGTTATATATTATCTACATATGTCATAACTAGCGCAAATATATAATTTTCCATAAACTATTTTAAGAACCAAATTTATCATTAAGAAACAAATTCAGTTTTAAGAAAGTAATAAAATTTCGAAATAAATATACCAATATAATTTTTTTTTAATGTCAGGTCAATGTCGGACACCAGTTGTCGCGGTATTGCCAACGTTGACCCGTGAGTCGGCATCTGGCAAGTCGGCTAACCTCGCTTGGGCCGATGTCGCGCCGCGATCGAATAATGACAGTCGGTTTGCCGTGATATCGCCAATGTCGGACCGACGTTTAACGTTGGGCAAGAGTTGACAAACCTTACCTGGGTATATATAGTAATATGGCATATTTTTTATTTTATTTATAGTTGATTGATAAACGATTCTGTAATATATTGTACGCGTGCTTATATTACAAATTATATATATACAGGGTGGATCATTTTAACCTTTAATGGAGAATAATTCGAAAACCAAGCCCGGGAGAGAAAAATGTTTCAGACAAAAGTTGTTTGGTTTCGAGGGGGCCATAAGATGGTATCATTGGTTTGACCTTGAAGAGTTATTTGAAGGTCACATGAAGGTCACCTTCAATTTCTTAAATGGAACCTACTATTTGTCATTACATATTCTTGTAGCTTATCTCGAGAGCTTTCCAAAACACTATAATTAAGTACCTTTTCGTTAAATACTTTTTGAGTTATGAGGCTTGAAATAATTTCTTAATTTTACATAAACCGTAAAATATCTTGTAAAATATTCATTTTTCGATTATCTTACCTTAATACTTTTACATACAAAATAATGAGAGGAATCAAAACGCAAATATGGTAAGAAAATAGATCACAAGTTTTATATTTGTTATTTTATTTAAACGTAAATAAAGTTATATATTCTTATAAATAAATATTCTTATAAAACTATTATAAATAAAGTTATATAAGTTACATAGTTTAATATCATATAAAATTTTAACAGTTTTTCGTTGCCTGCGTTTTATAATTTTGCCAACTGTATTATAAAAAAATATATATTTTTTTGGCACTTGAATTAAACTTGACTGATATATTTCATTTAAATATGCAAAAGTGCGATAAAGATCTAAAGAAAACTATGTACGATTGGTTGCATCGCACACAAAACTATGGATTTCAATCTTCTAGATATAAAATAATTCTAGAGAATCAAAGTTTTCTTCATCTTCACTAGAATTCATATATTTTATATTTGGTTTGCGTTTCCTTTTCTTATTTTATACTTCATCTTCTAATTCAGTCTGTAAATCAGTCTGTAATTCAGTCTGTAAATCAGTCTGTAATTCAGTCTGAAAATTCTTCACATTCTTTCAGTTTCTTGTTAGCTATTGAAATCATCTGGAAATAAACAATGACATTAAATTCTATCTGTACTATTATGCAAAAAATAAACAAGTATAATACTATATGTATATGTATATATGCATGATACGTACCACAAGCAAAAAATATACGTTTGACGTCATATAATGTCCACGTATTTTTTACTTCTTCTGTAATGAAAAGTGCTTTTTTTAATTGAGCACTTGTTTTATATGGAGGCCACCAGACCTGATTCTTTAAAGGCGTAAATCATGATTGATGGACCAATGCAATTATGCTTATTTTCTCATCACCATCGCTAACAAATTTAACTCCTACAAAAGTCATTTGGTGCTATGTTTACAAAATAGCAAACAATTATTTTATTAATTTCATTAGAACTTAATTTTATTGAGCATATTCAGTAGAAATGCAATTGTTTATGATTTTTTGCTTATAATTGTAAAAAATATATCTTAAATCCATGTAATATATAAATCTACGAAAATATAGTTCTCTATTTATATCCATTTCTACTACTGTAGATTAATTTTAATCTTGGTTTAACTTTAACTTTTCATCTTATTCTAATTCTAAAAATTAGAAAGAGACGAAAAGTAAGTTAAACCGAGATTAAAATTAATCTATGTTGGTAGAAATAGACATAAATAAGACAGTTGCAATAACGATTGCGTTCTGCTAAATATACTTATTAATATACAAATTTAATTACTTTATTGAAAAGAAGAATAATTCTGTTATAAATCTTACCACTGAGACGACCGCTAAAATACACAATTTCGACAAGATGGCGATCCGATTTTCTTTCACTTGACGGTTTTTTGACACTTTCTGTTCATAAAGTATTCAGTATTCCTTCAATCTATCATGAGTCCGACTTCATTAATTGTCCAACTAATATTTTCACTGTGCAATTTAATTTAATGAACACTTGAGTAGGTGGCTGTGAGTGGCGAGCACGTGGCGATCGAGTTAGGCAAGCACCAGCAAGCACTAAATGATGACTGCGACTACTGGTCGCAACTTGCGCGCTATCTCTACTCCGCGCGTGTAACTATGCAGCAACATGAGTCGTGCACAAATGAACGCTTGCGTCGAAAGAATAATTGTTAAACTCTGATCGCGAAAGTCATATTATATAAAAAATTTTAAAAGATTTTTTTATGGAATCGACGTACTAACTAATTATATTAATAATAAAATAATCGTCAGTTCATGACTGAAATATGACGTCAAAATCATGTTATATCAAGACGTCAATATAAAGTCATGTAAGAAATCAGTCATTTTGACGACATATGACCAAAAATGACCAGTTTGAAATGTCAAAATGACGTGTGCTTGCTACCTGGGTTCTTAATACTAAAAATTTATTAAATATTATAAAACAAAATATTAGATTCCAAAAGATCTTAATGATTTACATGATTGTTTAAAAAAGAGAAGTGATACATGATTAATTACAAAAGCAAGCAAATACTCATAATGCAGCGAACTCTTATATTGTTAAGTTTACCAAAAATGGCAAAAGTTTTTATATTGTTAAGTTTACCAAAAATGACAAAAGTTTTTATTGAAAAGTATCAATTATAATTACGAATATAAGTAATGAAAAATTAACCATTTTTTTTAAACATTTACGACAGTATCCGGACAAAATATAATAATTGTTAATTGTGTTACGTCCAAGGGACTTCACGATTCTTTTCTTTCCCATAACTGGCGCACACGTGCATGAATTCCAAAAAATCATTAATGTCAGTTAAATTGGAATAGGATTCTCAGTAAGTGCTCCAAAAACGATAGCCAGATATTAACGGGCTATAAAATCACAAAGAGTAGCATCTGGTCACAGTCAAGGCGTCAGCCAGTCAGCCGAATTTGATATTTTCCGATCGCTTAAAAAAACTCATAAAATCTAAAGAAACTATAGAAAATAAAAGAAACTATTCATGAAAACGTGACCGGATGTCGCGACGCGACACACGTACCCATCTTAATTTCAAGGAGGTAGTAAAAGTCATCCCTTGTCTTTAGCAGACGCATCCTGCAAGACATAAATTACTACCACCTCCGATACTGAGAATCCTAGGTCTCCCTGTTTTGGAAGATGCTCTCCTATTCGCGAACGAATGTAATAAAATTCTGATTTGTTACATTTGTTCTAAACGCTCATAAGAGGGGGCAGGAAAGAGACGATGGAAATCTAATGAGAATTTCTATTCGTTAACTTCCCTAGCTCCTCACTCTAGGAGAGGGTAATCCAAAAACGATATATAAGCGCGAACTTCGAACAAATCAGCACTTCTTAAGCATTCTTCATTCTTAAGTCTTCATTATTATTAATCAGTTATTCGGTTAATCGGCTATTCATTCAGTATCTCAGCATTCTTTGCATTACTAAGTCACTATTCTCGAAAATCTCGAGATTAATAGTATTAGCAAAAACAGTCAGTAACCCTATCGAGTCAGTGCGTGTTCGCAACTAAAATAACAGTGCAAGTATCCTGTCATTCTCGACGCCAGAGGCCAGCAACAACCACCACCAGCCAGCGCTAACCGCAATCGCGTTCTCTAAAGCAAATAGTAAGTCTTTTCTTTTGTTTACGAATCCCCTCCGTTTTCTTCTCTTAACTTATTATAATCCCTAGTGGAACCCGCTTCGAGGAAATCCACTAGAGCCAAGACAAAGCGACTTCGATACCGTCGCAATCGCCGAACCCGCAGACTACTGGCTCGGGCTGTGGCTGACCCTTCTTTTACATTAGATTTAAACGAAATAAATACGAATCTTCCTATTACCCGAATCTTCTTGAGTAACATCCAAGAAGATACGCGAGACTCCTCTTATCTGTCCCCTCAACCTCTCCTCCCAATTACTCCCCGTATCTGTCTCCTGGAACTCTTGCTCCTAGTTACTCTCCCGTGTACGACACGGAACCCGACCATCCGCCTGATTTTCCGCCATTGTCGCCCTTTCCTTCTCCACTCCACGAAGCAGCTCCCGATTCTCATCTCTTCTCTCCTCCCGCTCTTCCTCCTCCTATTTTCTCCTCGATCGATCTTAGCGATCGAACTGTCGCAACAATTCTCTCCTTAACCTACCCTGAATACATAGATCCCGTTCTGCCAGGTTATTTCACCTTGAGCCCATACACATTCCTAGCCTTAAGGCTTTTCTCCGCACCGTTCCTCCCGATATTTCCATCCCCTGTTTCACCCCTTTTACCGATAAGCCCATAGCCTTTCCCATAGAATACTTCCGGGAAAGGTATCCTCCTGATTTTGATTAGATCCCCTTGTCTCGCATACACACACATACTCACTTAATATTGTTACAGATTCATGTACTAGACCGTATCGATTTATGATTAAAATTTTTATATAACCTTTCTTTATAATGTACAATAAATTCATTTAAATTATTCTTCCGCGTTCAACTCAATCGATCCCTCTCATCACCCACGCTCCTGAATCGCACTTGGTCCCGTCCCGGGTAAAAAGGATTAAATTTCTTTACCAAAAAGGGGACCGTCGAGCGGCCATTCGGACCATAAATAGCGTAAGATCGATCCCTTGCGGTCGTTGACTTATCTTTGGCTCTCCCGCAGGATCGCTCGACCCGAGACATCTGCCCCTAAGGCACCTGTTCTCGGGATACAAGTGTTACGTCCTTCCTTCTGCCCATCCTTCCTTGGGCCTGGACGTAACAATTGTGAACAGTTATAATTACACATGGTAAAATATGTAAAACAATTTATCAGTTCATTTATTAAGTAAAATCCACTCAATGACAAAAGATCTGTACATTCTATATAAATATATAAAAATTTGATTGTACACAAATGTCAGATACTTCCAATTTTATACATAATAATGGAAGAACATAATGCCAAAAATTATATAGATGTAATAAGAAAAGTTATAAATGTTGTAAAAATTAAACTTGACGTAACAATATCTTCATAAACTTGCATGAGGCATTCAAAAACTTGGGTGATGTCGGAGTGTAACACATTTAACAATGGCACAGGTAACAAATCCTGTTCGCTAAAAGATAAAAAACAGTCAGTAGACAATATGACAAGGTGACAATAAACATCAAGTAAGCCTGTCAAAAGCATTGATGAAAGATTGATGATAAATCAATTGATGATGATCGATTTTACAAACCTGCTCTTGGTTTGTTGCATCAATCTGTCTGTGATGTATTCGAGGATTTAATAGGCTCAGAATTTGACAATCTTACGCCACAGAGTTCTGTGGTTAATAATTTTACTCTACATGGTTAGCTGGAACAAAAAAATTAATCTAAGGAAAGTATCGGTCCAACAACATCTTTAATTACAGACTACATAGATACATAGATCCATATTCTGAATCCTCTTTTATCGATAAAAGAGGATTCAAAATATGGACCATAAACTTTTTGAAAATATTAGCTCTTATGAGAATGTTAGCTACTTATCTGATATATTTGTCTATTCTCCATTTAGTCTTCCTTCTATCTTCCTTACTTTCCTTTTTTTATCTTCACTACATAAGTTTCATTCTTTAATTGACAATGATAACAAATTGATTCTAAGACGAAGAACGATACCATTAAATGATATTCATGAAGACAAAATATTGAAAAATTGTAATTATTGAGTTACATATAATAATAATTTATCTACTCACATATGCATATATATAATACCATTGTTTTTCACTTTGCTCATCTTTATGTACTTTATGTTTTCATGTATTTGTGTCAGTTTTATTTTATTTCAATGCTACAATGTATTTTGCATTTACATTTAAAAAAACATTACTCTCATTAAATGTTTAGGTAAATGTACAGTATAACGCCCCTACCTCCGATTTTTCTAAAACTTTGTAAATTTGTTCATTTTAATGTTTAAAATATATTCTGAGAAGGAAAATCATCGCTCATGCCTCTTTTTTTTATTTAATTTCAAAGTTTTGTGATGTCGGTAAGTATGAAAATGATAATTTATGGCTTTTATTTATGGTTTGGTTTTTGTTTATTTTCTGGATATGCTCATTAATGTGATAATTTACAAATTAAATAAGGTTATAATCTTTGTAAACGATGAAGTTACATGAATTCTTAGTGTTGATAAGTAAAAAACAAAGTTTAATTGATTTTTCAATTAAAGTTAATGTTATAAATGAAACTTTAAAATGTGAAATTTGTGGAAACATTATTAATTTAAATATTGATAATTTAGAGTTTAAATGTAGCAAATGGTATTATGTGACTGACTCTCATAAAAAGAAGAAAAGAGTAAAATGTCAATTTCGAGTGTTCGAAAAAATACTTGGTTTTCTAAAAGTAAAATGTTAATTCATCAAATTTGTATCTTTATGGCATATTTTATAATGTTAAGACCGCCACGACAAAATTAAAAAAAAAATAAATTAGATCTAGCAAATCACACAATAGTTGATTGGCAAAACTTTCGCCGTGAAGTAATAATATAATAATATTTATTATTCTATCATAAAATCTATAATATTTGTAATTATTTTAAATATGCTAATTATATATAATTAGGTATGCGTTTATTGGGCTGAGTCTCATTCTGAGATAATTGGAGGTGAAGGAATGATCGTCGAAATTGATGAAGTCAAAATTGGGAAAAAAAAGTATAACAGAGGACGACTTATTGATGGAAAATGGATTTTTGGAGGATTTGAGAGAAATAGTAAAAAAATATTCATTGTACCTGTCCTTGATAGAACAGCAGAAACATTAATAAGTGTTATTAAAGAATGGATACTCCCTGGAACAATTATAATGTCCGATCGCTGGAAAGCGTACAAATGTTTAGAGAATGAAGATTTCAAACATTACACTGTTAACCACTCATTAAATTTTGTCGACCCAGATACCGATACAACATTTTAAATATACATATAACAATAATAATATTAATAAATTAATAATAAAATATATTTTTAATATTAAATTTAATAATTAGAGATTTGGCTCAAGTAATCAAAAAATTAAAAAGAAAATGGCATAACAGCCAACGCGTGGTAGTTGGAGCGCAGAGAAGCAACAACACTTCTTTCTTTTTTCAATATTAGTTTATTAAAAAACACATTATAATAACAAAAAGCGAACATTTCGGATCATCTTTTGATCCTTTTTCAGCGCGATGTTAACAATATATATTACAGATAGTGACGCGTTACATTAAACGAATTTGTTTTCGACGCGTAGGTGACGCTAAATTGCATCCCGCGGAGGTCTAGTAAGCGCTCTGCTTCCAACTCAATTAAATATACTATAGTTATGCTATGCGACATCACAGCAGATCTAACAAATCGAGTAAAAATAATAAAATAAATACCGAAAGATATTACACGTGAATAAGCTTTTTTGCTTAAATTAATAGTTAGAAGCATGGCTCACTAGATTCCGCGCTTTTTACAATTAATAATATAGTATGCCGCTGTGCGCCTCATGTCGATTCGAGATTCGATGACGAACTGTATAAATATGTCCTCGGTTGTCAGGACGTAAACATGGACTCAACCAAGGACATGCGCAGTTGACTCAACGATAACAAACATACCGACGCGTGAACGAACGCCTCATATTTTCGATAAATTATCGATTATCGTCGCAAATGTATGATGCAAGCCCTCTGTATCACTCTGCAAGTTCAAGCTATTTTTTTGGCGCTTGATAAACAGCATTTCAGAGACAAGCCTTTTGCCCAACGAGGACTCCCTGTCCAAAATCTCAGATTCTTCCCAATTAAAATCATGACCGAATTCCAGTCTGTGATTAGTTATAACCGAAGGTTGTGACGTATTTCGTCGAATGTGATTTCGGTGTTCAGAAATTCATTTTTTTAACTGTCTGCTAGTTTGGCCGACATATGACGCATCGCAATCATTGCACGAGACTTTATACACTACATTGTTACACGAATCTTTTGGCATTATGTCTTTATGAACCTTGACAAAATTACGAAGTTTATTTAAGCCAAAATAAGAAACTCCCGTGTCATGATTACGAAGAACTCGCTTAAATTGTTCCGAAAACGTTGGAATGTATGGGATTGTAAAATATGAAGAGGGTCTTTTCTCAGAGTGGTCCTCGTCGGGCTCCAAGCCTGTCCGATTCAAGGCCAATAGCAACTTCAGACGCTCTCGTATTACATGGAAAATGTAAAATAGAGGATAGCCATTGTCCAAGAGGACGCCGACTATCAGCTCAAAGTTTTTTTGATGGAATCTCGGATGCGATAATAAAAAGGCACGATTCACCAATCCTACGATTGTTCCCCTCTTATGACATAGTGGATGATTCGACTTATAATTTAGATATATCCCGGAAAAAGTAGATTTGTGATACCAATCGAATTCAATTAAATTATTGTTCACGATTATCGTAACATCAAGAAAATTAAGTTTATTATCAACTCCCTCCTCCAATGTGAAATGAAGCCTTGGGTGAAAAGAGTTGAAGATACCCAAGACCTCATTGAACATAGAAGAGGGAGCCGCCAAAGCTATATCATCTACATACCTATAATAGAATAGTAGATTGAAGGGAACTCGTCCAATTGCTTTATTTTCCAAATCTTGCAGAGTGATATCGGCAATGATGGGGGATGGGGGAGAGCCCATGGGAGTTCCGAATGTTTGTTGGTATATTTTTCCATTAAAAGTGAAGAAAGTAGAATTTAATATAAACCGAACTGCAGTCAAGAATTCATCGCGGGGAATGCTGCACTTTTCTTTTATCAAACACCATCTCTCTGAGACGCTATCCAACGCTAAATCTAATGGGATGTTAGTAAAAAGAGAAACAACATCCAATGATAGTAATTTAAAGTGGTCATTTAACTGTACACCTGATAGTTTTTTGACTAATTCAAAGCTATTGGCAACATGACTATGTGCCCTGGGGATAGCGTCATAGATGATGTTATGTAAAAATGCAGCTAATTGGTATAGGGGAGTGTTGATTGAGGAGACAATCACCCTAAATGGGCAGTTTGGTTTATGAATTTTTGGTAATTCATAGGCTCTCGGTAACACACCATCAGTGCAGTTCAAACGCTTGTAAGTCATATCGGAAATGTAGTTATAATTTTTCCATCTCACTAGCAACTCCTAGAGACCATTAATCATTTTTCTAATCGGATTTTTACATAAAATCAAATAGGTGCTTTCGTCACTAAACATATCTGTCAACTTTTTTAAATAAATTTCACTGTCAAGGGCAACCGTGACATTTCCCTTATCCGCTCTTGTAAAAATAACGTTGGGATTTTCTCGTAAGAATTTTTTTGTAAAGTTTGCCTATGGATTACCAAAAATTCATAAACCGAACTGCCCATTTAGGATGATTGTCTCCTCAATCAACACTCCCCTATACCAATTAGCTGCATTTTTACATAACATCATCTATGACGCTATCCCCACGGCACATAGTCATGTTGCCAATAGCTTTGAATTAGTCAAAAAACTATCAGGTGTACAGTTAAATGACCACTTTAAATTACTATCATTGGATGTTGTTTCTCTTTTTACTAACATCCCATTAGATTTAGCGTTGGATAGCGTCTCAGAGAGATGGTGTTTGATAAAAGAAAAGTGCAGCATTCCCCGCGACGAATTCTTGACTGCAGTTCGGTTTATATTAAATTCTACTTTCTTCACTTTTAATGGAAAAATATACCAACAAACATTCGGAACTCCCATGGGCTCTCCCCCATCCCCCATCATTGCCGATATCACTCTGCAAGATTTGGAAAATAAAGCAATTGGACGAGTTCCCTTCAATCTACTATTCTATTATAGGTATGTAGATGATATAGCTTTGGCGGCTCCCTCTTCTATGTTCAATGAGGTCTTGGGTATCTTCAACTCTTTTCACCCAAGGCTTCATTTCACATTGGAGGAGGGAGTTGATAATAAACTTAATTTTCTTGATGTTACGATAATCGTGAACAATAATTTAATTGAATTCGATTGGTATCACAAATCTACTTTTTCCGGGATATATCTAAATTATAAGTCGAATCATCCACTATGTCATAAGAGGGGAACAATCGTAGGATTGGTGGATCGTGCCTTTTTATTATCGCATCCGAGATTCCATCAAAAAAACTTTGAGCTGATAGTCGGCGTCCTCTTGGACAATGGCTATCCTCTATTTTACATTTTCCATGTAATACGAGAGCGTCTGAAGTTGCTATTGGCCTTGAATCGGACAGGCTTGGAGCCCGACGAGGACCACTCTGAGAAAAGACCCTCTTCATATTTTACAATCCCATACATTCCAACGTTTTCGGAACAATTTAAGCGAGTTCTTCGTAATCATGACACGGGAGTTTCTTATTTTGGCTTAAATAAACTTCGTAATTTTGTCAAGGTTCATAAAGACATAATGCCAAAAGATTCGTGTAACAATGTAGTGTATAAAGTCTCGTGCAATGATTGCGATGCGTCATATGTCGGCCAAACTAGCAGACAGTTAAAAAAATGAATTTCTGAACACCGAAATCACATTCGACGAAATACGTCACAACCTTCGGTTATAACTAATCACAGACTGGAATTCGGTCATGATTTTAATTGGGAAGAATCTGAGATTTTGGACAGGGAGTCCTCGTTGGGCAAAAGGCTTGTCTCTGAAATGCTGTTTATCAAGCGCCAAAAAAATAGCTTGAACTTGCAGAGTGATACAGAGGGCTTGCATCATACATTTGCGACGATAATCGATAATTTATCGAAAATATGAGGCGTTCGTTCACGCGTCGGTTTGTTATCGTTGAGTCAACTGCGCATGTCCTTGGTTGAGTCCATGTTTACGTCCTGACAACCGAGGACATATTTATACAGTTCATCATCGAATCTCGAATCGACATGAGGCGCACAGCGGCATACTATATTATTAATTGTAAAAAGCGCGGAATCTAGTGAGCCATGCTTCTAACTATTAATTTAAGCAAAAAAGCTTATTCACGTGTAATATCTTTCGGTATTTATTTTATTATTTTTACTCGATTTGTTAGATCTGCTGTGACGTCGCATAGCATAACTATAGTATATTCATGATATAAATACAAGGGTATGCTCATACCGTGTCAGACCACTGCGCATTCCCACCACTTTTGTCTAAGCTTACGTCATATTCGTGTAGCATCGGAATGAATCGGATGTACTCGGTGATTCCGATTGCGCAGTGGCTGCGTTCGCTATTTATGTCGAGTAATTCGTTTGTGGTTATAAAAGTGTGCGCAATGACGTGTAATGTGAAAGGGTGTGGGAATTATCTGGCAAAGACCAGAAAGATCAAAGGAAATAAAATAAAGTATTTTTCCTTTCCAAAGGATCCAGCACTGTGTAATAAGTGGCGTCAAATATGCGGAAAAGAAAATATTTCATCAAAATATGGTATGTACTTTTGTATAATAATATTGTACCATAGATTTCTCTTGTTTATTATTATAAGCATATATTTAAGAATAAACCTTGTTTGCTTCAGCTAGGATATGTTCGAAGCATTTTGCTGATGAAGCATTTACGAAGCCCTTACAAGAACTTCTGCTAGGTTATTCACCTACACGAACTAGGAAGATACGTCCTGATGCTATCCCGACGTTGCATCTCCATGCAGTACCTCCACTAACATCAAACGAAAATGTGTTAGCTGAAACAATGGCTTTGCCTGTATCAAATGAAGCTTTGATGGATGTTGAACAGACACCAGCATCGTCTAGTACAGACGAACAGACACCAGCATCGTCCAGTACAGAAGAACAGACACCAGCATCATCCAGTACAGAAGAACAGACACCAGCATCGTCCAGTACTGAAGCTATCATGTTGTCACAAATGTCAGTTATAAATTACTGTTCCCAGCAAGCACAAAGTATACCCAGCAAACAAGAACCGTATATGTGTCAGTGATATAACATCGATATGTAAGCTCAACCATATAGACGTTTATGCAACTGATCCATGTTACATATATGTTATGTAACAGCTGACAGTTACATAACAAACCACATAAATATGCTGACATTACATATCGTTATTATATTACATAAATATGATTCTGGTTTGCTGGGTGTAGTTTTAAATGTAGCACTATATTTCTTTTTGTTTTATGCTTTCAGACGTCGTCTAGAAGCCCAGGTAGCCGCACTGAAGAAGACAATAGACAAAATACAAACAAAACCAAAAGACGATAAAGAATTCATGGAAAAAAAATGACCGAGTTATTGGGACAAATGTTTAGTCCAGGACAAATACGGATGATATTGAATCCTTCATTGCGGAAAATAAAGTGGTCTTCTGAAGATATCGCACGCGCTATATCCTTGCGATGTGTCAGCCCAAAGGCATATCGTTATATGAAGAATGTTTTGCAAATGCCACTTCCAGGCCTTTCAACACTAAGAAGGTGGGCAAGTACAATCAATGTCGAGCCTGGTATATTATCCTCCGTACTTTATTGCATGATTGCAAAACGAAAATGCATGCTAGATATTGAAAGATTGGTTGTAGTAACGTTTGACGAGATTTATATAAACAACAAAGTTGCGATAGATCGTAAAGTAGAAAAAGTTATCGGTCCACATAGAACTTGTCAGTGTGTGATGGTAAGAAACCTTTTTGCCTCTTGGAAACAACCTATTTATTATCAGTACGACGAAGCAATGGATGCAAAAACTCTCAATAATATTATATCACAATTGTATGATGCAGGGTATACAGTCGTTGCAATTACTAGTGATATGGGCCCGGGCAATCTTAAACTATGGTCATAATTAGAAATAGGCATGCACCCGAAAAAGTCCTATTTTCAACATCCTGCATGCGATAGTTTAAAAGTATTTGTTTTCGCAGATGCACCGCATCTTCTGAAGCTGTTGAGGAATCATTTGCTGGACCAAGGGTTCATTTGGAATGGTAAAACTATTGTTAAGGAAATATTGCTTAAGTTGTTTTCTATTAATGCAGGAGATTTAAAAACGAGCTATAAAATCACTGCGTATCATGTAGAAGTACAAGGTTCCGAGAGACAGAAAGTTCTTCCTGCTGCGCAAGTGTTATCCAACACAACAGCATCTGCGATAGAATGGTGCGGTCATAAAGGTTACCTTTCGAACTTATCATGGCAAGAAACTGCGTATGTTATCAGACTATGTAATGACTGGTTCGATGTGTTTAACTCGAAATGTATGTACGGTAAACATACAGGAAAAAATGCGTATGGTATAAATGTTGAAGAACAGATTATAATTTTGAATAACATGACGACTTTCATCAAGGAAACTAGGATAGGAAAGCATAAAAGCTTTGCTGCCCTTTCAAAAAGGTATTATTCTCAGTAACACCTCTTTACAACAACTGCTACCGTACTTACAAGAGCAATATAGTACTTCTGATTTTCCTATTACGTATTTGATAACTTACCGTCTTAATCAAGATCTGTTAGAAAATTTTTTTTCGTTTATACGTTCAATTGGGTGTGCGTACGATCATCCAACACCATTAGATTTCAAGTACCGATTAAAGCGTTATATATTGGGCAAACATTCTAGTAATGCGTTGTCAAATAAATGTAATGTTCAAGAAAACAAATCGAACGAATCGATCTTTGTATCTCCTCTTAACTGTGATGTCGAAGAGTCTGTGTTAACGGATATGCTTGCGTCCTATGTTGACGAACAAGTTACTACTATAACTAGTTATGAAGAAGAGGTATATTTTGATGAAGCATATGAAGCTTCTGCGCTGGATCCGTGCGCAATTATTTCAAATTATGAGGAAGAACAGTTGTTACAGAAAGTAGAAGATTTTAATATTAGCGAGGCTATCGAAGAAGAGGGTTTAAAATATATAGCCGGATACGTAGCATTTAGATTTAAAAGCAAAGATAAAACATTAGGTATTGAAACGCGCCAATTGGAAACAATGGGTGATCAAGATTGGCTACAATTTATTTCGCGAGGAAAATGTATGTATCCGAGTGACAAATTATTACAATGTGATCATATAATGAATATTGAGTTTGCTAAATATCACGGATCCAGTTTGAATAAAGAAAACCTTGTATTTCAAAACTTAGCAAAAATAATAGAACCACAATTAAAAATTAAAATACCGAGAGAGACATTACTATGCCTCATTAGGACTAGGACATATATTAGGCTGCGCGAAATAAACCGAGCGATTGCAATCGCAAATCACAGGCGAAAACAAAAAAAGATGTCAAAATTAACTAATAAAAAACCTGCATATTAAATATCTGCATTTATTGTTATTTTATCTTTTATCTGCATCTTTCCTATGCATAGTTCTTTATGTCGTACGCCACAATATATTTTAGTTTTGCGTTTCAGCTGACAATTCTTTTCCAATCGTTTTCCGATCAGTTTTGATTAAAATTAATAATTCGCAGAATTTTAATAATAAATAACTGGAAATTAAAATCTCGTTTTGTGTGAAATTTTTCGCGATGACTTTCATTCAATGCACACAATTCTTTTTTTCTTAATAATAATAATATTTTCTGTAATATTATATATTTAGACAAACCACAGAAAATAATTATAAAATTCGTCAAATAACAATAACGTTTCTAACATCTACAACGAGAGACAAATTCGGGAAACGATGAGCGTTTATCCGTATGTCACGTGCGTTTTATATTTATATATTTTCATCCATATATATTCATTTATTTATAAAACAGAATTTTCTCTCACATAAATGATCAACATTATTTTGTATTCACATAATGTCCGCTCAAAATGCTTTTATAAATGACTATTACAGATTCGCTGCTTAAATGTGCCGCTCAGTGTGACGTAAGCTTGGACAAGTCACTGATTGGCTGGTTTTGGAAATATGCGCAAAAGCATACCCTTGTATTTATATCATGAGTATATTTAGTTGATTGTTGGAAGCAGAGCGCTTACTAGACCTCCGCGGGATGTAATTTAGCGTCACCTACGCGTCGAAAACAAATTCGTTTAATGTAACGCGTCACTATCTGTAATATATATTGTTAACATCACGCTGAAGAAGGATCAAAAGATGATCCGAAACGTTCGCTTTTTGTTATTATAATGTGTTTTTTAATAAACTAATATTGAAAAAAGAAAGAAGTGTTGTTGCTTCTCTGCGCTCTAACTACCGCGCGTTGGCTCTTATGCCATTTTCTTTTTAATTTTTTAATATTAGATGCACATACCCAAAATATCGAACGACTATGGCGTGAAGTTAGAGCGAATATCCCAAGATATGGTACGAGAGAAACACATTTAGTTGGATATTTATCCGAATTTCTTTTTAAAAGAAAATTTAATTCAAACGAACGTATTATACAATTTTTCAAAATAATTGAATTATATCCTCCAACCTCAATAAATTCATAACAGTACAACATATTCTCTGCTTTACGTAATATTCTCTGCTTTTTAATCTGAATAAATTCCTAAAAATATAAATTTTTTCTACTATTGTTAAAAACACAAATAATTAATATAGCAGAGAATACAGTGGGATTCAAAATCTATACCTTTTTAATTCTTTTTGTATGGATTAAAATTTAAGTCTAACATTTCCTTGAAATATACGTTATAACTGTACGCACGGCTACGTCGTTCTCGCCCAAATATCTAAAAATTTTAAAAATATATTTAATAAATATTATTATTTAATTAATTTTTAAATTAAAGTTAATAAATATTACCTCATGATTTAAATATCTAAATCTATCTTTAATCTCGCGTTTTCGATTTTTCGTGTAGACACTTTTTAAAGTGAAAGATAAAATGTCATGCAAAAATTCCTCCGATATAGCATTTAAATATGCGAAGTTAACCAAAATCATGCGATTATGGTCTGTTAAATTTTTATTCCAAAACATTTCTCGAATAAATTTGGGCCAGGAATTAGCGTCACCAACGATGTCTTGTAAAGCAATCCAAGGGTTATTATTAATTTGATCAACTGAATATGACATTTTAAAATTAATTTCTAAACGGTATCAGTAATAAATATGTAGACAACTTAATTCATAAACAAAAAACAAACCATTAATGAGTAGTATCTTACAGTCATAAATTATCATTTTCCTGTTTACCGACATCATAAAACTTTGAAATTAAATAAAAAAAAATGAGGCATGAGCGACGATTTTCTTTCTCAGAATATATTTTAAACATTAAAACGAACAAATTTACAAAGTTTCAGAAAAATCGGAGGTGGGGGCATTATACTGCACATTTACCAATGTTTACTATACACACATATAAATGTCAAAAATATCAAAAACTGTCAAATAGTTTACGCAAGCTGACACACTACTTGAACAGTGTAAAGCCCCTTGCACAATGCTAGGCAACAGGCAATAAGAAATAAAAACTATTCATCAATAAAAACGTAGAATAAAAAATATTCGCCAATAGGAACAGAGAATAGATACCAGAGAGAAACCTGAGAGCGGCCAGGACGGCCTTTTGCCTGTTGCCCTTTTACTTGACTGCTTGATACGCCCCTCGCACCCATTTTCAAAGTTGGAACTACTTCGTACACCCATTTTCTAATACTGCCGGTAATGTCTCCACTTGGTGCGTGTCCGTGCTACACCCTGTGACGTCCCGACCAATAATTTTCTTCTTTTACCATATAAGTGGATTCCTTCTTTACCTTATTAAAATTTGTGCAATTCCATCTAATTATAAAAGAGCAAGATTGAAGGAAATATCATCTTTTGTTAGCATTAGCATCATAACTACATTTATCCTTAATTATATTTTAATTAATTTTAATTATATTTTAATTATTTTTTATTATATTTTAATTAATTATTTTAAATAATTACTTTAACCAAATTTATTAGAGTTATAGTGTTAATTTTATAAGAATACTCATATAAAAAGAATTATAAGTTCATCAACGAATAATGTTTTGTACAAGGGAGCGGTATTAAAACGCCTTTAAGATTTGAGCGCTTTTATCTACTATGGAATGTAAATCATAATTATAGATAACGACCGTCGTTATTCCCTCGTTATGACATCATTTGTAAATTTTCGGTTAATTAAATATTCCACTTAAGTAATATCGAAATTAGGTAATAAGAGCAAAATTCAAAATTGTACATAGCCGAATTTGGAAAAAGGAACTAAGCCTGTAATAGAATTGTAAAATTATTAAGAGGATTCGTTCATATATTTCACACGGCGACTTGCTCTCGCTAATCAGCTAAACATAACATCCGCATACCAAGCTCTGGCCGATCGATATTCCAACGGACAAAGAAGATGACGAAATTTGCATTATCTAATCCCCCACCAAATCGTACTAAGGAGGACCAGCGTCTACCGGCATTGTCACGGAGGATCAGAAGTTTTTTCTCCGGCCTACAGTCAAGACGTACTCTGATTTTCGCTGATTGTTCACTGCATTATTCACTGACTTGATTGTAACTACTTATACACTTTTATTCTATACAATATAAATGTATAGTTAATTGGAAAGTTCTACGAGAGATTTTACTGAGAACCACTCTTTACCGCCGAATTTTGAAATGCATTATCCATTGGAAAATTCACACTGCGGGATCTTTGAATTTCGAGCGATACTTCTGACAGATCTAGAAGGAAGGAAGAATATTATATATTCTCCTAGTAAGTAAGGGATAATTAGAAACTAGGGGAGTTAAAATTATTTTAATCCTTTTTCTATCATATAATTATTATAATTAATGTCATTAATTTAATTTCCATTGGATTATTTA
Source organism: Camponotus vicinus (assembly GCF_025532165.1). Taxonomy (NCBI): domain Eukaryota; kingdom Metazoa; phylum Arthropoda; class Insecta; order Hymenoptera; family Formicidae; genus Camponotus; species Camponotus vicinus. The sequence goes on along the minus strand of NW_028141978.1, from coordinate 17,778,067 downwards.
ACATAATTTTGTCATTATTACTTTACTTGATATAATTATATTGTACGATTCATAATTATTACTATAATTTATAATTATTATTTCGATTTATAATTATTAATTATCCTATTATTTGAGTTCATTATCATTATTTGATTATTATCGTTTATTAATAAATGAAATGATTGAGTTAATAATATTTATATTAATATTGATAATTTATATTAATATTGATTATTTTAATTTTATTCATTCTTTCGGCATTACTTTATGATCAATTGCGTTTTCTTATTTAATCTAATCATTTAGTTATACTATATTATTTTATTTTATCTTTTTATTCTGTTTATCCTCATTTGGAATATAATTTTAAATTTGATAATAGATCATAATCTCCCTCATCCCCAGTAAACCCGGTGAATGCAGAGTGACTGAAAAATACGAGAGGCATTGGAATAAAATAATTAAGTTACCCATCTCGGTATTGTAGTATTCTATTATTTTGTAACCGGGACGTAACACCCACTTTCTGACACTGCCGATAAAGTTTATATTGGGTGCGTGTCCGTGCTACACCCATAATTTTCGTATTGAGAAACACGGGCATCGAGTTCATTTATGCGTGATCTTTTCTCTTTATATATATTATCTCATTACTCCCAGTCGTATAAATTATATGTAATAATAATAAAAAAAATAATATATTTTTATTATTATTATTACCCGGTAAAAAATTGTTCATGTATATTCATGCAGAATTGAATATAATTGTACAAAACTATATATAATTGTGCAAAAATATGTATAATTATAAATGATAGAGTACAGGACATTATATATATTTATATATAAGTGCAATAACTGTTACATATAATTATATATAAGTGCGCATTTTGCATACTTATATACAGGGTGTTTCATTTTAATCCGACCAGTCGAATATCTCGAAAACCAAGCCCGGGAGAGAAAAATATTTCAGACAAAAGTTGTTTGGTTTCGAGGGGGCCATAAGATGGTGACAATGATTTGACCTTGAACAGTCATTTGAAGGTCACATAAAGGTCACCTTAAAGGAGGATCGGTAAATAAGGCCAAAATCTGCCTCGCGATGGAACCTAAACTAACTGTAGAAAAGTCTTTCTTACAACCCAAGAAAGACGAAAATCACCGTCATTTATCCGAGAAGTGGTGGGAAAGTTTTGGGAATAGCGTATTAAGTTGTTAGGCTTTAATGTTGATTTATACATCGAAACTAACAGTTTTTCTTGTATTAACTTTAAGAGATCGTATCTGTTAGCCCCACTGATACCCCCATTATATCTCTGAGAAATGCTACCGACGCGACATCTACTGTTTCGATTTTTTCATCCGAGATTAAAACCCGAGTGCGCACTCCTGTCCTTATATAATCTCTATACTGTGTGTATTGAGAAGAGAGGATATAAGAACTCAGTCTTGGAAACGCATGACTTGTTTCGTGCTCACTTTTGACTTAAAAAAGAAGATATTAACAATACGAACGGACATGTAGAAATCACCTTCATGCTATTGTCTATATTCATTTTACAGTTAATATTTTTCATAAATCCACATTCGCTGATGTTACACCTATGTTATGTATGATGCGCACCTATATGCACATACAAGTTTATGTCTTTGTATTTTCCAAATTATTTAGGATTTTTTAAGATTACTGTTGCAGTGTATGGTATTAAAACGCTTACAGATTTTGTTTCATTACTAATCTGTAGATAGTAAATATCTGACTCAGAGTTTAACAAGACTTTGAATAGAGGTTCTGAAGTTTTCAATAAGAACACAGATTTTTCACACAGTTTGTTTAATACGTCAAGTTTGTTTTATTTTAGTGGGATAGTTCTATTCAATTTAGTTTTTTCTTTCAATTATATCGCGATGACAAAAGTCTGTTCGACCTGTGGCATAAGTCTCGAAAAACGATCACGCACAGATTATCGCGAAGTGGACGAAAGATATTATTGTAAAAAATGTTACAGAAACTTGCATCGTCCTGAGGCACATTCCTCATCTGGGCAAGATGATTTTGCTGCACAGCAAAATGAGTTACAGCCTACTGTTCATCTAGATATTGAACGAAGTTATTCAGGCCACAACAAATGCGTTTTTGGGTGTTCTGTAGTTAGAAGTTTAAGAAATCTGACTAAAGAAGAATGTCTCGAGATATTTATAAAAAAAAACGTATTTGTAAAATATGGTGCACGTGTTTGTACCGTGCATGATTTGAAAGAATCACTAGTAATTCCTAATGATTTTGAAACAGCTGGTATGGGGGTTTCTTTGAATGCTGAAGAAATACTAACTTCTTTCCACACATTTAAATCCATTATTCTGACAGAAAGAGACAAAGCACCTCTTTCCTTTTTGAATATGAAAAATGACATGTTGAAATTCGAAACTGGTTTAGAGCATCAGCAATATTTCGACGTTCTACAATTCCTGTCAAGTGAAGATTTACTTACTCGTGTCCGAATGGAATTCGCTTTGGGAGTGTATCTATCTCGTCTTCGACGAGGTTACACTTTTGAAGAACTAGCTATTCGCTGGAATATTGCAGAAAAAACTGCTCGCAATTACTGCCAACTTTGCAGATCCATTCTTATAGGGCCTTTTTGTGACAAGTATCTTTCACTGACGCGCGATCGTGCTGATCTGATCAATCATCAAACTGATACTGCTAAACGTTTACATGCTCCGTCTGGTGAACACATTATTCTCGTGCTTGATGGCACATATGTCTTTATCCAGAAAAGCTCCAATTTCGCATTTCAACGTATGACTTATTCTGGCCATAAACACAGGAATTTGATCAAACCAATGATGGCAGTATTTCCTGATGGTTATATTGGAGCGGTTTGGGGTCCTTTTCCGGGAAACAAAAACGACGCTTCTATTTTGATCGATCTTTTAAATACTACCGATTGGAATAGTTTTCAGCCCGGCGATGTTATAATCGTTGATCGCGGTTTTAGGGATTGCATTCCAAATATCTCGAGCAAAGGATTTGTAGCGAAGATGCCATCTTTTGCCGATAAACCCTCATTACCACTGACAACGCAGCAAGCAAATTCCTCACGACTTATCACAAAAGTTCGCTATATTGTCGAAGTTGTAAACGGAAGAATAAAGAAAATCTTTAAGTATTTTGATAGAACTATTCAAAATACCATACTAGATACCTTATTCAACGATTTTAAGATTGCTTGTGCTTTACTTAACTTGACATTTAAACCAGTTGTCACTTCTGATCTTGATAAAAGAATTATAGATAGAATGCTTCATTTTTCGAACGAAAAAAATCACTTATTTGAATTGGTATGTCAAGAAAAACTAAATTCGCAGACCTCTCGTTTCCAACGTATGGAAGATGTCGAGATAGAATTCTTTCCACGATTAGATATGCAAGATCTTTGGCTTTACACTTGCGGCTCGTACGCAATTAAAATGGCACACAGTTATTATGCTGATCACTTAAATTCAAACGGTGATTTTGAGTTTGAAATGGCGAAACCAACAAGACCCATTGATTTTAGAAAATACGGTATAGCGTTGGACTGGTCTGCTAGTATTTTTTTGAAAGTGCGTATACGATCTCGTCACTCCATGTCCATTAAGTACTTTGTATATGTTCTTGTCGATAAAAACAAACAAGGAATCGAAGCACTTAGTGCTCATTTTTGCAGCTGCAAAGTGGGACAACGTGTCGTTGGATGTTGTTCTCATGTAGCCACAATCATGTGGTTTTTTGGTTATGCCCGTTTTTTACTTGACATAAACAAACCTGCACACTCTCTTTGTGATATTTTTTACAACATAGCATCATCAGAGTCCGAAGAAAACGATGAGGATGATGTTTAAGAACAGACTAAAAAAATTAAAAAAGTAAAAAAAGTAAAAATAAAAAAATAAAAAAAATTAAAAAGTTTTAAATCTAAAAACAATTAAAAATATTTAAAAAAATAAAAAATTACTTTACTTTGGTTACACAGATACGATCTCTTAAAGTTAATACAGGAAAAACTGTTAGTTCTTATGTATAAATCGACATTAAAACCTAACAGCTTAATACGCTATTCCCAAAACTTTCCCACCACTTCTCGGATAAATGACGGTGATTTTCGTCTTTCTTGGGTCGTAAGAAAGACTTTTCTACGGTTAGTTTAGGTTCCATCGCGAGGCAGATTTTGGCCTTATTTACCGGACCTCCTTTCTTAAATGGAATACCCTATATATTTTTGCACATTCTTGTAGCTGACATCGAGAGCTTTCCAAAACACTATAATTAAGTACCTTTTCATTAAGTACTTTTTGAGTTATGAGGCTTGAAATAATTTCTTAATTCTACATAAACCGTAAAACATCTAGTAAAATATTCATTTTTCGATTATCTTACCTTAATACTTTTACGTACAAAATAATGAGAGGAATCAATTGGTGTAAAGAAAACACATAGTTGTTTTGAAGAAAAAATATGTAATTTGCAATTAACAATTCCATATTTTTTCTTCAAAACAACTATGTGTTTTTTTTACACCAATTGATTCCTCTCGTTATTTTGTACATAAAAGTATTAAGATAAGATAATCGAAAAGTGAATATTTTACAAGATATTTTACGGTTTATGTAAAATAAAGAAATTATTTCAACCCTCATAACTCAAAAAGTACTTAACGAAAAGGTACTTAATGATAGTGTTTTGGAAAGCTCTCGAGATAAGCTACAAGAGTGTGCAAAAATATATAGGGTGTTCCATTTAAAAAAATTGAAGTGACCTTCACGTGACCTTCAAATGACTCTTCAAGGTCAAACCAATGATACCATCTTATGGCCCCCTCGAAACCAAACAACTTTTGTCTGAAATATTTTTCTCTCCCGGGCTTGGTTTTCGAGATATTCGACTGGTCGGATTAAAATGAAGCACCCTGTATAATGTTCACAATGTTTTATGTATAATTATATATGGATTTCTGTTAGTTTAATATATAATTATATATAAGTCTTGCGTCATATATAAATATATATAAGTAACAAATATAGTTCAGATACAATCATGCATAATTGTATACGATTCTATATAAACGAGAAATTTTGATCGAAATGTATATGTATCTTTTCCTCAATGCACTCATGAACAACGGATAGGTGAAACATTTTGTTTTGTGCTTAATAACTGTGATTGGGATATACTTATATATATACACATTGCAAAAGATCTAGATACGATGTCAATAAATAAATAATCATAAAATTATCTCACTGTTGATATAAATAAATGTAAAATAAATTTTCTTCTAATATTATGCTTTCTACAACCATTTCGCTGTTGCTTTCAGGTATACATATATATATATATAAGAAGTATATATAAATAAAATAAAATAAGGTGAAAAAAAGCACCATTTTCACATTAATAAGAACTGTGTTTGTTTATTCTTAAAGAAATATATATACATATATAATGTGGGATACGAACACATTTTGGAGAGCGTTATCGTTATATATTATAATTAATACTTATGGATATATTATAATTATGGATTAGAGTATTTTCTAGACATGAACTATATGGCATATACCCCGTAAGCAAAATGTTAGCAGTATGTTGGCAGACTGGTAACAGATTTAATCAAAGTATATCAGCAGACTGACATCAACTGCGTCCTCATTCAGCTTATATTCTGCTGACAGAGCCTGCTCACAAAATCTGACAGCAGATTGATAGCAGAAATCCAGCAGGATCTGTTAACATGACTTGACGCTCGATTGTCGGCAGAAATCGAGCAGGATCTGCGCACGCAATCTGATGGCAAATTGACAGCAGAAACCGAACAAGATTTGAGCTTACTTATATTAATGTTGTATAAATGCAATAAAATTGATTATTACAGGTGCTAAATAAGAGTATTATCGATGAGTTATCGGTTAATGACAATTTTTTCTGATATGACATAATGTATAATAATATATGTTATATCGTAATTATTCTCACATAACGAAGGACTAGTTCAATTTAATTAAATTAATAATAAAGTAAAAGTAATTTAATTTATAAAACGAAATATAATTTATTTAGAATTAAATTCTTGCTTTATGCTTCAAATAGGCAGTAAATGAATAATTTACCATTTATCCTATTGATTCCAATCAGTTTAATATTCTGAATCTCATCTGCTTGTATCAGATGTCAGAAATTAAAGTGATAGAAATAGTTACTATATTTTTGATCTTTTATTAATAATCGCGACTTTATATATATTTTTGACAGAGATTTGATTGCGAGAAAGTATATCACATAGCGGTAAACGAAGGAACTATCGAATCATGCAAACTCTGTTCTGCTTCTGCCGTCAATCTGCTATCAGATATTGTGTGCGCAAATCCTGCTCGGTTTCTACAGGCAATCTGACATCAAATTTCGCCGCACAGATCCTGTTCAATTTCTGCCATCAATGTGCCGTCAATTATATCAACAAGTTCTGCTCGTTTTCTGTTGATAATCTGTTGTCCAGTTATGTGAACAGATTTTGTTATATTTCTGTTGACATTCTGCCGACATTATATGATATATCAGAACCTGCATCAATTCTGTAATCTTTCTGTCGACAAAAATTTGTAACAGATTACCTGACAAGATCTGCTTTAGCAGACTTGGCTATTGGAGTAGTAATATGGCATATTTTTTATTTTATTTATAGTTGATTGATAAACGATTGTGTAATATATTGTACGCGTGCTTATATTACAAATTATATATACACAATCGTTTATCAATCAACTATAAATAAAATAAAAAATATACCATATTACTAAATATACCCAGGTAAGGTTTGCCAACTCTTGCCCAACGTTAAACGTCGGGCCGACATTGGCGATATCACGGCAAATCGACTGTCACTATTCGATCGCGGCGCGACGTCGGCTCAAGCAAGATTAGCCGACTTTTGCCCGATACCGACTCTGGGGTCAACGTTGGCAATACCGCGACAACTGGTGTCTGACATTGACCTGACATTAAGAAAAAAATTATATTCGTATATTTATTTCGAAATTTTATTACTTTCTTAAAACTGAATTTGTTTCTTAATGATAAATTTGGTTCTTAAAATAATTTATGGAAAATTATATATTTGCGCTAGTTATGACATATGTAGATAATATATAACACTTAAATTAAATGAAGAAGTAGTCTACTACACGAAAGGCAGTTGTATGGCACGCCGTTTTACTTTTTAATAGCAAACATTTTAAGTACAAAATTAAAAATAAATTTTTTATTTTAAATTAATAAAGAAACTATTTGGAAACATTATTATTATGTAGACACATAAAAAAAATTATATAAAATGATGTCAAACGTAAATTTTACCTTAACAGTATAGGTAAAGATAGGAATTTTAGGACATTATTATTATGTGCTGACATAAATATAATTCAATTTTATTACATAGAATCAAAATATTTTTATTTTGTAAATAAATTATTAAAAATTAGAACACATTTTTTTATACACACATTAAAACTATACATGGTCAAAATATTGCAAGTAAATCTTACTTTTATATTTTGTAATTTATATTGTATTGCATTTAAAATGTGCACATTTTTATTAACATTTAAAAGTAATATATAAATTATTTTTTGAGATTATCTAAAATTGTGTGTATTTTAAATTATTATGTGAAGTTATTTTTATGCTGAAAAAGATAATTTAATATATTTTTATAGATTTTATTTTTATTTTATATTTTCAAGGTTTTCAAGATTTATGAAGGATTGAAGAAAATTAATTTATGAAAATAAAATTATGTCGGAGCATAATAAAAATTCACAATTATATTTATGTCCGGACATCATTTTAATTCATAGAATTATTATTATATCGTGACATAATTTTAATTCCTCGAATTTTTATTATATCGCGACATAATTTTAATTCCTCGAATTTTTATTATATCGCGACATAATTTTAATTCAAGCTGGTGATTCTTTAGTCTACAATATTGGCAGCACTGAGGAGCGACAACGCGCAAACTCTCTGACGAATAGTGCCTATAAAGTTTCTTTTTTACATGTGGCGTGTGTAACTTTCCCGCGTTTGCCCACATAACCTCAAAAATAATATTACTCGGAAAATAATCTTAAAAGTAAGCTTTTTGGAAAATTCAAGTTGAAATGTCCGATGAAAGGGAAATTGCTAATCGTTTGTTGATGATAGCAACTAGTGCATGCAGTGAATCAACACAAGAAGAACAAGACTTTTCATCTTTGGTGACAGCTACTCGAAGAAGTTTTAGAAGGAATAATGTTATATCTAGTCCATGTAAAGGCAGAAAGAAAAAAGCAACATTTAAAAGAAAAGTGATTTTGATGAAACTAGCACATGCTGATTTTTTTCCATCTAACACAGAATTAAAATTTTTAAAGCAAAGAGGATTAGGTATAGTTTAATTATTATTTATTATTTATCGAATTATTCAATTTATATAATTATTGAATTGTATTTATATTAAATAATAATTGTATTATTAAAAAATTGTATTTCTAGGTTTAGTTGAACAGCCATTCGAAATAGCAAGACATTCTTCATTTGATAAAATAAAGGCAGATATTGTTTCACTTTTTCATCCTCATATTCAAAATTTGTTAAGAATGTGTGGCTTTCGATTGGGAAAAGTAGAGAGAACTAAGAAAATCACTCTTTTAAAAGACATTCAAGATGGAACAGATTTAGAAAAGAAATTACTTCAAAGCAAAATCGTCATATTGCCTCTAAATGATTTTCCAAATGATTTGCCTCTTGTTGAAGATAATTCTTTTTCCGTTCAAACAAATGTGTGTGATACTTCTATAAATTCCTCAATTCATATGTGTCAGGAAGATAATGATTCTGATCATTTGGAATTAGAGCAAATTTCGTTGAATAATTCAACTGTATCACGACGCACAACAATTGCTCGCCAGTCAAGATCAACAACAATGCAATATCAAACAATTGAAAATAATTTTGATAAAGATGAAGAGGAAGAAGAAGAGGAAGAGGAAGATGATCAATTACGTATGTAATTATAATTATTTAATATTTTAATCTACATTATTTATTTAATAATGTAGATTATTTAGTAATGTAGGGATATTCTGTATAACCGTAAAAAAAGATTTTCATTATTTGTTATATTTGACGACTTGACTTTAAAAAATAATAATAAATTATTAATTTAAGGTACTAAGGAGGAAACTAACAGTGTGGAGAAATGCTTTGTAGTACTTCCGTTTCTTCCAGAAAATGCAGAAACTATCACTATCCAAATATCAAGGAGTCATTGTTTTCATGATTTAATGAATATGTACATGGATGAGCAAATAATCAACAAAAATTTGCAAGTTACTTTTCTTGGAGAGATAGGTCTTGATGGAGGCGGTCTTACTAAAGAGTTATTTAATATTTTTTTTATTAAATGCGAAAGTATGTTTTTTCGAGGTGAGGATTGTATAGTTCCATACTTGGAGCTAAGCAAAATAAATGAATTAGACAAATTTGTCATAATTGGACGAATATTGCAGCATATGTTACTTTTGACAAATAATATACCTGCAAAATTATCAAGAATTACATTAATGTTAATTGCAAAGCCTGAAAGAGATATTAATTCTGATATTTTATTACAAGAACTATTACGTTATGTAAATCCGTACTTACGAAAGATTTTGAAAAAAGCTCTGAAAAATGTTATATCTTTAAGTGAAAAGGAAAAGGAGACCATTCAAGATTTTTTTCAAACAAATCGATTTTTTGCGAGACCAAATTCCGAGACATTGTCAGAACAATTAAAAATTATTGCTACAGAAATTTTAATAGAGAAACCTAAAAAATTGATTACAAAAATTCGACAAGGTGTATCACCAGAAAAGTATGCTAATTTTTGGAATAATTGCGATTTTGATGTCTTTTTAGATATGCAGACTCCTACTGCTATAAAAATTGTTAATTGTTTAGTAACTGATCCTCATTTAACAAATGAAGAAAATGATATATTACATTATTTTACCATGTATATTCACTGTCTTGACAAAGATAAATTAACAAACTTGATATTTTTAATTACTGGATCTTTTGTTATGCCATTGCATATTGACGTAAAATTTAATGATACAGTGGGATTAAGTCAAAGACCTATGTTTAATACATGTACTAATACTATAACATTGCCAAAAACATATGCAAATTATGATGACTTAAAGAATGATTTAAATATGTGCTTAAATAGTGAGGAAGCTATGGAATATACAATGTACTAATATTCAAATGTCATTATGTATATTGCCCGTCATTAATTCGTTCCATTTCCCTAGCAAATTTATATAGGATATGTTACATATTTTATATAAATTATCTAGGCAAATGGAACGAATTATTGACGGGCAGTGTACTTAAAAATTTAAGTATTCAAAATTACACAAACGTGCGCGCGCACGCACACACACACACACACATACACACAAATAAAATAATGCTCAATAATTTAATTAATTGCTTTACCATTTTTTTCAATTTATTTGTTTTATTTAATATTGACAAAACGTTTATTAATTTAAATGGCAATTAGAATTAACAACATTTTTGTTTTCCTTATGCAATTAATTTAATTTTATTGTTTTAGTATTAATTTTAACATTTGTTATTGAACAATAACATTATAATATTAATTTCATATATACATAATGCATATATGCAATATATGCATTATACATAAATACATATATGCATAATTCTATGACGTAAAAAATTATATAGACAATTCTAAGTAAAATGTAAAAAATTTATTTTGATTTTTGTTTAATAAGTTCTGTTTTATTACAATGTTAAAAATTAAATAAGTTTAAAATTACAACTTTAATTGTTCTTATTATAATAACTTAGAGACTGAATATGTATTTTTTTGTTAAAATATGAAGCTACTTAATTATTTATTTATAATTTTATAAATAAAAATAATTTTATTTTTGAAATAAAACAATATTTTTTATTTAATTTCTTGTTGTAATTTATTGTGCTAATATATTATAATAAAATGTATAAGATAGAGAATAATTTTGTTTCACAAAAATGTTCAACAAGTAAATCCCTAAAATTTTAAATAACAATATCTATTTAATGAAGTTAACAAAGTTTATTCATATATCGGTTTATTTATATATAATAGTTGCGTACATTAGTTTATTCATATATAATAATTCATATAATAAAAATAGTAGTTGCGTTCAAATATTAATATGCAATGTTAAATATGATAACCAAAAGCTAAAACTAAAAATCCGTTAAAAGTAAAAATTATAATATTCAAGTACATTAACTTACATAAAATTATATAATATATTTATTATAATATATTAAGAATTTAATAAATTGACACATAGTATATATTTTTCTTTATTACATTTTTCTTCTAAACTAATAATATTTTCTAGATGTAATTTTTGTTCTTCACTTATTTCTAATATCGCACTAAAAGACGAAGAAGGGAGACTCGTGTTATTATTTATAATAGAAGCGGAAAGATCGATCCCTAAATTTTGTAAGGCCTCAGAAAGCTTTTCACGTAAAGTCATATTGGTATCAAAAATATCACGTACTGCTGTGTAAGTCGTATTGTAATTTTCTAATATTCCTTCCAACCACAGTTTTCGTGGAGACTTATTATTTTCTGTTCTCAGACTATGAACGTTCCATGCAGATTGAAATGATGATAACTTTTTATTAATAACATTTTTATAAATATATTGTATACAAAATCTGTGCATGATGTTTTCAATATCTAATAAACCCTGATCTTCTAAAGAATATAATTCAGTATAAATTGAATCACACACTTCTTTATAGACATCTACCCATAATCTTTCAATTCTTTGATTATGGACAGATTTGCCAGTTATATGGCTTCCTCTATGCATACCGCGAATTGTGTTCATTAAAACAGCCACAAGAAGGTTTTCATATCCATGATCTGACCGTACTCGTGAAGGTAGACCATAACTATTTACTGCATGCGCAAAGAAATTGATGACAGGTTCTGCTTGAATAGATGTGTCACAATTTAAATATATTATTAATCTAGAATATCCATCGATGCAACCATGAATCACAAAACCCCATCTATAAATTATAATATAATTATATCTATAAATAATTATAAATAATAAATGTGTAAAAGAATAAGAAAGAATAGATAATTAGCATTAGTATTGTAGAAATAACAGAAAGAAATTATACCTTGAAAGTTTTAAATGTGCATCCATGTGCCATAAAGAATTTGGTGTGGCTACTTTGTAAGTTCTTCTCTTAATCGTCTGGCTCCATCTGCTCGCAGTTCCAATTGGATCCATTGCATTCAAAATTTCTCTTATTCGATTTCTTTGTACACAAATTCCTGCTGCCTTTAAATATGACTGCATCATCTGTAATTTATTCTTATTATTATAATTATTTCCAGATATATTAACAAGAATATGATATAAAAGTAAGTCATCAGTGTAAAAATTAATAAAATTTTTTATTTCTGACTAAATTGACAATCAAGTTTGATTATAACATGCATGACGTTTCGACCATCGGTTTTGGTTCTTATCAAGTGATTTCTTTTACGTGAGTTCAGATATTGACGGTTGTTATTTAATCACATTATAAAATGTTTGGTAAACCGACTTTGAAAAGCACCTACTCATGTCAATGCATATTGTAATCAAACTTGATTGTCAGTTTAAATAAAATAAAAAATTTTATTAACAAGAATAATTTAAAAATTTTTAACAGAGGGAGGGAGAGAGAGAGAGAGAGAGAGAGAGAGAGAGAGAGAGAGAGAATAAATACTGTATGTCCAGCTCTTGGATGTTCTTCATGAATTTGTGCAATTTTTATTCTCAATTCATTATCTGATATTTGTGAATATCGTGCATGCATAGGCATATTTAATTCATATAACTTTTTATAAATAATATTTCTTGAACAACCTAAGAGGTTTGCCATACTAATAGCAGTATACCCTTCATTGTATAATAAAGTCAATTGCTCTTCATTTAACTGAACAGCAGGACGACCTTTTCCTGTTTATAACAATAATTAAATAAATATAATTAATATAATTAATATTTAGTTAAATTTAATAAATAATTCCGAATTTTTATTATGTCCTGACATAATTTTAATTTATTAATAAGAATCGCAATTTTCTTAAAACAATTATTTTTTGAAACTTTTATATTGAATAGAATATTTTTTATATTATTAAAAAGTAAAACGGCGTGCCATACAGTTGGCTCACGATCCAGAGGTCCCGAGTTCGAGTCCCATCAAGGTAAGTGTGTTTTTCAAATACGAGAAAACATTTAATCCATTATAAAAAACGCTAATTTTCAGATAGAATCATCATATAGGCTGCATCTTAAAAAACAAACGTAGTTAGAAAAAGTAATAAAATTTCGAAATAAATATACAAATATAATTTCTCTTTTATGTCGGGTGAATGTCGGAAATCAATGTCGGAAATCAATATACAGGGTGTCCCGAATTTAAATGGCAAAACTTCAGGAGCGTGTAGGGGACCGAAAAACTAAGTCAAAAAGTCCTTTAGCGATTTGCTCGTTTTTGCTTCATTTTGGAGAAAATCGCAAAAAAAGAAACAAAACAAGTTTTCTTCTTTTTACTGATGTTACTTGATGTTATCCTTTACATTCTTTCATTTGTTCACATTCTTGCTTTCTTCTATGAGTCCTTCATCAGTCTTTAGTCAGTTACTCAGATATTTTGAAGTGAATAGCATCAGCTACAATGCCGCGTACATATTCTAATGTTGAATACGCTGATATAGTTTTCGTGTACGGTTTCTGCAACGGTAATGCTTTAGAAGCGATGCGAGAGTATGCGCGCCGATTTCCAAATAGAAGAGTGCCTAATCGACAAGTCTTTTCGTTGACTTTTAATAGACTACGAGAGACTGGGTCATTTTCACTTCGTAATGAAGGCGACCAATTCCAGGCAGCGTTAAGAGCAGATTGTCGGAGAAGAAATTGTATTCAACACCACTTTGATAACAATCCTGAGACTAGCGTCCGAAGAGCATCAGCTGCATTAGGAATATCGCGGCAGGCAATATGGCGAATTTTGAAAGGTGATAATCGCTACCCGTACCATCTTCAAAAAGTACAGAATTTATTACCTCAAGATTACGTCAAGAGATTGAATTTTAGTAATTGGTTTCTTGAAACAATTCGCAATGACAATTTATTTCCATTAAAAATAATATGGACCGATGAAGCTACCTTTACAAGAGGAGGAATTGTTAACCAAAGAAATTATCATGTATGGGCTCATGAAAATCCCAGAGCTATTAGAGAAAACAGGTTTCAGCATGAATTTGCTATAAACGTTTGGCTTGGAATTTGGAACGGATTGCTGGTGGGACCGTATTTCTTACCCGAAAGATTGAATGGAATCACATTTACGCATTTTTTAGAGGACGACTTTTCTAATTATTTAGAAGACATTCCCTTACAGCAGCGGATTGAAATGTGGTTCCAACTCGATGGATGTCCAGCTCATTATAGCAGAGCTGCTCGATCTTGGCTGAACATAAATTATCCACAACGATGGATTGGACATGGAGGAATAGTACCTTGGCCACCCCGATCACCTGATATGACACCCATGGACTTCTTCGTATGGGGAACCTTGAAGCAGGAAGTTTATTCGGTGCCAATCAATTCAAGAGAGCAATTAAGAGACCGAATCATAGATGCAGTGCACCAAATATCACCAGAACAATGTCTAGCCGCAATTAATCAAGTCAGTGCTAGATGTAATGCTTGCATTGCTGTAAGAGGGCTACATTTTGAACAATATCTGCATTAAATAGATGATAACAAATAAAATGTAAATAAATAAGTAAAAAAAAGAAAACTTGTTTTGTTTCTTTTTTTGCGATTTTCTCCAAAATGAAGCAAAAACGAGCAAATCGCTAAAGGACTTTTTGACTTAGTTTTTCGGTCCCCTACACGCTCCTGAAGTTTTGCCATTTAAATTCGGGACACCCTGTATATATGGGACGTTTCACGTCAACCGGATCACTTGTCTGCCTAAAATTTGAAGCGATCTACAAAGACGTTCGATAGCTCAAAAAATTAGTCTTTACTAGTATTTTCGAAAGTCATATGCCCCGTTTTGAAATTCAAAATGGCGGATCCAATATGGCGACTGAAAGTGTGAAAATTAGTAAAAAGCTAATCTTAACTTGGGAGTTACATTACTGAAATTCAAGACGGCGTATCCAATATGGTTGCAGAAACCGTAAAAAGACTACTTAATTTAAAAATCAAATTGTTACTGTGGTTACTACTCTAACGTTTTTTTTCAGAGTAGTTAGTGAGCAATCCCATCGGTAACTCAGTGAGCTGTTAATATTATATTTTCTCCAGCAGTCTTTTAAGAAAGTTGGTGAAAATTTCCCAACTTTCTTAAAATCAAATGTTGCTTCTCCAACAGTCCTTTTCAGGATAGTTGGTCAGCGAATACTATAGGACCTATAGTATAGGTTGCTCAGAGAGTTGCGGTCCTTTTCAGGATAGTTAGTGAGCATTTCCATCGGTAACTTAGTGAGCTATCGATATATTTTCTCCAACAGTCCTTTTCAGGATAGGTGGTGAACTAATATCATAGGTTGCTCAGAGAGTTACTGTGGTGATTTCAACGGTCCTTTTCAAATTGACTGCTCTTACCTTTGACTATCGGATTCCTAATTAGTAGACTTTTTAAAAAATAATCTATAAAATATTAATTAGAGAAAATGGAAAAGAAACGCAAGGACGCTACAAATGAGCCAAAAAAGTTATCTTCCAATAGATGTTCTAACCCATTAAGAAGGGATGGTCATATCGGTAAAAGTCTGAGAAACATTTCAGAGAGTATCTCTAAAATGTTCCCAAACCTAAGTCTGAACGCAAAAATTTGCAGCCAATGCCGAAAAATGTGTAATGAGACAAAGGCAAGGGATTCCTCATTTTGTGAGGACACTGAAGATTCGGATTTCAATGATAATGATCATTCTCCAAGTAAAAAGATTTGTTTGTCCAGAGAACAACAATTAGAAGATCTTTTGGAAGGTTTAAAACATAAATTTAAAAATTTACCTGAGAATGATCCCCTCCGAGTAAGTATACTCACAATAGCTCCAGAATGTTAGAGTATTCGTCAAATAGCTGAAGAATTCCAGGCTTCCTATAGAATGGTCAAACAAGCAAAAGATCTTAGAAAATCGAGCGGAGTTTTAGCAATACCGTCACTAAAAAAAGGAAGGAATTTACCTGATGAAACAGTTTCCAAAGTGATTGAGTTTTACGAAAATGATGAGAACAGTCGTATAATGCCGCACAAAAAGGAGACTATCACTGTACGTATCAATGATCGTAAGGAAAAAAAGCAGAAGCGTTTATTATTGAGTGACATTAAAGTACTGCACACTTGCTTCAAAAAGAAATATCCTTTATTTCCTATTGGTTTGACCAAATTTGCTGAACTTCGGCCAAAATGGTGTGTCCTTGCTGGTACTTCAGGAACACATAATGTATGCGTTTGCGTTATTCATCAAAATGTTAAGGCGATGATCGATGCTGCAGGTTTGGAAACATTCAGCAACAGCAAAAATTTAAAAACTATCTTAAACAACTCTGATGATTGCATTCGTTTCATTCTTTGTGATAAACCTAAAGATACCTGTCATGTGCTTCAATGCAAGGATTGTCCTAAACTAGAAAATTTTTCTGATCTTCTGTTAGGAATATTGAATCAAAACAATATTCGGCAAGTAATTTTCAGTAAATGGCAATCTACGGATCGATGCACTTTAAGACAAGAATGTCTTCCAACCGAAGATTTCGTAGAAGAACTTTGCGAAAAGCTAAAAGAACTAATTTCTCACGATTTCATCTCGAAAGCTCAGTCAAAATTCATTTCTAATAAGAAGGAAAATTTACAAGAAGACGAGGTATTACTTCAGTGCGATTTCGCTGAAAATTACGCCTACGTTTTACAAGACGCAGCACAGGGTTTTCATTACAACAATGATCAGTGCACAGTTTTCACAGTTTTGTTTTATTACCGTTCTGGTGAACAATTAGAACATCAAAGCATCATTTTACTGTCAGATAGCACAACTCATGACGCAGCTGCTGTATATATAATGCAACAAAATGTGATACCAATAAAATTAGACAAATTTGTCCAAAATTTAAAAAAATCATTTACGCTACTGATGGTGCTAAACAGCACTTTAAAAATAGATACCAAATGAGTAATTTAATGAATCACAAGGACGATTTCGACGCAGAAGCCGAATGGCACTTTCATGCTACAGCACATGGTAAAGGACCATGTGACGGTCTTGGAGCTTCTCTGAAAAGGGAGGCGACTCGTTATAGCCTACAAGTACATCAGAATAATGCTATATTGAATTTAACTAGGCTCTTCACTTGGGCAAAGGGAAAATTTGAAAATATTAAATTCTCTTATTACTCTAAAGAACATCATCAAAAGACAAAAAAATTTTTGAATAAAAGGTTTTCTACAGCTCCAGCTGTCACTAACATTCAAATGAGCTACGCATTTATACCGACATCAAATAAAGTATTGAAAGTAAAAAGGTATTCTGCTGCGAAGGATATTATTTCTACTGTGCAATATTGAAGCAAAAGATCTAAAACCCTATTTTTTATTGTAGACTCTGCCATGATTCATTATTAAGAACATTTAATACCATCAATGTAAAAAAAACTGAAAGTGTTTACGTGAACACACGTTTATGAGAAGACAATATACCTTGCAGATTTTTAACTACTTTCAAAATTTGAAACATCAGTTACTGGTATAGAACCGAACCCACCCAGATTCAACATCACAGACACTGAAAACTCCTTACCAAGCCATTTCAAAACCGAATCAATATTTAAAAACATGATTACGTTAAATTATGTAGATTTTTCTCCAATTTTCAGGCTTTCAGCCGCCATATTGGATCAGCCATTTCGGATTTCAGTGACACAACTCTAAGGCCCGTATTTATAGTCGTGATTCTGCTGAGAAACTCAGCTAAAACTAATCTTGAGATGTGATACGGTTTAATAAATGAATCTTAAGAATCGATATGATATTCATTTATAATCTCGATTCAATAGAGATACTCAGAGGAAGTTTGTCTTGAGATGCAGCTTGAGCTATGTTCATTGCATTTCAATAATCGATACTTGAGAAAAGATCATACGTGTACATATTAATAGTCTTTAGATTTCGTATCAGCTAAGATTTGAGTCGGGAAAAATTGCGTATCACTCAAGTGTGGTTCGAAAGTGACTTGAGGAAAAGTTGACAGGATTTATAAAATAATTTACACAGATTAATCATCAACTGATTCATAGAAGTACGTTTATATTGCAGTTTAATAATATATAAGTGTACCTAATAATAAAAAAGTAATATAATAAATAAATAAATATATAAATAAAATAAATAATATAATATAAATAATTAATATATGATTAATATAAGTAATATAAATAATATTTTTACTTCAAAGAAGCACTTAATAGTGAAAATATTTTTATTACAAAATTTTTAACAACGTACAGGTTAATTAAAATGAATTGGATTGAAAATTATGAACAATATGATATTTATGAAAATTATGATCAATATGATATACATGAGGAATTACGCGAACGTTTACCAAAACGTTATATTAGAGATGCACGAAATCCCTTCGAATGGTGGTCTGAAGAGGAATTTATTAAGAGATACAGATTTCGAAAAGAATCTGTAATGTATTATATTCTCTCTCGAATTGAAGAGCCTCTTCGCAAACCATCAAGAAGAGGTCTTCCAATATCACCGATTAAACAGCTTCTTTTATGCCTTCGATTTTATGCTACAGCATCCTTCCAAGTTAGCTAAACTGATTTTTGAAAAAAAAAAGATATTTCTGTATTGAAAAATTTAAATGCTGTTTATATATTCTTACATATATAGTATATGAATTTATATTTCTATAGATAGTATGCGGTGATTTAGAAGAAATTTCTCAAGCTAGCGCTTCGAATATTGTTCGTAAAATATCAAATCTTCTTGCCGGCATGCATCGGACTTTCATTAAATTTCCAAGTACACGTGAAAAAATTGAAAGAAATTGGCAAATGTATCAAGAATTGGGCAGACAAGAAGGCTGGAATGGAATACCAAGAATTGATGGATCCGTTGATTGTACACATATCAAAATTGTTAATACACCAGGCCAACAATTTCATGAAGCTTTTCGAAATAGAAAATCGTTTTTTTCGATAAATGTACAAGCAGTAGCTGGACCTCAAGGAGAATTTTTAGACATCGTATCCCGATGGGCTGGTAGTACACATGATAGCCGAATATTTAATATGTCCCGTGTAAATATGAAATACATGCAAAGAGAATTAGAAGGTGCACTACTTGGTGATAATGGATATCCCAGCCTTCCATATCTTTATACCCCCATATTGAATCCTCGGACAGCTCCAGAAATACGATATAATCGTGCTCATGTTAAAGCTCGCAATGTTGTAGAGCGCATGTTTGAAATTTGGAAAAGAAGATTTCCATGTTTAAATCGAGGAATGGGAAACAAATTGGAAACAGTATGCAACATAATAGTTGCTTGCGCGGTTTTACATAATATTGCTCTCATAATTAAAGACGCTTTAATAATTGATAATAATATTCCTCTTGAATTGCCCATACCAATAGATTCAATACCACCACGTCCTGGAGAAGGTATGGCTGTCCGTCAAGCATTAATTGAGACACATTTTACTTAATTTAATATATTATATATACAGGGTGTTTCATTTTAATCCGACCAGTCGAATATCTCGAAAACCAAGCCCGGGAGAGAAAAATATTTCAGACAAAAGTTGTTTGGTTTCGAGGGGGCCATAAGATGGTATCATTGGTTTGACCTTGAAGAGTCATTTGAAGGTCACGTGAAGGTCACTTCAATTTTTTTAAATGGAACACCCTATATATTTTTGCACTCTCTTGTAGTTTATCTCGAGAGCTTTCCAAAACACTATAATTAAGTACCTTTTCGTTAAGTACTTTTTGAGTTATGAGGGTTGAAATAATTTCTTAATTTTACATAAACCGTAAAATATCTTGTAAAATATTCACTTTTCGATTATCTTACCTTAATACTTTTATGTACAAAATAATGAGAGGAATCAAATGGTGTAAAAAAAACACATAGTTGTTTTTAAGAAAAAATATGGAATTGTTAATTGCAAATTACATATTTTTTCTTCAAAACAACTATGTGTTTTCTTTACACCAATTGATTCCTCTCATTATTTTGTACGTAAAAGTATTAAGGTAAGATAATCGAAAAATGAATATTTTACTAGATATTTTACGGTTTATGTAGAATTAAGAAATTATTTCAAGCCTCATAACTCAAAAAGTACTTAACGAAAAGGTACTTAATTATAGTGTTTTGGAAAGCTCTCGATGTCAGCTACAAGAATGTGTAAAAATATATAGGGTATTCCATTTAAGAAATTTAAGGTGACCTTTATGTGACCTTCAAATGACTGTTCAAGGTCAAATCATTGTCACCATCTTATGGCCCCCTCGAAACCAAACAACTTTTGTCTGAAATATTTTTCTCTCCCGGGCTTGGTTTTCGAGATATTCGACTGGTCGGATTAAAATGAAACACCCTGTATATATATATATATATATATATATATATATATATATAATCCACATGTTTATTTTATACTATTCTCGCTTTTTAAAAAACTTTTAAATATAAATATGTAATATTTTTAAAATATAATTGCCTATATAGTTCATAAAATTAAAATTGTCTGTTTATTATATGTAACATGTAACAATATTAATTATAATTTATAATATATAACATTGTAATAATATAATAATAATAATAATATAATTGATATAATAACATAAGATAAGATTTTTAACTTAATTTTTTTTTTTAAACTTCTAATTCTAATTCCGCTATATCTGCTCGTGCTTTGGCTTCTCTCTGCTTTTCTCTTTCCGTTCGAATTTGTTCTTCTCGTAACTGCTTGTCTAATTTTATTAATTTCAATCTTTCTTCTGCTTCCTTTTCTATAATTGTACTTTTCTTGTCTTCGTACAGCATCTTACGTTCGTGTATTGAAAATGGACAACGTCGTGCAACAGTTTTTGCAGGTGATATGTCTATTTTATTTTCTTTTATTGGTGTTACGTCTATTTTATTTTTCTTTGTTGGTTCTATATCTAACAATTATTAAAAAAAAAAACAAATAGATATTAATAATAAAGAAAATTTATATATTGTAATAATAACATATTATGTACATTATATATATATATATATATATATATATATATATATATATATATAATCAATAATACATTATTATTATAAGAATATTTAAAATTTATTAATATAAAATCTCTAATATTTATTAATATTAAATAATCTAATTCTAATATCTTCATTTTCAGACTCTTCAATCAAAATTGGCAGAGTATCGTTTATATTATCGGATAAAGTAATTGATTCATTAACTGTAATATAATAATTATTAATAAACATAATAAATTATTAATAAATAATAAATATAACAATAAGAATAATAATAATATATAATGATAATAATAATAATACTAATAATAATTATAATAATCATAAAGATAAATAATAATAATATACAATACTCTCTTACGTTCATCAGTTTGGTGGAGATTGTCGGAATCATTAATTGATGGAATTTCCATAATTAAATGCGAGTTTATAATTTCTATTAAGGGATCTATTTCTACATCCCCAATAGCTTCTCCACCACCCGTGGCAATTCTATGTTGCCTTTCTTTAGCTAGTTCGCTTCGTTGGCGTTGTTTTAAATTTGCCCATAATCTTTGCAACTGTTTGTCTGTAGCCTATATGTAAAAAATTAATTACTCAAATAATAATATAATACATAAATTATATATAAGAATGTAAATTATTTATAATAATTATTATATATAATTACATAAATTATATTAATATTATATTATTATATTATTATATTATTATATTATTATTATTATTATATACAATTATATAAATTATTATATATAATAATTACCTTTTCATTAATATAAGTGCTAGCATTGAAAGCAGATGCAATCTTGAGCCATGCTTCTTGCTTGGCTTTAATGGAACTGCCATCCGTTTTTTTATTTTCAATAATATGTTTGTACTTGACCATGCATTCAAGTAAAAACTTTTTTTCAAAAGATGTAAAATTTTTCTTTTTTTGTATCGATGACATTCTGTCACTTTTGTATTCACTTATGACACTTATTTAAAAAAAGGTTACTCAAACAAGCGCGTATCGCTGCTTTAATCAATATTTTAAATCTCAAGACGAATTTCATGTGAGTAATTATTCCATTTTTCAATTGAATACAGTCTCAAGTGATCTTTAATCAAAATGTAACTATTGAACCGTTCGTATCTCAAGACACAAAACTCCAATCTGAGTATCTCATCTGATACGTTCTTGAGACGAGACTCGAGAAACGACTATAAATACGGGCCTAGGATTGTGATCAGAGACACTGAAAACTCCTTTCTAAGCAATTTCAACGCCAATGTAATTTTGAAAAAGGAGATACTGTGGAATTACGTAGGCTATTCAATAATTATTCATCCATTCAGCCGCCATATTGGATCCGCCATTTTGAATTTCAAAACGGGGCACATGACTTTTGAAAGTACTAGTAAAGACTAATTTTTTGAGCTATCGAATGTCTTTGTAGGTCGCTTCAAATTTTGGGCAGACAAGTGATCCGGTTGACGTGAAACGTCCCATATACAGGGTGATTCTGAACAGACGTTTGTCTTTAAAAAGATAAATTGTCGAGTCTATTCTAAGACGATTTTCCCTTTACCAAAATTGTCTACGAGGCTTAGTTTTTAAATTATTAAATAAAATAGTTCGCGAATTACGGAACGAGTACAAGAGGTAGACAGGGACGGCGCAACTCACCGTCCGATACAGGCGATCATGTGGGGCGTGCGACGCGATCAGCTGATTGCTGCACACGATGAGTGTAACAATCAGTGTGTGTGTGTGGGGGGGGGGGTGTATTTATGCACGCGTATCCACACATGCACCGTACTCTCTCTCTTTCTCTCTCTCTCTCTCTCTCTCTCTCTCTCTTTCTCTCTCACTCTCTCACTCACTCACTCACTCACTTATTCTTACCTTAATAATGAGATTCTTCATACTGCTGATAAATAGTAGTGCCCAGTGTGTTGCACGATAATAATCGTCGTCGACGAGACGTCGTTTCTTCAACACGCAGTCTGACACAAATAAGCGAAGTTTTTTCTTTCATCACTTTCGACACTTTTACAAATTTACTCGCGCACTTAATCACTCACGATTGATAAAAGGAGGAATTTACCAACGGTTACGGTACGAATTTAATAAACGGTTAACGCATTTAATTATTAATTACACACTCGATTAAAGAAACGCGTTAACAGAACGCGATACTCGATGCAAAGCGCGCGACGCGACGACCGACGACAAGCAGATCAGGTTAATACTAGCGCCTCTAGCGCTGCCAAACATAAACGTGTAGCATTACGCGCTAGTACTAACCTGACCTGCTTGTCGTCGGTCGTCGCGCGCTTTGCATCGAGTATCGCGTTCTGTTAACGCGTTTCTTTAATCGAGTGTGTAATTAATAATTAAATGCGTTAACCGTTTATTAAATTCGTACCGTAACTGTTGGTAAATTCCTCCTTTTATCAATCGTGAGTGATTAAGTGCGCGAGTAAATTTGTAAAAGTGTCGAAAGTGATGAAAGAAAAAACTTCGCTTATTTGTGTCAGACTGCGTGTTGAAGAAACGACGTCTCGTCGACGACGATTATTATCGTGCAACACACTGGGCACTGCTATTTATCAGCAGTATGAAGAATCTCATTATTAAGGTAAGAATAAGTGAGTGAGTGAGTGAGTGAGAGAGTGAGAGAAAGAGGGAGAAAGAGAAAGAAAGAGAAAGAGAGAGAGTACGGTGCATGTGTGGATACGCGTGCATAAATACACCCCCCACACACACACACACACACTGATTGTTACACTCATCGTGTGCAGCAATCAGCTGATCGCGTCGCGCGCCCCACATGATCGCCTGTATCGGACGGTGAGTTGCGCCGTCCCTGTCTACCTCTTGTACTCGTTCCGTAATTCGCGAACTATTTTATTTAATAATTTAAAAACTAAGCCTCGTAGACAATTTTGGTAAAGGGAAAATCGTCTTAGAATAGACTCGACAATTTATCTTTTTAAAGACAAACGTCTGTTCAGAATCACCCTGTATACAGGGTGAGCCATTTTAATTAACGCACGCAATTATTTCGGAAACAAAGCATTTTAGAGAAAAATGTTTCAGACAAAAGTTTTATGGTTTCGAGGGAGCCATAAGATGGTATCATTGGTTTGACCTTGAAGAGTTATTTGAAGGTCACATGAAGGTCACCTTCAATTTCTTAAATGGAACCTACTATTTGTCATTACATATTCTTGTAGCTTATCTCGAGAGCTTTCCAAAACACTATAATTAAGTACCTTTTCGTTAAGTACTTTTTGAGTTATGAGGCTTGAAATAATTTCTTAATTTTACATAAACCGTAAAATATCTTGTAAAATATTCATTTTTCGATTATCTTACCTTAATACTTTTACGTACAAAATAATGAGAGGAATCAACTGGTGTAAAGAAAACACATAGTTGTTTTTAAGAAAAAATATGGAATTGTTAATTGCAAATTATATATTTTTTCTTCAAAACAACTATGTGTTTTCTTTACACCAGTTGATTCCTCTCATTATTTTGTACGTAAAAGTATTAAGGTAAGATAATCGAAAAATGAATATTTTACAAGATATTTTACGGTTTATGTAAAATTAAGAAATTATTTCAAGCCTCATAACTCAAAAAGTACTTAACGAAAAGGTACTTAATTATAGTGTTTTGGAAAGCTCTCGAGATAAGCTACAAGAATATGCAATGACAAATAGTAGGTTCCAATTAAGAAATTGAAGGTGACCTTCATGTGACCTTCAAATAACTCTTCAAGGTCAAACCAATGATACCATCTTATGGCCCCCTCGAAACCATAAAACTTTTGTCTGAAACATTTTTCTCTAAAATGCTTTGTTTCCGAAATAATCGCCTGCGTTAATTAAAATGGCTCACCCTGTATATATATATAATTAGACAAAACTGATTATATCTAGTTATACAAACTTATATATCAATTTTGTCCATATAAAAACAGATATGCTTATGTATAAATGGATATGAATATATATATATATTTGTATATTATTATATAAAAATATATTCTTATAATCAAAGTAACAAATATAGGTTTTTTTGTTTTTTATTGTTGCGTGCTTGTTACAAATTATTTACTAACAATAAGTGTTACATCGCATTTTTATTGTCTTACATTTAACTAGATACAGTACAATATCCTTTGTAATCACGTGTATATATATATATATATATATATATATATATATATATATATATACACGTGATTACAAAGGATATTGTACTGTATCTAGTTAAATGTAAGACAATAAAAATGCGATGTAACACTTAGTAAATAATTTGTAACAAGCACGCAACAATAAAAAACAAAAAAACCTATATTTGTTACTTTCATTATAAAAATATATTTTTATATAATAATATACAAATATATATACAGGGTGAATTTTAATGGTTGTGTCAATCTTTTTATCATGCGGGAGATTACCGACCGCAATTGTAATAAATTGATCGGTACATAGATGTTAGATAATTGGATCGGCCGTATCGAAGGCCGGGATATAATGTGTACAATTAGAGCAAATTAAAAGCTGAAATTATGTGTGTAGTATGGATTTATTTTTATTATTAAAGCTACGTATTTATTATTATTATTATTATTGTTATTATTATTATTATTATTATTATTATTATTATTATTATTATTATTATTATTATTATTAAAGCTACGTATACATACTCGATATATTAAAGCAGTAAGAATACATATTTAAAAATTTAGTTCAAATTTAACACTTTAATGTTTCATATAAAACTTTATTTCAAATTCCGCATTTATTTTTATGGTAAATTTTTATTATTGTTTATATGCTAAAAATACGCAGCAAAAAATTTTCTTCCTTCTTAAATTAAAATTACGCAATTGTTTCATAAGAATGTATTTCTCAAGTAACAATTGCGTAATTTTATTTCAAGAAGGAAGAAATGCTACATATCTTTAGCGTATAAAACAATAATAAAAATTTATCATAAAAATAAATGCGGAATTTGAAATAAAGTTTTAGATAAAAAGTTAAAGTGTTGAACTGAATTTTTAAATATGTATTTCTTCCGCTTTAATATATCAAATATGTATAATAATAAATCCATAATTTGATCACAGCTTTTAATTTGCTTATTGTACACATTATATTCGGGTCTTCGATACGATCGGTCCAAATAACTGAAATATATTATGGAACAATCGCGTATTTTTATTTTAATAAAAAATTATCATAAAAATAAATGCGGATTGAAATAAAGTTAATAGTGGATTTCCACACCACCCTTGAGGTTCCACTAATGGCGCAATCTTGAAGAGAGCTATATTTTGTGAGAGGATGGAAGGGGGTCACTTCGAGCACATGCTGAAGTAAAAATAAGTTAAATTGTTGACATATTACGCACGATCACGTGTTGATGTAATTTTTTCATCCGCATGTGCTTTTACGTAATATGACTTCAATATAACTGTTTGAGCCTTACATACCGAAAAATGTATTATAATACTGATGTATTATAATCACTAATGTGGTATAATATGGCTCCAGGCGAAGGTCCACTTTAAAAAAATCTAACGCGCCATTAGTGGGACCTCAAGGGTGGTGTGGAAATCCACTATTAACTTTATTTCAATCCGCATTTATTTTTATGATAATTTTTTATTAAAATAAAAATACGCGATTGTTCCATAATATATTTCAGTTATTTGGACCGATTGTATCGAAGACCCGAATATAATGTGTACAATAAGCAAATTAAAAGCTGTGATCAAATTATGGATTTATTATTATACATATTTGATATATTAAAGCGAAAGAAATACATATTTAAAAATTCAGTTCAACACTTTAACTTTTTATCTAAAACTTTATTTCAAATTCCGCATTTATTTTTATGATAAAGGGGGAGGGTCGATAAGGCCGGTTTTCGACCTAAATTGTATTTGGGTGAAAAAATTCGAAAAAATTCCTGTAGTATCTACTGAAAAAACTGAGTCGATTCCACCCTAAATGGACCACCCCCAACCCTCCTAGTTTCCCCCAACCATCCCTCAAAATAATGAAAATACCATCACTTGGTAACAGCGTTTTCGAAAAGATTCGTCACTGGCAAACTAATATTTGATAAATTACATGTACTATGAACTCTCTTTAACTATCTTTACTCTTATTAATCATTTTTTACCTTTTTACTCTCCCTTGAGGAGGGTGGAGGGGATGGTTTTAGTATTTATTCATGTAAGGGGTATACAGGGTGATTCAAAATAACCCCTGTGTCCCTGAAATGACATATTCTTGAATCAATTCTAAGACGATTTTTCCTTCGGCAAAATTTCGTCCGAAGCTTAGTTTTTGAATTATTAAAGGAAGTAGTTAACGTATGACGGGTCAAATACAAGAGGCAGGCAAGGGTGGCGCGATTCACCGTCAGACGCGGGAGCTTACGCGGGGCGCCTGCTGCGATCAGCTGATCGCTATACACATACAGACACACATGCGAACACATACATTCTCTCTCTCTCTGTCTGTCTGTCTGTCTGTCTGTCTGTCTGTCTGTCTGTCTGTCTGTCTGTCTGTCTGTCTGTCTGTCTGTCTGTCTGTCTGTCTGTCTGTCTGTCTGTCTGTCTGTCTCTCTCTCTCTCTCTCTCTCTCTCTCTCTCTCTCTCTCTCTCTCTCTCTCTCTCTCTCTCTCTCTCTCTCTCTCTCATTCGCTCACTCACCTGTAAATTTTTTTTTTTTTTTTTTTTACGAGAGGGGGGAAAATGCATTTTATGCATACCCACCGGTCGATCCAGTGAGTTATGTGGGACTCGAGTACCAAGTCGAATTACCAACTCGGTACTCCCTACCCACTAAAAACCCTTCTCTTTTCACGAATTTCCTTTGACACACTGTCCTTCTGACTTCCCGAGATCTGTTTTCATATAACGTCAAAAAATAGTTATTATTACCTTGTTCGATGACTTTTGATGTATTGCTGTAATTGCTTGAAGGAGAAATGAATTTTCCGATAGATCGTACGTTCTCAAATTTAACGTAGATATCACGTTGCAAAAGACAAGAAATCCACACTAAATTATTAACTGAAAGTTTTTCTTCTTTCATGAACTGTATTCTTTTATAAACTTTAACGTAATCACATTTATTTACTCACTCGATGAGACGAGAAATTTACTAATGACTCTATCACTGATCACTATTAATCACTGTCGAATAATAACTGTTGGCGATTAAAAATCACTCGATGAAAGAAACACGCGCGGACACGTTACTACACGACGCGACGACGCGACAATGCGACGATAATTATTCGGCGACTGCAAGCAGTTTTTTGTCATGGTAGGTTGCGGTAGGTTAAGGTACTACTGGCGCTATCGAACGCGATCATGTGTTCGATTGAAGAATGCGGTAAACATAATAAACATTTAACATATTAATATTATTATTATCATGAATGTGTGTGATATCCATACATCGTATGATATCTATTTAAAAATTAATTAGATTAAATAAGTGTTTTTAAAATATTTATTACTTTTACTATTATCTTAAATAAATATTTAATATTAATATTAATATTTTATATGATAATAGTAAAAG
The DNA here is from genome assembly GCF_025532165.1 of Camponotus vicinus. NCBI lineage: Eukaryota > Metazoa > Arthropoda > Insecta > Hymenoptera > Formicidae > Camponotus > Camponotus vicinus. The sequence continues at coordinate 17,748,995 of NW_028141978.1, read as the reverse complement.
TAATAAATATTTTAAAAACACTTATTTAATCTAATTAATTTTTAAATAGATATCATACAATGTATGGATATCACATACATTCATGATAATAATAATATTAATATGTTAAATGTTTATTATGTTTACCGCATTCTTCAATCGAACACATGATCGCGTTCGGTAGCGCCAGTAGTACCTTAACCTACCGCAACCTACCATGACAAAAAATTGCTTGCAGTCGCCGAGTAATTATCGTCGCATTGTCGCGTCGTCGTGTCGTGTAGTAACGTGTCCGCGCGTGTTTCTTTCATCGAGTGATTTTTAATCGCCAACAGTTATTATTCGACAGTGATTAATAGTGATTAGTGATAGAGTCATTAGTAAATTTCTCGTCTCATCGAGTGAGTAAATAAATGTGATTACGTTAAAGTTTATAAAAGAATACAGTTCATGAAAGAAGAAAAACTTTCAGTTAATAATTTAGTGTGGATTTCTTGTCTTTTGCAACGTGATATCTACGTTAAATTTGAGAACGTACGATCTATCGGAAAATTCATTTCTCCTTCAAGCAATTACAGCAATACATCAAAAGTCATCGAACAAGGTAATAATAACTATTTTTTGACGTTATGTGAAAACAGATCTCGGGAAGTCAGAGGGACAGTGTGTCAAAGGAAATTCGTGAAAAGAGAGGGGTTTTTAGTGGGTAGGGAGTACCGAGTTGGTAATTCGACTTGGTACTCGAGTCCCACATAACTCACTGGATCGACCGGTGAGTATGCATAAAATGCATTTTCCCCTCTCTCGTAAAAAAAAAAAAAAAAAAATTTACAGGTGAGTGAGCGAATGAGAGAGAGAGAGAGAGAGAGAGAGAGAGAGAGAGAGAGAGAGAGAGAGACAGACAGACAGACAGACAGACAGACAGACAGACAGACAGACAGACAGACAGACAGACAGACAGAGAGAGAATGTATGTGTTCGCATGTGTGTCTGTATGTGTATAGCGATCAGCTGATCGCAGCAGGCGCCCCGCGTAAGCTCCCGCGTCTGACGGTGAATCGCGCCACCCTTGCCTGCCTCTTGTATTCGACCCGTCATACGTTAACTACTTCCTTTAATAATTCAAAAACTAAGCTTCGGACGAAATTTTGCCGAAGGAAAAATCGTCTTAGAATTGATTCAAGAATATGTCATTTCAGGGACACAGGGGTTATTTTGAATCACCCTGTATAAATACAAAAAATCAAAGCTTGATCGCCAGACTTGACCAGGGTATCTTAGGGTTTCCGGGTCCGCTAATTCCGAATTCGAGGTCCGTTAACCTCTATCACATCAGGTTCAAGGTCATTTGAAGGTCAAATTGAAAAAAAGCCGGTAAAAAATCTATAAAAAATGATTACTAAGTTTTTGGGGCTTCTGAATCTGAATTTGGAGTTTGCTTAACCATTCTCTGCCAATTTAGTGTCATTTCAAGCTTAACTCAGTATCGTTGTAAGGTTAAGATGATAAAAGTGCTGTTCAATGAATTTGGACCGCTTTTTGATTCCTTACGATACTGAGTTAAGCTTGAAATGACACTAAATTGGCAGAGAATGGTTAAGCAAACTCCAAATTCAGATTCAGAAGCCCCAAAAACTTAGTAATCATTTTTTATAGATTTTTTACCGGCTTTTTTTCAATTTGACCTTCAAATGACCTTGAACCTGATGTGATAGAGGTTAACGGACCTCAAATTCGGAGTCAGCGGACCCGGAAACCCTAAGATACCCTGGTCAAGTCTGGCGATCAAGCTTTGATTTTTTGTATTTATATACCCCTTACATGAATAAATACTAAAACCACCCCCTCCACCCTCCTCAAGGGAGAGTAAAAAGGTAAAAAATGATTAATAAGAGTAAAGATAGTTAAAGAGAGTTCATAGTACATGTAATTTATCAAATATTAGTTTGCCAGTGACGAATCTTTTCGAAAATGCTGTTACAAAGTGATGGTATTTTCATTATTTTGAGGGATGGTTGGGGGAAACTAGGGGGGTTGGGGGTGGTCCATTTAGGGTGGAATCGACTCAGTTTTTTCAGTAGACACTACAGGAATTTTTTCGAATTTTTTCACCCAAATACAATTTAGGTCGAAAACCGGCCTTATCGACTCTCCCCCTTTTTATTATTGTTTTATACGCTAAAGATATGTAGCATTTCTTCCTTTTTGAAATAAAATTACGCAATTGTTCCATGAGAAATACATTCTTATGAAACAATTGCGTAATTTTAATTTAAGAAGGAAGAAAATTTTTTGCTGCGTATTTTTAGCATATAAACAATAATAAAAATTTACCATAAAAATAAATGCGGAATTTGAAATAAAGTTTTACATGAAACATTAAAGTGTTAAATTTGAACTAAATTTTTAAATATGTATTCTTACTGCTTTAATATATCGAATATGTATACGTAGCTATAATAATAATAATAATAATAATAATAATAATAATAATAATAATAATAATAATAAATACGTAGCTTTAATAATAAAAATAAATCCATACTACACACATAATTTTAGCTTTTAACTTGCTTTAATTGTACACATTATATCCCGGCCTTCGATACGGCCGATCCAATTATCTGACATCTATGTACCGATCAATTTATTACAATTGCGGTCGGTAATCTCCCGCATGATAAAAAGATTGACACAACCATTAAAATTCACCCTGTATATATATATATATATATATATATATATATATATATATATATATATATGAATATGATGGATATATATATATATATGAATATGATGGATTTATATAATGGATATGAATATATATATATATATATATATATATATATATATATTCATATCCATTTATACATAAGCATATCTGTTTTTATATGGACAAAATTGATATATAAGTTTGTATAACTAGATATAATCAGTTTTGTCTAATTATATATAAAAAATTTTTTACCGGGTATATATCATTTATACGATATAATTATTATTAAATATAATTATAATAAATTCGCATAGATGAAATAAAATGACACAACAGAGAATGAAACGATATATATATACCCAAAGAACACATTGTAATCAAAATGACGTTATTTTGACGTCATAATTACATCACAATAAAAGAAATCAAAATGACGATTTTTGGTTACAAAATTTGATGATTTGTTGACGATTATTAAGGGTCAGCTAAAGGCACGGTGGAGACTTCCCGTGGAGAGTCGGGAACTACCAATTCGTAATAACATTATTTTAGCCAAAATACAAAGAGAATCGTATTAAAATTATGATATTTATAATCAGTAGAATCATTTCCAGCTCGCCACAGAGCCATTTTTTGGAAAAAAGATTTTAAAAAATTTTCAAGTTGCATGCAGAACTATGCAACTACTCGCAGGTCAGGTGCACCCGGTAAAAAATTTTTCATATATAATTAGACAAAACTGATTATATCTAGTTATACAAACTTATATATCAATTTTGCCCATAAAAACAGATATGCTTATGTATAAATGTATATGAATATATACAGGGTGTTTCATTTTAATCCGACCAGTCGAATATCTCGAAAACCAAGCCCGGGAGAGAAAAATATTTCAGACAAAAGTTGTTTGGTTTCGAGGGTGCCATAAGATGGTGACAATGATTTGACCTTGAACAGTCATTTGAAGGTCACGTGAAGGTCACTTCAATTTTTTTAAATGGAACACCCTATATATTTTTGCACACTCTTGTAGTTTATCTCGAGAGCTTTCCAAAACACTATAATTAAGTACCTTTTCGTTAAGTACTTTTTGAGTTATGAGGGTTGAAATAATTTCTTAATTTTACATAAACCGTAAAATATCTTGTAAAATATTCACTTTTCGATTATCTTACCTTAATACTTTTATGTACAAAATAATGAGAGGAATCAAATGGTGTAAAAAAAACACATAGTTGTTTTTAAGAAAAAATATGGAATTGTTAATTGCAAATTACATATTTTTTCTTCAAAACAACTATGTGTTTTCTTTACACCAATTGATTCCTCTCATTATTTTGTACGTAAAACTATTAAGGTAAGATAATCGAAAAATGAATATTTTACTAGATATTTTACGGTTTATGTAGAATTAAGAAATTATTTCAAGCCTCATAACTCAAAAAGTACTTAACGAAAAGGTACTTAATTATAGTGTTTTGGAAAGCTCTCGATGTCAGCTACAAGAATGTGTAAAAATATATAGGGTATTCCATTTAAGAAATTTAAGGTGACCTTTATGTGACCTTCAAATGACTGTTCAAGGTCAAATCATTGTCACCATCTTATGGCCCCCTCGAAACCAAACAACTTTTGTTTGAAATATTTTTCTCTCCCGGGCTTGGTTTTCGAGATATTCGACTGGTCGGATTAAAATGAAACACCCTGTATATATTTGTATATTATTATATAAAGGTATATTTTTATAATGAAAGTAACAAATATAGGTTTTTTTGTTTTTTATTGTTGCGTGCTTGTTACAAATTATTTACTAAGTGTTACATCGCATTTTTATTGTCTTACATTTAACTAGATACAGTACAATATCCTTTGTAATCACGTGTATATATATATATTGATTTCCGACATTGATTTCCGACATTCACCCGACATAAAAAAGAAATTATATTTGTATATTTATTTCGAAATTTTATTACTTTTTTTAACTACGTTTGTTTTTTAAGATGCAGCCTATATGATGATTCTATCTGAAAATTAGCGTTTTTTATAATGGATTAAATGTTTTCTCGTATTTGAAAAACACACTTACCTTGATGGGACTCGAACTCGGGACCTCTGGATCGTGAGCCAACTGCCTTTCGTGTAGTAGACTACTTCTTCATTTAATTTAAGTGTTATATATTATCTACATATGTCATAACTAGCGCAAATATATAATTTTCCATAAATTATTTTAAGAACCAAATTTATCATTAAGAAACAAATTCAGTTTTAAGAAAGTAATAAAATTTCGAAATAAATATACGAATATAATTTTTTTCTTAATGTCAGGTCAATGTCAGACACCAGTTGTCGCGGTATTGCCAACGTTGACCCCAGAGTCGGTATCGGGCAAAAGTCGGCTAATCTTGCTTGAGCCGACGTCGCGCCGCGATCGAATAGTGACAGTCGATTTGCCGTGATATCGCCAATGTCGGCCCGACGTTTAACGTTGGGCAAGAGTTGGCAAACCTTACCTGGGTATATTTAGTAATATGGTATATTTTTTATTTTATTTATAGTTGATTGATAAACGATTGTGTATATATAATTTGTAATATAAGCACGCGTACAATATATTACACAATCGTTTATCAATCAACTATAAATAAAATAAAAAATATGCCATATTACTACTCCAATAGCCAAGTCTGCTAAAGCAGATCTTGTCAGGTAATCTGTTACAAATTTTTGTCGACAGAAAGATTACAGAATTGATGCAGGTTCTGATATATCATATAATGTCGGCAGAATGTCAACAGAAATATAACAAAATCTGTTCACATAACTGGACAACAGATTATCAACAGAAAACGAGCAGAACTTGTTGATATAATTGACGGCACATTGATGGCAGAAATTGAACAGGATCTGTGCGGCGAAATTTGATGTCAGATTGCCTGTAGAAACCGAGCAGGATTTGCGCACACAATATCTGATAGCAGATTGACGGCAGAAGCAGAACAGAGTTTGCATGATTCGATAGTTCCTTCGTTTACCGCTATGTGATATACTTTCTCGCAATCAAATCTCTGTCAAAAATATATATAAAGTCGCGATTATTAATAAAAGATCAAAAATATAGTAACTATTTCTATCACTTTAATTTCTGACATCTGATACAAGCAGATGAGATTCAGAATATTAAACTGATTGGAATCAATAGGATAAATGGTAAATTATTCATTTACTGCCTATTTGAAGCATAAAGCAAGAATTTAATTCTAAATAAATTATATTTCGTTTTATAAATTAAATTACTTTTACTTTATTATTAATTTAATTAAATTGAACTAGTCCTTCGTTATGTGAGAATAATTACGATATAACATATATTATTATACATTATGTCATATCAGAAAAAATTGTCATTAACCGATAACTCATCGATAATACTCTTATTTAGCACCTGTAATAATCAATTTTATTGCATTTATACAACATTAATATAAGTAAGCTCAAATCTTGTTCGGTTTCTGCTGTCAATTTGCCATCAGATTGCGTGCGCAGATCCTGCTCGATTTCTACCGACAATCGAGCGTCAAGTCATGTTAACAGATCCTGCTGGATTTCTGCTATCAATCTGCTGTCAGATTCTGTGAGCAGGCTCTGTCAGCAGAATATAAGCTGAATGAGGACGCAGTTGATGTCAGTCTGCTGATATACTTTGATTAAATCTGTTACCAGTCTGCCAACATACTGCTAACATTTTGCTTACGGGGTATATGCCATATAGTTCATGTCTAGAAAATAGTCTAATCCATAATTATAATATATCCATAAGTATTAATTATAATATATAACGGTAACGCTCTCCAAAATGTGTTCGTATCCCACATTATATATGTATATATATTTCTTTAAGAATAAACAAACACAGTTCTTATTAATGTGAAAATGGTGCTTTTTTTCACCTTATTTTATTTTATTTATATATACTTCTTATATATATATGTATACCTGAAAGCAACAGCGAAACGGTTGTAGAAAGCATAATATTAGAAGAAAATTTATTTTACATTTATTTATATCAACAGTGAGATAATTTTATGATTATTTATTTATTGACATCGTATCTAGATCTTTTGCAATGTGTATACATATAAGTATATCCCAATCACAGTTATTAAGCACAAAACAAAATGTTTCACCTATCCGTTGTTCATGAGTGCATTGAGGAAAAGATACATATACATTTCGATCAAGATTTCTCGTTTATATAGAATCGTATACAATTATGCATGATTGTATCTGAACTATATTTGTTACTTATATATATTTATATATGACGCAAGACTTATATATAATTATATATTAAACTAACAGAAATCCATATATAATTATACATAAAACATTGTGAACATTATATATAAGTATGCAAAATGCGCCCTTATATATAATTATATGTAACAGTTATCGCTTATATATAAATATATATAATGTCCTGTACTCTATCATTTATAATTATACATATTTTTGCACAATTATATATAGTTTTGTACAATTATATTCAATTCTGCATGAATATACATGAACAATTTTTTACCGGGATAATAAGATGTCTATGAGTAAAAATTAGTTTAAATTTTGTAGTTGGCAATTCTTAAATATCGGCCAATTAAGTTAACCGGAGATGGTAAAACTGACCCTAAGGCCCAGTTCCACAACTTACTTTTTATAACCGAAGTTTAACTCGTTAAGGCCATCACACACAAAATTGCATAGCTGCATATGCATAGCATAAGACCATATGAACCAATGAGCATCGAGTATTAAATCGCCATATTGACTTACATAACATAATATTCGATGCTCATTGGTCCATATGGTCTTATGTTATGCATATGCAGCTATGCAATTTTGTGTGTGATGGCCTTTAAAGGAGAATTTACATTGCGTTCAATGTCCGATGTATGACGTCCGATTGGATACAATGGGTTTGGGACGCAACGTAAATCCTCCTTTAACGAGCTAAACTTCGGTTAAAATAAGTTGTGGAACTGGGCCTAAGTCGACGGAAAGATGGCTACCCGGGAAAAAAAAGTCCATATAAAATTGGCCATATATGGATTTTGTCAATATCTAATTATGTTTTGCCAAATATAGTCATATATGATATCATATATGAATAAATATTATCAGATCTGAAAATTAAGTACCACTAAAAGTACACCGAAAAAATTGTATTCTTAACTTAAGAATATGCCACTTATTTTTAGAATATATACCACTAAAATAGGCGCCAAGAGGATCCTCTTAAGTTAAGAGGAAAATCTTCTAAAGTGATATTCTTAATATACAGAAAAAAATATTTCTTTGGATTTAATAAATTTTGTTGAAGTCAAATAAATTTAATTATTGGTTTAAAAGTTTTTTTCCGCCTAATTTCAAATAATCTGTTTAATATTCTGAATCCCAACAAGGAATCCAGATTATTAAATAAATTATTTTAAATTCAGTTTGAAATTAAACTGATAAACAGTGATGTCAGAAAGAGGATGCGGCTCACGTGCACACAGAGAACCTGTGTGTGAGCCGCGTCCTCTCTTTCGCATTACTGCTAAGGGAAAAAAATATACTTTAGATCTTACGTTAATACAAGTCCTTTATATACATTTCATGATAAATATTGAATACGAGAAAAATTAAGAGTGGTGTCGCCGCGTAGCGGCAAATGAAGAAACATGTCGCGCACACGAAAATCGAGTTGCGGCGTAGAAGTCGCAAATTAAGAATATATTCTTATTCATTAAGAATATATTCTTATTTATTAAGAATATTTATTAAGAGGACTTATAAAGAGGACTTTTAATTAATTAAATATATAATGCAAGATATAATTTTTAGGAAAAATTATATTTGTCTATATAAAAAAAGGTAAAATCATATATAATATTAAATGATTATATATAATATCATATATGACTTATATCAAAGCATACATGAAACTAACCTTTATAATTTTACTTTTTTTTATATAAATAGACATGGACTTTTTTTTCCCGGGTAGATTTTCTTTTAAGGAAAAAAGCCATTGCTAAAAAAATTATTTATATTTAACAAAATATATAATTTTGAATGTAGAACACATTTTCAAAAAAAATGTTCTAAAAAATGTAGAATAAAAATTAAGACTTAATAAAGAAGTTTAATTTCGATACTTTTGTTGCCGTTAATAAGCGTAACGTAAAAATCGCAATTACAATTGAAACAATTGTATAAATCTTCGATTTATGAAGACTGCCTACAGATTTTGTTCCTCTTAGATAAATTAAAAAATAGAATAAAATTAAATAAATATAGAAATTGAAGAAAAATAGAAGAAAAACGAAAATATGTAAAGTTGAGCTAAATAAACAATTATTCATTTCAAAATTGTGCACTTACGTTTCGAGAATCGATATCGATAGCAAGTACATGTGACAGTTCTCGCAATATATCTTCGGCTGTGTTCCAAAATTCACTGCCAGTACTGAAAATCTATAGTGTACATCACGTAAACTATAGATTTTCAGCACTGGCAATGAATTTTGGAACGCAGTCCGTATGGTCATATGATTTTCACGAAGGAAAGGGCGAGTCGTGTGTGAGATCCAGTTTCGAACTTGACATATATTTTACGATTTTTCCTCATCAACGTAATTCGAAAAAAATCTCGTCGCAGAATGAAGGGATGCATATTCAACATTGACGGCGGCTACTTAGAAGGTCTGTGCCGTGGTTTCAAGTGTGGCATACTTCAACAGAGCGATTATCTGAATTTGGTTCAGTGCGAGACGCTTGAAGGTATTTATTTGGTTTATTTGATCCGAGTCGTCTTGGATTCACATTTAATAAAAGATTTTTCATATCTTCGTAACATGTAATTTATATAGATATAGATATTTATTTATTTCTTGCTTTAAAGCTTTAAAGGTAATTTTACAAAAATTGTATAATAGTGTATAATATCGTATATAAAAATATAAATGTTATAATGAGTATATAAAATATATAAATAAGTTTTACATAACAATGACTTTTGGGCTAACTAATCTTTATCTAATAACTTGATTTAATCGCTAAATTTTTATAATAATTGCACAAGATAAATTATTTCTAGATTATCTTTGAACTTATTTTATTTCTTTCTAAGTCTATTTTCTAGATTTTCTTATTCTCTTTCCTTATCCTTACAATTTTCTTCATTCAACTGATTCTTTCTCCCTTCTTTTCCAAAACTGATTCATTCTTGTATCATTTCTGATCTCTACAATTTATTGCTAAATGCTTTAATGTTGACATCATTTCAACAAATCCTAAATTTTTTTTTATTCATGCCAAAATTTATCATAAAATTTGTTGTTTCCTTATCTTAATCCCACAATTTTTTGAAAATGTTTGTTTTTTCAAGTATTCTAGAATTTTTCTTATATAAAACTTTCTTTATAAAAAAAAAAATATATATATATATATATATATATATATATATATATAAACTTAAATTTAAAGGCAATAAGAGCTAAACGCGGATGGTAGTGCGTAAGTTCAACGAGAAATAAGTTTTCGTTGAAACTTATTTATGTGCACAGGGCACAAATTTTCTTGGTACGATACCAAGCAAATTTAAATAATTCTCAATTCGAGAATTTATTTAATTATTATCCCTCTTTCCCCCCTGTAATGTTGTAGGCGAGAAAATTTGTGCCCTGTGCACACAAATAAGTTTCAACGAAAACTTATTTCTCGTTGAACTTACGCACTACCATCCGCGTTTAGCTCTTATTGCCTTTAAATTTAAGTTTATGTTTTAATACACAGAGCCTAATTTCTTATAGTTATATATATATATATATATATATATATATATATATATATATCTTTTTATTATAACATTAAGGTGATAGACATAGGAAAATGTTTGTTCATTGTATTTTATCTTATTTACTATTAATAAACTTATGCTTTTCTTTTTGCTCAAATTAATTTTCTTTATCTAGATCTGAAACTACATTTGGCTGGTACAGACTATGGCAGCTTTTTGGCAAATGAACCATCTCCACTTTCTGTTAGTGTGATTGATGACAAATTGAGAGAGAAACTGGTTGTAGAATTTCAACATATGCGCAATCATTCCGTTGAGCCCCTGTCTCAGTTCCTAGATTTTATCACTTACAGTTATATGATTGACAACATCATTCTGTTAATCACTGGTACTTTGCATCAAAGACCTATTTCAGAATTAATTCCAAAATGCCATCCACTTGGTAGTTTTGAGCAAATGGAAGCAATTCATGTCGCTGCCACACCTGCTGAGTTGTACAATGCTGTATTGGTAGATACACCCTTGGGTATGAGATTTTGATTTATATTGATTATTTATTTTTCTTTATTCTTACATTACACATTATACACAAATGTCATGAAACATGCTTATTTTACTATAGCACCTTTCTTTGTGGATTGCATATCTGAGCAAGATTTGGATGAGATGAATATTGAAATAATAAGGAATACACTTTATAAAGCTTATTTGGAAGCATTTTATAAATTTTGTAAAGAACTTAGTGGTACAACTGCAGACACTATGTGCGAAATACTTGCTGTAAGATATTCTATTTTATTAAAATAATAACATTGGATATGCGTAAAATAGATGATATTTTTATTATTTCTTTAGTTTGAAGCAGATAGAAGAGCAATTATTATAACCATTAATTCGTTTGGAACTGAATTGGGTAAAGATGATCGTGCAAAATTATATCCACGCTGCGGACGTTTGAATCCAGATGGATTAGCAGCTTTAGCAAGAGCTGACGATTATGAACAAGTGAAGGCTGTAGCAGAATATTATGCTGTGAGTAAAACTTTAAATATGCAGTTTGATTAATGCTTTTTAAATAAAAATATATAATTCTTTAATTTTGTAATTGCAATTATAATATATAATAATTCTCTTTTAAATTAATGTTTGTTTTTCATTGCTCCATATTTAAACAGGAATATAGCGCTTTATTTGAAGGCGCAGGTAATAATCCTGGTGATAAAACTTTGGAAGACAAGTTCTTTGAGCATGAAGCAAGTATATTTATTACTTTATATAAAAATACATAAAAATACATGCAAATATTACACACACACACACACACACACACACACACACACACACACATATATATATATATATATATATATATATATATATATATATATAACGTATCTTATAATACAATTATAATTTTATATTAACCTTGAAATTTTTTAACTTTTTGATATACACAGGTTCGTTTGAATGTTCATGCATTTCTTCAACAATTTCACTTTGGAGTATTCTATAGCTATTTAAAATTGAAGGAACAAGAGTGTCGCAATATTGTGTGGATTGCGGAATGCGTTGCTCAAAAGCATCGTGCTAAAATAGATAATTATATTCCTATATTTTAAATTGAACATATTATAAATGCTACAATAACGTTAATTACATTCATTTCTGCAACAATAATGAATTTATTAATATATGCTAAGATATTTTCTAATATTGTGAACTATATGATAATGTTATAATTATCAGAGGAAGAAAATCTTCTGAAATTGTTTGAAAAATATTATCCAGAAAACTTATTTTAAGAAAGTAAAAAAATATATGTATTTATTAAATATTGTACGTGCTAACTATAACATAGAACGTGTGTGTTAAGAAAGAGAATTAATATTTAGAATTATTCGTACTTGCTTTAGAATTTAAATGATTTAGCAAAATTTGTGTGCATAGTATATATTTTATTAATATAAGTTATTATATAGCAAATATTCAATTTAAAGTAAATATAAAGTAAAAAAATATATTCCACATAATTAATAATATAATGGATAATTTTTTAATTCTAAACACATACATATATCCTTTATAATCCTTTATTTTTTGACATTAAGCTAAAAAAGATTGAGAAAAAAATTATTATCAATAATTTTACTTTTTTATTAGTTGTTTTGTATAATTGTAGCACAATAAAACGTATTTTACATATTTTTGAAAATACATATATTATTGTATATATGAAATAATTTATCATTATTTAAATTCACTACTGAATTCATATATCAATGAATTTGACACATTTTATTTATACACATATTTACACATTTAGTTTTCAAATTGTTTTCAAATTCTTTAACAATTATTTTTTAAAGAAAGCTCATTCTTTTGCTGCATTTCTTCCTTCATTAATAATATTCTCTTCTAAAGTTTTAATAGTATTCTGTAGTAAAGTTTTATTTAATGCATCTCTAGAAGTAGAAATACTAGAAAGTAGAAATACAATTCTGATTTATTCTATTTTATTGTATGAAGAAAAAAGAAAATATATAAATTTATCTTCTACAAATATGTTCACTTTCACACTGCATTCGATCTCCATCCGTCTCTCTATTTCTGTTAGGATCTACTTCTTCTTTCATTGAATTCATGTTAATTACTTGTGATGAAATGTTATTTCCATGTTTCATTGTGGGTGAGGAAGGTGTTGACACAGATTTTGTGTTTTTGATGCTATTCACTAAGTTCGGCGGTTGATAAGTTGTTAAACTCTTCAAACCAATTACTTCGGGATTTTCTTTCCAAAAACGATCACCGATAATATCGTCTACCAAGGGCACCACAGCAGGTTTCAACCTTCCTGACCCATCGGGCACCAATTTCCGAATGAGTGTTGTACCTTTCCGAAACAATTGTGGTTCATTATTATAATTTATTCCAAACTCTTGGAAAAGCAACTCATTCTTATGTGATGCTAGAGTGCCTCTAAGCTTTTCTTCTGCCTGTAACATATATATATATATATATATATATACAGAGTGTCCGATTCGTGAGGGACCAAACGAAAAGTGATGATAGATTGGGTCAAACTAAGAAGAAAAGTCCTCTACCATTTTGCAAAATTCGCAATAATTATTAAGTAATAAGCAAAAATGTCCCGGCGCATGAGAATCGGTAAACCGCTTGTAGTGTGTGATTATTAAGTAATCAAACGAAAAGTGATGATAGATTGGGTCAAACTGAAAAGAAAAGTTCTCTACCATATTGCAAAATTCGCAATAATTATTAAGTTATAGGTAAAAATGTCTCAGAGTATAGGAAGCGGTAGACAGATCGCTTCTCATGCGCTGAGACATTTTTGCCTATAACTTAATAATTATTGCGAATTTTACAATATGGTAGAGAACTTTTCTTTTCAGTTTGACCCAATCTATCACCACTTTTCGTTTGATCACTTAATAATCACACACTACAAGCGGTTTACCGCTTCTCATGCGCCGGGACATTTTTGCTTATTACTTAATAATTATTGCGAATTTTGCAAAATGGTACAGGACTTTTCTTCTTAGTTTGACCCAATCTATCATCACTTTTCGTTTGGTCCCTCACGAATCGGACACTCTGTATACACACACACACACACACATACATATATACATAATATCAGTCTTTTTTTAAATCATACATAACAATAAGTGTATTATATGTGTATATATACAGGGTGTGTTATTTTAAGTGGTGCAGCTAAATATCTCTTAAAGTAAAAGAGATTGGAAAAAATGTTTCAGACAATAGATGTATGGTTTCGACGGGGACATAAGATGGTGCCATTAGTTTGACCTTGAAGAGTCAGCTGAAGGTCACGTGAAGGTCACCTCTAACTTTGTAAATGGGACATCCTATATGCTTTTGCATATTTTTGTAGCTCATCTCGAGAGCTTTCCAAAACACTATAATTAAGTTAGTTTGCATTAAGTACTTTCCGAGTTATAAGGCTTGAAATCATTTCTTAATTTTACATAAACTGTAAAATATTTTGTAAAATATTCATTTTTCGATTATCTTACCTTAATATTTTTATGTACAAAATAATGAGAGGAATCAATTGGTATAAAGAAAACACATAGTTATTTTTAAGAAAAAAAATGTAATTGTTAATTGCAATTACATTTTTTTTTTCGAAACAATTATGTGTTTTCTTTACAACAATTGATTCCTCTCATTATTTTGTACATAAAAGTATTAAGGTAAGATAACACAGGTCTACAAATTAAAGGGTATTTAATATCACATGAAATTTTATATTGATTTCCGAAGGAATTTGGTGCGCTGAATCCAAATCTGGCCTCAGAATGGCGCCATCACGTCAGGATTTTGAAATATTCTAACCTAAAAGTGCAAAAATGGCTGTTTTAGGGCATTATTGGAGTTCACTCCTGGTTGCAGAGAATTTTACCGACAAAAACTAAACAAAGTACCGTAAAGTACAAGTCTTGCCCTTTAATTTCCATTTTGAAACATCCAAATAGGATTTTTTTTCACCGAGATACAGCAGATTTAAGTTTTTACTAGATACAGAAAATCAAATTATTTGATTTTCTGTATGCAGTAAAAACTTAAATCTGCTGTATCTCGGTGAAAAAAAATCCTATTTGGATGTTTCAAAATGGAAATTAAAGGGCAAGACTTGTACTTTACGGTACTTTGTTTAGTTTTTGTCGGTAAAATTCTCTGCAACCAGGAGTGAACTCCAATAATGCCCTAAAACAGCCATTTTTGCACTTTTAGGTTAGAATATTTCAAAATCCTGACGTGATGGCGCCATTCTGAGGCCAGATTTGGATTCAGCGCACCGAATTCCTTCGGGTAAACCTCTTACTTCTTTTGTGATAAAAACCTTGTAAACTTGTGTAATCGAAAAATGAATATTTTACAAAATATTTTACAGCTTATGTAAAATTAAGAAATGATTTCAAGCCTCATAACTCGGAAAGTACTTAATGCAAACTAACTTAATTATAGTGTTTTGGAAAGCTCTCGAAATGAGCTACAAAAATATGCAAAAGCATATAGGATGTCCCATTTACAAAGTTAGAGGTGACCTTCACGTGACCTTCAGCTGACTCTTCAAGGTCAAACTAATGGCACCATCTTATGTCCCCGTCGAAACCATACATCTATTGTCTGAAACATTTTTCCCAATCTCTTTTACTTTAAGAGATATTCAGCTGCATCACTTAAAATGACACACCCTGTATATAAAGACTGTATCATGAATTGTTGTTGTGAAAAATATAAACATTTTAATTAATTTAAAATATAAATAACATATACACACACAAAGATAAATAAAAAATTATCCATCTATTTCTTCAATTTATTATAATTATGACAGAGAACTTATAGATTATTTTTCCACATAATCTCCTTGTTTTTCAATACACTTGGTCCAATGTTCCAAGTTTGTTTATGTTTTCAGAAAAAGTACTAGTTTTAGTAAGTTTTTCATTGTACTATTAATCATACATACACCATATCTTTCACAAGGTCTGTAGGAAATGCAGTTAAAACACTTCAAAACTTAGGGTTTGAGATCTTGAGCTATTCACTAGCCCTGACCTTGCTCCTTCAAATTAGTTCTTCAAATTTCTCCCTTCAAACAAACTCTTCAAATTTTCAACCAACATAAAAATATGCATGTGTTGCTGATGATACAAACAAAAACTTTTTTTTTGAGTGAACGAACTTATAAAATACTAGATCAAATGCATTGAAAATCAAAGAATTACATGGAGAAACGATGTATTTCTAAATTCTTTGTGTAGTAAATTATTCTTTGTGTAATAAATTGCAGAAATAGATTGCAGATAATTGTTGATTCAATCTCACATGTATATTTCATTATTTCTTAAATTTTATTTAAACTGCATATTTGTATTTTAATATTATATTTGGATTCTTTATTAGAAACTTATAAACACATTCTAAGCTTTATGAAATTTTATGGAGAAAAAACAATGTTAATTTGATCAATTACAATCATAATAATTGCATTAAAAAAAAATTTGTTTAAATTTTAAATAAAATTTTGTATTTTTTCCACTTCTCTTTTTAACGATTTTTCAATATTGTTTGCAAAAGTGTTAAAATATATATAACAATACACAAATATACATGAGAAAAATATTTTAATTTATCTACATATTTTGTGAAAGAAATGTACACATGTATTATTAATACATATGTATTATAGCCAGTGCTATATATAACTATATGGATTCCTTGTGTTATAAATATTATATTTTAAAGACAAATCTTTTTTTAATAAATTTTTAACGAGTTGTTCATAAATAAATATTTAATAAAAAAACTATTATTTATTTCAATAACTAAATTTTTAAATTTAGCAATATATCTAAAATATAATTTCCAAATAAATTTTTTAAAAATGATGAATTTTTATTACTTTTGTTAAGAATGTACTATTTATTTTATTTAAAAAGTTAATAAACATATATATTGTCACTGAAAAATAATAATCATACTAGTTTGTGTGTACAAAGATATAATAAACGTATATGTGAATATATAACAATTATTAAGCTATATAATATTGTGTACAAGTTTTGCATATCACATATTTTTTGCCTTTTGAAATATAATACCTGACTCGGAGTTAATTTTCCTTTCAAAACCAGATTCCAAAAGCAAGTGTTGTATAAATTATTGACATGTACATCAGCCTGTCGCCAAGCCAAATAGTCTCTTAAATTCTTATCTGTTGGATATAATACAACACGAGCGTCAAACGAAGGCGGATAGTATAATTCTTTTCCTCTAAATATACGTGGCCAATAATAAACATATGCCGAAGCAAATAATGAATTTACATTAGACAATAGTTTTGATGCTGAAACACACATAAACACACATAAATTTAAAAAATATATTTGTAGATGTATAGTCAATCAACATAATTAATGATGAAAATTTAACATATCAACTGTATTGTTTATACATTCAGAATAAGAACATTATAAATTAAACTAATTTTAAATAAAATTATAAAGTTTAAATAGATTTATAAAATATATAACATAAATATAAAATATATACAATAATCGGTGAACAAAATTAGATTTTATGATTTAAAATATACTGGAAATTTCATTAAAATGAAACGTAATCAATGATTTAAATTTTTTAAATTTATTTAAATAAATTATATAGCACATGAAAATTATATCTGAAGAGAAATATATGTATTTCCATAGAAAATTTTAACAATAAAGATAAAAAAATAAATTATATTTTCTATAATATAAAAATAATATAATCTGATATTTTAATACAATTTGATATCTAAACAATTTAATATATGTCAATTATTACTATAAGTGTGTGTATATTCATAATACACTAAGAGCTATTGCACAAATTAATATAACTGCATATGTATGATATAAGATCATCTGGACGAATAGCATTAAATCACCTAGATGCTCATTAGTCCATATGATCTTATGCTATGCACATATAGCAATGTCAATTTGTGTGCGATAGGACTAAGAAAAAGAAAATCTGTGACAATATTCAAGGACCATTACTTTGAATATTTGTTATGATAATTAAATAAATTCAATATATTAATAATGTTAAAATCAACATATTTGATTTAAATCTTGAAATTTGTAATTATATTGAAATCAATTATGTGGTCTAAATATATACTAAATATATAATAGACAAGAAAAAAATATATATTTAAAATTTCATTTAAAAAAATAATTATGACTTTAGAAATTCTATGCAAAAGAAATATTAAAAATATTTTTTTTTATCATGTTTTTTAAAATTATTCAAATTGTTTAAAGTATATTTATTTATTTGCATCTTGAAAGTAAATAATTAGCTATCCTGTTCCAGTAAAAGTGATACCTTATATATAAGATTTGCTAGTGAATTTCCTCATTTTTTACATTATTCCTCATTTTTAAAAATTATTATTATTTCTTCAACCAAAGTTAATTTTTAACAGAAATGTTAAACAAAATTTATTAATTTTCAATTTTTGATATTAAATCTTTTTAGATAATCTTGAAATTAATTTGTTAAAGACCAACCAAAAATTAAAATAGTTTTATTTGTTTATATTTTTGAAAAACTGCGAAAAATTCTTTACATTTTAAATTATTTAATATATCTTAACAGTTATTAATCTCTTAACATATATGTTTGTTAAAAAGGAAGTGTAAAATCTATAAGTGAAATATAATTTGATATACGAGACATCTATTATTTTAGTTTTTTACATCCTTTTAATCTTTCAACAGAATATAAATCAATTATTGCAGAAAATTTAGTCAAAATATCTAATTGTCTAAATAGAGAAAGAGAAGAAGAGAAAGAAAAAGTTTGAAAATTTATTATAATGAATATGAAGCTATTTTTATTAGTATTATTTTATGAAATAATATTAATAAAAACTGTAGTAGAGATATGTTAATTTTCACTTTCTGATAATAGTGAACAATTATGCTTAAAATATTTCAAAATTGATGCTATGAAAAATTAAAGAAAAATTGTCACAAATTATTTTCTCTTTTTCTTATTGTATTATGAACATATATAAATATATATATATATATATATATATATATATATATATATATATATAAGAATAATTGAAGTATCATTACTATTAAATTGTATTAAAATATCAATCATAGGTAAAGTAATTTAATTCTTTTGGATAGGCAAACTCCGTACTTTGTTGAGCATATGTGTACCTCTGCGCTTATAGAGCTGTGTGTCCTTCCGAAAAACGAATGAGTATTCATCACTCTGTCCAAAACCTAGTATAATTTCTTTGAAATCTTCCATAACAGTGATCGCGGCGCGATTCATCAGTTCAAGAGCAGCCACATCATTTGGCTTGACGAATTGATGTGTCTCGCAGAACCTGGAAAAATTTCTGCCATCTATCCTAATTACAATCCAACAGTTTGGCAAGCAGTTATTGTCCTGCTCGAACTCCTTCACGTATTCGAATTTACTCTTTGCCATCGTCGTCAGACTTAAATATCGACACGAGGCAACTTGTTTGTCCCGACTGACGAGCCTTCGAATCAAGACGCTACCCTTCATTCAGGTAAGCTTTGTTGTCAGAGATACAACATTGCCGCCGGAACACGCAGTCCAGTGTTGGGCTTTGGGCTTCGTTCGGAAACACCACTTGTGTGCACACGAAGTTGCACTATCCGTTCGGAAATTGTGTGCTCGGTGTGTGCCTTCTGGTGTTTTCGAATGGTCGGGTTTAACCCGGGGTAGTTTACTAGACTCATTGACCAATGGCCGCATCCAGGGCCGCTTCGACCACCTCAATATAGTTAGCAGACAAATTCAATATTTCGCATTTTCTATTATTGCATTCGTTTGGGAATCATTTGGGCAAGTTTAGGAAAGCATTTTCATAGTTTGGGAAATAATAGTTTATTTATAATTAATAAAAATAAGTTCGGCGTATAGTTAGCAGAAATAATTTAAAAAAAATTTTTTTTTTTTTTAATCAACGTAGAATTATTTGGGAAACACTTCTGTAACGGTCCCATAGTTTGGGAAATAATAATTTCAATGTAATAAATAAACGATCATATAGTTAGCAGACAAATTTGATATTCTCTATTATTTATTAAACCAATCGCTTGGGAATCGTTTGGACACATTTAGGAATAGATTCTCATAGTTTAGGAAATAATAGTTTATTTATAATTAATTAAAATAAATTGAGCGTATAGTTAGCAGACATAAATATTTAAAAAAAAAATTTTTTTTTTTAATTAACGTGAAATTATTTGGGAAATATGTCTGTAATGTTTTTAACGTTTGGGAAATAATTATTTCATCTGAAAATCGGTAAATATGTCGATGAAAGGAGCCCGCCTCGACCTCCGGGAATTTAGCCGAGCAACTTCGACTTTTTTAATTTTTTTTTTTTTAATCGTTTGTTGGTTAATTTCTTACGACAAGCATGGAGCTGACACACACACACACACACACACGGGGGGGGGTGCAAGGGGGGCCTTCGGCCCCCCTCCCGCACCCACCCCGTCCCCCTCGCTTCGCGTGAAAAGTTGCAAAGTGGAACCTCGCTTCGCGTGGAAAGTTGCAAAGTGAAACCTTGCTTCGCGTGGAAAGTTGCACCCTCCTGCACCCACCCCGCCGGTAGGGGTGCCTACGGTAGGGTGCAACTTTCCACGCGAAGCGAGGGGGACGAGGTGGGTGCGGAAGGGGGGCCGAAGGCCCCCCTCGCACCACCCCCCCCCGCGCGCGCGCGCGTGTGTGTGTGTGTGTGTGTGTCAGCTCCATGCTTGTCGTAAGAAATTAACCAACAAAGGATTAAAAAAAAAAAAAAATTAAAAAGTCGAAGTTGCCCGGCTATGTTCCCGGAGGTCGAGGCGGGCTCCTTTCATCGACATATTTACCGATTTTCAGATGAAATAATTATTTCCCAAACGTTAAAAACATTACAGACATATTTCCCATAATTTCACGTTAATTAAAAAAAAAAATTTTTTTTTTAATATTTATGTCTGCTAACTATACGCTCAATTTATTTTAATTAATTATAAATAAACTATTATTTCCTAAACTATGAGAATCTATTCCTAAATATGCCCAAACGATTCCCAAGCGATTGGTTTAATAGATAATAGAGAATATCAAATTTGTCTGCTAACTATATGATCGTGAAATTTTTATTTATTTATTACATTGAAATTATTATTTCCCAAACTATGGGACCGTTACAGAAGTGTTTCCCAAATAATTCTACGTTGATTAAAAAAAAAAAAAAATTTTTTTAAATTATTTCTGCTAACTATACGCCGAACTTATTTTTATTAATTATAAATAAACTATTATTTCCCAAACTATGAAAATGCTTTCCTAAACTTGCCCAAATGATTCCCAAACGAATGCAATAATAGAAAATGCGAAATATTGAATTTGTCTGCTAACTATATTGAGGTGCTTCGACCAAACTTAATCGTTGATTAAAGGGTTGCCAACATGACAAAATAATTCAGTGTGACCAATTGTATTTCTAACAATATACAGAGAGAAGCCAATATAAAGGTACAATTTCATGCAGACGCTCGACGCTCATTTTTAGCGTCAAATCTGGTCACGTGATAGATTTTTAAATTCCCGCGTCGAGAGATAAAAGCTAAACTGTGTTTAGCTTTGACGCTCGACGCTCATTTCAGTCAATCCAGTGGTTAGGCTCGTGGACCTAACATGGTTAGGCTATATTTCGCGTCCCTCTGAATTATTAAATATATTACACTGCACTCAAAATATCACTTGAAAGTAATTTTTTATTACAGAATATTATATTGTTTGTTTCATATACTATCAAAGATGCGCTAAGTGATAAACAAGTCGATAATACGGATACAGACTCCGCAAACGCTCAAACAAGCATGGACGCTGGCTGTTTGACGCTATTGCCTCCTCCACAGATAGAGCGTCAAATGTAGTGACCAGATTTGACGCTAAAAATGAGCGTCGAGCGTCTGCATGAAATTGTACCTTAATTGTAGAAATACAGTATATCGCACAGATATCTATACTATAACTAGATCGCTAACTCCCATTGATTTTGTACATAAAATGTGTCCTCGAAAACCATATAATATGGCGGTCGCGCATGCGTAATATTGGTGGAAAACTAATATGGTGGACACTTGTAGCCAGCTAATATTTAAGTTTTCACCTTAAAACTTGTACTTTTTACATTATAAACTTTTAATTTTGTAATAAAATAAATATAAATATATATATATATAAATGTTATATACATATATTTTTAATCTTGATTTTAATTATATCATATACCTTTTAAATATATTTTGATATATTTTATCTTTAAAGGCTGTAATAAATTTTAATTAAAAACGAAGAACATTATATATTATTTAAAAATAACTTATATTCAACTGTAAGTTTATACACAAATTACATACTTATGTACATTGTACATAACATCAACCAATCACAAACGTGACTGCTGTCCACCAACGTTACGCATGCGTGAGAATTTAATACATAAATTTCGTGGACATGTATTTGACGCAAGTTAGCGGTCTAGTATATAGTATAGATGTCTGTGGTATATCGTCAGAAATACAATTGGTCACACTGAATTATTTTGTCATATTGGCAACCCTTTAATCAACGATTAAGGGTGCAGTGCCATGGAGCGTATCGCGCGTATCGCGGATTGCGCGTATTGAAAATCTGACCAATCGCAGACGTTCCGCTGTTTTTGATACGCGAAAGTTTCGTCTGCGATTGGTCAGATTTTTAATACGCGCAATCCGCGATACGCGCGATATGCTCCATGGGACTGCACCCTAAGTTTAGTCGAAGCCATGGTGTAATTAACAAGGTGTGCTGTTGCGCACAGTCATGGTTAGCAAATCAGCGTTATGGAACAAGTGACCAGCCATATTGATGTATTGGCCAATCAATGTTTTGCCGCTAAGTCCGCGGTAATTGAAAGGATAATTATGTAAGGCCACTGCCTTATCAGGCGCCATTTCAGTAAGGGCCTGAGCAGAATGGCTGCCTTATAATTTTAAGACTATGTTTTATGCCTTAGGTCTTTGTCTTAAGTAACGCACAATACTGTGTGTTATGTCCCGAGTCTTATGTATACGCGAACGTTTGTAAGAAATAAACGTTCGCGTATACATAAGACTCGAGACATAACACACAGTATTGTGCGTTACCTAAGACAAAGACCTAAGGCATAAAACATAGTCTTAAAATCTTAAGGCAGCCATTCTGCTCAGGCCCTAACGCGGGAAATCGGGATGTGATAGGTGGCGTTGCGGGGAGATGGCGAGAGAGAGTGACACGTGAGACAGTCGCAGCATGGGAGTCGGACAGTGTAGTCATGGAGTGTAGTCACGGTTGAGTGATAAGGCTTGTGTTAAGATTAAATGTGTATATTAGACTCAGAGCCTCAATTATTAAGAAACCTCAGTTAGCGGATTCCCTTCTTGGAAGTCCTCCTATCCTGACACCTCCATCTAAAGCCGACGGCACACGGTACGATTTTTCGTACTGGATTTGATAAGATTTAGTAAAATACTAAAAATGCACCAATCAGAATGCAGCATTTCTAATATTTTACTAAATCTTATCAAATCCAGTACGAAAAATTGTACCGTGTGCCGTAGGCTTAAGATATCCTTTCGTATAACCTATACAAACCCTCTTACAATTAAGAATTGAAAAATATCGTCAATTTAAAAATTAAAAATGATTCAAATTCTTAGTTAATAATAATGTTAACATATTATAGAAGTCACTTAAGTATTTTAAAAAATAAAGATAAAGATAAATAAGTAAATCAACTATAAATGTTTTGTCACAGAATTTATTAGAAAAAATGTAACAAAATATTAACGTACAAATTTTAAAATTTTGTTTTTCTTATATTTATCATTAATATTAAAAATAATTTTTTTATTAATTTCTCTTAATCTAATATAAGTACGTGTGCGAACCAACCAATATTATTTCTTTGGATATAATATTATCATTTATTTTTTGCTTGACTAGGCTAGTGACTTTTTCAAATATAAATGTTTCTTTACTCAAACCAGAGTCCATGAAAAAGAACGAACTCTTTTTCCATAATGTTCACTACATTAATTAAATCCTTACTAGGATAAATAAGATAACCATCAGAAAAAAAATGAATCCAATCAAGATGGTCATTATCGAGTTCTAATCTTCTTGTCTCATCACCTAAGACAGGATATTTTATTTTAAATTTATGAGCAACGTAACCAGCGATATACTTTAAACCTTCAGCCTCAATAATTTCTTGTATAACGGTTTCTTCATTTTGTGTAATATCTAAAATTAAGGGATACCAGAAAAACAATAACATTAAAGGTCTTTTAAAGAAATATATAATACCTTAAACATTCTCTTAAGAAAGTATTGTTGCAATATTTATAAAAATAAGTATTGCAGCAATATAATGTCGTGTACCTCATTAAATATCGATTGGTTTTATACATTCATAAAAAACTATAGAAGTGAAACGGGAAAAAACAATCAAACTAAATGTGAAAAAATAATTAATTTTGTGATTATATATTTTTGTTACAAATTTAAGTTAAATGGATTAAAGAATAAATAAATAAATTTCAATATATATTTATATTCTTCAATATTTATTAATTCCTTCCGTTTGAAATGACAAACAGTAATATAAAGTTTCATACTTACATATTGCAATCACAGAAATCTAAGGATGTTTGATATATTTATTATGAGATTATTATTTATTATGAGAATTGAATAACAAAATTTATTACGAAAAATTGTAAAAAAATAAGAAAAATATACAAAAAATTAAAAAATATTTGTAAGAAATATGCAATCATAAAAGTTCGAATTATGTGAAAATAGTATAGTCATTAATATTACAGTCGCATAAACTGTATGTGCAAGAAATCGAGTAATATGATTCTTTGTAAAGTATATCAAATTCATAATTTTTTTCACAGAAATTATTTACTCATGATATAAGTTTATGAGGCTATTAATCTGTGACTACAAAACTTTGTAACTTTAATAAAAATTTAATATTCACCATATGGTCTTATTAATAAATAAATAAAATATTTGAAAAAATTTTTGCGTCTTCTAACTATAATTATTTAAACCTGCGCACTTTTTTAAAAATATTTAGTTTTTCTATATATTTATTCTTTATTTGTACTAATGATTGTTTAATTTGTTGAAAAGTTTAAATGGTAAATAGTGAAATTTGAAACAGTTTCACACACACACACACACACAAGTACTTTTTCTTTTTTTAATAGTAAAATATCAAATACTAAATACAAGATCTCCATTTTAATAAATTAAAAAATAAAATAAACTATAGTTTATTTTAAAACTCATTGTGATAGAAAGAAAATACTAAATTTTTGTAATTGTTAATATACAGTAATAACAGATTATTGGCTTTAACTCATCTGTACAATACACAACGATTCGTTCCGTTTCCCTAGCGAGGGTTGGTAATATATCTATCCTTTATTAATATATAAGAATCCTATGCATTAGCAAAGAATAGATATATTACTAACCTTTGCTAGGGAAACGGAATGAATTATTGAAGGGCAGTGTACATACCTATATCACTTTAATTACGTACATACCTATATCATTTTCAAACTCATTCACATCATTATTTATAAAATCTTCATTCTGAAATGCATTAGCTAATTTGTTGAATTCTTCATCAACTGCTGGATTAAGATATTCTTGGCCTGCATCAAAAGCTGATGCTATTAACGGATTTTCTGTATCATTGAAATTAATCAAATTACTTTCATCCCCATCAACTTCAGTATTTACTGCATTAGAAAGCACGTCAAATGCGTGCTTACCTAATAAATACCAACGTAATCTGTATCGAAGGTTTAGAGCAGAAGGTTGATTATTTGCTGCTCCCATTGCTCGGAGAAAAGAAAATAAATTTTCTAAACAATCTTGCGTAAGTCTATTTGTCAAAATATAAGTCAATTTGAAGTCATTTGTTCTATATTTTTGTTGAAGATAAGGTAGCAACTGTTGAAGAGAAGTATTATTTAATATGACACCTTTTTGAAAAGGTAATAAATTCTTGTGACCACCAACTCTCATTTCATACATGAAATTAGTCATTGTATTCAATAAATCATTCTGATAATCTAAATTAAGTCCATAAGGTTTCTTTTTAGGATCCCTTTCATGTATACTTTTGCTATTGAATGCGTCAAACCAATTGTTCACAAGTTGAAAAGTTTCAGCGGTTTCTTCCCAAGCTTCTTCATTGTAAAGATAACCTTGCTCTCCACACCATCTAATAACTCGAGCTGTTGTTTGGGAAAAAAGTTTTGTAGCCGTTGATACTTTTTGTCTTTCTTGACCAACAACATTTAGATCAACTTCAGTTATTTTAAACATAACTTTCAAATCTCTGCAATTTATTGACAATATTCGTTCTATACATGTTTTGCTGATATGTTTATCGTTTATCAAAAACCCGTTATTCAAATAATGGTTTCTAATAAGTTTGAGCAAATGAGGTCCATCAGCAAAAACAAATACTTTAAGATTATTGTTATTTGGATGTGTAAAATAACATTTTTGTTCTTTGTCGATTCCAACATTCATATCTTTCCAAGTTTTACTGTTAGATGGACTTAAATCCGTGGTTACTGCGACTACAGTATAACCCATATCATATAATTTTTTAATGACTTCATTAACGATAGACGAGTTGAGAGCTTGATCGTAACTATAATAAATTGTTTGCTTCCACTTGCCAAATAAGCCACGAGCAATGCCAATCTGACATGTGTTGTGAGGACCTACTACTTGTTCAGCTGTCAATCTCAACTTTCTGTGATATATAAATTTCATCAAAACAGACAACAACAATCTTTTCAAAATCTAAAAGTTTTCAAAATCTAAAAGTGAATTTGCTTTGCGTTTCATGAGAGTCAAAATTTCCATTAAAATACCTTCGGTTAAATCTAAACGAGAAGCCCAATTACGGAGTGTAGATAATCCGGGTAAGGGATAGTTATTTTTTTTAAGATATCTATAAGCTTTCGGGCTCACACTTCTCAATGCAATGGCTGAAGCGATGTCTTCTATTCCCCATTTGACTCTTTTTTTCTGTGGATTCATAATCTTGTGCATTTGTTGTGGTGTAAATACGTTTTGTAATATTTCATGAACTCTCTTCTTAACAGTAACTTTGTTTTCTCTTTGCAGTCGCTCGAGGGGTAAACCGCTGATCAAAATTATGTACACTAATGTCTACTAATGCCCAATTCCTGGGCATTACTGCTAAATTTTTAAAATTTAATAATTTAAATTTTAATAAATTTAAAATTATTATTTGGAAGAAAAGATTTAATAATACTTTAATAACGTCCATAATACGCATTAATACTTCAATAAAACCTAATAATGCCCAAGTAATGCCCAAGCAATGCCCAGTAATGCCTCAAATCTGTACACCGCAATGCCTTCAGCGGTTTACCCCTCGCAGTCGCTTTATATTTTTTTTAACCAATTTATTTTGTTCCCTTTCACTCGCCAATTCCTTCTTCAATTGCAATACACAATTTACATTTTCAGATCTACAAAAATAAAAAGTATACAAATTACAATATATTGGTACAGTTAAAAATAAGCAGAATGTAAACAAAATGGTAATCATAATTAAAATATAAATTATTTAAAATATTAAACAATTTAAAGTTTATTCAAAATGAAAATATTATATTTAAATAAAATAATTTAAAATATATAACAAAATAAAATATTATATTTAAATAAAATAATAATAAAAATGTTTAACATTTACCCAATTTCTTTTTCAGAAGTCGTTTGTTGTAGAGATGGTGCTGCACTTTCATTGTTTATATTTTTTGTACAAAAATCAACAGTAGCTTTATTTGAGATTGTTAACGAACATTGTATTCCAACTTCATAAACATTTTTTAATATAGAATTTGTACAACTTGTTTTATCAAAAACAGATATTTGCCGATCAAAAGAACTATAAATGAATAAGTATATTAAATATGATATTCTAAAAAAAATATAATGTTTTAAGAAATTAAAAACACATACTTTTCATTTTGTATAATGTTCGCACTTAATTTTTCAAGTGTTGTTGGTATTGATGCTTCTTCTATATCCTTAATGGAATTTTATTTTCTAAATCTTTATTTAAAGCAGTTAATCTATAGCTATTTCTGCTAGCATTATTATTTTCATTATGGATAGTTGAGTTGACTCGAGCAATTGAATTAGCAATTGAATTGGAATATTCAGCCACTGGCACAATAAGTCTAAACAAAAAGTGTGAATATTATTTCAAAATTAATATGCCAACAACTAGCAATAACACAAATTAGCACAAACATATTTATAATAGCACAAACAATTATGTACCTTGAGTTCTTATTAATATTTACACAAATTGAGGGATCATTAGTGTTGATTTCTTTTAAAATTTGTTCATCGTTAAATAAATTCTCTGTCGGAACAGCGTCAGGCAAAAGATTTCTTACTGTCTTTGGAGAATAATCTCCATAATATTCGGGCTTTGCTTTGTAGCACGTTGGCAGAAAATGAACAGAACATATATACGTGGTTACATTAAAAATATATTATCTATTAAAATTTTAATATATAATAAAGCTAAATTTATGTATTTACCAGTTTTTAGGTTAACCTCCTTGCCACAGGCTTTCATCCACTTTAATATGAATTCGGGATCTTTTGGAAAAGAATGAAACTTAATTTTCTTTCCTTTAACATTTTCGCTATTTTTGCAACTTTTAATGCTACATGCCACCATAATTTAAATAAAATGGCAAGGCACAAATTGACTTTATTTTTTCAATATGGAAGGCCACTTGTTCCAGCGCCATATGTGCGCAGAACGAGTTGAAATTTGGTCTGCTTGACGAGAACACCTTGTAAAGCCTCTTGCACAATGCTAGGCAACAGGCAATAGAAATAAGGAATAGAAACTATTCACCAATAAATACGCGGAACAGAAAATATTCGCCAATAGCAGCAGAGAATAGATACTATTTTTGTTCTTATTTCCTGTTGCCTAGCATTGTGCAAGGGGCTTTACTGATTATTCCACCATGGTCGAAGCGGCCCTCAGCGGACTCAACCGCTAAATAGCAATCGAACGATGATTGGTTTCTACTTTCAGTTCCGGCCAATCAGTGTCAAATTACATCAGTAAATAGTCACGTCTCGGTGACTAAGGTCCATATTCTGAATCCTCTTTTATTGATAAAAGTGCTTTTAAAAGTGGCTTACAAGCCTTCTGATTGGCTGTAAGCCACTTTTAGAGGCACTTTTATCGATAAAAGAGGATTCAGAATATGGACCTAAGGGTGCAGTCCCATGGAGCGTATCGCGCGTATCGCGGATTGCGCGTATTGAAAATCTGATCAATCGCAGACGTTCCGCTGTTTTTGATACGCGAAAGTTTCGTTTCTATGGTCCCATGGAGCGGAATTAGCGTAAGCGGATCAGGCAGATAGCCAATCACAAGACTGCTCAGTTGAAGGAAATAACGAAAATCGTTTCGTGGAATGTGGTTTTCTGCTAGCATGACGTATTTTATGACGTCATAAGGTTTACTATAGCGGCTGTGTTCCAAAATTCACTGCCAGCACTGTAAGCGTTACGTCATAAAGCGTACTATCAACAGCGTTCCATTTTATGAGAGCGTACTGCTAGTACGAATACGATGTTCAAAATGGAACGCTATTTCAGTGCTGGCAGTACTAAAGTAATCGAGTAACCTATTTAACCTAGAAATATGGACAGGCGACAAAAATTTTTGATTGGAACATATTTAAATTTAATACTTGAAGAATCAAATGAAGACTCAAGCGATGAATCTGATTCGGAAGAAGTTATAAATTTAATAAAAAGTTATTTCGAACGTGTACCTAAAGTACGTTGCAATAATTATATCGAAAATGTAGTTTGGCAATGTACAGATAGTGATTTTAAAAGTCATTTTCGGTAAATAATTTATTTGATAAATTATTATTGATTTCTTATTACCCGTTTTCATTTAATGTAACAAAGAACATTAACAATATTTTTGTGAAGAAATATAATTTATAATTTATAATCTCATATAAAAGTTCCATGTTATATTTTAATTTGTTTTAATGTGTTCTTCAGTCTTAGTCGATCAACGTTTATATTTTTGTTCGAACTATTAAGTCCACAATTAATAAAACAATCCGAAGGACGAGGTAGACATACTATCAACCCAGAAAAAACATTCCCCGTAAGCAAAATGTTAGCAGTATGTCGGCAGACTGGTAACAGGTTTAATCAAAGTATATCAGCAGACTGACATCAACTGCGTCCTCATTCAGCTTATATTCTGCTGACAGAGCCTGCTTACAGAATCTGACAGCAGATTGGTAGCAGAAATCCAGCAGGATCTGTTAACATAACTTGACGCTCGATTGGCGGCAAAAACCGAGCAGAATCTGTAAACATAATCTGACAACAGATAGTCGGCAGAAATCGAGCAGGATCTGCGCACGCAATCTGATGGCAAATTAACAGCAGAAACCGAACAAGATTTGGGCTTACTTATATTAATGTTGTATAAATGCAATAAAATTGATTATTACAGGTGCTAAATAAGAGTATTATCGGTGAGTTATCGATTAATTACAATTTTTTCTGATATGACATAATGTATAATAATATATGTTATATCGTAATTATTCTCACATAACGAAGGACTAGTTCAATTTAATTAAATTAATAATAAAGTAAATGATAAAAGTAAATGTAACTTGTAAAACTGGAGATGTAATTTATTTAGAATTAAATTCTTGCTTTATGCTTCAAATAGGCAGTAAATAAATAATTTACCATTTATCCTATTGATTCCAATCAGTTTAATATTCTGAATCTCATCTGTTTGTATCAGATGTCGGAAATTAAAGTGATAGAAATAGTTACTATATTTTTGATCTTTTATTAATAATCGCGACTTTATATATATTTTTGACAGAGATTTGATTGCGAGAAAGTATATCACATAGCGGTAAACGAAGGAACTATCGAATCATGCAAACCCTGTTCTGCTTCTGCCGTCAATCTGCTATCAGATATTGTGTGCGCAAATCCTGCTCGGTTTCTACAGGCAATCTGACATCAAATTTCGCCGCACAGATCCTGTTCCATTTCTGCCATCAATCTGCTGTCAGTTACATTAGCAGGCTCTACTCGGTTTCTGTTGATAATCTGTTGTCCAGTTATGTGAACAGATTTTGTTATATTTCTGTTGACATTCTGCCGACATCACATGATATATCAGAACCTGCATCAATTCTGTAATCTTTCTGTCGACAAAAATTTGTAACAGATTACCTGATAAGATCTGCTTTAGCAGACTTGGCTATTGGGGTTATTGTTAGCAATATGGATGATGGCAACTCCCAATTCATACAGGTAAGTTTAATTTTGGATGAAAAGGTATAGTACCAATGATCAAAATCGGGACATAGGATGTTTTAAAGACATTTTAAAGATGTCTTACGATATCACGATATTACGATGTCTGAAAGACATCTTAATGATGTCTTAAAAACATCCCGATTTTAAACATGCTGTATTTTCATTCAATGTTAAATATTATATATTTATTACATCCTGTTTTATATATTTTATCAAATATATATTTAATAAAGTATATAACAAGATGTAATAAATACATAATATTTAATATTTATTAATTCTATTCTATTATTAATTTTAGGTGCGTTGCTGATCGATTCAATGTAGGAGAAGCAACAGCTTGGAGATGTGTTCAGAAAGTTGTGAATGCATTATATTCACATCTTAACACATTCATTACATGGCCAGATAGTAGAAGAAGTGAAGAAATTTGGACACATATTAAAAACAAATATAAATTTCCAAAAGTGATAGGAGCAATAGACGGAACTCACATAAAAATTGCAGCACCAAAATTGCATCCTGATGCTTATATATAGAAAGGGTTACCATTCCATACAGTTACAGGTATTTCTATGAAGATATTAAAGATATTTTTGTAAAGAATTTTTAAGATTCTATACATAACAGTAATAATTATATTTTTTTCCAGATAATATGCGATCATGAATTGAAAATCACTCATGTTTATACAGGACAGGTTGGATCTGTACACGATATGAGAGTGTTTAGATTATCTGCTTTTGAAAATATGTGTACTGCACAAAATTTTCCCGAAAATAGCCATTTATTAGGTGATGCCGCATATAGTATCCAAAAATATATGATGGTATTGATATATGGTAAAGATAATGGACATTTGACAAACGCACAAGTTCAGTATAATACCTGTTTATCTCAAGCCAGGATGATGGTTGAGAGAACAATAGGCTTATTAAAAGGAAGATTTCGAAGTCTTTTAGATATATTACCTATGAGAAGAATTGACTTAATACCAAAATATATTTGTGCTTGTTGCATTTTACATAACATATGTCTAATCCGTAATGATCATTTTGATATCCCAATTATTGTGCAACAAAATCAACCTGTACAAAATCAACATGTCGAAAATGCACCTGAAGCTTTAAGAGAAGAAGGTATTGAAAAACGTAATGCAATTGTATATTATTTGCAAAATGAAAATTTTTAATAGATTTTAATAAATTTTTATAAAATTATGGAATATTATTGCCTTTTATATTATCCCTTCTCATTTCTATAGCTCTAACGATTATTATTTGCATTGCTTATAATACTATAATATAAAAATAAATAATAAGATAACATAAGATTACTATACACTACACATTCGTTTCCAATAAATTGTACATATAATTAACAATAACTAACAAAAACAATAACAAATAACAATAACAATAACATATACAATAACTTATGTAATTTTGTACTTATGTATTTTGTATATAATAAATAATAGTCTTATTTAGTCTCATTAATAATAGTCATATTATTTTTTTAGCATTTCTGTAATTAAATTTTCTATGTTACCTAAACGAGTCATTCTTTCTTTATGTCTTTTTTCAAGATTGTCTTCTTTTTCCTTTCTAAATTTTAAAGATTTTTCAAAATAATCCTCTACTATGTTGTTAATTTTTCGTTTCTTTGGTACTGCAAATAAAAAAGATAATTTAAAAAAATTAATAATTAGAAAAAAGTAATAATGCCTACATAATTGGAAAATGTAATAAAAAAATGTAAATAAGTGCAGATATTTCACATTATAGATTCTATAATTATGTTTAAAAAATAAAATATTTATTATACACAATATATGTAATCATAATGTTTTATAATAAAGTACCTGGTTTTATTGGATCGTTTTCTGTATCTTCACTTATAGTATTAATATTACTCCCAGCTGTCGCTATTGGAGCAATCCAAGGTTTGGTTCCAAATATCTCATGCATAACCTGTATAAAAAAAATTTTTCTACATGTATACTTAATAAATAATTATGAAAATTTCAAGCAAAAAAAAATATTGCTTTCTGATTAATAAATTGTCTTTGCAAAATAGCAATTTACACTTAAATCTTAATTAAATAATTATATTTGATATAAATTGTATAATACTTCTAATTAATAATATACCTCATAATATTCCCATTTTTTCCTATTATTTCCTGACTTTTTATTATGATCAGTAACAGATTTATACGTTCTTTTTAAACACTGAAATTTGGTGGAACATTTTATTGGTGATATTTGATGTCCTGCTTCTCCTATTTTTTTTGAAATATTGTTCCAACATTGCTTGGCTGTAATTTTTGGATTATTGAACATTTCCATATGCTCCTTATATAAATTAATTAGTAACAACGTTTCAGCTCATGTCCATATATGTTGATCTAAAGAGATAAAAATAGAATATAAAATGTTAAACAGATATAGAATATAATATTAAACAGATAAAATATAATACATATGTTCTTTTGTTTGAAAATTATTTTTTTAATTTTTACCTTTTGTACCGATTTCAGTACTGCAGTCTGCAGTATCATCAGGTTTGCGTTGCACCTCTGTTTCATCATGTCTCACTTCATCATATCTTGCATCTGTATCTGTAAATGTATCTTCTATAAAATATATAATTTATTAATTTGACTATTTGAAATTGTCCATTTCTTATGCTGTATGTTCATAATATTATACAATATTATGAACATACAGCATGACAAATGGACAATTTCAAATAGTTAAATTAATAAATTAAACATCAAAATAATTTGTTTGTTTGATATCTGTTGATTATCTGTTTGTATGACATTTTGCAATTCCATATGCGTACCTTTATTTGCGTATTTTTTTGCTTGACGCAATAATGAATAAGTAAATTCATTATCTGAAAAATTACAAAATAAAATAGTATAATATGAATGTTATAGTAAATAATATAATATGTACATTATAATAAATAATGATAATGTCACTATTTGGGCATTCAAGAATAATAGATAAATTAACGAATCAAACTATAAGCAAATAGGTTATGTATTAATTTCTATTCCGAAATATTTGTAAAATGAATGCATATATTACAAAAGTTGTAAATATACCATTTCTTGCTCTTGCAGCATCTGTAATCGATATTAAAATTTTATATTCTTCGTTATTTTCTGCGTCGATGAGAGTGAACTCCTCCATGGCACCGTCCATGGTTTCCGCCATCTTAAATATTGTAACTGCCTCACCTTTCCAGCCGCAGTAGCTGCAGCAGGAAGTGACGACAAAATCAATGACGTCATTGGCCGCATTCAGCAGACTCAACAGTTGGGCAACATTACTAGATTTTCCGATGTAATTCGACGCTGATTGGTCGGACCTGAAAGTAGAAACCAATCATGTTCGATTGCTACTTAGCGGTTGAGTCCGCTGAATGCGGCCATTAGCTGCGTTCAGCAGAAAAAGCTGCTTTGCAACTGTTGTAAAATTCATGAATCTGATTGGTGTATGCTCTTAGATTCAGTCAAAATTAAGAGCATACACCAATCAGGCTCACGAATTTTACAACAGTTGCAAAACAGCTTTTCCTGCTGAACGCAGTCAATTGTTCTCTCACAGCACTGCCGTAGCGTGCTGCCATGAATTTTGGAACGCAGTTTGTAGCGTTGGCAGCGCTGGCAGTGAATTTTGGAACACAGCCAGCATCTCGTAGCGCTAAGTGAACCAACCGTAATACTGCGAAAGCACCATTAAGCGTCGTCTACAATAAGTGGAGTAAGCTTGGCGTAAGAAGTAAGAGTAGGAGTAACGTTT
This sequence comes from Camponotus vicinus, assembly GCF_025532165.1. Taxonomy (NCBI): domain Eukaryota; kingdom Metazoa; phylum Arthropoda; class Insecta; order Hymenoptera; family Formicidae; genus Camponotus; species Camponotus vicinus. The sequence continues at coordinate 17,713,528 of NW_028141978.1, read as the reverse complement.
TCGGCGTAAGCTGTTTACGCTGACTCAATCTACAATACGGTGGAGTAATGCTATAGTCTGTGACGTTGCCGTCCCGACAGTCAAACGTGAAAAAAGCGTGGGATCGAGCAATTACAATAGCAAAACACATTTGCAATTAACGACGTTTTCGAGCGATCTTCCCGTGTTCATGTTCTAACCTTCCTGAGTTTTCCTCCTGCGTTCTGATTGGTCGAGTGTAAGCGTAAGAGTAAGAGTAGGCGTAAGAAATAAAAATAATTCATTTTGCTTACGCCCTTACTCCAGCTCTCTTAAACCAGAAATAGCTCTTTTACTCCTACTCTTACTTCTTACACCACGCTTACTCCACCTATTGTAGACGACGCTTTAGAACTTTATGCGACGATGAAACGAAGACACGATGTGTTTATAACCTCGAGACTGTATAGATTATTGACGTTTGACGTATACAAAACATACCTAACCTTCACATACGGTTGGAAGAAAAATGGCGGACGAGAATACCTACGTTTTTAGTGCTCTAGTACCCAGTGAGAAAGCTAATATCAATTCGATGTCGAATCGATATCAATACCGTCAGAATATATCAATATGCCACATAGAACGCAAACATCAACGAATTTTCAAATTTCGATCTTTTCTCGATATATCTCTGTAAGATTTATATTTTAAAATATAATTGGTTTTACAAGCTTTAGTACTAATTATAACAATTTTTGAAAAATTAGCTTAGTTACGTTCAAAAATATTCATAAATTCGAGTAAAAAAATGTTTGAAGCGACTCTTAATTATATTTTAAAATATAAATCTTACAGACATATATCGAGAAAAGATCGAAATTTAAAAATTCGTTGATGTTTGCATTCTATGGCACATTGATATATTCTGACGGTATTGATATCGATTCGACATCGAATTGATATTAGCTTTCTCACTGGGTATATAAAGAGCTCGCAATCTAGTATATTATATAGAAGTCTGTAGCTATACCAGAGAGAAGCCTGAGAGGGGCCACGCTGCCATTTTTCAGGGAACGCTTTTCCTACGTCGTGCACTAGCGGTGCGTACATCCATTTTACGTCACTTGGAACTACATGGCCACATCTACTTTTAGGTGCCGATAAAACAGTCGATTGGTTCATGTCCGTGCTACATCCACAATTTATAGACCAGAAATACGTCTCGCATATAGACGTAATTAATAATATACTTCGTTAGCGCGATTTCTCTTTTCCATTCAAGCATATATTATAAACATCAATATATGCTATTAATAAAATAAATTCATGTAATATACATTGTTTAGGATATTTTATTTTCGTAATAAAAAATAGAAAAGAGGGAGATAAAAATTATACAAAATTCAGTAAATTAAATTTTATTTGTTAAAAAACAGTCCTAGAAAAAAGACAATTATAGACAATTTCCAGGAGATATCACACGTTTTGAACACTACATTTGATACGCAACATATATATATATATATATATATATATATATATATATATATATATATATATATATACAGGGTGACCCATTTTAACTTAGGCAGCCAAATAACTCGAAAAATAAGCAAGATAGAGAAAAATGTTTTAGACAAAAGTTGTATGGTTTCGTGGGGGCCATAAGATGGTATCATTGGTTTGACCTTGAAGAGTCATTTGAAGGTCACGTGAAGGTCACTTCAATTTTTTTAAATGGAATACCCTATATATTTTTGTACATTCTTGTAGCTTATTTCGAGAGCTTTCCAAAACACTATAATTAAGTACCTTTCCGTTAAGTACTTTTTGAGTTATGATGCTTGAAATAATTTCTTAATTTTACATAAACCGTAAAATATCTTGTAAAATATTCATTTTTCGATTATCTTACCTTAATACTTTTATGTACAAAATAATGAGAGGAATCAATTGGTGTAAAGAAAACACATAGTTGTTTTTAAGAAAAAATATGGAATTGTTAATTGCAAATTACATATTTTTTCTTCGAAACAACTATGTGTTTTCTTTACACCAATTGATTCCTCTCATTATTTTGTACATAAAACTATTAAGGTAAGGTAATCGAAAAATGAATATTTTACAAGATATTTTACGGTTTATGTAAAATTAAGAAATTATTTCAAGCCTCATAACTCAAAAAGTACTTAACGAAAATGTACTTAATTATAGTGTTTTGGAAAGCTCTCGAGATGAGCTACAAGAATGTACAAAAATATATAGGATGTTCCATTTAAAAAAATTGAAGTGACCTTCACGTGACCTTCAAATGACTCTTCAAGGTCAAACCAATGATACCATCTTATGGCCCCCTCGAAACCATACAACTTTTGTCTAAAACATTTTTCTCTATCTTGCTTATTTTTCGAGTTATTTGGCTGCCTAAGTTAAAATGGGTCACCCTGTATATATTTAATAATTAGAGATTTGGCTCAAGTAATCAAAAAATTAAAAAGAAAATGGCATAAGAGCCAACGCACGGTAGTTGGAGCGCAGAGAAGCAACAACACTTCTTTCTTTTTTCAATATTAGTTTATTAAAAAACACATTATAATAACAAAAAGCGAACGTTTCGGATCATCTTTTGATCCTTCTTCAGCGCGATGTTAACAATATACATTACAGATAGTGTGAGCGCGTTACATTAAACGAATTTGTTTTCGACGCGTAGGTGACGCTAAATTACATCCCGCGGAGGTCTAGTAAGCGCTCTGCTTCCAACAATCAACTAAATATACTATAGTTATGCTATGCGACGTCACAGCAGATCTAACAAATCGAGTAAAAATAATAAAATAAATACCGAATGATATTACACGTGAATAAGCTTTTTTGCTTAAATTAATAGTTAGAAGCATGGCTCACTAGATTCCGCGCTTTTTACAATTTAATAATATAGTATACCGCTGTGCGCCTCATGTCGATTCGAGATTCGATGACGAACTGTATAAATATGTCCTCGGTTGTCAGGACGTAAACATGGACTCAACCAAGGACATGCGCAGTTAACTCAACGATAACAAACATACCGACGCATGAACGAACGCCTTATATTTTCGATAAATTATCGATTATCGTCGCAAATGTATGATGCAAGCCCTCTGTATCACTCTGCAAGTTCAAGCTATTTTTTTGGCGCTTGATAAACAGCATTTCAGAGACAAGCCTTTTCCAACGAGGACTCCCTGTCCAAAATCTCAGATTCTTCCCAATTAAAATCATGACCGAATTCCAGTCTGTGATTAGTTATAACCGAAGGTTGTGACGTATTTCGTCGAATGTGATTTCGGTGTTCAGAAATTCGTTTTTTTAACTGTCTGCTAGTTTGGCCGACATATGACGCATCGCAATCATTGCACGAGACTTTATACACTACATTGTTACACGAATCTTTTGGCATTATGTCTTTATGAACCTTGACAAAATTATGAAGTTTATTTAAGCCAAAATAAGAAACTCCTGTGTCATGATTACGAAGAACTCGCTTAAATTGTTCCGAAAACGTTGGAATGTATGGGATTGTAAAATATGAAGAGGGTCTTTTCTCAGGGTGGTCCTCGTCGGGCTCCAAGCCTGTCCGATTCAAGGCCAATAGCAACTTCAGACGCTCTCGTATTACATGGAAAATGTAAAATAGAGGATATTGTTCAAGAGGACGCCGACTATCAGCTCAAAGTTTTTTTGATGGAATCTCGGATGCGATAATAAAAAGGCACGATCCACCAATCCTACGATTGTTCCCCTCTTATGGCATAGTGGATGATTCGACTTATAATTTAGATATCTCCCGGAAAAAGTAGGTTTGTGATACCAATCGAATTCAATTAAATTATTGTTCACGATTATCGTAACATCAAGAAAATTAAGTTTATTATCAACTCCCTCTTCCAATGTGAACTGAAGCCTTGGGTGAAAAGAGTTGAAGATACCCAAGACCTTATTGAACATAGAAGAGGGAGCCGCCAAAGCTATATCATCCACATACCTATAATAGAATAGTAGATTGAAGGGAACTCGTCCAATTGCTTTATTTTCCAAATCTTGCAGAGTGATATTGGCAATGATGGGGGATAGGGGAGAGCCCATGAGAGTTCCGAATGTTTGTTGGTATATTTTTCCATTAAAAGTGAAGAAAGTAGAATTTAATATAAACCGAACTGCAGTCAAGAATTCGTCGCGGGGAATGCTACACTTTTCTTTTATTAAACACCATCTCTCTGAGACGCTATCCAACGCTAAATCTAATGGGATGTTAGTAAAAAGAGAAACAACATCCAATGATAGTAATTTAAAGTGGTCATTTAACTGTACACCTGATAGTTTTTTGACTAATTCAAAGCTATTGGCAACATGACTATGTGCCCTGGGGATAGCGTCATAGATGATGTTATATAAAAATGCAGCTAATTGGTATAGGGGAGTGTTGATTGAGGAGACAATCACCCTAAATGGGCAGTTCGGTTTATGAATTTTTGATAATCCATAGGCTCTCGGTAACACACCATCAGTGCAGTTCAAACGCTTGTAAGTCATATCGGAAATGTAGTTATGATTTTTCCATCTCACTAGCAACTCATGGAGACCATTAATCATTTTTCTAATCGGATTTTTACTTAAAATCAAATAGGTGCTTTCGTCACTAAACATATCTGTCATCTTTTTTAAATAAATTTCCCTGTCAAGGGCAACCCTGATATTTCCCTTATCCGCTCTTGTAAAAATAACGTTGGGATTTTCCCGTAGGAATTTTTTTGTAAAGTTTGCCGCGCGAATAAGTGTCTCATCCTCCTCCGACACACCAAAAGAGTGGCCAGCTATCTTATTAATTATTGGGGCAGAGCGGTTCCTGATAGTAATTTGATCACCAATCGGAAGCCTTCTAATGTTATGTTCGATATTTTTGACCATTTCAACTATTGCCTTTTCATTACTTCCAATTGGTAAGCAAAAATTATCCCCTAGTTGTAACAGGCCTTGGACCTCTCCCGGAATGTCGGCGGAGGAAAGATTAATGAACCACCACATATATATATATATATAACTCTTTTAAAAATAAATATAATATTGAATATATGGAAACTAAATTTTTTTATATTTTTCTTAATAGTTTATGTTATGGATAATTTTAAAGTTAACGAGATTCTTGCAAAAAAATATAAAATAATCATATTAACAACCTAACATTTGTCATTCGAATAATTTTCGATTAGATATAATTCTTTTACTTATCTAACAATAAGCAAAACTTATCCGAATTATGTCATGCTTGATGTCATTTTAAACATAAAAATTTCATTAATCTATTTTAATTACTTTCAAAAAGATTAAATAAAATATAAAAATTTTAGTTCTTATTTTGTGGATATTTAAAGTTGTAAATTATTATAAGTAACGAAAAAATTCCCGATATCATTGAAAACGAGAGCGAGAACGAATAGAGCAAGCGAGATGATGTATCGTAAAAAGAGTTCCGAAATCTCTTACGCGAGATTCCCTTTCTCTATAACATTTCACGAATATATGTCATCTTACTATAAAAAATAAAATGCATTTTATTTGTTTTGAAAATAATTTTAATGAAATAATGAGAATTTTGCGATTAAAATGACATCAAACTCGATATAAATCGGACAGTTAAATGTAAGCAAAATTTTTATTATTAGACATTAAAAATTATTCGATATATATCGTGTTTGATGTCATTTTAATCGCAAAAATCTCATTAATTCATTAAAGTTATTTTCAAATCGATAAAATAAAAAATAAAAGTTTTAATTTTTATTTTATAAGATGTTTACATTCTCGTGAATTGCGAATGGATAGAGAAAGCGAGGGAGCCGATTATGAGAGACTTCGGAACTCTTTGATGATAGGTCATCTCGCTCACTCTCTACTCGGTCTCGCTCTCGATTCTCGGGTCCGCTTATCTTTCCAAGTTGTTTAAGGGGATCCTAAAGTTGACTTTTTTACCGATAAGATGCGAAGAATCAGTTCGATCATTAATCTTTTTATTGGCTACACAGATCGATAAATCCTTTTCCACAATTAAAGTACTAAGAATAACGAAGTGCGGGCCCTATAACTTCATACAAAAAACCAAGAAAAGTTACTTATAATTGTGTTAATTACAGTCGTGTTACCGACTTCTTGCATCAGGTCGTAACAATATTGCTTTAATATATAAGTTTTGCAGTTTGTCTGTGTAAAAGACACAGCGCTCTTACTTGGGATAACATGAAAGAATAATACAGAAGTAAAAGAAATGATCTTAGAAGTGTTACGTCCGGTGGACTCCACGATTCTTTTCTTTCCTCGAAACGATTTCGTGGAAGAAAGAAATCAAGGATCGACTTGCATTTGGAATGTAAAGCGATTCTTCTTAGAAATAAAGATAACGCGTAGAAGAACGCAACCTAACCCGCGTGTATCGCCACTAAACTTTAACAAATCTAATTCAGAGAATGGCCAGTCGAGATAGCGCTAACGGAACTCTAAATAAATTCGTGAATTATAAGACGAAAAGTTGTTATAAGAAACTCCAACTGTCCCGTATCTATTGGTACGGCTTTATGTTCGAAGCCGCTCTATCTAAAGAATTTTTAAAATAAAGATCTGGTTCTCAGGAAGATTGTCAAAATCTAAACATACAGCAATATTCTTGAAATTGATAGTGCACGTGCGCTCGTTCGACAGGCCACCCTCAAGCGTTCTCCGAATCGTTAAATCATCAAGAACGATAAGCTAATCAACTTACTCCCACTCTCTACTGGATGGAGCTAAGTCTCGAGCCAAAGGGCTTAACCAATAAAAATCTTAAGAAACGCCTCTCCTCCCAAAAATCAGCCTCCTTGTCCTTAAGAAGGGAGTATTAAAATTATTACAAAAGATTCCCACCATCCAGTAAGGAGGAGGAGTAATAATTTTAAAATGCAAGCGCAAGACGCGACGCGCGCTATTAACACTACAGTTGACAGTTCAGTATCCTAATTCTTCCGACGAGCAGCAGTGCAGTTGACAGTTCAGTTCACAGTTCCAGTCAAGATTCAGTCATTCAATTTTAAAATTATATAGCCTCGGGGATCCTCTTTTCTTGCATTATGCAATTGAGTTATTAATCTGTTTTATCACAGTGAAAATGATTTTGTTAACATTTAATTGTGCATCGTGTGAATTTTCTGATGAACATCTCCATTACCCAGCTCTTCATGTTATAAACCTCCGACCTCAGCCATTGCAATTTCATCAATGCACTCATTTTTGTGATGCCAACGAGTTGTGAGTAAAATTGAGTAATTTTTATTTTCTCCCTTTCCCATATCTTACTATCTCATATTTTAAAATCTATGTCTGACAAATAATTTCAAACGGTTTAATAACCATTAAATTTTTACTAATTACTATCAATCAATCAATCCTTGTCTCACCTCTTCCTAATCATCTTCCTCATCATTCCCTGTTCGTCTAGAATCTCCTCAGGGCGGTTCACAAACGATTTCTCGTTCGTCTAGAATCTCCACAAGGCGATTCACGAACGATTCCCTGTTCGTCTAGAATCTCCTCAAGGCGATTCACGAACGATTTCTCGTTCGTCTAGAATCTCCACAAGGCGATTCACGAACGATTCCCTGTTCATCTAGAATCTCCTCAAGGCGATTCACGAATGATTTCTCGTTCGTCTAGAATCTCCACAAGGCGATTCATGGACGATTCCCCGTTCGCCTAGAATCTCCGCTAGGTGGTTCGCGAACAATTCCTTATTTCTCTTTATTAGCTCTTTCTGATTTATTTAGCGAGAATTTATATTGTTTTCTATCTTTATATCTCGTTTCAGCCCTTCTTTATACAGGGTGAGCCATTTTAATTAACGCACGCAGTTATTTCGGAAACAAAGCATTTTAGAGAAAAATGTTTCAGACAAAAGTTTTATGGTTTCGAGGGGGCCATAAGATGGTACCATTGGTTTGATCTTGAAGAGTTATTTGAAGGTCACATGAAGGTCAGCTTCAATTTCTTAAATGGAACCTGCTATTTGTCATTGCATATTCTTGTAGCTTATCTCGAGAGCTTTCCAAAACACTATAATTAAGTACTTTTTTGTTAAGTACTTTTTGAGTTATGAGGCTTGAAATAATTTATTAATTTTACATAAACCGTAAAATATCTTGTAAAATATTCATTTTTCGATTATCTTACCTTAATACTTTTACGTACAAAATAATGAGAGGAATCAATTGGTGTAAAGAAAACACATAGTTGTTTTTAAGAAAAAATATGGAATTGTTAATTGCAAATTACATATTTTTTCTTCAAAACAACTATGTGTTTTTTTTACACCAGTTGATTTCTCTCATTATTTTGTACGTAAAAGTATTAAGGTAAGATAATCGAAAAATGAATATTTTACAAGATATTTTACGGTTTATGTAAAATTAATAAATTATTTCAAGCCTCATAACTCAAAAAGTACTTAACGAAAAGGTACTTAATTATAGTGTTTTGGAAAGCTATCGAGATAAGCTACAAGAATATGCAATGACAAATAGTAGGTTCCATTTAAGAAATTGAAGGTGACCTTCATGTGACCTTCAAATAACTCTTCAAGGTCAAACCAATGATACCATCTTATGGCCCCCTCGAAACCAAACAACTTTTGTCTGAAACATTTTTCTCTAAAATGCTTTGTTTCCGAAATAATTGCGTGCGTTAATTAAAATGGCTCACCCTGTATATATATATATATATATATATATATATATATATATATATCTTTTCATTTCTATTTTTTTCTTGATTCCCTTTCGTTTTCTTTCAATTTCCCATCCTCATATTATTATTATTATCTTTTCCTTTCTCTTCATATTATTTTCCTTTGAATTATCATTACTTTTGGGAGAAGCCGTTGAAATAGATGAATAATTTTCGAACTTAGACTTGGCGAATCTCTTATCTTAATTTTATTATTGTATTTTAATTTAGACCTGTGTTTCAGCGAATTTAGAAAATTTTAATTCTAACTATAACACATATATATTCGCGCAAGCGACGAATTCTATACTTCCCTTAATGAGTAAGCGTTATTCATATTTTTATTACACATTCACTTTTTATTTTGTTTTATTTCTTATATTATATTAATTATATGTATATTGTATTAATCAGTCAGAATTTAATTCTTAACGTAAATTCTTCCCTGTATATTCTGACTGATGACCTCCGAATGATTGTAACACCCGCGAGAATATATACATACACACACAGATACCCACTCACGCATACCTACAACTGCTAAGATGTATTTTTCTTTCATTATTTTTTTTTATAATATATGTATTTTTAATTTAATGTATAATTTAATTATTTAAATTTAATTTAATTATTTAATTTTCTCTTCCCTAAATCCTGAGATCGCACTAGGTCCCATCCCGCGTAACAAGGATTAAATTCCTTTGCCGAAAAGGGACCACCGAACGAATAGGCTTAAAAACGCAGCGTTAAAGAGACCTTCGGTCGCTGACCTGTGTCAGGCCCTTCACATTCGTTCGACCCGATCCATACACACGCCCGAATAAAGTGTGTCACGGGGTAAGTAAGTTGCGTCCTTCCATACGACCCATCCATTCCAGGGTCTGGACGTAACAGAAGCTTGTATAAAAAGATTAATGATCGAACTGTTTAGTGTACGTGCGTGCGTATACAGTATCGATATCAAAAGAGTAAAACCAAACAAAATTAGTTGACGGATAGCATGATAGATGGCACTGCCATCTAAACTTTTATCGACAAGGACAGACAAAATCGTATTTTCTCTTTCCCTCTTTCATGCGTGTGACAATAATTTATATATATGCATTATTATTATTACATTCCCTCTCGTATTTTTTCTTTCGTTTTCTCGATCATATGCTCATTCTGTCTCTTTTTAATTTCTCGCTCATTACATATCGCTCAGCTTCATGCTTCACACATACACGATTACACATGTTACGTTTCTCTCACTCTCTCTCTCTCTCTCTCTGTTTATTTGCTCGGTATGATATTCTTTCATTCGCTCATGTCATTTTTACTTTTTTGGTTCTCGGTTCTCTATATGAAAATAAGTTTTTTATATGTATGCATTTTTATTCTATAATAAATATAAAATATTTGTCTCTCTTTCTCTCTGTTTTGTTATAATAAATACACCTATACAATACAATTTATATATATTTTTACATTATATACATATACATTATATACATTACATTATATACATATACATTATATACATTATATACATTACATTATACAGGGTGGACCATTTTAACCTTTAATGGAGAATAACTCGAAAACCAAGCCCGGGAGAGAAAAATGTTTCAGACAAAAGTTGTTTGGTTTCGAGGGGGCCATAAGATGGTATCATTGGTTTGACCTTGAAGAGTCATTTGAAGGTCACGTGAAGGTCACTTCAATTTTTTTAAATGGAACACCCTATATATTTTTGCACATTCCTGTAGCTTATCTCGAGGGCTTTCCAAAACACTATAATTAAGTACCTTTTCGTTAAGTACTTTTTGAGTTATGAGGCTTGAAATAATTTCTTAATTTTACATAAACCGTAAAATATATTGTAAAATATTCATTTTCCGACTATCTTACCTTAATACTATTATGTACAAAATAATAAGAGGAATCGATTGGTGTAAAGAAAACACAGTTGTTTTTGAGAAAAAATATGTAATTGGTAATTGCAAATTACATATTTTTTCTTCGAAACAATTATGTGTCTTTACACCAATCGATTTCTCTCATTATTTTGTACATAAAAGTATTAAGGTAAGATAATCAAAATATGAATATTTTACAAGATATTTTACGGTTTATGTAAAATTAAGAAATTATTTCAAGCCTCATAACTCGGAAAGTACTTAAGGAAAACTAACTTAATTAGTGTTTTGGAAAACTCTCGAGATGAGCTACAAGAATGTGCAAAAATATATAGGGTGTTCCATTTAAAAAAATTGAAGTGACCTTCACGTGACCTTCAAATGACTCTTCAAGGTCAAACCAATGGTACCATCTTATGACCCCCTCGAAACCATACAACTTTTGTCTGAAACATTTTTCTGTAAAACGTATTATTCGGGAGATATTTGAGGTCGTTGTTTAAAATGGGACACCGTGTACATATAATAAAGTAAAATAAATTGTTTCACTGTGTGTGTGCACAATATATAGACCATTTAATATTAATTATATTGAACATATTTAGACCAGGAGACGTCATGTGAACGCCACAATTGATAACATTGAAAATGTATTAGAAACTAAAATTTTTATATTACTTAATTTATCTTACTGAACATAATTTTATAATTAATATGATTTTTACGACTAATTGTAAAATCACATTAAACCCAACATTTTATTCAAATAATTTTCAATTAGAAACATTCTTTTACTTATATGTATAATAATAAGTAAAAGTTATCCGAATTATATTGTGTTCGATGTCACTTTAAACGCAAGAATTTCGTTAATCCCTTTCAATCAAAAAAGATCAAACAAAATATAAAAGTTTTAGTTTTTATTTTATGGCAATTTAAAGTCGTATATTATTATAAATAACGAAAAAATTCCCGATGCCGCAGATTCCGAAGTTTCTTACATGAGACTTCATTTATAATATTCACGAATATATGTCAAAAAATAAAATGCATTTTTTATTCATTTGAAAGTAATTTTAATAGAATAATGAGAATTTTGCGATTAAAATAAGACCAAACACGATATAAATCGCATAAATTTAATTAAATATATAATTATAATAAAATATTTATTATCAGATTAATTAAAAATTACGATTTACGTCGTGTTTGATGTCATTTTAATCGCAAAAATCTCATTAATTCATTAAAATTACTTTCAAACCGATAAAATTAAAAATAAAAGTTTCAATTTTTATTTTATAAGATGTTTACATTTTCGTGAATTGCGAATGGATAGAGGAAGCGAAGAAACCGATTGTAAGAGACTTCGAAACTCTTTGATGATAGGTCATCTCGCTCGCTCTCTACTCATGGTCTTACTTTCTTTGTCACACTTGACAATCGTGATAGACAGCTCGGAAAGATAAGCGGATCCAAGAATTGAGAGCGAGCGAAACAGTAACAAGAACGAGCGAGACAATAATAGGAGCGAGCGAGACAGTAATAGGAGTGAGCGAGACAGTAATAGGAGCGAGCGAGACAGTAATAGATGCGAGCGAGAGGAAAATAATAGCGCGCAAGAAAAATCCGATTCTCGAGCTCGAGTCCTCGTTGCTCGTGCTATTTCTATCTCGTTCGCTCTTATTATTATTTTACTCGTCCTTCTCGCTTCCTCACGTAACTCTCGCATTGCTTTTATACATTGCGACGCTTTTTATTTTTAATTTTTCAATCCTCCTCGGATGTTGGAGGGGAGGATGTGAAAGGGGGAGCGAAAACGCCGTCAAAAAAAAAAACACAAGGCGGATAGAGATACTCGCGCTCGGAGGAACTAAGATGGAGGGTGTTCTCGCGCGAGCCGCGGCGAAGCGAAGGCCGTCTCGAAATCTCGAAGATGGGCGCCAGATACGGTCTTTCACGTATCAATTCGCAAAATCGTCAGAATAACGCGAAAAACATTAGCCTGTTTCGCCACGGGCCGACTAGCTCACCTAACGGTAGAGGGGCAGGGTCCGTTGAAAAGGATATTGAATTATTTTATGCGAGGCGGTCGGTGATTACGAAAATTGACGAACACAACGGGATTTAACGCTCACGACAAACGAACACTCAAATAAGTTACGCGAATTTAATAGAAAAGAAAATGTAACAAATTTATTCAAGAATAGAAATATAATAAAAATAAGAATATAAAGGAAAAGAAATAGTGAATCCCAGAAAGAAATAATAATGACAATAATTAGCAGATCAGAATTAACGAACTATAACTGCGGTTAACATAAATTCGAAAATTGGAAATAACGTACAACAGATACTTCTTCGACAGCGGTGATAACAATAATAATACGAGATCGAGATCATAAGAAAGCTGGGATATTTGTCATCCGCCAGGCCCGTTTTTATGGCCGGACTTTGCGAAACCGAACGGCGTTTCGAGATCGTAACGGAAATTTCGACAGTCTCATTAACGACTCAATTTTCCCGATCTTTAGGCTTTATTCTTTCGCTCGCTCACTTAGTCGACAGCAATAAGTTTGAAAAGAGGCTGAACATTTGAGCGAGAGCAATCCCGAAATCTGCGAAGATGAGAAATTGTCGCCCGCGACGAGCGCGATCGATTCGCTCGGAATTCGATCGTCGGACGTCGCTTCGCTTCTTTTCGGCGTAACGCTTTCTATCTACGCGAAACCCTCGAATTTCGACACTTTCTCAATCTATTATGCACCGCGACACACTCAAACGTACGACAAATACCACGCAATAAACGCGATTCCTACTAGTATCAAGAGCGACAAGGACAGCACGACTTTTGCCACGTCGTCACACGCATACGGTCACACGCTCACATAGACGCTAATTGCAGACGAAAATTGCCCGGAGATCGATTGCGGGGATGTCTTACGCGGTTTCGACAACTCTTTTCGACAGCACGGATAGCGAACGCATTCCCCGCGATTTACCGCGCACGTGGTCGATATGCGAGAGCCGGTCACTACGCGTTTTACGACACCCCGAATCCCGGAGAGAGACGAACGGTTCCTTATCATCTACGGCCTACGTTACGATCGTCCTTGATGCCTCGGTCGCTTGTCTCCGGTCGCCCGAAATACACGAAAATCGCGAGCTCGGTACAATGCCCGAGCGACAACGAGACACAAAATGGCGACGGCGACAGAGCGGCCGGTCCGCGGACGGAATCGCGTACGTGGCTTACAAAATAGCGATGGGCAACCTCACCGATACTCGCTCCCGTAGACAGGGGATGATCCTCGGTCTCGTCCTCTCGGCTTGATCTACTCGGCGACAACACACTATGTACGACACGATACGTTTAGCAAAACGACTACAAGCTGAGAGCGCCCGCACCAGAATGATTCCCTGGATCTCGCGATCCAGGGTCGATAGCGGCGTCAATTCTGCGCGCAGGGGTGCGCGGATTTGCAGCCAATAGCGCCGCGACACGCGATGTATTACTGCGCCCCGCGACAACGCCGTATCGGGGGCCGGAACGGCCCCGATAATTTAAAATTCCGAATCTTGGTGACCCTGTTATCCGCGATCTTCCGGATGCCGGTCCTTTGTCCTCCGTCCTTGGAGGGTGGCGCCGATCCGGTCCGGTTATTTCGGCTCAAGACAGCTGTTTCTTGGCTGTTTTCCCTCCGTTATTTGCAGGGGGCTAAATCCACCCGCGATTCTGTGCTACCCTGTTCCTCCGGCGCCTTCCCCGTTCTCCCATCGGAGGTAGGAAATGTCGTATCGGCTGATTCCTCTTGGGCCTCTTCCGGTTTCCCTCCGGCGGGTTGCCCGTCGTACAAAAATGATACAAAAAAAAAGTAAATTAATACTAGCGCGAAAAAGGATAGTGGCTCCGGAGATCTCGATACGGCTCTCGCAATCTTTTTCCTGGCGCGGCCGCTCGGCTCGCGCCCCGTCAAGATTTCCGGGGCGGGTGGACGCGCGTCGGGACGGCAACGTCACAACATACATACGTACATACATACGTATATACATACGTGTATACACACACACGCACGTGTGTATATATATATATATATATATACATATATATATACATCTTTATTATTTAGAACTTTTATTCTTAAGAAATGTGTAGGATTTATATTGAAAATAACATCAAACTTTCTTTCTCTTTAAATATATAAATTATTTATTAATAGTCTGGTAAAAAATATCTTATTTTCAAGTATAGTCATATTATGAATAAATTTCTATATATTGTATATAGCTATTTTTAGTGTAAATCTCGATATATATATATATACAGGGTGATCCAGAACAAACGTTTGTCTTTAAAAAAATAAATTGTCGAGTCTATTCTAAGACGATTTTCCCTTTACCAAAATTGTCTACGAGGCTTAGTTTTTAAATTATTAAATAAAATAGTTTGCGAATTACGGAACGAGTACAAGAGGTAGATAGGGACGGCGCAACTCACCGTCCGATACAGGCGATCATGTGGGGCGCTCGACGCGATCAGCTGATTGCTGCACACGATGAGTGTAACAATCAGTGTGTGTGTGTGTGTGTGTGTGTGTGTGTGTGTGTGTGTGTGTGTGTGTGTGTGTGTGTGTGTAGTGTATTTATACACGCGTATCCACACATGCACCGTACTCTCTCTCTTTCTCTTTCTCTTTCTCTCTCTCTCTCCCTCTTTCTCTCTCACTCTCTCACTCACTCACTCACTTATTCTTACCTTAATAATGAGATTCTTCATACTGCTGATAAATAGCAGTGCCCAGTGTGTTGCACGATAATAATCGTTGTCGACGAGACGTCGTTTCTTCGACACGCAGTCTAACACATCGTCAAATAAGCGAAGTTTTTTCTTTCATCACTTTCGACACTTTTACAAATTTACTCGCGCATTTAATCACTCACGATTGATAAAAGGAGGAATTTACCAACGGTTACGGTACGAATTTATAAACGGTTAACGCATTTAATTATTAATTACACACTCGATTAACGAAACGCGTTAACAGAACGATACTCGATGCAAAGCGCGCGACGCGACGACCGACGACAAGCAGGTCAGATTAGTACTAGCGCCTCTAGCGCTGCCAAACATAAACGTGTAGCATTACGCGCTAGTACTAACCTGACCTGCTTGTCGTCGGTCGTCGCGTCGCGCGCTTTGCATCGAGTATCGCGTTCTGTTAACGCGTTTCTTTAATCGAGTGTGTAATTAATAATTAAATGCGTTAACCGTTTATTAAATTCGTACCGTAACCATTGGTAAATTCCTCCTTTTATCAATCGTGAGTGATTAAGTGCGCGAGTAAATTTGTAAAAGTGTCGAAAGTGATGAAAGAAAAAACTTCGCTTATTTGACGATGTGTTAGACTGCGTGTCGAAGAAACGACGTCTCGTCGACGACGATTATTATCGTGCAACACACTGGGCACTGCTATTTATCAGCAGTATGAAGAATCTCATTATTAAGGTAAGAATAAGTGAGTGAGTGAGTGAGAGAGTGAGAGAGAAAGAGGGAGAGAGAGAGAGAGAAAGAGAGAGAGTATGGTGCATGTGTGGATACGCGTGTATAAATACACCACACACACACACACACTGATTGTTACACTCATCGTGTGCAGCAATCAGCTGATCGCGTCGAGCGCCCCACATCATCGCCTGTATCGGACGGTGAGTTGCGCCGTCCCTGTCTACCTCTTGTACTCGTTCCGTAATTCGCAAACTATTTTATTTAATAATTTAAAAACTAAGCCTCGTAGACAATTTTGGTAAAGGGAAAATCGTCTTAGAATAGACTCGACAATTTATTTTTTTAAAGACAAACGTTTGTTCTGGATCACACTGTGTATATATATATATATATATATATATATATATACAGGGTGTTCCCGGGTTAAATGGCCAAACTTAAAATATAAATTTGGGACCTCAAAACAAGCAAAAATTTCCTCTGGAAGTTTACTCGCAAACGCTTCGTTCAAGAGATATCGACTTGTTAAGTTACAGAACCATAGGAATGAATAATACCGAAATATTTCTGTTTTGTCTTTGTTTTGAAGATTGAAGGTCATTCATAGGTTTCTGTTTTTTACAAACAGAATCGATTTCGCGCAGTGTACCAAGTAATTGTTAGTTCATTGAATACTTTCGTGGAGTAAAGTAGTACAATATGCCTCGTACATATTCGAATAGTGAATATGCTGATATCGTATATTTAATAATTATAAATTTTGGTTACTGTAAAGCAATAAAAAAAGCAATAAAAAAGATAAACCTAGATTATTTCGATATTATTCATTCCTGTGGTTCTATAACTTAACAAGTCGATATCTCTTGAACGAAGCGTTTGCGAGTAAACTTCCAGAGGAAATTTTTGCTTGTTTTGAAGTCCCAATTTTATATTTTAAGTTTGGCCATTTAACCCGGAAACACCCTGTATATATATATATATATATATATATATATATATATATATATGTCTAAGGGATGTTGCAGGAATCTTTTACATAATATATTGTATATTTCCAGGACCTTTGGCTATTGCCAGGTCGGACCTGGATCTTTTTTTAATCTAATGTACACTTCCAGGTCCGACCTGGTATTACACATGTTATCGATGAAAAAATAAAATTTAACGAAAACTAGAAATTTATTCTAATTTCATTAAAATCATGACATCATCAGATTAAATATTCATATGTTTAACTTCTCATGTCGTCCTTTATGTACAAAATAATTTTTTTTTCCAAATTTTCAACTTTTTGTTAATCATAATGTAATATGTATATTTTCGGGACACATGCCGCAGTTATATGGACATTTTAGGGACCATGTATATATTATGTTTCAAATTAGCAAAATGACATAAAACATTAATGTTATACACATTTATTTTACAAAAATATATTATCTTCACCTTAAAATCTGTGAAAATTGTGTGCTTTATCTTCACCTTAAATTCTGTGAAAATTGTGTGCTTTTAATAGAAAATATTACAAAGTTTATATTTATTCATTTCATCATTTTAGCATATCAAAACATTAATTTAACAAAAATTAGTTCATTGACGTAATTATGTAGTTGAAAACTAACAATTTCAGTGAAAAATGTACTATGATAATGATTCTGTCATAAATTATGTTTCAAGAATCTCTCGTCTTATATCGCTAAAAATAAAACAAAAATCTCATGTAAAGTACGTAAAATGTCTTTATATTCAAATCTGGACGTTAATCAGGACGTGAATATGTATTATATCAACGGTCCCGCCAATAACAAAAATTGGCGCCAAGAAAATTGCTTGCGTTTTTTACGAAAAGATTTCCACTATTCCATCGTTTTAACATATTATATATTAGTATCCATTATTATTAATAAAATCAGTTCATTGACGTAATTCCGTATTTGAAAATTAATAATTTTAGTGAAAAATGTACTACGCTCCTGATTTAGACGTAAATTATGTTTCGAGAAATAAAATATACGTTAAATGTCATTATATTCAAATCTGGATGTTAATCAGGACGTGAATATATATTATATCAACGGTCCCGCCAATAACAAAAATTGGCGCCAAGAAAACTGCTTGCATTTTTTCGGAAAGATTCTTACTATTTCATCGTTTTAACATATTATATGTTAGTGTCTATTATTATTTAACAAAATTAGCTCATTGACATTAATTATGTATTTGAAATATAATATTTTCAGTGAAAAATGTACTACGCTCCTGATTTTGTCAAAAATTATGTTTCGAGAATCTATTCTCTTATATCGCGAAAAATAAAACAAAAATCTAATGAAATGTACATAAAATGTCATTATTTTCAAATCTAGACGTTAATCGGACGTGAATATGTATTATATCAGTGGTCCCGCTAATAACAAAAATTTGGCGCCAACAAAATTGCTTGCGTTTTTTCAGAAAGATTCTCATTATTTCATCGTTTTAACATATTATATGTTAGTGTCTATTATTATTTAACAAAATCAGTTCATTGACATTAATTATGTATTTGAAAAATAACAATTTCAGTGAAAAATGTACTACGCTTCTGATTTTGTCATAAATTATGTTTGGAGAATCTATTCTCTTATGTCGCTAAAAATAAAAAAAAAATCTAATGAAATGTACGTAAGTAGTGAGTCTAGGCCGGTTCTAACCCAGGGGCTCCGAGGGAGGGTGAGGGGCGAGGGGGAACCGGCGGGGGGGGTGACGTCACGCGGGGTGACGTCACGCGGGAGGGTGACGTCACGGGGGATGACGTCACGCGGGGGGGGGGGGGGACGTCACGCGGGGGATGATGACGTCACGTGCGGGGGATGATGACGTCACGCGGGGATGATGACGTCACGTGCGGGGGATGATGACATCACGTGCGGGGGATGATGACGTCACGTGCGGGGGATGATGACGTCACGTGCGGGGGATGATGACGTCACGCGGGGATGATGACGTCACGTGCGGGGGATGATGACATCACGTGCGGGGGATGATGACGTCACGTGCGGGGAGTGACGTCACGCGCGGGTAGGGGGGAGGTCCGCGGCGCGACCGGTGGACGAGGGGGTCCGCGCGGGGAAGGGGGGGATCCGCGGCGCGAGCGATGGACGAGGGGGTCCGCGCGGGAAGGGGGGATCCGCGGCGTGAGCGATGGACGAGGGGATCCGCGCGGGAAGGGGGGATCCGCGGCGTGAGCGATGGACGAGGGGGTCCGCGCGGGTAGGGGGGATCCGCGGCGCGACCGATGAACGAGGGGGTCCGCGCGGGAAGGGGGGATCCGCGGCGGGCCCGCGATGTGTCCACGTCTGAGAAGGACGGTGCACTGGTTTGAAAAGGATAGCGTAAAGTGTGTGAAGAGGACAGTGCGACAAGGATGGCATCAAGTGTGACAAGGACGACATCAACATACGACAAGGATGACGTCAACGTGGAACAAGGACGACGCATTGTAAGATGCTGCATAGGTGGGAGAAGGACGACGCAAAGGTAAGTGAGTGATAGCGATGAGCATATGAATGAGAGAGAACGATAATATCGCGAAGAGAACGCATACGAAAGAGAACGATAATAGTTAAGATAACGCGTGCGAGCGAGAACGAAGATATCGCGAGACTTACAACTAACGCGAGACTTATTGTTAGAACGATAGCGCGTACGAAAGAGAGAGAGAGAGAACGATAAATTCTTACAACTAGCGCAAGAGAGACGCAAAGGATGGGAGCGCAAAGAGAGGCGCGTAAATAAATACATTTCTTTTTTTTTTTAAATTAAAATATAAAATTTATTTAAATGTGTGCGTGTACTATACAATTTTGTGTGTGTGTGTGTGTGTGTGTGTGTGTATGTGTGCGCTTAATATATAATAATATATGATATAAAATTAAAAAAAATAATAATAATAATATAAGAAATAAAATTTAAAAAAATATATAAGGGGGAGGGGGAGTGCGCCGGGCTAAGGAGGAGGCCGCTCCTAGAATGCTAAGGGGTCGATGTGCCGGGCTGAGTGGAGCCGCTCCTGGAACAGAAAAAGACATTTGAATAGTTTTTAATAATTTATTTTAGAACTTTTGATATATTATAAATTGAAAGTTACTTACAATACTTTCCATGGCATTTTCCATTCACCGTTATACAATACACACAATTTATATTTTGATGCAGGTTTGGATTCACATATCTGTTTATCCTCTCGTCGACCATTCATATCATCGCGTAAACTCTAAAATCAAACATATTAATTTTATGTTTTAAATTTATTACACATCGACAAAAATATTTTACCTTCAACATTTCCAATTTCCGCCGTAGTATATTCTCATGATCATCTTTCAATTTTTCAAAATCTTCTATTAATTCGAGATTTTCACGCAGTTTGTTTCCAATACAATTTACTTTAGAATGATTAGGTTCTATATTGAAACATTTACATCCATGATATTTTGCAAAATCTCGCGCACATATTTCTCGAGCTAGAAGAAATGTCCTCAACGAATTTGTGCGAGGTTTTTCCAAGCCGAGCTCTTGATGTCTTATAAACTGAACGATTGAAGTTTCTAGATTCTTCTTTGAAAGTTGTTCCCGCTCGTATTGAAGTAATTCTTCATCATCACTAGTCCGAAAACGGAAATCAGGTTTCCCATCGGATGATCCCTCCTCCATTTCTCTCTCCTCTCTCTCTCTCTCTCCATCTCATCCATTTCTCTCTCTCTTTCCATCCAATAATCATCATCATCCGTATCGTCATCGATGATAATAACATCGTCTTCAGCCATTGCACTAACGTAACACAAGACTAACGAAACACAGAACAACGAAAGAAATAATATTCTAATGTCGCAGACTCCTCTTCATTATATATCTTTTAATATCTTTTGTCTCATTCCAACTAGAGCATCACGTCTCATCTACCTCAGCATTTCTCTACATCTTTAGCGGAGCGTGTTGAGAAAAGTATAACTATTCTTATTTGTATGGAAGGAAAGAATTAAAATCATAGATGGAATAAAAATAATTATTTATTGCACGCATCGTAAAGAATATCATTTACAGCACATGTTAATAATTCGCAATCGATTATTGATTCACTGTTAAAGACGTCACTATCACGTATCGTTTTTACAGCATCGCATACAGTAGTAATATTGTTACGTCGTAAAACAGTTTCAAATTGTTTAAATTTTTCATTTACGAGATACGTATTCTCACATAACCAATTGTGCATATGATCGATACAATTTTCAAAATTAAATAAATGTAATAATGTCAGTGGTTTCATGTACAAAGAATTGTCACATAATGTGAGTTTTACAATTTTCGATTGATACATTTCAATCGATAAATCTCCAATCTTTAATGGGAGAGCAGTCGATTGTAGAAATTGTTCAATGTCTGCTTGCTTCTGCATCAACAAATTCCATGTTGAAAAAGGCAACACTATTTGATTACCTCGATTATCACCGAGAATCAGTTCCACGTACGACACAGCTCCAACGCTTATTCCAATGTCCAAATACTTGTACGACGTTGGGGTTAGAGCATATCTTCTTCCAAGTATGCGAGTCGCACGACGAGGCTGAATGCTATAAAAATATAAATAATTAGATCAATATTTAAAAAAATTAATAAATAAAATTTTTAAACGATCGAAACTTACGTGTCACATTTTTGCTTCTTACGCGGTGGAGTTTCACCGTTTCGAATCGGAACGTAAAAATTCATATCGATTTCTTCAGCGAACCTTTCACACGCGCGAATGATGCAATACTGATCGTATTAAAATTAATATCAATTCAAATAGTATCGCAAATTGCGATGTAGAGGGGATTATTGCTGACACGACATTTTAATTTCATCTAAAATTTTGTCGCGCCGATGTACGGCTGCGATGACATCATCATCCCCAGAACAAAGATTTAGCTGAATTCGCTAAAATCGAGCGGCGATGTACGGCTGCTCCTGATGCAATCACGTCAGATTTTTCAAATGTACGTGACAAAACGTGAAATTTTCAAGGTTAAAATGCACATCGGAACAAAGATTAACCGTCAAGGTTAAAACGCACATCACCCCTAGACAAAGATTTAGCTGAATGTGCTAAAATCAAGCGCCGATGTACGGCTGCTCCTGATGCAATCACGTCAGATTTTTTCAAATGTATGTGACAAAACGCGAAATTATCAAGGTCAAATTGCAGACGCTACTCCGGGGAATTTTTTAAGATGAAATCATTCTAGAATGTTCGATGTCAGCTGAATGCGCTAAAATGGAGCGCCGATGTACTGCTGCTCCCGGTGCAACCACATCAGATTTTTCAAATGTACGTGACAAAACGTGAAATTTTCAAGGTTAAGATGCGCATCGGAACAAAGATTAACCGTCAAGGTTAAAACGCACATCACCCCTAGACAAAGATTTAGCTGAATGTGCTAAAATCAAGCGCCGATTTACGACTGCTCCCGATGCAACCACGTTAGATTTTTCAAATGTATGTGACAAAACGCGAAATTATCAAGGTTAAATTGCAGACGCTACTCCGGGGAATTTTTTAAGATGAAATCATTCTAGAATGTTCGATGATATGCATGAGACAGTATATAAATCATGATAAAGAGGCACACCCCGCCAGTAGCTAAAGTACATCCGGAACTATCATTGGGAAGCGCATTTCGCAAGTCTGATACAATATGGAGGAACAAAATTTGCGAGAGCAATCCACTTTGGTGAATTCATTGGAAGACTACATTGTGTGGGAGCAACGATGTGATACATATATCGAGTCGTTGGAAGAGCAAAGTCGCATCAAGCGACCGCGATTATCGATCGGATATCGACAATCGCTGATTGCTCGGATCGCGCGCCTCGAAGGGTTGAAAAATTCGGTACGTGGACGTTTCGTACACACGGGTGCCGGATGTATCACGCGTCAAAATGGACCTGTGTGGCGCGAGATTGATACGGCGTTCGAGAGCCGCATATTAACTGGTGCAGTGATAAATTATAATCACATCGAACCGTGCCAATTTCTCGATGACGCCAAAGACATTGTGTTGGAACATGTGAAGGATGTTATGAAAAAACATTATAATGTGAAAGTGAACACAATATTTAACGGTGAATTTGTGGCTGGGGATAAACGCGCCAATAAAAGTATAAACACGAAAAACTATGAACTCTTTCGCACATCCGATTTACGCGAGTGGTACGAACGGCGTGTTATCGAACCCACCCTAGCGTTTCTGGAAGAGTTTCAGGAACGCGACAGCGGGTGGGCTTTGTCGCGAATATTAAATTTAACTGTAAATATAAATAAGTATAATCCTTTGCGTGCGGGATGTCATATTAAGTTACCGCGGGAGATTATGTTGAAAAGAGCGGTGATTAACGTACAATCAAAGGACAATGCATGTTTCGCGTGGGCAGTGGTCGCCGCCCTATACCCCGCCGAAAGAAAGGCGGAACGGGAATCATCGTACCCGCATTACACGACAGTGCTGAATCTCCGGGACATTGAGTTTCCAGTGACTGTGAACCAAATAAAAAATTTTGAACTTGCCAATAACATTTCTATAAATGTGTACAGCATCGAAGACAAGAACAGCATTGTCCCGATGCGTCTTTCGCAGCAGAAGCGGGACAAGCATATCAACTTGCTGTACATTGAAGACGACAACAGCGTCGGACATTTTGCATGGATTAAGAATTTATCCCGACTCGTGAGCTCACAATTGAGCAAAAAGGAGCACAAGAAATATATCTGCGACCGGTAAGTTTAATTTATATTATTTGAATAATTATAAGTTATGTAGCAAATTGTATATAAATCTTTAAAAAATTTTTCTTTTACAGATGCTTACATTACTTTGATTCGGACGCCAAGTTGCAGTCGCATACAGTCGACTGTGGAAAGATGAATGATTGCGCTGTCCGATTGCCGAGCGATAAGGACAAGTGGCTCGAGTTCAATAACTTTAATCGGAAGGAGCGGCTTCCATTTGTGGTCTACGCTGACTTGGAATGCGTTCTGGCCAAGATGGATGAAGAGAAAAACGTATATCAACATCATCAAGTATTTAGTATAGCTTACTATGTACATTGTTCATACGACGAATCTTTATCGGCGTACCATTCGCGTCGTAGCGCCGATTGTATAGCATGGTTCGCCGAAGACCTCAAAAATTTAGCGTTACGTGTAAAAAATATTTTAAAAACAAATGTCCCCATGGTAAATTTGACGTCCGAAGAGTGGGAAAAATTCCATAGCGCCACTCAATGTCATATATGTGAAAAACCGTTCGTGGAAGACGATACACGCGTTCGCGATCATTGCCATCTGACCGGGCGGTACAGAGGTCCAGCACACTCAAATTGCAATTTAAATTATAAAGAATCTTTTTGTATTCCCATAGTTTTTCATAATTTATCCGGTTACGATTCACACTTTATTATCGAGGAAATAGCCACATTCGAAGGGAAAATCGAGTTACTTCCGATAACAAAAGAGAAATATATTTCGTTCACAAAAGATGTTTGTATGGATGAAGAATCAAAAAATCATATAAAATTACGTTTCATCGATTCATTCAAATTTCTCGCATCGAGTCTCAACAAATTGGCATCGTTTTTGGATAAAGACAAACTCAAAATTTTAAAATCAGAATATCAAAATTTATCAACAGAAAATTTCAATTTGTTAACGCGGAAAGGTGTATTTCCGTATGAATACATCGACTCGGTAGATAGGTTGCAAGATACGTGTTTACCACCGCGCGAATCATTTTACAGTTCCTTGACCGGTGACACTGTATCCGAGACCGATTACGCGCACGCCGAGAACATCTGGACCAGTGTTCCGATTAGGGATTCCCTCTACGCGCATGTGCGGCAATACGCTGTCAGTGAAGTACCTTATACTAATAAAAAAGGGCACCGTTACCCAGCTATATAAAAACGTTTGAAAAAATTATAGATAAAAATATGTATGTGTGTATAAAGACGTTATCTATATATATATATATATATATAATTTAATTATTTTATACATATTAATTATTATAAAGGATAAAAGGAAAGAGGAAAAGGTTATATATTCTTTAAATAAAACACTATTTACAAAATAAAACAAAAATATTTTATTTGGCAGACATCTCAAAGAATACCAACATTTGTTGCAAGGGTAAGGAAAACTGCCAAAAACCTTACCAGTATTCATATAACAACAAAAAATTTCTTAATTAATAAATAATACTGACAATAATAAAATATAAATATAAAATTAAAATCTGAAATTAAAACTAAAAATTGCACAAATATTAGGTACTGAAACACAAATATAATATCACAGTTAAAATAAACATTTCATCATATTGCTAATAATAAAAAATAAAATAAAACCTGAATCTAATATCTAACGTAAGTCTAATAAAAAAAAATTGCACAAATAGCAGGTACTAAAACACAAATAATATCACAGTTAAAATATTACAGTTAAAATAAACATGTTATCATATTGTTAATAATAAAAAATAAAATAAAATCTGAATCTAATATCTAACGTAAATCTAATACAACAAAATAAAATAAAAACTGAAAACATAACAGCATGAGAGTCATTATGGTTAGATGTATAAAATTAATTATATAAAAAAAATTATATAAAAAACATAATATAAAAATAAAGGTATATTAAGAACCATCACATGAATTGCCTGGTTTTGCATATAAATTTTGCGGATTGTGTAGTTTTAAATGTTCGGAATCTACATCAAAATTAGTACAATTAATGCCTTTAGCTTGAAAACTTGATCTTATTGTACATATCGCGGAAACAGTCTTGTTTGATAATCGATTTCTTTTTTTATTTTTAACATCATTAACAATAGAAAAAATTCGTTCGGCTTCTGCATTTGAGTGTGGAAAAGAAAGGACTGTTTCGACTAATGACTCTAAATTTGGAAACATTTTCTCGTCGTTAAAATTTTTAAATTCTAATATTTTTTTCCACATTAAATCTATTTCAAAAGACTCTAATTCTTTTTTTTCTTCATTATTAAAAACGGATGGTAAAATTGTCCACTCGAAAGCTAATTGTGTCACATCAATGTGCCCTATACGCGTTGCTATTAAAGTTAAGTCTTTAAATTGGATTCTACTTTCATCGTAAAGCGCAATTTTCGGCTGTAAAAACATTAATTGTTGAAAAACAATATCATTGTACGGCAAACGTTTTAACATTTCGCGAATGGCAGTTATATAAAACTGTAAACAAGTTAATTTAATTTCTTGCGCGCATTCTGAAGGTAATGTTTGTAAAAAACTTTCACATTCGGGTCCAACATTAATATCATTAATATTTCGAAAATTATTTTCATCTTCTACATTAAAATCAACAATATTTTCTAAAACTTTTGAGATAACAACATTTGACGCTATTTCGCGAATTAATCGATGGCTGTTTTCGAACAAAGTATGGATCAACACTTTACGCGATTGAAAAAGAGCATTAAAGTTATTTAAAAAATTTAACGAATATTTTAAAAATAATAAATACGCTTTAATAAAATGGTCATTCAATTGACTTAAAATTATTTCCGCAGATTTTAATTTATCTTCTACCACAGCCAAAACAAAATAATTTTTTAAAACATCCCAATTATTTAATAATCTAACAATACATTTATGTAATACTAACCACCGAGTATTCGACAATTTTAAAATTTTATTTCTTTCCACGTTGAAATAATCCTGAAATTCACCTAAAATTGCGCATCTCTTTGCACTACCTGAGATATAATTAGCAATTCCTTGAAGCAAATTTTCACAAGATTCGGGAAGTTTTTCACAAGCTCTACTTGCTATAAGCGCGGATGAATGGCAAATACAATTTAATACAACAAGACTCGGAATTTCTAATTTTAAACGCGACATAAAAGAATTGTTGCATCCAATCATTACAGAGGCATTATCACTTGCCATTCCAACAATATTTTGTAAAGGAATTTTATTTTTATCAAGCATACTTTTAAAAATTTCAAAAATTTTGTTCGCGGAACAATCTGTTGCATCTAATGCTAATAGATCTAATAATTGCGTTGTTACTTTTTTTGTTAAAGGTGAAACATATTGTACAAGAACACACATAACTTTAGTTTCGGAAATATCGGTACTTTCGTCTATTAAAATGGAAAATTTTGAATTTTGAATATATTTAATAAGTTTTTGCACTTCGCGCTTTGCAATTACTTTGGTAACAATGTTTGTACATTTATCTCGAGCTAGTGAAAGATCTGACACAACTTCAGGCTCTGCACAGATATCTTTCAACAGTGGAATTAAATGATCCGCGGAATAAAAAGAAATATTATGTTCAGCAAAATATGCTGCTAATTTTATCTCTGCGCGTTTCACTTTTTCCGTATGTGACAAAACGACTCTATTATTACTGTCTAAAACATTGACATTTAAATTTTCTTTATTTATATTTAATTGTTCTAAATGTGAGACCGATTGTGAATGACGAATTAAATTTGCTTTAAAACATGTGATGGTTTTATTGCATGCAAGACATAAAGCTAAATCTTCCGTAGGATGGCGAGCTAACCATCCTTTAAAAATATTTTCA
The DNA here is from genome assembly GCF_025532165.1 of Camponotus vicinus. NCBI lineage: Eukaryota > Metazoa > Arthropoda > Insecta > Hymenoptera > Formicidae > Camponotus > Camponotus vicinus. The sequence continues at coordinate 17,685,723 of NW_028141978.1, read as the reverse complement.
TCTAACCATGATGATTGGAAATGTCTAACTCTCGATTTTTTAGCTCCTTTTCGTATAAAACCGTCCATCTTACAATTTATAATAATAAATACTTACCTTATATGATCCTATTTATCTTCTTATCGATCCTCCTATTGATCTTTCTTGTCCTCCTCCTGTCATGGCGATAGCGTCCCGCCAAAACTGTACACGTTATTACACATATGCTTATATTGCTTATTACGTTACTGTAGTCAACTGTGACGTCACGATTGCTCATGCGCAGAACCGCACATGCGCGCGCACGGAATCCCTAATCGAAACACTGATCTGGACGCGATTCTCCATTCGGACGCTAGGCGAATATAGCGACTTGTACCTTAAAATTGATGTCTTGTTATTAGCCGATATTTTCGAAAACTTTCGAGATAAATGTATCAAAAGTTACGGACTCGACCCCGCGTATTACTATACTCTCCCCGGATACACGTGGGACGCCATGTTGAAGCATACGAAAATTACGTTCGAGCTGCTTACTGACATCGACATGGTTATGTTCATCGAACGTGGTATACGCGGCGGTCTGAGTCAATGTTCGGGTAGATACGCTCGCGCTAATAACAAGTACAGAGGAGTCGTACGATCCATCGAAACCATCATCGTACCTGATGTACTTTGATGTAAATAATTTGTACGGATGGGCAATGTGTCAACCGTTGCCCTATGCCGATTTTCAATGGGTCGACGACATAACCAATTTTGACGTATCATCCATCACGCTAGATTCGCCTACAGGCTATGTCCTCGAAGTGGACCTCGAGTATCCGCAACATCTTCACGATGTGCACACTGACCTACCGTTTTGCCCGACACGCGACAAACCACCTGGCAAGCGGGAATTCAAACTGCTTGCAACGTTATATGATAAGAAGCGTTACGTGATACACTACCGCAACCTGCAGCAGTGTACGCGTCACGGTCTTCGCGTTACAAAAATACATCGAATTTTACAGTTTTCACAATCTCCCTGGCTTCGAAATTACATAGAATTAAATACACATTTTAGAACATTGGCTAAAAATGATTTCGAAAAAAATTTATATAAATTAATGAACAATGCGGTGTTTGGTAAAACGATGGAAAATGTGCGCAATCGTGTCGATGTTAAATTATTAACAAAGTGGGATGGTCGGTATGGCGCAGAGGCAATGATCGCGAAACCAAATTTCCACAGCAGAAGCGTTTTTTCAGAAAACTTAATCGCTGTGGAATTGCGTAAACTCGAGGTGAAATTCTACAAACCGATTTACGTGGGTATGTGCATACTCGACATATCCAAGACATGTTTGTACGAGTTTCATCACGAGTATATGACGCCAATGTATCGCGACAAATGCCAGGTAATGTACACCGATACGGATAGTCTCATATATCACATTGAGTGCGCGGATGTGTATGAGAATATGAAGCGCGATATCATCAGATTCGACACGAGCGATTATGCAGTAGATAATGCGTACGGTATACCGCTTGTAAATAAAGAGGTACCGGGCCTGATGAAGGACGAAAACAACGGTACCATAATGACCGAATTCGTCGGGCTCAGAGCAAAGATGTACGCGTTACGAGTGAATGGAAAAAAGGACACGAAGAAAGTTAAAGGTGTCAAGAGTAACGTTGTTGCGAGAACGATAACGTTTGACGACTACACGCGGTGTTTGAAAGAAGAAATTGAAATGACGCGTCAGCAGTCGTGTATACGATCTAAACTGCACCAAGTATACACGATCTGCGAGACGAAAATTGCTCTGAGTCCGTACGACGATAAGCGGTATATCGTACCCGAAACCACCGATACGTTACCATGGGGACATTATAGAATACCATTGTAAATAAATGTATATTTTATTTATTATTAATTGTATATTTTGTACATAACCATGTATATATTTTTATATTTAATACATTTTATATATTTTTATATTATTAAATATTTATATATTAAATTATTTATATAGTTTATATATATATTATTTTAATAAATATTTATAATACACTATTTTTATGTATCCAAGAGTTGTATGATTTATCCATTCCCAACCATTTCACGTATACGTCATCACCCTTTTCCCGCAAAATTTTTTCCACGAGATATACGTCGGGATTAGCGACGCGTTGTAATTCGTATTCGTAGAATCCTCCAGCGACGGGATCTCCACGCGAATCTTCGAGTATCAATGTCGCGGGATTAGTTTTCTGCACCTCGACAATCTTAAAAACTTCGGTCGTCCAATTAGGTGTGAAACCTTTTTCAAAGATGGTCTTGTATTTGCTTACGCGTACCTACTTTAAATTTTGTCGGAGTCGCAATTTTTACGTTGCTATACACCGTATTTAAAAGTTTTTCGGCGATCGCTGGAGTGACGTCGGCAGGTCTCATGCCGATGGTGCGATGTTTTCGCGTATTGTACTCTGCAACGAGTCGAGATAGCTCGTCGATCCATTTGTAATTTCCGTTGAGCGTAAACATTTTCCACATATTGTTTTTCAAAGTACGGTTGAATCGTTCCACGACCGAGGCTTTCATAATGGAATACGTCGAGTAATGATTAATGTTGTGTTTCTTCATGAGTTTCTGCACACTTGCGTTGTAAAATTCTTTTCCTCTGTCGGTTTGAAAATTTTTCGGACACCTTTTATCGTCTCCAATAATCTTTGCGATCGTTTCGGACATTTCGTTTCCGCTCTTACTCTTGAGCGGTACGGCCCACGCATACTTGCTCAACACATCGATAACTGTATGTATTTATAACCCTTGTTGAGTCGAGAATACGAACGCATGTCGACCACGTCCGCCTGCCACAGATCGTCGTATCCGCGTACAATGACGCGTCTTCGTGGAAAATTTCTTCTCGCCGGAGCATGTAGTTCCTCGACAAGTTGTCGCTTTTCGGAGGTGTTTATCTTCTTTCGCATGTTTGATCGAGGCATAATTAATATTGCGATATTAGTATCTCTCGTTTACTGTGTCGAGTCAGATGTTGCATATCTCAGCACATTCTTTATCTCGTCCATCATTATTCGTAGCGCCTGCACGTGTGTTTCAAGCGTGATAATTTTTTGCTCAATTTCTCCCTGTCGATCTCTCAAAAGTTTATCCACGTATCGTTTGTTGACGGCGTCAGTATCAGTTTCCGGTTGCGCTACACGTTGAATCTTGCGCGACCTTGCGTCAAAGCCGGTAGTAGTCTGGCAGAGAGCGTTATCGCGAACGTAATTTCTCAATAATCCATTCCATTGATAGTACAAATTATTCGACGTTCCGAGCGATAATCCAAATTTATTAATCGACATTTCGGTACCGAGAACTTTGACCGAATGACATGTATCGTTGACGCATAGTTTAATTTATAATAATGCCAGCCTCGCGAAGTTCTTCGATAATTGACAAGATTTCATTGTCGTGAGCATTGTTGCCGGCTCGACGCGAGGCGTCCAGCAATCGCAAACGATCTACCAATTCGTTGGGATCGTTCCAATGCACGTAATCGATCATGTTGTCGCTTAGCGTCATGGTGTGCGGCGCGTCTATACCTCTTCCCACCTTTCTATCGGGGAATAATGGTGCAATTATATATTTGTACTTGTATCCTTTGTTACTTTTAATAGGATTATTAACTTTGTTGTCACGTTTATGCGCATTTGTTGCTTTTAATATACTTTGATATTTATACAAATCGTCTTGAGTGTATTTTTTATGATTGGGAAATTTTCTAAAAATCAAATCGTAGATACCTTCGGATCCCGTATATTTTATTCCATCGATAATTATATTATCTTCCATGTCCACATCGAAACGTTTATCACCGAGCATCATTCCTTCGCTGGTAAATTTAACACCGTAGATGTAATCCATACTCTTATTTTTATCAACACTCATGATAGCTCCTATATATTTTTGCGCTAGTGGACCAAAATGATCTCGGAACGTTTTCTGACCTTCGGACGTTTCTAATTCATGTCGGACCGATGTTACAAACGAATCGAGCGTGGTCTCATAAATTTCTTCGACGGACGGGGATGGTATTGTTTGACGCGGTTGTACTTTTATCGGAGTAGAAACAGTAGCCATATTAGAAAATTGTTTCCTTCGTTTCGATCGATTCGGTGTCGAATATATCGGCGAATCGTTTATCGGCATATTTATCCGTGCTCGCTTTATTCCTTGCTTCGACTCTTTTATTTTTTCCTTGTGCTTCTCTCCAAACGTTAAACTCAATGGTTCAATTTTCGGCGCATCAAATTCCACAGTATTTTCGATAAGCTGTTTTAAAGGTTCGGTAATTGGCTTAAATTGTCTTTCCAATGCAACGTCTTCCTCCATTTTACCAGTTTTCAAAGCGCGATATTTTTTGCGAATTGATTCGCTCATTTTTGCAATCTCTATCGCAATCTTTTCACGATCGCCGTTCATGATGCTTGATCGATGTGTCGATGACGACTGATCGCTTTACGGTATCGCGAAATCATTAAATCCTCTTCTATATCGTCCATTGATCAACGTGCTGTCTTTATCAATGACTACGAAGCCATATTTGCGTTGCCAACATTTCTGACACAATGCGCGGAAATCGTCGTAAGACATGTCGGTATTTACATGATCGTTGTACACATGTTTCAAGTTTGTGCCGTCTTGTTTAAATAAAATCAAAAGATTCGCATTGTCGCGTATAAGATGCTTAGGTATCTTGGCATACGTTTGACAAAGATAGAAACAGTCGACGCTCGAGTGTCGACCCATTGCAAAGTATTCTCTTATCGTATCTTGCTTGTCACATGCCACGTCATCAAAGATAAAGATGGAATTCGGAAGCGCCTCGCTCGGTGGAATGACATCGCTGTTATTAGAGAATGTGAAATAACCAATTTCGTCTATAGGTGCTAATAAATTTTCCAAGTATCTATATTTCGGTTGTTGAAGCGATTTCGAGTATACGTACGCGTTCTCGAAACGTACACCGTACGGACTTTCTATCAAACTAATCAACACGTTTGTCTTACCGCAGTTTGAAGGGCCGCAAACGATACCGCGTATAGTAGTCGGTAGCATGTTTCCACGCTTGCGTACTTTTTTCTCCGATATTAGTCTATCGTCGAAATTTGATACTTTGATTATCCGCGCTTGTCGCACGAACCGCATGTTTTCTCTTTCGAATCAATTTTGCGAATGATCACGAGGGGGGAGACCTATTTATAGAGGTGTCTCAACTCGAAACCGTTCAGTATCAAAATGTTTCTCCTTCTGTCGGATGAAAGAGACATTTTCCGGCTTACCGCCGAACAACTGCAGTATATCCCAAAGATTGTTTTACTACAAAATTTTGGTGATTACGTGGAACGATTGTGGGACAAGCTTCCAGAATATATAAAGGCTGATTCGGAGGTTCGACAATATCATTCGTGCATGCGACATTACAATCAGCCGTGGCAGCGAACGCACATCGACGGTCCGCCACCGTTAATAAAAGATTGCTACGAATGTCAGCGAGAATCGTAAGAGGTAGCGGTCTCTTAAATCGTGCGATAAACGCGCTTCCCATCGAATTACATATTCCCGGTTATCAGTTTTGCGGCCCGGGAACTCGATTAGAGAAACGATTGGCTAGAGGCGATCGAGGCATCAATCCATTGGACGCCGCTTGTCGCGAGCACGACATTGCTTACTCGCGAAGCAACGACCTCGGTCAACGACACGTCGCGGATCGCATACTAGCTGCAAGAGCGCGAGAACGCATTACCGCGAGGGATTCGACTCTTGGCGAAAGAGCAGCCGCTACGACTGTTTGGGCGGCAATGAAGGCAAAGACAAAACTCGGCATGGGGATGAAAAAGCCATCGACGACAAAGAGGAGGAAAAAACGAATACTTCCAGTAGCGAAACGCGGTGGTATTTTACCACTTTTACCGTTGTTGGGAGTTGTCGGTTCTTTGGCCGGCGGTGCGGCGGGAATCGCAAAGGCGGTAAACGATAGCAAGGCGGCGCAACGTCAGCTGGAAGAGTTGCAGCGTCACAATCGCGCTATGGAAGGTCGCGGACTTTATCTCGCTCCGTACAAGCGTGGACAGGGATTCTCAACGAAGTCTAAGAGAAAAAAAAAAACGTCGAAAAAACATTAAAAATGCCTACGGGTGCGACAACTAACGTGCAATTGGAACAATTGGCGAAACGTATGCACATACCGTTCTTTAGAGGTGTTTTCATGCGCAATAATTTACCAATAAGCGGTGTACGACGAAACGAGAGCGGTATCGTCAATTTGGATGATGTTGATGGTCCCGGTACTCATTGGGTAGCGTACGCAAAGAGGGGAGATCGTGTCGTATATTTCGACAGTTTTGGAAACCTTCGACCACCCAAGGAACTTGTGCGATATTTCGGACGAGTGAAAATTGAATACAATTATGCATCTTATCAAAGTTACAATCAGAGCATCTGTGGACAGTTGTGTTTAAAATTTCTTCAAACAGTCGACGATCAATTTAAAGCCTGACAATCCATCGTCACGACTCAGTATTCGTTCGACATGTCACTGACACTTACGTTGACTGGCAGAAGCAGCGTTCTCGCTGTAAGCTATTTTCCCGCTATAGATTTGATTGATGCCGATTACGAGCTTGGATTAACGGATTTTGAAACTTATTATACGATTCCAAACGTAAATTTTTTGAATAATAAATTTTACTTTGGCAACGACGACAAGGAAATTACGATTCCCGAAGGATCGTACGAATTGCACGCTATAAATGACTATCTCAAACGTGCAATTTTGCAAGATGAACACCTTTCCAGAGATGTTGAAAACGATTATGATGAGGAATATCCAATAGCGCTTCGCGCCAATCATAGCACGCTAAAGAGCGAAATCAAATGTGCCTACAGAATAAACTTTACCAAACCCGACAATGTAGGATCCTTGCTTGGATTCTCGTCGAATCGTATATTGCAACCTCGCGAGTGGTACGAATCGGACGAACCGGTTAATATTATAAACGTAAATATTCTTCGTATAGAATGTAACGTGACTACTGGTGCGTACAGCAATGGCATGCGCGTACACACAATACATGAATTTTCACCGAGCGTACCACCAGGATATAAGATATCGGAAACGCCGGCACAGATCATTTACCTGTCGATCATCGTACGGAGCATTACGGATTTAACGATACGTATTGTGGATCAAAGAGGTCGATTGCTCGATTTTCGAGGAGAGGAAATTACCGTAAGATTGCATATACGGCGGCGACAAACATAGTATGCTCGTGCTGAACGAAACGGAGCACGCGAGAGACAATACTTTTACGAGGGACAATACTATTGTGGTATCGGGTGACAATAATAAGATAGCCATTAAGAAGAAGCTGAGCGCGTTGAATCGTGAATTTTTAAAATCATTGGGATTCATCGTACGAAAAGAATGATTGATATTTTGAATATCGGAGGTGAGCCAGTCTTTGACGATCGCATCGTCAAGATTGAGACTCATACATACAATCCGTACGCCAATACGACGCTTGGATATAGCGACGAGATACGAATACCTATACAACATCAGGATTTGTACACGTTACCGTGCGAAAGCTTTCTTTACATCGAGGGAAGGTTTAATGTGCGTAAAGCGAATGACGAAATGAAGGTTGTATTGGGAAACAATTGCGTCGCATTCATGTTTGATGAGCTTCGATACGAACTCGACGGAGTAGAGATTGATCGCAACAGAAATGTTGGAATAACTTCGACGCTCAAAAATTATGTCTCTCTAACGCACCAGAAAAGTATAAACTTGAAGAACGCTGCGTGGGATTTGACGTACAATGGTGACAAAAATTATTTCAACTATTGCGTACCGCTCAACATGCTGCTGGGATTTTGCGAAGATTATAAACGCGTTGTGATTAACGCTCGTCACGAATTGATTTTGATACGTTCGCGCAACGATAATAATTGTCTATTCGGACACCCATCGTCGGAAGCAGAGATTGAATTACTCAAGATACAGTGGCGTATGCCTCATGTAATATTGAACGAGATTAATAAATTGTCGATGTTGCGAATGTTGGAAAGCGGACGATACTTGAACATGAGTTTCAGATCTTGGGATCTATACGAATTTCCTCTGCTGCATAGCACGACTAAGCATTCATGGACCGTGAAAGCCGCCTCCCATCTAGAGAAACCACGATACGTGATCTTTGCATTGCAAACTGGTAGAAAGAATTCAGTGCCACAAGATGTTACATTGTTCGATGACTGCAAATTGACCAACGTTAAACTCTATTTAAACTCGGAATTTTATCCCTATGATGATTTAAATTTAGATTTTGAAAAAAATAGATTCGCCGTTCTATTCAACATGTACTCTCGTTTTCGCAAATCTTATTACGGATGCGATAACAGCACCACGCTATTAACCATTTCAAAGTTTCTACATTGCGGTCCTCTCGCGGTCATTGATTGCTCGCGACAAAACGAGTCTGTCAAAACTGCTACCGTGGACGTGAGAATAGAGTTTGAATGCAGGGAAAATATACCGGCGAATACTACCGCCTATTGTCTCATCTTGCACGATCGGGTTGTCGAATATAATCCATTGACCAATGTAGTCCGCAAATTTACATAAGTCAGCAAATATCCCCTCCATTGCATATGAAAAAATATAAAAGATTGAGATGTTTGACGATCGACATCAGTCTGCGATCGGATCTTGTCATCATGGCTGTGCCAACGTTTGTGGATCTACAAGGATTTATCGTTGACAAAAATTTTGTCGTGAAGGAAGCTGCTGTTCTGAGAAAGGGATCCATACTTTCTCATTACATTTTTACATGTCCCGAACCATGGCACATGCTCACAAAATCTGAGAGATGTCAGGTTTTATGGCTGATGAAAAATCACCATGGATTATCGTGGAATGATGGACACGTTTCATATTGGAAATCGAAACGTTTAATTACGACGGCGGTGATGGGTGCAACGGGGGAGGATGATGCGTCACCTCTCGTGTACGTTAAAGGGTATGAAAAACGACAATGGTTAGCTGATGTACTGGACAATGATGCGAGAAACGATGTGATTATCGAAACTTTGGATGCAGACTATGAGGATGTAGCTTCTTTAAATAAGTTAGATATTAAGAATACTGTACGTTGTGAAAATCATGTAAAAAATTGTGCTTTAGAAAATGTATTTAAGATTTATAATTGGTGGTTGAAACATCATGATAATGATTCGTCGAATCCATATTTATAATAAATTGATGATGCAATATATTTTTATCGTCTTATTCTCTCCTTTCTTTCCTCATCTCTATCTATGTACGTGTGCAGTATCGTGTTTCCGTACGTGACACAGCTGCCGCAGATATTGTATTTCGATACTATATTGTGGTATATGATAAAATATTTAAATATTTGATAATTGAATATAGTTTTCGTTCGATAGCTGTTGATTTCCGTTCGACAACCGTTCATTTCCGTTCGATAGTCGTTCGTTTCCGTTCGATGGGCGTTCATTTCCGTTCGACGGGCGTTCGACGGGCGTTCATTTCCGTTCGACGGGCGTTCATTTCCGTTCGATGATCGTTCGTTTCCGTTCGACGGGCGTTCGTTTCCATTCGACGGGTGTTCATTTCCGTTCGACGATCGTTCGTTTCCGTTCGACGGGCGTTCGTTTCCGTTCGACGGGCGTTCATTTCCGTTCGACAAGCGTTCGTTTCCGTTCGATGACCGTTCGATAGCCGTTCAATTGCTGTTCGATGACCGTTCGATGACCGTTCGATAGCCGTTCGACGGGCGTTCGTTTGCGTTCGTTTCCGTTCGATAACCGTTCGAGCAGGGTTGACACATTATATTATAATGTTATATTATATCATGCATACTTTTGTCTTACGATGCGTTTTTGGTAAAGCGATAATGATACGTCCTTATTCTAAAGTTTCGTACCGAGACCTCGTTGTCTCCTCACAAAGTCGCGATATGATAATATTAATATTATATTATATACCACGCTGAGTTGCATGGGACCATACTTTTGTCTTACGATGCGTTTTTAACATGGTGATAATGCTACATCTCTACTATAAAACCCCGTACCGAGACCTCGTTGCCTCGTCATAAGTTCTGAACCGTGTACGAGAAGAGCCGAAAAAAAATAAATAAAAATGGATATGGATCAAACGAACATCTATCCGGATTGAAAGAAAAAATTATTTGACATTTTGTGCATCGTGTTCCTGAAGCTGACGTTCCTGTGGAATGTAAGTATTGAATGTATTATGATTATTTTATAAAAATTGTAAAAATTGTGTATTTTTAAATAAATATTTTTGATATAGTTTCAGGATGAAGTCCGGATACCGGGCTTCATAAACATTGAATGGAGGCAATGGGTGCGGACGGTGCGTCGGGCTAGGAGAAGCCACTTTTCATATATGTGGGGCGACACCCCGGAGAGTCGCCAGGTCGAAGATATTTTCGACCTGCGGCGGCTCTTCGGGGAAGAGCCTCACGAAGAAATAGAGGAACTATGGGACATAGAAGAAGAGGAGCAGGAGGAGGAAGAGGAAAGAGAAGAGGATGAGGAAGAGGAAAGAGAAGAGGAGGAAGAGGAGGATGGAGAAAGAGAAGAGGAGGAAGAGGAGGATGGGGAAAGAGAAGAGGAAAGAGAAGAGGAGGATGGAGAAAGAGAAGAGGAGGAAGAGGAGGATGAGGAAAGAGAAGAGGAGAATGAGGAGCAGGAGGAGGAGGAAAGAGGAGTGGAGGAACACGAATGGATCGATAGATGTAAGTGTTTTTTTATAAATCTTATCGTAATATATTTCTATTAACACATCATTTTTTTTTCTGTTTCAGGAGCGGCCTGCCTTTAGCCCGGCGCATCGCCCCCTCCCCCTTATATATCTTTTTTTTTATATTTTATATTTTTTATATATATATTATATATTTTTTATTATATTTTTTAAATTTTATATTTTTATTATATTTTTTAAATTTTAAATTTTATATTATTATATTATTATTTTATTAGACATACACACACAAACACATACACACACACACACACACACACAAATTGTATAATATACGCACACAATAAATGTTATATTTAGTATTGAAAAGAAATGTATTTATTTACGCGCCTCTCCTTGCGTTCCCATCCCTTGCGTCTCTCTTGCGCTAGTTGTAAGTATAGCGATATCGTTCTCTCTCTCTCTTTCGTACGCGCTATCGTTCTAACAATAAGTCTCGCGTTAGTTGTAAGTCTCGCGATATCTTCGTTCTCGCTCGCACGCGTTATCTTAGCTATTATCGTTCTCTCTCGCACACGTTGTTCTCGCGATATTATAGTTCTCTTTCGTATGCGTTCTCTTCGCGCTATTATCGTTCTCTCTCATTCACAAGCTCGTCGCTATCACTCACTTACCTTTGCGTCGTCCTGCTCCCACCTATGTGGCATCTTACAATGCATCATCCTTGTCCCACGTTGACGCCATCCTTGTCACACGTTGATGATGTCACGTGTCATCCTTGTCGCACTGTCCTCTTCACACACTTTACGCTATCCTTTTCCCACACGTAGCGCTATTCTTCTCACACCACCGTCTTCTTTCCGCGGATCCCCCCTATCCGCGCGGACCCCCTCGTCCATCGCTCGCGCCGCGGATCCCCCCTACCCCCCGCGGACCCCCTCGTCCATCGCTCGCGCCGCGAATCCCCCTACCCGCGCGGACCCCCTCGTCCATCGCTCGCGCCGCGGATCCCCCCTACCCGCGCGGACCCCCTCGTCCACCGGTCGCGCCGCGAATCCCCCCTACCCGCGCGTGACGTCATCATCCCCCGCGTGACGTCCTCATCCCCCGCACGTGACGTCATCATCCCCCGCACGTGACGTCATCATCCCCGCACGTGACGTTATCATCCCCGCGTGATGTCATCATCCCCCGCGTGACGTCACCCCCCTCCGCGTGACGTCATCCCCCGCGTGACGTCACCCCCCCGCGTGACGTCACCCCTACCGCGGTTCCCCCTCGCCCCTCACCCCCCCTCGGAGCCCCTGGGTTAGAACCGGCCTAGACACACTACTTACGTATAATGTCATTATATTAAAATCTGGACATTAAACAGTATGTGAATATGTATTATCCACGGTCCCGCCAATAACGATAATTGGCGCCAAGAAAATTGCTTGCGTTTTTTTCGAAATGATTCTCACTATTTCATCGGTTTAACATATTATATATTGGTGTCTATTATTATTTAACAAAATCAGCTCATGGACATTAATTATGTATTTGAAAGATAACAATTTCAGTGAAAAATGTAGTACGCTCCTGACTTCGTCGTAAATTATGTTTCGAGAATCTCTTATCTTATATTGCGAGAAATAAAACAAAAATATAATAAAATGTACGTAAAATGTCATTATATTAAAATTTGGACGTTAATCAGGACGTGAATATGTATTATATCAACGGTCCCGCCAATAACAAAAATTGGCGCCAAGAAAATTGCTTGCTCTATTTAAGAGAAATTCGTACTATTCTGCAGATTATTAGAACATTAGTATTTTATTATTTAAGAGAATCAGTTTGTTGACATTAATTATGAATTTAAAATATATCATTCTAGCAATTCCGGCGAGAAATGTTTTACGCTGTTGATTCTGTTAAAAATTGTTTTAATAATTTTCTGTGTTACATTGAATATTAAATAAATGTCTTATTATAACGTACGTTAAATGTATTTATTATTTTATTTATTGACCGCTAATCCTTACCTTTCGGCTTAGGATGGACTTCCTACGTTAAATGTAATTTTTTTATAAATTTAGACTTATAACGTGAATATGTATCAAGAATTCCGCCAATGACAATAATTTATCGTCATGAAAATTTCTTGTACTATTTTGGAAAGATTCTTGCTCTTTCATTGTTTTAATGTATTCTATACATTCTGAATCGATATATTTAGTAATCGAAAAGCATTAAACGTTAAATACGCAAAAATCTATACTTTTTGATGGTTCCGAAATTGTATAATATATTCTTAAATGGTGAAATCAAGGACCAATTCAAAAATGCAATTTATTTCAGTTAATATAATTATTTTCCATAATATAAATATCTGTTATTGTTAGAATAGTTGTGGCACTCACTAAGAAATTATTAATTCTTTTAAATTTCTTAAATTATAAAGAAAATTAAGAATGGACCTGGAAAAAACCATTTTATATATTTTGTAATATTTCACAAATTAATGAAGCATTTTTGAAAATTCGAACGGGAAACGATGTAATATGTCGTCCCTTACCGTGTTTAATAAAAAACGGTATGATTTAAAAAAGGTCCCTGCAACATCCTTTAGACATATATATACAGGGTGAGCCATTTTAATTAACGCACGCAATTATTTCGGAAACAAAGCATTTTAGAGAAAAATGTTTCAGACAAAAGTTTTATGGTTTCGAGGGGGCCATAAGATGGTATCATTGGTTTGACCTTGAAGAGTTATTTGAAGGTCACATGAAGGTCACCTTCAATTTCTTAAATGGAACCTACTATTTGTCATTGCATATTCTTGTAGCTTATCTCGAGAGCTTTCCAAAACACTATAATTAAGTACTTTTTTGTTAAGTACTTTTTGAGTTATGAGGCGTGAAATAATTTCTTAATTTTACATAAACCGTAAAATATCTTGTAAAATATTCATTTTTCGATTATCTTACCTTAATACTTTTATGTACAAAATAATGAGAGGAATCAACTGGTGTAAAGAAAACACATAGTTGATTTGAAGAAAAAATATGTAATTGTTAATTGCAAATTACATATTTTTTCTTAGAAACAACTATGTTTTTACTTTACACCAATTGATTCCTCTCATTATTTTGTACATAAAAGTATTAAGGTAAGATAATCGAAAAATGAATATTTTACTAGATATTTTATGGTTTATGTAAAATTAAGAAATGATTTCAAGCCTCATAACTCGGAAAGTACTTAATGAAAACTAACTTAATTATAGTGTTTTGGAAAGCTCTCGAGATAAGCCACAAGAATATGCAAAAGCATATAGGGTGTCCCATTTAAAAAGTTGAAGGTGACCTTCACATAACCTTGACAACGCTATTCGAGGTCATAATAATGTGCTGTGTAATGCGCCACATAAAACCCTATAACTTTTGTATGAAACATTTTTTTTTTAAATGCGTATTTTTCGAAATATTAAGGGGTTTCCACACTTTTGGCAAACCCTGTATATATATATATATATATATATATATATATATATATATATATATATATATATATATACAGGGTGACCCATTTTAACTTAGGCAGCCAAATAACTCGAAAAATAAGCAAGATAGAGAAAAATGTTTTAGACAAAAGTTGTATGGTTTCGAGGGGGCCATAAGATGGTATCATTGGTTTGACCTTGAAGAGTCATTTGAAGGTCACGTGAAGGTCACTTCAATTTTTTTAAATGGAACATCCTATATATTTTTGTACATTCTTGTAGCTCATCTCGAGAGCTTTCCAAAACACTATAATAAAGTACATTTTCGTTAAGTACTTTTTGAGTTATGAGGCTTGAAATAATTTCTTAATTTTACATAAACCGTAAAATATCTTGTAAAATATTCATTTTTCGATTACCTTACCTTAATAGTTTTATGTACAAAATAATGAGAGGAATCAATTGGTGTAAAGAAAACACATAGTTGTTTCGAAGAAAAAATATGTAATTTGCAATTAACAATTCCATATTTTTTCTTAAAAACAACTATGTGTTTTCTTTACACCAATTGATTCCTCTCATTATTTTGTACATAAAAGTATTAAGGTAAGATAATCGAAAAATGAATATTTTACAAGATATTTTACGGTTTATGTAAAATTAAGAAATTATTTCAAGCATCATAACTCAAAAAGTACTTAACGGAAAGGTACTTAATTATAGTGTTTTGGAAAGCTCTCGAAATAAGCTACAAGAATGTACAAAAATATATAGGGTATTCCATTTAAAAAAATTGAAGTGACCTTCACGTGACCTTCAAATGACTCTTCAAGGTCAAACCAATGATACCATCTTATGGCCCCCTCGAAACCATACAACTTTTGTCTAAAACATTTTTCTCTATCTTGCTTATTTTTCGAGTTATTTGGCTGCCTAAGTTAAAATGGGTCACCCTGTATATATATATACTTTTGCCTGATACCGACTCTCAGATCGACGTTGGCGATATCATGGCAACCGACTGTCACTATCCGATCGCGGCGCGACATCGGCCCAAGCGAGGTTAGCCGACTCTTGCCAGATGCCGACTCACGGGTCAACGTTGGCAATACCGCGACAACTGGTGTCCGACATTGACCTGACATTAAAAAAAAAATTAATTCGTATATTTATTTCGAAATTTTATTACTTTCTTAAAACTGAATTTGCTTCTTAATGATAAATTTGGTTCTTAAAATAATTTATGGAAAATTATATATTTGCGCTAGTTATGACATATGTAGATAATATATAACACTTAAATTAAATGAAGAAGTAGTCTACCACGTAAGGTAGTTGGCTCACGATCCAGAGGTCCTGAGTTCGAGTCCCACCAAGGTAAGTGTGTTTTTCAAATACGAGAAAACATTTAATCCATTATAAAAAACGCTAATTTTCAGATAGAATCATCATATAGGCTGCATCTTAAAAAACAAACTTAGTTTAAAAAAGTAATAAAATTTCGAAATAAATATACGAATATAATTTTTTTTATGTCGGGTGAATGTCGGAAATCAATGTCGGAAATCAATATATATATATATATATATATATATATATATATATATATATACACGTGATTACAAAGGATATTATACTGTATCTAGTTAAATGTAAGACAATAAAAATGTGATGTAACACTTAGTAAATAATTTGTAACAAGCACGCAACAATAAAAAACAAAAAAACCTATATTTGTTACTTTCATTATAAAAATATACCTTTATATAATAATATACAAATATATATATATTCATATTCATTTATACATAAGCATATCTGTTTTTATATGGACAAAATTGATATATAAATTTGTATAACTAGATATAATCAATTTTGTCTAATTATATATGAAAAATTTTTTACCGGGTAATTTAGACTTCTACGCTTATAGGTTAGATTATTTTAAATTACGTGAGATACTTTGATTGAAATACTAAGCCTTATGTACTAAACAAGATTTCTTTATTATTTAAAGATTGCATCATTTAATTCATTATTTATTCATTCTAGACCATGGATGAAACCGTGCTAATGTGTGTTGATGATCAAGGTCAACCTATTTTAGATGAAAACAGAAAATTAATATATTATTGTACAAAAAGTATGTAAAAATTATACTATAGTTATAATTATACTTTATTTATTTACTTTAAACATATAGTTAAGATTTTTCCCAATTAATCTAATATATATTAAAGCAGGTGCTTTAATAACTAACTTAAATGAACCATTGCATGAAGCAAATATGAATGAAAACAATGGTATGTAACGTCGTTTCTTGGAATTAAAAAATAAATATTTTGAAAAAAATATTCAAACAATACAAGTATTTAAAAGTTTTGTAAAGTTGTAGTTTTATAAATACTATTTAAATTTTCTAGATATTTTTTGAATTTTGTATTATTTAAGTATAAGCAAAAAGTTTTTATAATATTTCATTAATAAACAATATTTCATTAATATTTCATTAATAAAAAAATTATATATTATTTTACTTATTTAAATATAAGCGAAAAGCTTTTACAATAATATTTTATTAATAATCATATACATTATTTTATCATTTATTTTTTAATTTAAGAAAGAACTGCACAATAATAATATATATCATTAAAATCATATTAGAAAATACTACGCAATCCATAAATGATCCAAAAATTGAAGAAAAGATATCGGAAATCACAAGTGAAGATAGTAAGTCTATTTTTATAAAAATTATTATAATGAAATAAAGGTCCGTTAGATAAAATCAATAAAAAATTAGTTAAAAGGCTACAAGGACCAACGCAATGGTGGAAATATGCAAAAAATAAAACGGTTATTACAATAAAATAACCATATGAAAATGTTTATTTAATTTGAACATGACAAACGCCGCGTTTCAATCCAATTCGGATCCTTTTCAATGTCGACTAACAAAGTGAATAATAAACATTAAGATAAAAGCAAAATTAACAGTCATAGGAGAAATTGTAAATAAGTTTCGGAACAACGCAAAGTCAAAAAAGTCAAAAAATCGGAAGCAAATATATGTACAATAACGGAAAATTTAAACCGTCAATCACAAAAAAGGAAAGAACGCATCGCATTAACGTTTCGCCACAGAAAACCCGAAAGCAACTCGTACCGCATATCACCAGTGTACCGTTAAAAACGAGATGATCCTCTCCAAAACAAAAACCGGAAGGAAATCCCACATACAGGTCCATGACCATTTCCAAAAGAAAAAACAGTCAAAGATGCATAAATCGATGACCAGTTGGAAACTTGATGGTCCAAATATGTGCGAGTAAAAGCTTAAAAATATGACACTCTAAAAAAGAAAAACAAGACAGAGCAATAATTTAACAAACAATCCGGAAACTACTTAAGAGAATCCTTCATATAAAGCAAGAGTAAAGTTAATATAATAAAATCACATACCGGTCTCTAAATTTGAAAGTGATCTCAAATCAAAAAATCGAACACAAAGGGAGAGCAAGTTAAGCACAACTTAACGTTCCAATCAACAGAGCCGAACTGTGGCACATGGGGATCACATATAGCCAAGAACGTGAAACATCAAAAAGAGGGGGGGGGGAGAGAAGGGAAAAGGAAGGAGAGGAACAAAACGTCACAGAAGGAAAGAAGACAGAACGAAGGAAAAATTCAAATAATCAATACGAACATTTTTTTATAATGGGCAAATACAACTTATCCAAGAAATCGGTATCGCTCTGAATGTTAAGGCCATGGTTCTGACCAGAGATATGTAACATCTCAGCAATTAGTCTCTTTTTATATCTAGGTTCCTCCTCCAAAATGGAAACATTCTCCCAATCAAACTCATGACCGTTCAATCTATGAAGGGACACAACTGAGAGAGAACCAGAATTCCTTTCTGACCATCCTGATATCATTGTCACAAAAGCTGATAAGGGGAATGTAACTGTTTCTCTTGATAAGACCGAATATTTTGACAAGATGCATGACCTTCTATCAGACCGGAACACGTACATGGTAGTGAACCGCGACCCGACGAATAGAGTCATCTCCCAGTTGAGGGAGTTGTTACAGCGTTGGCGTAAAAATGATTACATCTCTAACGGTACTTATAGAGCGCTATTGAGTACAGATTGAGTACAGATGGGATCTTACCACGTGCCTACGGACTGCCAAAAATCCATAAGAAAGATTGCCCGTTACGTATCATCATCTCTTGTATTAATAGCCCTCTTTATTCACTAGCGTCTTTCCTTCACAACATGTTAGACAAAAATTTACCTAATCCGAATAGCCATATTGCGAATAGCTTTGAGTTAATTAAAAAACTTAACAATATGTTCTTAGATGATTGGTACGATTTAATCTCATTGGATGTGGAGAGTCTTTTTACTAATGTTCCATTAGATTTGGTTATTGGAGGAATTACTAAAAGATGGCATTTAATTAAAAACAACATCAACATTCCTTATAAGGAATTTTTGATTTCTTTAAATCTTATTATGGACTCCACCTACTTCCAATTTGACAATGTCATATATAAACAGATTTTTGGCACTCTCATGGGATCTCCTCTCTCCCCGATCTTAGCGAATATTATTATGTCTGATTTAGAAGACAGAGCAATTTCGTCTCTTCCTGTTTCCCTTCCCTTTTATGTTCGCTACGTTGATGATATTGTTCTTGCTGCTCCTAAACAATACTTCCAACATATTTTCCAGGTTTTTAATTCGCTTCACAATAGACTACGGTTTACCATTGAATATTCAAACAACAACAGTATAAATTTCCTGGACACAACTATCATAATCAACAATAACTATATTGAATTTAATTGGTATAGGAAACCGACCTTTTCAGGAAGATTTCTATCATTTTTCTCACACCATCCTCTGTCACATAAAAAAGGAGTTATCATTGGATTGACTGATAGAATTTTTAAACTTTCACATCCACGGTTTCATAATGAGAATTTTTCTTTTATTATTTCGACTTTATTAGGCAATGGTTATCCTATTAAATTTATTTTTCACACTATTTCTCAAAGATTAAAGTTTTTAATCTCTGACGTGAACAATAACGAAACTGCTCTCACTCAATCCTCCTCCTCTCTTATTCCTTTCTTCACCATTCCTTTTTCCTCAAGCTTTCCAAGAGGTTTTGTTTCCAACATTAAGAGTTATGCGAACAGAAGATTGGCATATACAGTCAATAACAAATTAAAATCCCTTATTAGATTGTACAAGGATCCGGTACCTAAATTCCACCACGTGAATGTCATTTATAAAATTAGTTGTTTAGACTGTGATGCTTCGTATGTGGGACAAACTAAAAGGAAGTTACTGACCAGAATTAAAGAACATCGTTCTGATATCAATAAATCTTCTGGTTCTCTCTCAGTTGTGTCCCTTCATAGATTGAACGGTCATGAGTTTGATTGGGAGAATGTTTCCATTTTGGAGGAGGAACCTAGATATAAAAAGAGACTAATTGCTGAGATGTTACATATCTCTGGTCAGAACCATGGCCTTAACATTCAGAGCGATACCGATTTCTTGGATAAGTTATATTTGCCCATTATAAAAAAATGTTCGTATTGATTATTTGAATTTTTCCTTCGTTCTGTCTTCTTTCCTTCTGTGACGTTTTGTTCCTCTCTTTCCTTTTCCCTTCTCTCCCCCCCCTCTTTTTGATGTTTCACGTTCTTGGCTATATGTGATCCCCATGTGCCTCAGTTCGGCTCTGTTGATTGGAACGTTAAGTTGTGCTTAACTTGCTCTCCCTTTGTGTTCGATTTTTTGATTTGAGATCACTTTCAAATTTAGAGACCGGTATGTGATTTTATTATATTAACTTTACTCTTGCTTTATATGAAGGATTCTCTTAAGTAGTTTCCGGATTGTTTGTTAAATTATTGCTCTGTCTTGTTTTTCTTTTTTAGAGTGTCATATTTTTAAGCTTTTACTCGCACATATTTGGACCATCAAGTTTCCAACTGGTCATCGATTTATGCATCTTTGACTGTTTTTTCTTTTGGAAATGGTCATGGACCTGTATGTGGGATTTCCTTCCGGTTTTTGTTTTGGAGAGGATCATCTCGTTTTTAACGGTACACTGGTGATATGCGGTACGAGTTGCTTTCGGGTTTTCTGTGGCGATATGTTAATGCGATGCGTTCTTTCCTTTTTTTGTGATTGACGGTTTAAATTTTCCGTTATTGTACATATATTTGCTTCCGATTTTTTGACTTTTTTTGACTTTGCGTTGTTCCGAAACTTATTTACATTTCTCCTATGACTGTTAATTTTGCTTTTATCTTAATGTTTATTATTCACTTTGTTAGTCGACATTGAAAAGGATCCGAATTGGATTGAAACGCGGCGTTTGTCATGTTCAAATTAAATAAACATTTTCATATGGTTATTTTATTGTAATAACCGTTTTATTTTTTGCATATTTCCACCATTGCGTTGGTCCTTGTAGCCTTTTAACTAATTTTTTATTGATTTTATCTATTTTTATAATATATGTATGATACAATAATATTATAATTTATTATATAACAATATTTTAATATTTACAGAATTTACTCACGAAATGACAATGAAACTATTTGAAATAGTGCAAACCAAATTTCATCTTCTTAATGACAAAATGCATTCTAAAAAAAAGATTTGGAATGATATTGCAATAGAAATGCAAAATAATGATTATTTTGCCAATTGTAAAGGAACAAAAAGTACTGATAAATGTCATCAGCGATGGCGAAATTTAGAAAAAATATATCATGGACACTGCCGTTACATGAAATCTACTGGTACTGGAAAGAAAAAGCCTTCAAAATATTTTGAAGAAATGCATGAACTTATTGGGGAGAAGCATAGCAGTCAACCAATTAATTTATTGGATTCATTAAATCAGTGCTGTCAATTATTTGCAACTTTCGACCGGATTTCTTAGTTCACGCCTACCGCTCTCCTCTCACCGCGCGCGCCTTAGCAACCACGCCGCCGAACGCTCGTAACTAAGGAGCGCGGCGGTAACCTCAGGCACGTGCGCGTTACAAATGTAATGTAGCGATCTAATAACAAAAAATTATATAAAAAATAATATATAAAAAATTATATAAATAAATTATATAAAAAATTATATAAATAAATTATATAAATAATAATATATAAAAAATTATATAAATAAATTATATAAATAATAATAATAAAATTATATAAAAAATAATATATAAAAAATTACATAAATAAATTATATAAATAATAATAATAATAAAATTACATAAAATATAATATATAAAAAATTATATAAATAATATAATAAGGAGAATAGGTTTTCATATTACCCATGAGGTACTATTGTTGATGCGTTTTTTTTTAAATGGTTTCCCCAGTAAGCCTATTCCACTAGAGTTTAATGGAGTAAAGTAAATAAATAAAGTATAATTATAACTATAGTATAATTTTTACATACTTTTTGTACAATAATATATTAATTTTCTGTTTTCATCTAAAATAAGTTGACCTTGATCATCAACACACATTAGCACGGTTTCATCCATGGTCTAGAATGAATAAATAATGAATTAAATGATGCAATCTTTAAATAATAAAGAAATCTTGTTTAGTACATAAGGCTTAGTATTTCAATCAAAGTATCTCACGTAATTTAAAATAATCTAACCTATAAGCGTAGAAGTCTAAATTACCCGGTAAAAAATTTTTCATATATAATTAGACAAAATTGATTATATCTAGTTATACAAACTTATATATCAATTTTGTCTATATAAAAACAGATATGCTTATGTATAAATGAATATGAATATATATATACTTGTATATTATTATATAAAGGTATATTTTTATAATGAAAGTAACAAATATAGGTTCTTTGTTTTTTATTGTTGCGTGCTTATTACAAATTATTTACTAAGTGTTACATCACATTTTTATTGTCTTACATTTAACTAGATAAAGTACAATATCCTTTGTAATCACGTGTATATATATATATATATATATATATATATATATTGATTTCCGACATTGATTTCCGACATTCACCCGACATAAAAAAAAATTATATTCGTGTATATTTATTTCGAAATTTTATTACTTTTTTAAACTAAGTTTGTTTTTTAAGATGCAGCCTATATGATGATTCTATCTGAAAATTAGCGTTTTTTGTAATGGATTAAATGTTTTCTCGTATTTGAAAAACACACTTACCTTGGTGGGACTCGAACTCGGGACCTCTGGATCGTGAGCCAACTGCCTTACGTGATAGACTACTTCTCCATTTAATTTAAGTGTTATATATTATCTACATATGTCAGCGTAACTAACGCAAATATATAATTTTTCATAAATTATTTTAAGAACCAAATTTATCATTAAGAAACAAATTCAGTTTTAAGAAAGTAATAAAATTTCGAAATAAATATACGAATATAATTTTTTTTAATGTCAAGTCAATGTCGGACACCAGTTGTCGCGGTATTGCCAACGTTGACCCGTGAGTCGGCATCTGGCAAGAGTCGGCTAACCTCGCTTGGGCCGATGTCGCGCCGCGATCGAATAATGACAGTCGGTTTGCCGTGATATCGCCAATGTCGGCCCGACGTTTAACGTTGGGCAAGAGTTGGCAAACTTTACCTGGGTATATATAGTAATATGGCATATTTTTTATTTTATTTATAGTTGATTGATAAACGATTGTGTAATATATTGTACGCGTGCTTATATTACAAATTATATATATATATATATTGTGACGTGACACTTGACGGTCCGTCACAAGGATCGCGGGATCTGACCGAGAATAGTCGTGGGCCCTCGTTCTCCCCGGATTTAGGGAGAGAGCGGCTATTGGAGGCGAGATTAAACTCGCCTCCCTTGCGTAAAAATTTATGTATTAGCGTGATAAGATTAGGTTTAAGCGCGGACGTGATGGGAAACGCTGGCGGGATCTCATCCGGTGGCTCAACTTAAGGAAGAAGTCCAGGATACAAGGAGACGGGCGAGCGGAGGCGCCGACTAAAAGGAACACGCCAAGCTAAGTATTATTATTTAATTTCGTCAATAATAAAGTCCACTTAAGACTACCGCTGCCACCCCTGTAAACATTCACATGCCCAGCAGGTACGGGGAACAATTGCGGGGAAGGCCAACCAGCGGATAAAAACTAACACTGAGACCCCGAGTCGGAGTCATCTCGGCCGGAACAGCGCTAAAGAAGAACATTATACATAACGGCGAGTGGCTGCCGAAAATATCCCTCCTGACGAGCCTCGACGAGAGGAATTATGGAAAATAAAAGAGAAAACGGGGTGCGACAGGCACATGTACAGCCCTGAAGGCCGCAGGATTAAATGGGCCACACGACGATCCTGAGGGTTGCGGAAGCGCCACAGGTGACCTAGTTACGCATTAATTTGCTGGCGTGATTCCGACGGGCCTTCCGCTCGCCACTCCAGAGAAAGATAGGGATGTATGTGGGAGGAGGTCGGACGTGTCTTTACGCCCATTTGATCAACGAGCGACAGAATCCATCCGTGGCAACGGCATTGACGCATATCCTGTGGAGAGAGCATTCACATATTTTTCAGCCTAACGAATAATTGCTAGAAAACAATATTCGCAGACTAGAAAAATATGTGAGGCGCAAGTGGCTGGATCGGGAATCGAACCCGAGTCTTTCGCTTTCCGGGCAGTTGCCCTGCTCTAGACCACTGAGCTATCCAGACCTCACACCTAATGCTGCTTTTTAACACAGTGATATGCGACTCCAGAGCGATGTTGGTATCTTGCTCGATGGATGCAATGCCGATTGCCATGGAGGATCCTTGAAAAGGTCGCTCGCTGACCAAATAAGTGCCGGTGGAGGTATTCGCGTACATGCTGGCTTCCGACTGGCCTTCCGTATAAAACGGCACCGACGAGCACAACGCCGTAGAGTGACCACATCCCCCAAGATCCCTCTAGTATATATTAAAATCCCCACTGTACCAAATAGCAGTGGCGGATGGACCCTAAGATAGGGCCGGGGCAGGCCTCCAGAGAAAGATTCGGCGGACCGGCGAAGGGAACGACGGCCCAAAAGTATCGATCCGACAAGTGGATGCCAAGAGCACGGAGAACCGCAAGGAGTCACCGGTGAGACAAGCGTCGACCCCATCTGGCCGTTTTTGTTAAATAATTCAGGTAGAATTAGCTCGAACAATGTCTGTGCCGTATAGCTGCCGTCATTAACTTCATTGTGAGGTTCTTTTTCTTGCGCCCTCGATATTTGCGTCTTAAAGTACGATGGCCGGCCGAAAGACTTTGTTCGAGCTTTCGTAAAATTAAGTGCCCTCTCTCCCAATTGCGCGCCGACAGTCACTTTAAGTGTTTGTTTGTACAATTATTACGGCTGGCTGTAAATGTTGTCCGTTAAAAGTATTGTAACCGAGCTCATACACACAAGGCGATCTCGATATTCGATAGCGGGCAATTGCGTTGTGGCGTCGATTCGTATACGTCCGAGTCTCGCATTCCGTGTATTATATTATAGTGAGTACTTGTTCGCGGTTGATTTAGTGTGTCTTTTATTAATTAATCAAGTCGTATCTAAATTCTTTTCGTTAACGTGGAACATACTGGTAATTGGTAATCGAAAATCAATGTGTAAAGAATTCATTCATTCCGCGTCCGACTATTTATTCAAATCTTATAATTCGCTCTCTCCTTTCACGCAGGGTAAATAAAATTAACAGGGCGAGTAGCGCGGTAATCATTATTAAAAATTTGTTTAAATTCCTAGCTGTCGAGACTCCGACAAGCCTCGCATAGCGCGGAATTCCAAAAACTCCCTCAACGCTTTTTGTCAACGCTTGGCGCGCGATACCGCGATGCTCGTGCCCGCACACCGGCCCGTTGCTGCCGGTGATAAAATAAAACCAATTGTATAATTTCTCTTCTTCGACCGCCCGCGCCGGTCTGTCTATCAAACATTAATGTTCTTGATTATCCATGTCAAATATACTTCTGCTTTTGTCATTTTAATAATTTGTATTATTTTCAGCGACCTTGCATTCTCGATCCTCCCTAATTAATTAAGAATTAAACGGACCGTCCCTCTACCAATTTTGATACGGGGCTGTCCGTCGCGATAACTTTGAGATTCTTTCGCTTTCTTTTAAGTGTCGTATATCGTCAAAAGACTTTATCAGAGCGGTGCGTATTCCCGCACCTGGCGCCCATGCAAATTTAGAGTTGAAGTTTTAAAGAGAAATCGTGCCGAAGGTGTGCCGTGGGCCAAAATCACCGGCCACAATTATCAGCCGATTATAAACAAAAGAAAAAAAATAAACGGTTACAATATATATATATATATATAATTTGTAATATAAGCACGCGTACAATATATTACACAATCGTTTATCAATCAACTATAAATAAAGTAAAAAATATGCTTTATTACTATATGCCATATAGTTCATGTCTAGAAAATAATCTAATGCATAATTATAATATATCCATAAGTATAATTATAATATATAACGGTAACGCTCTCTCCAAAATGTATTCATATCTCACATTATATATGAATATATATTTCTTTAAGAATAAACAAACACTTTCTTATTAATGTGAAAATGGTGCTTTCTTGACCTTATTTTATTTTATTTATATATACCTCTTTTATATATATATATATATATATATATATATATATATATACCTGAAAGCAACAGCGAAACGGTTGTAGAAAGAATAATATTAGAAGAAAATTTATTTTACATTTATTTATATCAACAGTGAGAAAATTTTATGATTATTTATTTATTGACATTGTATCTAGATCTTTTGCAATGTGTATACATATAAGTATATCCCAATCACAGTTATTAAGCACAAAACAAAATGTTTCACCTATCCGTTGTTCATGAGTGCATTGAGGAAAAGATACATATACATTTCGATCAAAATTTCTCGTTTATATAGAATCGTATACAATTATGCATGATTGTATCTGAACTATATTTGTTACTTATATATATTTATATATGACGCAAGACTTATATATAATTATATATTAAACTAACAGAAATCCATATATAATTATACATAAAACATTGTGAACATTATATATAAGTATGCAAAATGCGCACTTATATATAATTATATGTAACAGTTATTGCACTTATATATAAATATATATAATGTCCTGTACTCTATCATTTATAATTATACATATTTTTGCACAATTATATATAGTTTTGTACAATTATATTCAATTCTGCATGAATATACATGAAAAATTTTTTACCGGGTAGTGATTTTATTAATATACATATTTGATGTAAATTGATCTTACTGAACTTTATTCTTGGTAAATAATTGTAAATTGTGATCAATTATCATAAAGATTATTCTACTGTAAATGTAAAAAATATATATAAATTCTGTTATATAGATGTATTTCCCAGGTAGCAAGCACACGTCACACAGTGGGCGGAAATCCCGAGAACGTGGCCAAAAGTCGAAAAAGTTTTCCGATTTGCATAGAAATTGGTACAAAAGGATTTTCGGGATCGCTGATTACGAATCTGGGATCAAAATCACGAAAAACGAAATGGCGGATCCAATATGGCCGACTTATATTTAACAAAATTTTACAAAATTTTACAAAATTTCAGATATAGATTCGTCTTCGGAATCACCTTCCGAATCGCGGAATAACTCCGTGTGACATTTGGAGAGACGATCGGAGCCACTAATAGTTGCACAGCCTCTGGCAAAAAAGAATTTAATTTTTTGGACGGCAACTTCCTTAAACTCGAAATATAAGGATCTGAAGATACTGTTAACCAATTGAAAACATCTTGCATAGTCTTCCTCCTGCAACATTTTCTCAAAAAGCTTTCGCGATATTTTTTTATGTCTTTATTACGGGCTTCTTGCGCATCTTTAGTTGTCCGATTGGTAATATGTCCTTATCTTATTGGAAATATGTTCTTATAAGTATATATGAAGTGATCGTTATCCGATCGCGATCCTGTAATATAAGTATAACTCTTAACCTAACCTAATCTAATCGGCGCGCGGCGTGGCAGCAAAAATGACCATACAACGCGTACCGCAGGTTGCTGCAGCTAATTTTGCGAAATTTCGTCGCGCAACACTTTAAACTAAAGATTGGTACTTGAAACAACACGGGATATTATGGGATCTTTATCTTTTGCCACCGTTGAATATAGATCTAATTGGAAATTCACAATTTATGGACACCAATTGTTTATCTTTAAATTCAATACATGCTAAGCTTAGAATGAATAAAAAATTAAAACAGAAATATTCTATATACCTCCAGGAACACCCTCCATTCCGCAGAATTGCGATCTAACACTCCTGTCGAAAGTTATACTCGTCCAAAGTCGACCGAAAATCGCTTGTATTTATACGCAGCGCGTGCTACTCTCTCGAAGGGCAATTACACACTGAGTTAGAAAGTCAGGTATGGAAGATAGCCTTCTCTTCTTTTGTCATTATATGCACGGGGAGGTCCCCCATAAGGTCCTATGGTTCTAAACCCAAAATAATAAATTTAATTTTTCGACTTTTGGCCACGTTTTCGGGATTTCCGCCCACTGTGCGTCATTTTGACGTTCCAAACTGGTCATTTTTGGTCATATGTCGTCAAAATGACTGATTTGTTACATGACTTTATATTGACGTCTTGATATAACATTATTTTGACGTCATTTTTCAGTCATGAAGTGACGATTATTTTATTATTAATGTCATTAGTTAGTACATCGATCCCATAAAAAAACCTTTTAAAATTTCTTATATAACATGATTTTCGCGATCAGACTTTAACAATTGTTAAAGTAAAATTCACTGTAAAACCAGTAAATTTCACTGTAAAACCAGTAATCGCTAGTTCGTTCGTTTACCGCTATGATCGCTATCTCTCTCGTATTTAGTTTTAGTCATAAGAATTATATAAAGTTTGCAAAGAGTGACAGATAAAATTAGAAATATTACTTCGATTTAATTTCTGATAATCTCAATAGAGAGGCTTCAGATATTAAATCGATCTTATAAGTCGGACAAATAAATGTCTGGCTACTTAATGAAAATTATTCGTTCGTTATCTATTTAAAATAACAAGTTCAATATACATATAATATAAATAAAATAAAATTTTTAATATAATAAATATTTAGTAAATATAAATAAAATCTTTAATTTTATATATATTTATTTATATATATATATATTTATTTATTTTTATATTTATTATATTTATATTATATTTATGAAATAGATAGAGAGATGAATTGTAGTTTAATATTACTGGCAATAACGAAAGAAATATTACTGATATTCAGAAATATTACTGAGATATTACTGATTGAAATAGTCAAAATTATTAACTGATTCTTTCAAATAAAATATCACTGATTTACAGTGCTGTACTTATAACTACTGTAATCAGTGACTATTTACTGTTTTTCAGTGATAATATACTAATTCACTGTTAGAGAGTACTTTATTCGACAACACTATTAAATATATTATTATGCTAAGAAAAAGACGTCAAAATATGGTACATTTTATGACGTCAAAATGCGGTACATGTTATGACGTCAAGAATCTGTGACATTAGACCGTCATTTTTACGTCATAAAAACGTCAATTCGTAACGTCAAGAATAGACAGTGAATGACCAATTTGAAACGTTAAAATGACGTGTGGTTGCTACCTGGGTTATTATAACAAAACAGAGAGAAAGAGAGACAAATACACTGAGCAACAAAATTAGCGCAACAAAAATTTTTATCAAAATTTCACTCAATTTTAAATAATCATAACTCCGCGAAAAATGGTCGTATCAGAAAAATTTTTATTTTATTTTAAAGTTTGAAGTCTCTACTTTAAAGAGAATTTGTCATATTTTGACTTCCTCCTTTCCTCCCTCCCGCCATCTCCTTAAAAGTGAGGTCATGTTTTATTTTAAAAAGTTTGCATATTTTGACGCGCTCCACGGGGTGCAATGAATTTTTCTCGCAAACGTTATACAAATTACCGTAGAATATAAACTTTTCCGCACAAATTAAAAAAAAGTTGAAGTCTGTACGATTTTTTTTGGCAGAGTTATGAATGTTGACATGTCAAAGTTACCCATGCATTTTAGTCTGTTTATGCCTGTTACCGCCAGCATTAGCGTTACCCGATGCACCACGAGGAGGTTGCTGGTCGGATTTTGTGCATCGTGTGTGTGTGTGTGTGTGTGTGTGTATGTTGGACGGAAGAAATGAGACATATTGCACGGAAGAAATGTGTATGTTATTGCATTTAATAATGTGTATTCCCGCCTCGTCTTTGAATAACTTCCTGAAGACGTTCGTGTATATTGATGCAGGATCTTATTGCATCTTGAGGAATTTCGTGCCATATGCATTGTAGTGTTAACTCCAGTTGTTGAAGAGTAGTTGGCGGTCTCTCGAAATTTTGCAGCCTTCTTCCCATCATATCCCACACATGTTCGATGGGACTTAAATCCGGGCTCATTGCTGAATGCGATAACACCTCAATGTTATTTTCCTCGAGAAAGTCGCGGACACGTCCGGCAGTATGTGGGCGAGCATTATCATGCATTAAGATGAAATTGCGCCCCATTTCACGACGCATTGGAATGACGTGAGGACGTAAAATTTCCTCCACATAGCGTTCCGCTGTCATTCCAGGAGGTGGTAAGGTGACAAGATTCGTGCGTCCATGCGTCGATATTCCACCCTATACCATGATGGAACCACCACCAAATGCTCGAACAGGTTCAATGCAATTCTGTTCAAAACGATGTCCATTACGGCGCCAAACACGAATTCTTCTATCGGAATTGAATAAGCAAAACCGTGATTCATCAGTGAATAACACGTTATTCCACTGTCTCGCAGTTCAGCTCAAATGACTGCGTGCGTATTGTAAACGAGCACGTATATGAACCATAGATAGCATTGGCACTTGAGCACGAGCACGCGATCTTAAGTTTGCTTCGTGCAAACGTCTCCTGATTGTTTGCGCACTGATGCGTCTGTGCGGGAGAGCTTCAGTTGCAATTTGTCGTGCAGATCTTGATGGATTTCGCGTTACTTCGTTGACGATGAGACGATCTTCTCTAGCTGATGTTACTCGTCTTCGACCTTGTCCTCTTCTTCGAAAATTGCCAGTCTCTTGGTAACGAGCCCAAATTCGAGAAATGGAGGACCGATGAACACCCATTCTTCTTGCAACATGACTTTGGCTCAAATCTTCTTCCAAAAGAGCAATAATTTGTGCAACTTTAATTTCATTGTTACGACTTTATCGTAGTGCTTTCCAAATGAAACTGGAGTAAGTGTACACAGATTTGTAGTGCTTTTTAACCTTGACCTTGAGTTTTTCTAGATCATAACAACGCGAAACGATACATTTCTTTGAGTAAAATGTAAACACTGCAACACTGCGTACACTTAAAAATGTAAACAAATCCGTGCGCATTTACTCCATGTGTGGGATATGATGGGAAGAAGGCTGCAAAATTTCGAGAGACCGTCAACTACTCTTCAACAACTGGAGTTAACACTACAATGCATATGGCACGAAATTCCTCAAGATGCAATAAGATCCTGCATCAATATGCACGAACGTCTTCAGGAAGTTATTCAAAGACGAGGCGGGAATACATATTATTAAATGCAATATGTCTCATTTCTTCCGTCCAACACACACACACATACACACACACGATGCACAAAATCCGACCAGCAACCTCCTCGTGGTGTGCATCGGGTAACGCTAATGCTGGCGGTAACAGGCATAAACAGACTAAAATGCATGGGTAACTTTGACATGTCAACATTCATAACTCTGCCAAAAAAAATCGTACAGACTTCAACTTTTTTTTAATTTGTGCGGAAAAGTTTATATTCTACGGTAATTTGTATAACGTTTACGAGAAAAATTCATTGCACCCCGTGGAGCGCGTCAAAATATGCAAACTTTTTAAAATAAAACATGACCTCACTTTTAAGGAGATGGCGGGAGGGAGGAAAGGAGGAAGTCAAAATATGACAAATTCTCTTTAAAGTAGAGACTTCAAACTTTAAAATAAAATAAAAATTTTTCTGATACGACCATTTTTCGCGGAGTTATGATTATTTAAAATTGAGTGAAATTTTGATAAAAATTTTTGTTGCGCTAATTTTGTTGCTCAGTGTATTTTATATTTATTATAGAATAAAAATGCATACATATAAAAAACTATTTTCATATAGAGAAACAAGAATCAAAAAAGTAAAAGTGACATGAGCGAATGAAAGAATATCATACCGAGCAAATAAACAGAGACAAAGAGAATGAGTGAGTGAGAGAGAGAGAGAGAGAGAGAGAGAGAGAAACGCAACATGTGTAACCGTGTATGTGAAGCTAGGCGATATGTAATGAGCGAGAAATTAGAAAGAGACAGAATGAGCATATGATTGAGAAAACGAAAGAAAAAATATGAGAGGGAACACAATAATAATAATGCGTATATATAAATTATTGTCACACGCATGCAAGAGGGAAAGAAACAATATGATTTTACGAAATCTCTAACAGTTGTTATAGATAAGGAAAGGTCTCCGATTCGAAACGAGAGCGAGAAGGAGTAAGGAACAAGCGAGATGAGTCATGAAAGAGTTCCGAAGTCTCGCTCGCCAGGCCCGCTTTTTCTTATCTTCATATGTATACATGTCAACTTATTGTGAAAAATAAAATTTTTTTATTTCGAATTTTTTCGATTTGAAAATAATTGCAATGGATTAATGAGATTTTTGCGATTAAAATGACACCAAACATGACATAAATCGGATCATTTTTAATTAAATATATAATTAAAATTAAATAATTAATTTGATTAAAAAAAGTATAAGATAAAAAAAAACAAAAACAAAAAAGTAAATAATAAAAAACAAGAATTTAACAAATATTTAATAATAAAAAATGTAAGATTAAAAAAGTTTGAAATAACATTTATATCTATTTGTAAGTACTAATAATTAATAATTAACTTCAAATTAATATTAAATATTACATTTAAAAAATTATACATGAGGAAAGTAATAATTATTATTATTTCAATTTATTCATATTTGAATTTACTCTTTCCACATATAATTTATTATTATTAATTCCACATTTTACAAGAGCAGTCGGGAGACGCCGCGCTAGATTTAAAACATACGCACATACATGCATATACTCATGTACACATACGGAACACACTTACAAGAGGAGTATCAGGTAGTGCGATCACCAATTTTGACAAACTTTAAATATGTTTTAGAGCTTTAACGCGGCGTCTCCCGACTGCTCTTGTAAAATGTGGAATTAATAATAATAAATTATATGTGGAAAGAGTAAATTCAAATATGAATAAATTGAAATAATAATAATTATTACTTTCCTCATATATAATTTTTTAAATGTAATATTTAATATTAATTTGAAGTTAATTATTAATTATTAGTACTTACAAATAGATATAAATGTTATTTCAAACTTTTTTAATCTTACATTTTTTATTATTAAATATTTGTTAAATTCTTGTTTTTTATTATTTACTTTTTTGTTTTTTTTATCTTATACTTTTTGTTGGCAGCAGTCGGGAGTACTTTTTTTTCTAAAAAACTTTTTTTATTTCATTCTTTTAAAAGCTGTAGTTTATTTACTTCTTTACTTGTTTTTATTTTATTTTTTTAATTAATTTTTTTTATTATTTTAAATTTATATTATTTGTTTTTTATTTTATACTTTTTTTTTATTTATCATTATTATTATTTTTGTTTTTTCTATTTTATACTTTTTTTATTTATTATTTATATATATTATTATTACTTTTTTATTATTTCACAATTATATTTTTTACATTTTGTTTTTGTTATTAAATAATATGCATGTAATAATTTGTATCTAATAATGTAACATAATGCGAGACAGAATCTTCTACATAGTCACATAATTATGATTATATAGTATTTCTACAATCATAGAAGTTTATATATTTGTTGCATAGCCAAGAATGATTGTAGAAATATCATACCATCATAATCATATCATCATTTATGGCTTCACAAAAGATTTCTCTCACATTATGTTATATTTTATTGTTATATTATTTATTAATAATAATTATTTTATTTGCAGCATAGTCATAATAATAATTATTTTATTTTCAGCATAGTCATAATAATAAATAATATAATATAACATAATGAGAGAAAATAATCTTCTGCGTAGCCATATAATTATGATTATATGATATTTCTACAATCATTCTTGGCTACGCAGCAAATATATAAACTTCTATGATTGCAGAAATACTATATAATTATAATTATGTGGCTACGCAAAAGATTCTCTCTCACATTATGTTATATTATTGTTGTATTATTTATTATTATGACTATGCTACAAATATATAAACTTTTACATAAATAATATAACATAATGCAAGAGTAAATAATCTTCTGCGTAGCCATATAATTATGATTATATAATATTTTTACAATCATTCTTGGCTATGCAAGAAATATATAAACTTCTATGATTGCAGAAATACTATATAATCATAATTATGTGGCTATGCAGATTTTTTCTCACATTATGTTATATTATTGTTGTATTATTTATTAATAATAATTATGTTTATTTGCAGCATAGTTATAATAATAAATAATACAATAATAACATAACATGAGAAAGAATCTTTTGCATCATAGAAGTTTATATATTTGTTGTGTAGCCAAGAATCATTGTAGAAATATATAATCGTAATTATATGCCTACGCAGAAGATTATTTACTCTTGCATTGTTATGTTATTTATGTAAAAGTTTATATATTTGTAGCGTAGTCATAATAATAAATAATACAACAATAATATAACATAATGTGAGAGAGAATCTTCTGCGTAGCCACATAATTATGATTATAATTATATAGTATTTCTGCAATCATAGAAGTTTATATATTTGCTGCATAGCCAAGAATGATTGTAGAAATATCATATAATCATAATTATATGGCTATGCAGAAGATTATTTTCTCTGATTATGTTATATTATATTATTATTATGACTTTGTGTTATATTATATTATTATTATGATTTTGCTGTAAATATAATTATTATTAATAATAGAAAGAGAGAAAAGCTTACCTGTTTAGGAACACTTGCTTCAGATATATCCATGCTGATTTTTTAATAACTTTACAATTTTTCACAATTTATTATCATTAATCAACAATAATAATTTGACATGTAGGGTTATGTCAATTATTATTGCCGCCACTACTTCGAGATGTCTCCAACTATATTTTTCCCTATACGGATGCTTAGAACGAATCTTATTGGTGAATCATTTTTTTGCTTCTTAGTTTCGCTCGCAGCCAATGAGAGAACGTATCGGCGAAATAATATTGTTTTTCCGCTTTTTATTAATAGAATAAAGAATAATAATTATATGTTTTAAACCATCCTTGGTTAATAAAAAACTGATGTGCAACAGATGGCACCGAACTATGTTATTGTTATCGAGAAAAGTTGTGAGTACCGATCCGAGCTCGGTGAAACGCATACTCCCTCCGTCTTTTGCCAACCGTAGGTTGGCAGCAGTCGGGAGTAAAAAATGAATAAATTCATTATTCTATTCATATTCGCGATGAGATAAATATATAATGTAATGTAAATGTTTGTAAATTGATATTACAAGTATATAAACATTTACATATACAACAATTATATATACAGAGTGTCCCTGAATGGTCTGTACAAACTTTGTGAATAAGTTCCAGGGACCTAAACAAGCAGAAAATGTCCCTTAAACATGGGGTCGGAAATGCTTGCTTCTGGAGTTACGACGGTTCGAAGTTTTCCTGCAATAGCTGGAGAAATTATCACGTCAAATTGCATAGGTGTTACAAAACTGTGTTTAAAAACATGAATGAATCAAATTATTCATTTGATGAACTGGCGGATATCCATCTGGTGTATGGCCGTGCCGGTGGAAATGGACGGTTCGCCAGACAATGCGGCGACGTGCGCAGGCTTCCTTGGAATCTAACGGAGGCCATTTCGAGCATTTGCTATAGCAAGTGTACTGTCCTGTTATGTCCGTGGCAAAACCGAGGAAATAAATAAACATTACATGATTTATGCTGGTCGTAAAGGC